>NC_133325.1:610771028-611414778 GCF_042186555.1 Aquarana catesbeiana | reverse complement strand
ATTCGCCGCATCCAGGAAATCAATGCTTGTGGGCTTCACATGCCCACAAGCAAGATGGAAACAGGCAGCATCACATTTTTTAAGTTATTCTTCAGTACGAAAACAGACAGAGGCGGAAATATTACACCCAAACTGTGAGTATTATTTTGAGGTTAGCAAAGTGTCTCAATGACTTAAAAAAAAAAAAAAAAAAAAAAAAGATTGGTCGCCGGACTCCCGCTTTAAGGTTGGGGACAGATTCAACTTACTTTGTTCATCTGCAGTTTTGATAGCAGCTGAGATGACTGTGTCCTCTTCCTCTTTGCCCTGTATTAATACTGGAAATGGAATAAGAAAGTCAATATTTGAACAATACGAAAAGGTTCACAATGTCCTTAAACTGAGTTGAAGAAAAGGAGAAAAAGTAAACAGAGCAGCCAAATAGTTGGTTAAGCAGCTAGGTAGAACTGGGGGTAAATTCCCCTGAAAAGATGCATTTGAGCTGAATACCAGAGGAAAGTTCGAAGCTAAGTGGTGTCAGTGTGGGACCCGTCATTTGTTTCTGGATCCATAGTTACATAGTTACATAATTGGTAAGGTTAAATAAAGACAACAGTCCAACCAGTTTAATCTGTGTAGGTTTGTGTGTAGAAAAATTACTCCCCATATCCCCGTAAATTGTTTTCGCTAAGATGTATGTCCAAGTGTCTTTTAAAACTATCCATACTGCCTGCCGACACCACCGATTGTGGAAGAGAGTTTCACATCCTTACCGCCCTGACAGTGAAAAACCCCCTATACAGCTTAAGGTTAAACCACTTCCCTTCCAGACTGAGAAGTTTCATACTTACACTTTGATCACTGTTGAGATATTTGTAAATCGCTATCATATCTCCTCTCAAGCATCTCTTCCCCAAGGAGTATAAATTTTACGCTTGCCCTTCTCTGAACTCTCTCCAGCTCCAGTACATCCTTTCTGAGGATTGGTGACCAGAACTGGATGGAATACTCCAGATGTAGTCAAACGAGAGTTTTTTTAAAGTGGCAGAATAATCGTTTTATCCCTGGAGTAAATTCCCTTTTTAATGCATGCTAATATTCTGCTGGCTTTGGTAGCCACAGCTTGACACTGCATGCTATTGCTCAGTCTGTCTTCTACTAAGAAGGGCAGACCCCTAGATCCTTCTCTATCCTGGAAGCCCCTAGGGGTTCTCCCCTAATGAGTAACTTGCATTTATATTTTTACCCCCCAAGTGCATTACCTTACATTTTTCAGTGTTAAACTTTATTTCCCATGCAGTAGCCCACTCCATTAATTTATTCAGGTCCTCTTGTGAAGTTTCTATATCTTGCTGTGTTGTTATTGCCTTACGGATATAGTAGGGAATGGCTGCTGGGATCTTGCAGGATGGCTGAGTGTCAGGTCGGTCTGCTGAGCTCTGGGCTTAAGTGACCATCTTTGAGTGCCCGCAAGCCACGCCCCAGTCTCAAATAATTTTGTAAATGAACAACAATTGTTAGAGCTGTTAATCTTCTGTGTAATATTTGCCTCCCAAAGTTAAAAAAGCAGTCGCAATTTAGCCAAAATGTAATATACCTTTGATTATCATGGAATAAATATGTCCAAATATATTTTAGTAATGTTGTGTACTTGCTGAGATCCGTCAAATTTGCTAAATACGAATGATCTATCTTGGCAAACCCTACAACTACATTTGTCATCATACCAGTCACAATTGCTGGTATTAGGGATTTCTGTGAGTTTCAGCAGCTCCAGAACATCTAGCACATGGCATTGCACTTGCTTTGTGCATAGCAGCACCTAATGGTTGGATGGCTGTTTTTTATCTGTAGGGAACTAAGAGTAAAATGATTTTGTCTATGTGCCTGCAGTGAGATACATAGGAAGAAGGGAGTCACACAGACATTTTTTAATCTAATTTGTATGCATCTTATTGTATATTAGAGACCAATGTTCCCTAAAAACAATTCACACATAGAGGATTGTTTATTTCTCTAAAAACTCAGTATAGTTTTGTTAAGGAAACAGTTTAAAAAATCTGACATTCTTCTTTAAAAATATATGCAATTACAATTATATAATAATAATAATAATAATTTATTATTATTATTATTATTATTATTACTGCAAAGGTTCACTTTCCATTTTTTTTAGCTCACATAGCACACAGTACTACACAGTATGCTGTGTATAGTATAGATACTAATGATCTCCAAATCCTCAAAGTGCAGGCTTTCATGCTATCTTTTGTGTTTTACTGCAGTACTGTCAACCCCCTCGATGTACACGCAGAGCAGCACAGACACCTATCTGTCAATATGTCAGCAGTCAGGTAGATGCTATGTTTTCTATTATTAACTTTTTCAGAACTAGATAGCTAAAAAGTTGTCACTGAAATTACATTTATAGATGTTAACAACTTCATTCCATTTTAAAAAAAAGGGTATTATTTAGACTGTTCTTATTGAATGGCTCACATCACATTTTCTGTGGTTGATTTGTATAAGTTATTAGTTCTTATTTAACAGCTTAGGAATCACTGTAACTATGCAACAATGCTTTTATAGAGATTGCATTTCTGCATATGTATTATATATATACCCCTGTCCTGCCCAGACCTAACCACTTCCATCTACAACACCAGGTTGTCATCCTCCCTAGACGTACTTGCTCCTCTTTCTACACGCAGAAACAGGCCCCATCTGCCACAACCCTGCAAACAGACAACACCAGAAGTCTCAAGAGACACAGCCGTGCTCTTGAGCGAGCATGGCGTAAATCTAAATCCCTGCCAGACTTTACCCTCTACAAATCTGCCCTTCTCAAATACAACTCCTGCCTCCACACTGCTAAACAAACCTATTACAACACTCTCATCAAAACCCTCTCATCCAAACCTTGTCAACTCTTTTCCACCCTTAATTCCTTACTTCACCCCCCAACTGCCCCCACCCACCAACTTGCTTACCGCTCAACAGATTGCCAACCACTTCAATAGCAAAATCGACACAATTCGCAAGGAGATATCCAGCATTCAAATTCCTCCCCTACCCAACACCACACTCAATACTCTCCTCCTTTTGCCCAGTTACCACAGATGAAGTTGATAAACTCCTCTCCATGGCTCACCTCACTACCTGTTTCCTGGACCCTGTCCCCTCTCAATTACTGCGACCACCTTCCCACCCTAGCCCACATCTTCAACCTCTCCCTCTTCTTCAGCACCTTTCCTTCCCCGCTCAAACATGCACTGATTACCCCCACACTCAAAAAACCCTCACTAGACCCCACCTGTTTGAATAACTTAAGACCCATCTCCCTGCTCCCGTTTGCCTCCAAACTCATTGAACGCCTTGTTCATGACCAAATGAGTCGCTGCCTCACAGACAACAACCTTCTCGACCCCTTACAGTCTAGCTTCCGCCCACAACATTCTACTGAAACTGCCCTGCTAAAACTCACCAATGACCTAATAACTGCTAAAACCAATGTCCATTACTCCATGCTCATACTTTTAAACCTCTCTGCTGCCTTTGACACAGTTGACCACCTGTTCTTCCTCAGCAAATTACACTCCCTTGGCCTCCGCGATTCTGCATTATCTTGGTTCTCCTCCTACCTATCTCAGCGCACTTTCAGTGTCACTTACAACTCCATCTGCTCCACTCCCCTTCCTCTTTCTGTTGGGGTACCCCAAGGCTCCGACCTTGGGCCTCTCCTATTCTCACTCTATACCTCTTCCCTGGGCTAGTTGATAACCTCCCATGGCTTCCAATACCACCTCAATGCCGATGACACACAGATCTATCTCTCCACTCCTCAACTCACCCCCTCGATCTCCTCACGGATCTCAAACTTACTGAATGACATATCGGTATGGATGTCACACCACTTCCTTTAAACTTAATCTTTCTAAAACTGAGCTTGTTATATTTCCTCCTTCACGGTCCCCCCCCCCCCCCCCCCGTGACTTCACCATTAATATCAACAACACAACCATTGGTCCCTCCACACATGCCAGGGTCCTGGGTGTAATCCTTGACTCTGACCTCTCCTTCAGCCCCCATATCCAATCACTGGCTAAATCCTGCCGCCTTAACCTCCGCAACATCTCCAGAATTCGACCCTTCCTGACTAATGACACCACAAAGCAACTTATTCACTCCTTGATTATTTCCTGCCTTGACTAGTGCAACTCTCTCCTTAATGGCCTACCCTTAAGCAGGCTATCCCCCCTTCAGTCTATTATGAATGCTGCTGCTAGACTAATACACCTCACTAATCGATCCATGAATGCCGCCCCTCTCTGCCAATCTCTTCACTGGCTTCCCCTGGCCCACTGTGTAAAATTCAAAATGCTAACCATAACATACAAGGCCATTCACAACATCGCCCCCATCTACATCACCAACCTCATATGCAGATATCGCCCAAATCGTCCCCTCCGCTCCTCCCAGGACCTCCTGCTCTCTAGCTCCCTTGTTACCTCCTCCCATGCTCGCCTTCAGGACTTCTCCAGAGCCTCTCCCATCCTCTGGAACTCCCTTCCCCAGTATGTCTGATCAGCCCCTACCCTGTCCACCTTTAGGAGATCCCTGAAAACTCATTTATTCAGGGAAGCCTATCCCATACCCACATAACTGTCCCCGAGCCACCCCCATCAAATCATTCTCTGCAGCTATTACCTTTTGTAACACCACCCACTCCCTTTAGAATGTAAGCTCTATGAGCAGGGCCCTCCTATACCTTTTGCATTGAAATGTACTGTAATTGTGTTGTCCCCCCTATACCTTGTAAAGCGATGCGTAAACTGTTTGCGCTATATAAATCGCGCAAAATAAAAAAAATAATGATATGTCTTATAACAATATTTCTACAAACTGAAAAAATGTCTATGTTAGTACACACTATACTGTGTTCCTATTTATTGTTATGGCTGATCCACATTCATGGCAGACCCCAGTGTGGTTGGGCAGGGCCACACAATTAAGGACTTAGAAGCAGTTGAGTATTTTAGTAGGTGGATGCCATTCATTGAGGTGGGAGCAGCATTTAAAGGGCAACTTTACTAAAGTTATTGTCCTTAAAGTGGTTGTAAACCCCATTCTTGAAATCTGACCTGGGCACATATATCTTTAGTGTTTACTTACCTCTCTCCAAAGCTCTAATCCTGTGTCTTTCTGCTGCTCTGTTCCTCTGTTATCAGCATGATAACGTCTGACAAGTTCTCAGACACACGAGATAAAAGCAGCTGAAAATTTGTTTCGGGGAGGGAGCTTAGAGATAGATAAGCTGGGAGTTTGTTTATGCATAATACAGCTCTGCAAGTTTCTTCGTTCCTCTGCCTATGTTGTGTGTGCCTTTCCTCCAATCATCTCACACACAATGTAAGCCCAGACCCCCCTCCCACTGCCAAATGTGGAAACAAAATTTGTAACACGATGTGAACTTTCTAAACAATGTAGAAAGCTGAAGACAGCAGATATACAGGTAAAACTTGTGTAGGGAGATTTATTTCATTTTTGTGTATCATCTGAGGCTGTTCACTTCACTGGGTATAGGAGCGAGTTTACATCCACTTTAAGTACAGCCCTGGTTATAGAAAAAACAAACAAACGGAAGAGGGTGCTTCCATTTAAATGCAAGCTGTAATAAAAAATGGCATTAAGAATAATATTATTGCACTCACTAGATATAGGTAGGTAGTGTGCATGTCACCCTTAGAAGTGTGGTCATCAGAGGAACAAGCTGCCAAGCTGCCGATCTCTGCAGTTCCTCTGATGACCACACTTCTAAGGGTGACATGCACACTACCCACCTATATCTAGTGAGTGCAATAATATTATTCTTAAAGTCACTTTTAATTACAGCTCACATTTAAATGGAAGCACCCTCTTCTGTTTGTTTGTTTTTTCTATAAGGATGACATGCGATGCGGGAACCCTGCAAATCAACTGCAGGTTACCGCATCGCACCTGACTCGCAAGTCAGTTCACACTGACATATGCAAACTGCTAGGAGTGTCAATACTATGTTAATGACACCCCCATTTAAGCTTGCATATCACAGTGTGAACTGACAGTTCAGACATGGATCGGATCGCATGGGTATGAACGCCCATTCGATTTGATTCTGGTGCGGACTAAAAAAAGGGTCCTGTGCGAGTATGGTCTGAATGCAATGCGAATTTAGCTATACTATCTGTATGGCTGAAATCGCACATAAATCGCATGTGATTTGCACTGCAGTGCGGTGCGAATCACATGCGATATCGCACCACTGATGTGAACTGAGCCGGAGGCTTCATCTTCTGCTCGTTTTTCTCTATGCATATTAGGTTCTCTGGACCTAGTGCTAGCGCTGTAGTTTTATTTACTTCTACAGCCCTGGTTGTAACTGTGTGTAGAATGGGATGAATTGAGTGATTAAGGTGGTTTTACTGCCACATTACTGTGTTTCTTTATTTGGAAGATGTGATGCTTTCATGGGTGTATTTGGAGTAGATTAGTTTAATTTCATTGTTGTGCTATCTTTTAGAGAAAATACACTTTAATAAAGAGTATAATGGTTAACAAAGGGCCTTTTTGTTAGAAGAACAAGTCCATGATAGTTATAAAAGGGTTCTGTAACCTTAATAAGCCATTTAAATTTCTTGGCACATCAAAAGACCATCAAAAACACATTTATTTTACCACCTTCAATAATTCCAATGCAATTTGCAAAATTTAACCAAAAATAATCCCAATTTCTCATTGCCCTAGATTTAACACCTGTATGCTACTGTCAGTATTGGTTTAGTTTTAGGAATATATATTGGAATGTTGCCGTTTATGTTAGCATGCCATCCCAGTAAAAAATGATCACTGGCTGGAGCTGTAGTGTCTCTTTTGACTTCATATACACTTCATGGGTTTGTGGTACAAGATTATTTTGGCTACTCTCATCAAACACATGTGATTTGCCATTCCAGGTAGTTATCTAATTTTCCATCTCTTTAAAGTAAAGTAGCTTAATTACAAAAACCTTTTTCCTAAATAAAAGTATTTATTTATGTCATACTTCTTGCAGCTATGTAAGAAATTTTATATTAGCACATCCTAATAAACTACAGTATATAGGGGTAATGCCGAAAATAAACATACAGGCTGCAATTTTTTAGTTTTTCCTTTAGAGGGTGCTATATCATAACAAAATGAACATTTGAAAAGCATAAACCTTTCTTCTGGCACGGTACATCTAAATTGCACCAAGCTTCAATTCACAGAGTACACCTCGTCTCCTTTTTTTAAAATGAATAGTATATAACACCCTTCTCCATCTTTAAAATTTAATAAATATAGCCATAGCAAAATCGTCTAGTTTTTACTTTCTGTACAGAAGTGAGGTTGTATATTTAATGCCATATGATAATCTGTATTTAAAATTTGAACAAAGGTTTTGAGAATTTTCTTATGAATAATTGTAAGGCACTGTAAAAATGAATATAGCAAATAAATAAAAAAAATGCCTGTTTTCTTATCATTGGAGAACTCTAAAGATGCACCCGGGTACTTAGAAATGATATTAACTGAAAAATGCACATTTATGCATTATGTATATATATATATATATATATATATATATATATATATATATATATACAGTATCTCACAAAAGTGAGTACACCTCTCACAGTTTTGTAAAAATTTTATTATATCTTTTCATGTGACAACACTTAAGAAATGACACTTTGCTACAATGTAAAGTAATGAGTGTACAGCTTGTATAAAAGTGTACATTTGCTGTCCCCTCAAAATAACTCAACACAGCCATTAATGTCTAAACCGCTGGCAACATAAGTGAGTACACCCCTAAGTGAAAATGTCCAAATTGGGCCCAATTAGCCATTTTCCCTCCCTGGTGTCATGTGACTCATTAGTGTTACAGGGTCTCAGGTGTGAATGGGGAGCAGGTGTGTTAAATTTGGTGTTATCGCTCTCACTGTCTCATAGTGGTCACTGGAAGTTCAACATGGCACCTCCTGGCAAAGAACTCTCTGAGGATCTGAAAAGAAGAATTGTTGCTCTACATAAAGATGGCATAGGCTATAAGAAGATTGCCAAGACCCTGAAACTGAGCTGCAGCATGGTGGACAAGACCATACAGCGGTTTAACGGGACAGGTTCCACTCAGAACTGGCCTCGCAATGGTCGACCAAAGAAGTTGAGTGCACGTGCTCAGCATCATATCCAGAGGTTGTCTTTGGGAAAAAGACATATGAGTGCTGCCAGCTATGCTGTAGAGGTTGAAGGGGTGGGGGGTCAGCCTGTCAGTGCTCAGATCATACTCCATACACTGTATCAAATTGGTCTGAATGGCTGTCATTCCAGAAGGGAGCCTCTTCTAAAGATGATGCACAAGAAAGCCCACAAACAGTTTGCTGAAGACAATCAGACTAAGGATATGGATTACTGGAACCATGTCCTGTGGTCTGATGAAACCAAGATAAACGTATTGGTTCAGATGGTGTCAAGCGTGTGTGGCGGCAACCAGGTGAGGAGTACAAAGACAAATGTGTCTTACCTACAGTCAAGCATGGTGGTGGGAGTGTCATGGTCTGGGGCTGCATAAGTGCTGCCGGCACTGGAGAGCTACAGTTCATTGAGGGAACCATGAATGCCAACATGTACTGTGACATACCGAAGCAGAGCATGATCCCCTCCCTTCAGAGAATGGGCCACAGGGCAGTATTCCAACATGATATCGACCCCAAACACACCTCCAACAGGACCACTGCCTTGCTGAAGAAGCTGAGGGTAAAGATGATGGACTGGCCAAGCATGTCTCCAGACCTGAACCCTATTGAGCATCTGTCGGGCATCCTCATACAGAAGGTGGAGAAGCACAAGGTCTCTAACATCCACCAGCTCCGTGATGACGTCATGGAGAAGCAGAAGAGGACTCCAGTGGCAACCTGTGAAGCACTGATGAACTCCATGCCCAAGAAGGTTAAGGCAGTGCTGGAAAATAATGGTGGCCACACAATATATTGACACTTTGGGCCCAATTTGGACATTTTCACTTAGGGGTGTACTCACTTTTGTTGCCAACGGTTTAGACATTAATGGCTGTGTGTTGAGTTATTTTGAGGGGACAGCAAATTTACACTGTTATACAAGCTGTACACTCACTACTTTACATTGTAGCAAAGTGTAATTTCTTCAGTGTTGTCACATGAAAAGATATAATAAAATATTTACAAAAATGTGAGGGGTGTACTCACTTTTGTGAGATACTGTGTGTATATATATATTAGTTTTAGTTTTAGAAAATGCTTACAACATTATTGAATGTACTATTTGTAAGGGATGAGCACACCTTCACCCTAACCTCTATGTGACAGGGCACAGGTCTGGTGGTAAAGTGTTGGTGTATGTACTATAGTGAGGTGTTTGTTTTTTGGAGGGCTGAAACAGCTAATTAGGATGGGGGAAGTAGCACAAAAAAAATGACATCTTATAACTTGAATATTCCCTGAATACATATTTACTTTAGCTACCTCCCTACATGTCATTATATTAAAATTACCAGTAGGGGGAGTGGTTATTCTGAGAGGACAGTTAAAATCCTCTCTCTGTTTACTAGTGGTGCCTGCACATGTGCTTGCAAAATGCTTCTGATCTTTCTGCTACTAGACAACAGAGATCATGGACAAAAGGTACAGAGACAATCAGAGTCACTTTGTACCTTGCGATTGTTGTGATGGCCAATAAAAGCAATGACAAATGTAAACTACATTGTTTTTTTTTTATGTGTGAGCCCTTCCCTTCATTTCAAAATGGAGAAAGGCATAATATATGAGTATTCTACTCTCCTCCTGATTGGAGGAGAGTAGAAAATGTTGCAGCACAGGGAAGGCTGAGGAAGGAAGACTTAATTCAAGGTGGGGTTTTTTAAAGTGCTGACCATCAGTGTTGTGGTATTGTTTTAGGGGGTGGGGGGAGAGGTTTAAAGTTCCTCTAAACACCAATGATCTGGGTGGGGTTCAAAATGTCACTGAGCACCAATTATTGTGGGATTGTTTTTTGGGGGGTTTAAAGAATTTTGGTTTTATCCATGACGTTTGGTTGTTGTACACAATGCTAGTTTAGTGCAATGCAAGTTCTTCCTCCAGGAAACTTGAATTGGGTGACTTTCAAAGGCTAGTTTCTTTTTAAAAAGTTTTAATCCCTTTCCTTTATATAGTAAAAAAATAAAATGGGAAGTTCCACTTTAACCACTTAAACACTGGGCAATTTCCCCCCTCCTGCCCAAGTTAATTTTCAGCTTTCAGCACATTCACTTTTTAAATGACAATTGCGCAGTCATGCTACACTGTACCCAAACTACATTTTTATAATTTTGTTCCCACAAATAGAGCTTTCTTTTGGTGGTATTTGATCACCTCTGAATTTTTTTTTTTTTTTGCTAAACAAATAAAAATATGCCAAAAATTTTGAAAAAAAGTTTTTTTTTGTTTTCTCCTTCACTGATGGGCACTGATGAGGCTGCACTGACGGGCACTGATAAGGCGGCACTGATAGGCGGCACTGATGGGTGGCACTGATATGCAGCACTGTTGGGCATTGATAGGCGTCACTGATAGGCATTCATAGGTGGCACTGATGGGCACTGTTGGGCACTGATGGGTGGCACTGATAGATGGCACTGATAGGCATCACTGATGGCACTGGCAGGCATTGCTGATGGGCACTGATTGGCATCTGCCTGGGCACTGATTGGCATCTACCTGGGCACTGATTGGCATATCCCTGGTGGTCCAGGGTGACATACCTGGTGGGCGCCCTTTGTGAGCATCCCTGGTGGTCCTGGCGGCATCCCTGGTGGTTCTGGGTGGGCATACGTGGGGGGGCTGCACTGATAAACAATCAGCACCGACCCCCCCCATGAAGAGAGCCTTTGATTGGCTCTCCTCTACTCACGTCTGTCAGACGCGAGTGAGGAAAAGCTGATGGCTCTTCCTGTTTACACTGTGATCAGCCGTGATTGGACACGACTGATCACTTGGTAAAGAGCCTCCGTCAGAGGCTCTTTACCGAGATCGGTGTTGCGGTGTGTCAGACTAACACACCGCACCACCGATCACCGCACTGGGTGCCCCCTTGGGCATGCGATCGCAGCTTATCCTGCTGGACGTCATATGATGCCCAGTCAGGATAACTTAACCCCCGCCCTGCCATCATTTTGCTATAGGCTGGATGGGAAGTGGTTAAGGCCTCCTCCATCCCTCCTCATTAACATTTGGCACATTTTCGGGGGGAAGGGGGACAGATACCTGGTTTTAACAGATACCCACTGCCACTCCCTCTCAAAGCCCCTAGGCAACCTGAGTGAAAATTCTCCTCCCCCCTCCCTTCTCTCAATCTTCTGAGACACATCACAGGTTCCAGAAGACTATGAGTTAATTCAGAATGCACGCATGTGCAATGGCCAGCCAGCCGCGACACTCACAGATGAGATGCCGTTACCAAGGACTATCTTCTGGTGAGCACAGCACTTGATCCTGGGACAGGTGAGTGGCTGTTTAATAAAAGTTTGCAGCTACAGTTTTTGTAGCTGCTGAGTTTTAATTTTATATAAATATGACGGGAGCGCCGCTTTAAATACCAACAAGTAAAATCCCTTCTGTCTCAAAAAAAGATAGAAAGTTCACCATGACATGCAGGTCTCACTGCACTCTATATTTAACTCCAATGTAAGGTATAATGTGGCATTCTGGTACCACAACGCACGGTATTCAACTCCAATGTAAAGTAAATGAAAGACAGGCTTCAGCTCATATCCCAGCCCATTGGTCACGCCCCTCTGAAATGTTTCATCCACATTCGGCTTAATCATAGGAATACTTCTATGATTACGCACAATGTGGGTGAAATACAGGGGGCATGACTGATGGACTGGGATCTGAGCTGAAGCCTGTCTTTTTTTTTACCTTACATTGGATTTCAAAAAAATCCCAAATGGGTATGTACCTGAAAACAGGGTGACACTGTAGGTAGTACTAAAAATGGTATGCCAACGTCCCTATGATATATATGTCAAGTATGGGAACTAATGAAATTGGACTTTTGAGGGCACACGAGTAGTTAGACTATAAAAAGTAAAAATAGTTTTATTTTATTAAATTTAAATTACAAAATAGGAATGAATATTATAGCTAGTACATTGTACATATGAAAGTACTGTATATAAAATAGATCCTACCCTGCATGCACTTTAAACCCAACTAATTGTATATATATTCCAACATTCAAATAGTAAAAAATGGAGAACAACCCAAATATAGGTTGCAATTATGAATGTAGGAGAAAAACATTGTGGGTTGAGTTGCAGGTCAGGTAGGTTTTCTCTTTATTCGCTCAACATGTTGCGCGTTTATATAACGCTTCTTCAGGAGCTGGAGATAGTTCTGCTGAATACATGTGTAGAATATATAACAATAAATACATATACACTATAGGTAATAAATGTTTTTAGAATAGATTATACAAAATAAAGGATAAGAAGTAAAATAAATTCTAACCAATTATAGTGATCACATGGAAAAAACCCCATAAAGGAGAATGGTCAACCGGGGGCCGATGGTACAACCCGGTAACTGGGGAGGCTATCTGCCTGGAGTTTGCATGTTCTCCCTGTGTCTGCGTGGGTTTCCTCCGGGTACTCCGGTTTCCTCCCACACTCCAAAGACATGCTGGTAGGTTAATTGGATCCTGTCTAAATTGTCCCTAGTATGTATGAATGTGAGTTAGGGACCTTAGATTGTAAGCTCCTTGAGGGTAGGGACTGATGTGAATGTATAATGTATATGTAAAGCGCTGCGTAAATTGATGGCGCTATATAAGTACCTGAAATAAATAATAAATATATATACATATCTAAAAAATGTCATTACAGGCAGTCTACTGTGCATTAGAAACAGACTAGTGGTGCCTCCCAATCTCCTATAAAGAGTATTAAGAGTGATCAAATGCTCCAGAGAAGTTGGTGAGGCTCCATTCATTAGAGCAGATATAAAATATTTTAGGAGGAGGCATAGCGAGTCCATTACTGAATACAGGCAGTTCAAGAGAACTCAATATTGGCCAAAAAGGAGATATGAATATGTAGATATACAAAAGTATATATGCATATAGACACAGCTTACCCCATATGGTCAGGCAAAGTAGAAAGGATGCAGGTATGGTATTGCTATTAGTAGAACAAGCAATCGCTGGATTGCGTTAAAAAGCTGGTAAAATACCGAACGTTGCGGAAGCACCAAGGTGACCCCAGTTTCCAAAGTGAGTATAGGCGCCAGTAGGAAGCCTTTTGAGTAGCAATGGCTTGTAGAGGCCAGTATTTCTAATGTAAAACAAACATGACGGTATAATGTAGTACTATGCATCTTAACATGCTTGTATTGGTTTCAGCGTATAAAAAAGTGCAGTCTGTATTTGGCTGTATAAAGGCTTACATAGAGTTCAGTGGGGAACCTGAAGGGTATGGTATGGCTTCCCTTAATGAAGCAGCGTCCGCTGACCATATGGGGCAGCTGTGCGTCCTTAAATAGTACCCCCCACCGGAAGCGCCAACAGCCTGAATGGGCTCGGCGCTTCCCGGTCCAACTACTGGCTGCTGCACATGCGCCAAGGACGCCGTCAGCACAGCAATGGTCAATGTGAGCGCAGCAGAGTGGGGATGGAAGAACCCATTGGCTACCGCGCACGCACCAGGCGGACGTACTGGTGCGGCGACGCTCGGCCAATGCCACAGCAGCAGAGGTGGGGACTAGGCGGGGAGCCCGAAGGGTCCCCGTGTCCCCGTCAATTGCCACACATCCGGTCGGAGAAGAGGACCAGATGTGCGACGCTGTGTAGTTGAGTTTACCTGGGCAAAATCCATGAAACCAACCAGGTGATCATAACCAGGGGAATGTGCCATGGGATCACAAAAAGGGAGGAAAACATTGTATATAATAGAGCAATTTACAAATGACATAATATACAAAATTGTAATATTAACATATTTTAAAAAAATACATAACCTTTAACAAACAATATTGGTATCCAAATATATGACTACATTGTGATAATCATAGGTTTGTAGATTGTAATAATCGTCTTTAGGTGACAAAGACTAGGGGAAATATCTTTCATTAATCTAATTATCCCTGGACTAGGCACTGAATGTTTTAGGTGTTGGTTAAGTGTGTAAACTGATAGGAATCCTTGGGATATAAAGTATGAGACATTCAGAGAAACGGTCTGTAAGATTGAGTCTCATTGAGTCCCGGTGCTCTAGTAGCTTTCAGGCGCTCAATCCATAGGGTCTCCTTTTGCAATATATAATTATCCCACTCACCCCCTCTGGGATTTTTAGGGATGACGGCCAGAACAGTGAAGGAGACAGAGGAGGTGTCAAACCGATGGTACAGATCAAGGTGTCGACTAATGGGAGTGAGCATTTTGCCGTTTCCTGAATAATATATATGATCATTGATTCTCTGTCTTAACTGTCTGGCCGTCTTCCCTACATAAAAGGCTCCGCAGACACAGGTCATAAGGTATACCACGCCCTGTGTACTGCATGTAGCCGAAAATCTAGGATGATGAACCTCACCATTAGGGAGTAGGACTTGATGTCCAGGTAGTATCCAAGGGCAGAAAGCACAGTTGCCACAAGGCGATGTTCCTAGTGGTAGTTTGAGTGTAGATGAATTGTGAACTCTATAGTAACTGGACACAAGTACTAGCTATAATATTCATTCCTATTTTGTAATTTAAATTTAATAAAATAAAACTATTTTTACTTTTTATAGTCTAACTACTGGTGTGCCCTCAAAGTCCAATTTCATTAGTTCCCATACCTTACATTGGAGTTGAATACAGTATGCGGTGGTACTGCATGCCACATTATATTTTGGAGAGAGATGTGCTCTGTCTCTTCCAGCACCCGAATAAAGAGTGTAAACCTTGGAGACTGATACTGCAGGGTTGGAGCAGTGCCAGTCTGTTATGGTATTAGAAAATTAACCATGTCAGTCAAACTGTGACATCACTGAAAAGTGGTTTGGTAATGAAAGGAGTGTGCCAATTTAAATATAATATATATTATAAATATATAGTAATAGCACAGGAAAACAATCCCTGTAGAATACCAGTTTGACATTACTACTCTAAGTGTTAAGATATAACACACTCTCTAGAATACAAAAGGTTAATATGTTTAAAAACACATACACTTTGTTATCTGACACGTTCATGTATATTGATAAATGTGGTCACCATAGCAATGACTGATTGCGTGTGATTTTCAATAACTTCGATTAGCAAGGACCACAGCTAATTTTTAACTGAATTAGTGTGAATATTTATCCAGACCCTAATAGCACACTGGCCAGAATACTATTAGACAAATTAAGCAGAATAAAAGTAAAATTTCTCAGTACAACCAGCTTGATTACTCCCTAGAAGTAGCAAGCAATTGTTTTAATATCCTATATCATTCAGGGTAAAGATACAAATTATTTCAGACTATATATATATATATATATATATATATATATATATATATATATATATATATATATATATATATATAGTCTGAAATAATTTGTATCTTCACCCTGAATGATATAGGATATTAAAACAATTGCTTGCTACTTCTAGGGAGTAATCAAGCTGGTTTCCCAACCTCTCTAAGGGATTCTGGGTTCCACCAGCCCCCTGCCCAAAGTGACTCCCGTCACATTTCTTATCTTTAGACTTCAGACCACCTTAACAAATAAGGTAAACTCACGGTCTTACATTGAATGGATTCAAGAAAACTCATGACAAAATCCTATACTCTTCAGACAAGCATTCAAAAGCTCAAATGTAGCGTTAGACACATTTTAATAAGAAATGGTATTGTATCACTTGTATTGAAAAACCCATCAATTAGCTATGTCGTAGGTATATTTTTAAATAATAATAATAAACAATGTTATCAAGCCATAAACTGTAGAACATGCATCTATAAAACAAAGAGCCTGCATGATCTCAGTATAATATTTTTTGTGAAAGTAGACCATAACCTGGAATCTTCAAATATAATTCTCAAATATTTTTCTTCTAATGCAATGCCAGCTAATTCTTATTGTTATTATATTCTCACATGGATATTATCTTAGCCACAATTCTTTTATGTTGTAAAGCACTACATAAACTGTTAATGGTATATAAATCATGTTTAATAATAATAATAATAATAATAATATTAATAATAATAATTATTATTATTAATAATAATACAGTATATTTATTTGTGTTATTGCTGTGCCATGAACTGAAAAGACTAAGAAAGCATAGGTTCTGAATTACATTTAATCCGAAATACAGTAAAAGATTTTCTATAACTTGGGATGTAAAGTGATGTGATCAAATCCCTATAAGCATTTTCCTGCTCTCTGTAATGCCGTGTACACACGGTCGGACTTTTCAGCTACAAAAGTCCGACAGCCGTCCGACTGCCGTCCAACAGACTTTCGACGGACTTTTGGCTGACTTTCAACAGACTTTCTAACGACCGGACTTGCCTACACACGATCACACCAAAGTCCAACGGATTCGTACGTGATGACGTACACCGAACTAAAATAAGGAAGTTGATAGCCAGTAGCTAATAGCTGCCCTAGCGTGGGTTTTTGTCCGTCGGACTAGCATACAGACGAGCGGATTTCTGGGTCCGGCGGAGTTACGACGTAAAGATTTGAAGCATGTTCCAAATCTAAAGTCTGTCAGATTTGCGACTGGAAAAGTCAGCTGAAGGTCCGGTGAAGCCCACACACGATTGGATTGTCCGCCGGATTTGATCCGTCAGCGTCCGTCGGACAAGTCCGGTCGAAACGTCCGTCCGTGTGTACGCGGCATTACTCAACTGGGTAGTAGAAAATGCTGGAGCTCGACTATAAACTTCAGATCTTTTATTGATTAAAACTGCACAACATTGGACAGTGACAAGACTATAAACGCATTTTGGCTAAAAGACCTAAATTATAGCTATGATTAGGGCTTTTTAGCCCAAACACACTAGTGGTGTTTTCACTGACTAGTTCTGTGAAATTTTAATCAATAATGGATCTGAAGTTGGAAATGTTTTCTACTTTTGGATGCATTTGATGTTCATTCAGAAACCCAGCCATTAAGCTGATATTCCATGAGCCATATTGGCCGAGATGTAGAACTTATTTGTGTGAAAAATCTTCACTCCGCTTGGCGGAATTACCTTTTTTTTTTTTTTTGTCTCTGTGATATCAGGAAAATAAAGGAAGGAAGGAATGTTGGGTGATTGCTGGAGAGAATCAATTAATTAGGGGAAGGCCTTTTCACAGAGCCCATATTTTCATCCTGAATGGGCAATGCAACAGTGTCTCTTCAAGAGCTCCATCTGACCTACCTGCATCAAGTTGCTTCGATTTGTATGGGGAAAAAGAAGTTCTGATTCAAACAGATGGCCATTGACAATCAGGCTATAAAGGAAATTTCTGTGCTAACTAAGTGAAAAAAGTGCAGCTGCTTGTGTAAGCTTAAATACAAAAAAGCTCAAAAACATATATCTCAGAAAAACAAGCACGCAACCATTAATTAATCAGTGAAGATGATTAAACACAACCATACAAACTCATATAAAGATATATGAAGTATTGTGCAAAAGTGATACAATAAAGTAAAAAAATGCTACCAAAAAATGCCCATGTGAACAGTGGCATCAACTGCTTCCATTCCCAGTTGATGCCTTCTATGTAGAAACTCGTCAGGTAGAGCAGCTGATTCTGACATTATCACATTTTATCCAGCTATTTGGTTTGATCCTGAGCTGTTGCTTCATTCATTTTTCAACCGTTCCTGTTTTCGTTTTTATGATTGCTAGATTGCTAGCTTGCTGTGAACATTTGCTGTGAAGTTTTACTGAAGTTTTTAAAATTGCTGTGAGCTGCTGTGAAGTTTTTTGGAATAAAAACCCCTTTTTGCACTGTGGAGCTTTTTTCTTATCTCCCTTGAGTGCTGAGATCATCCATGAGAAGAGATCTAAATCAAGGGTGATTATAACTGTTCCTGTGTGTGGATTCCATAAGGAGAGAGGAGTTAGCTTCGGTCGTTCAGGGTAATTGTAATCACGATCCCTGGATTGAAAGACAGGTGGAGGATTTCGATGCTGGCAGGCTGATGCAACAGGCTCCCATGATCTCTATAATTACTGAATTTTTCCATACTCACATTGTCATTTTTATGGACTTTGCGTATATATTTTTGATCACTTAGATACACTGACCTTAATGGATTTTGTATATATCAGAGTGCTTTTGCTTTAGGTCCTTGTAACAGGGTGATGGTGCACACCACTGTTCACATGAGTGTTTTTTGGTAGCATTTTTTGGTAGCATTTTATTAGTTTATTGTATCACTTTTGCACAATACTATATATATCTTTTTATGAGTTTGTATGGTTGTTTTTAATCATCTTCACTGTTTAATTAATGGTTGCGCGCTTGTTTTTCAGAGATACATGAGCACAATCACTAAACATTTTGTGCTTCAAAGTGGACCCTCCACCTCATTTCATCTGGTGTACTTTAAGTAACCCAGACCGACACTGCTAGCTTTTGATTTACAATATAAAAAAAGTATCATTACAGGATGACACTATGTTACAAAATATAATTACAGCATAACACTAGGTACAGAGTATAGTTTAACCTGTGCCTCTGTGACTGTCCCCCCCCCCTCCACTTCCATGCACTCTTATACCTGCAGCACTATATAGCATTTTCTTTTTTTCTGTCTATAATAAGGTTGCCAATTGAAGTACACTACTCACCCACTTTGGTCAGTGTTTGGAGCCACCTCTGTACTTCACATTACTTCTTTCTGACTCCTCAGGACAGGAAAGGAGGTGAAATCTCTCAAATGGAAAAGTACACTGACAGCAATATAAAATAAATCTATCAGGTTCTAATACTGTATAAAATACTGTATAATAATTTTATAAAAGGAAACATTTAGCATCTATAATGATACTGACATTAGCTCATGCATTTGCATGTTTGCCAAAGTGTACAAATTAAATTGCTTTTGAGTATTTTTCGCTAATAATATGGATTGTCCTAAATTTAAAAGATAGATAGATAGATAGATAGATAGATAGATAGATAGATACTTATTGTAAATGCCAGATCATTGTCTACAGATGTCTCACTTGCTACAGCTGGGTTTGCAAAGCTAAGACAGGTGTTAGCCAGTAGTCTCATGACCTTGCCTCCCATACTTTGTTATGGCCCCCATCTTGCTAATTAGCTTCTTTGATTGTGACATCATTAGGCATGTTACACCGTGGTATGAATGTTAACATAAAGGTTCACAAAAGCATTATGGTTGTCTGCGTCCAATAAAAACTGAACAGATGTGGGGTCAAGCTGCAAACCTTTTAATTCTTAAGCTGACCCTTAGCCAAAGTTTACAGTGATTCACTTCTCTCTGCTGACCAGCTGGACAAAATAATTCCCATAGTAGGTAACAAAAGAATTTCTTCTAAAGCTATACTCAGTTCTAGACTGTTGAAAAAGACTTAGTAATGTTCTAAGCATCCAGAGAATTCCTTTGGTGCATTGAATATGAACTGATACTATTCAGGTGGAGAGGATTTTATTGTCCAATACACAATTTCTGTAATAAAATGTGCGTATAAGCCATTGTAAAAGAAACAACTCTTAGCCAAGGCTGATTACCTTATATTTTATGTGTATGCTGCTTTCGGAAACTATCATAATAACCTTGTGAGGGCCAAAAAAAATCTAAAACAACAAAAGATAACAAATAAAACAAGCACAAAAATGTACTTTAACTAATCCAATTGACACAACTTATTGGCCTGATTCACGAAAAAAGAAAAAGTACAAATGTTTGCATGTGAAAAACATTTTTTTTACTGACTTCTTGCTTACATTTGCTCCTTATTCATAAAGATTTTCACATATACCAATAGCACATAGTTGATGCCACAAAATGAAATTGCAGAACTGGAGAGGACTTTATGGTACTGTTTAAAAAAATTGAGATATTTCCAGGCTTATGGGTGGCAAGCACAGACAAACCTAGCACCTAAGGGAGCACAGTTGACACTGGTTGATGTTTTACTGGCCTGGCCAGTAAAAATATGGCTTGTTGCCATTATTACTAATAAAAAAAGACATCATACTGCTGGTATTTGTGCCCCAAAAAAAAGTTGTCAGGGAGTCAGGCTCGGTAGTGAGTAATATCTGGCAATTATAGAGTCAGACAGAAACACAGCACCGATGGGAACCATATCATAGTCAAGCACATTTGGCAACTATGGGAATCAGACACAGATTCAGTTAACAACATTTTGGGTCAGGTAGTGGCAGAATTGGAACCAAAAGGAATCAGGCACAGCTAGCACCTAAGTGCAGGCACATTTGGGGTCCTTGGGAGTCAGGCTCAGACACAGCTGGTTCTATGGGAGTCAGTACAGCTGACCCCTTCGTGAGCCAAGCATAGACACACTTAGCACCTGCAGGAATAAGGCATAACTAGGACCTATAGGTCTCAAGTACAGCTGGTTACTTACTTGAAAGATGAAAGGATTGTGTCCCACGCCACCAACACCTGGCTCCCAGTGCTGGTATTAATACCCAATATCAGCACTACAACTCAGAAATCACTCCACCCAACAGTGACAGCATAGATTCAATGGCAGGTGCTTAAATTAGCACAGGATCCTGGGTGGTGGAGGGGTATTGCACCTCATATGTTGCTTATACCATATCACTCCACTCTGTATGCTGTACATGTACATTATATATTGCACACTACTCCATACTACAGATTGTACAACTTTGTACACTGTGGAGCTGATTTACTAAAGGATTGACAGAGTGAAAATTTACTGTTTGTCCAATGCCATACACTTCTGCACTTTGTGTTCTGTTATTTTCATAACCTGCACTGCTTTATTGAGTACTCTGTGTTGTAAGAGATACTGTATACCCCATACTGTGCCACTTTATATGTTATGCCGTACTCTATATACTCTAAACTGTACCTCACTATACACTATGATTGACTTTGTTTGTTCCACACTGCTCTGGTGTATACACTTTGTTGTACAGTATACAACTTGTCACTATACATTCTCCTCACTCCAACTCACCAAATACCAGATTACATTTTTATTTCACTTTCTCCTGTGTCTAAAGGGGCACAGTATATTCAAGCAAAAAATTGTGTTTGTTCAGGCAGTGATAAAACTGAATCACCTGTGTTGTTCATTTCAAAACAACATGTTTATTGTAGCTTTTGCCTGCTTTGTCTCATTACACCCTTAGAAATATAACATGTGTTGTTTTTCCCCATTGGTTTTCAATCATTTTTTTGGCAAATGCAACACTGCAGAAAATTACAGTATTAACTAGGTAAAAAGTGGATTCAGCAAGAAAAGGTGTGAAAGCATTTCCACAGCATCCAAACAATATGTTAGCAATTATGCCTTGTGCTCAGATGGATGGAACATGTTACAGTTGAATTATGGCCATTCCGGAAATACATTTCTAATATCAGCACACTCGATTAAATGCTACAATTCTTCACAAGTTACACTTCACACAGCTGCATCAGGAAAGAAAAAAATATTTAACTATCTAGCTTTTTTGTTATTTTTTTTTTTATAACTTGAGTTTTGAAATATACGCTGCAGTATCAGTACTTACTGAAACTGACTGCAGAAAATGTTAAAAATAAAAGAATAAATAAATAGCAAAGTGTATGAAATACAAGTTAACAAGAAGAGAGGGGGGAGTATAGTGACACTATAGAGAGGCAGATGGGTGGGATACAAAACTTTAGGTAAAGGTGGTTATTATAATAAAATCCAGTGGTTATGGGTGGCTTGGACCCTGGAAAAGTTCAGTTCAGGCTTGAATGGGTTAGGAACAAGTTTGATGGGTTAAATATGTATATTGCACTCTAGAGGTGCAGCCAGCTGTGGAAGAGGAAGCAGCTCTGTAGATATATAATGTGGGGAACAGCAGCACTCATCTGAGTGCAGTATATTAAAATGATTAATGATGAGTTTATTAAGATACAAATAAAATAAGAATTAACTCACAGTGTAAGGGTTAAAAAGGCTAGTCACAAGGGGAGGCTAGCTGTGTAGTCCTGATGAAGTTCACCAGAGCTTCACAGGTTGCCACTGGAGTCCTCTTCCACTCCTCCATGATGACATCACAGAGCTGGTGGATGTTAGAGACCTTGCGCTCCTCCACCTTCCATTTGAGGATGCCCCCACAGATGCTCTAAAGGGTTTAGGTCTGGAGACATGCTTGGCCAGTCCATCACCTTTACCCTCAGCTTCTTAAGCAAGGCAGTGGTCATCTTGGAGGTGTGTTTGAGGCCGTTATCATGTTGGAATACTGCCCTGCCGCCCAGTCTCTGAAGGGAGGGGATCATGCTTTGCTTCAGTATGTCACAGTACATGTTGGCATTCATGGTTGCCTCAATGTACTGTAGCTCCCCAGTGCTGGCAGCACTCATGCAGCCCCAGACCATGACACTCCCACCACCATGCTTGACTGTAGGCAAGACACACTTGTCCTTGTACTCCTCACCTTGATGCCACCACATACGCTTGACACCTTCTGAACCAAATAAGTTTATCTTGGTCTCATCAGATCACAGGACATGTTTCCAGTAATCCATGTCCTTAGTCTGCTTGTCTTCAGCAAACTGTTTGCGGGCTTACTTGTGCATCATCTTTAGAAGAGGTTTCCTTCTGGGACGACAGCCATACAGACCAATTTGATGCAGTGTGCGGCGTATGGTCTGAGCACTGACAGGCTGACCCCCCACACCTTCAACCTCTACAGCAATGCTGGCAGCACTTATACGTCTATTTCCCCAAGACCTCTGCATGTGATGCTGAACATGCGCACTCAACTTCTTTGGTCAACCATGGTAAGGCCTGTTCTGAGTGGAACCTGTCCTGTTAAACCGCCAAATGGTCTTGGTCACCGTGCTACAGCTCAGGTTCAGGGTCTTGGCAATCTTCTTATAGCCTAGGCCATCTTTATGTAGAGCAACAATACTTTTTTCTCAGATTCTCGGAGCGTTCTTTGCGATGAGGTGCCATGTTGAACTTCCAGTGACCAGTATGAGAGAGTGAGAGTGATAACACCAAATTTAACACACCTGCTCCCCATTCACACCCGAGACCTTGTAATACTAATGAGTCACATGACACAGGGGAGGGAAATGGCTAATTGGCCCCAATTTGGACATTTTCACTTAGGGGTGTACTCACTTTTGTTGCCAGCAGGCATTAATGGCTGTGTATTGAGTTATTTTGAGGGGACAGCAAATTTACACTGTTATGCAAGCTGTAGACTTACTACTTTTCATTGTAGCAGTGTCTTTTCTTCAGTGTTGTCACATGAAAAGATATAATAAAATATTTACAAAAATGTGAGGGTTGTACTCAGAGGCGTAGCTTGAAGCTTGTGGGCCCCCGGTGCAAAAGTTGACTTGGGGCCTCCCTACTACCACTCGCCATTTCCACTGCATGCTTTTCCTGGGCCCTCTGAGTTTACTAAATTACCTACGCAGGGTGACCCAGCAATCGCTTTTCCCCAGCAACACAGTGTAAAGCAGGGGTAGGCAACTTTTGGGAGGTGGAGATCTACCTGAACAACATGAAAGAGATCAAAGATCACCGGGATTCGGCACCTTTTTTTTTAAAATAAACGAACTAGCAGGGCCGAACTAAATAATAAGGAAAACTTAGAAGAATATAAAAAACAAATGTCACTGTAAAAATATAAACTTAGCCTACCTTAAAAGTGGAGAGTGTCAGTCAGTAAAGCAGTGGATGGTGTGTGAATTGTGTCAATAGAGCAGTGGACGGTGTCAGTAGAGCAGTGGATGGTGTCAGTAGGGCAGAGGACATTGTCAGCAGGGCAGAGAATGGTGTCAGTAGGACAGAGATTACTGTCAGTAGAGTAGTGGACAGTAACAGGAGGGCAGAGGATGGTGTCAGTAGGGCAGTGGACGGTATCAGTAGAGCAGTGGATGGTGTCAGTGGAGCAGTGGACGGTGTCAGTAGAGCAGTGGATGGTGTCAGTGGAGCAGTGGACGGTGTCAGTAGAGCAGTGAACGGTGTCAGCAGAGCAGAGGACGGTGTCAGTAGAGCAGTGGACGGTGTCAGTAAAGTAGTGGACAGTGTCAGGAGGGCAGTTGAGGATGGTGTCAGGAGGACAGTGGAGGATAGTGTCAGGAGGACAGTGGAGGATGGTGTCAGGAGGGCAGTGGATGGTGTCAGTAGGACAGTGGACGGAGTCAGAAGGGGAGTGGACAGTGTCAGTAGGACATTGGATGGTGTCAGTAGAGCAGTGGATGGTGTCAGTGGACAGTGTCAGTAGGGTAGATATTGGTGTCAGCAGGGCAGTGGACAGTGTCAGTGAAGCAGTGGACGATGGCAGTGGAGCAGTGGATGGTGTCAGTGGAGCAATGGATGGTGTCAGTAGGGCAGTGGACGGTTTCAGTAGAGCAGTGGTTGGTGTTAGGAGGGCAGTGGTCGGTGTCAGTAGGGCAGTGGTCGGTGTCAGTAGGGAAGTGGTTGGTTTCAGTAGGACAGTGGACAGTGGACAGTGTCAGTAGAGCAGTGTATGGTGTCAGTAGAGCAGTGGTCGGTGTCAGTAGGGCAGTGGTCGGTGTCAGTAGGGCAGTGGACAGTGTCAATAGAGCAGTGGTTGGTGTCAGTAGGGCAGCGGAAGATGTCAGTAGAGCAGTGGATGGTGTCAGGAGGGCAGTGGATGGTGTCAGTAGGGCAGTGGACAGTGTCAGTAGAGCAGTGAACAGTGTCAGTAGAGCAGTGGTTGGTGTCAGTAGGGCAGTGAACGGTGTCAGTAGAGCAGTGGACAGGGTCAGTAGAGCAGTGAACGGTGTCAGTAGAGCAGTGGGTGTTGTTAGTGTCAGGAGGGCAGTAAATCTGTCACAGACAGATGCAGATTTAACCCTACAGCTGATGGAGAGGGAACCCTTAAATGACCAGGCACCTTTACTATATAACCAGTAGCCACTACTTGAAGCTTGCTAGTTATTTTACACATATCATTTCTCACAGTCAGTGTGGGGGGGCAGGGATTGGTAGTTGGGGGTCTGCAGATTGCAGGTAGGGGTCAGTAGGGGGGGTTGGGGTCTGTCTGTGTGTCCTGTTCTCTTTGTTGTCCTTTGTAAGTCAATCAGTGGGTGCTTTAAGAATTGACAATCCCCTGCCCCCCCCCCCCAGGCCCCTCAGGAGGTGTTTTACATGACTTTTCTAAGGCTGCTTTTACACTAAGGCGCTTTACAGGCGCTATAGCACTAAAAATAGTGCATGCATAGCGCCTGTAAAGCGCCTCTCCTCTCACTCCAGTGTGAAAGCCTGAGTGCTTTCACACTGGAGTGGTGCGCTTGCAGGATGGTAAAAAAAAGTCCTGCAAGCAGCATCTTTGAGGAGCTGTTGGAGCGGTGTATACACTAAAAATAGCAACGCTTTATTGCTGACGCCCCCAACACCCCAGTGTGAATATACTCTAATGGGGCGTACACACGGTCGGACTTATTTCGGACATTCCGACAACAAAATCCTAGGATTTTTTCCGATGGATGTTGGCTCAAACTTATTTTGTCTACACACGGTCGCACAAAGTTGTCGGAATTTCTGATCGCCAACCACGCGGTCACGTACACCACGTACGACGAGACTAGAAAAGGCCGGTTCAGAACCAAGCACGGCACCCTTTGGGCTCCTTTTGCTAATCTCGTGTTAGTAAAAGTTTGGTGAGAGACGATTCACGCTTTTTCAGACTCGTGGCTTTCAGATCGTTTTCTGCCGTTCAGTTTGTGCTTGTGGGTTTGTATCTGCTCTTCAGTGCAGTCAGTTCGTATTGGAGTTTACTGTGTGATCTTGTCCGCTCGTTGCTGTTTTTCAGCTCGCTCTTCACAGGCCTTGCTGTTCTTCAGTGCATTCTGTTACTTCGTTCTGAGCAGCCGACCGTTTTCTAGCTATGTTTCATATGCGTACTCCTCTTAGAGTTCGTGCTGTGCGTGGGCTTGGTGTTGGGGTCCTGACCTTGACACAAGTCCAGTCCATGAACAGGGTGGGGAGGAGTTCATGGACCAAGAATTGGTTGCTTCAGCGTGACCAGTTCTCTCATATGCCTTTGCTCCGTGAGAATAATCCTGATGATTTCAGGAACTTTCTCAGGATGACGGACCCTGTGTTTCACCGTTTGTTGGCTTCGCTGACCCCCTATATCAGCAGGCAGGATACCTGCATGAGGCAAGCCATCACTCCGGAGCAGAGGTTGGTCGCTACCCTGCGGTATTTGGCCACAGGGAGAAGCCTGCAGGACTTGAAGTTCTCGACAGGCATCTCCCCCCAGGCTCTGGGGATCATTATCCCAGAGACCTGTTCTGCCATCATCCAGGTCCTGCAGAAGGAGTATATGAAGGTTAGATTTTTATCCTTTTATATCACATTTTATTGTATTGAATGTTTGCTAATATATTGTATTTCTTTCCTCATTCCCTAATTACCATGATTGTAATATGCTGTGAATGTCCCCTTTGTTCTCATGCATGCTGGATTTTTATGTAATTATTATTTTATGTCCTTCATACATATTTGCCCTTCACTAACCTCCCCAGCATGGTGTCTCCTGCCCTACATTCACCTCATGTAGTCACTTAACAATGTATTTTATCAGCTCCATAGTAGTGCTTTACCCCAAACACCCCCTAAAATGTTTGGAAATGTTATTTTTGATTTAAATTCAGGCAGAGTGCCAGAGTTTTTTTTTTGTGGTGTCCCCCCAAATTTTTTGTAACCCTCCCTCCCCCAACTGCTAAGTCAGCTGATCCCAATTCTCTATCCTCAATCATCTATCTGCTGACTTTGCCAAACCCATACACACTATACCCACCTCTTTACTGGTCAGATTTATGGATGAATTCCCCAAAGCATGTAGTGCAAGGGCCTGCCTGTATACTTTTCAATGGTACTGTTTAAAGTTTTTGTATCCTATTATTATCTTGATAGGTAATAGCAGAATGTCCAAATGTCCTCAAATGTGTACAATGTGTATTTATATCTTTGTATTATGACACTTCTTACCTGTCCAGTGGTCTGCCAATAGTGTAACTAAGGAGGGTCTGTTCAAAGTAATACCCATTATTTAGGCATTCATCTCTCAATGAAGTGAAGAGGGTTACCTGTCCAAGATTTCCACACACCCCCTATAATGTTAGAAATGGCCCATGAGAGGGGGGGAGGGGGAATATGATAGGTGTACCTTATACTTTGGCCTTGATAAATTCCTCTTAGTAAATGCTATCTGGAGGTTGCCCCATAATGTTTGTGTATAATCTGCTTGCCATATTTCTGAGTAAAAATAGTAATGTTTATTGTTTTTTCCTCAACAGTTTCCTTCCACGCCACAGGAATGGCAGACTGTGGCCTCCCACTTTGCCGAGCGGTGGGACTTTCCTAACTGCGGAGGGGCAATTGATTTGAAACACGTCCACATCATCCCACCACCCAACTCGGGGTCGTACTATTTCAACTATAAGGGGTTCAATAGTATTGTGATGTTGGCGGTGGTGTCAGCTAATTACGACTTCTTGTATGTGGACGTGGGGAAGAATGGCCGGATGTCCGATGGTGGAGTCATCGCCCAGACAGAGTTCTACAGGCGTCTCCAGAATGGCAGCTTGGACTTGCCAGCTCCAGAGGACAATGTGGAAGGACTCCCATTTGTGTTCGTTGCTGATGAAGCGTTTGCCCTGGGGGACCACCTGATGCGGCCTTTCCCAATGAGGACCCTCACCCCGGAACAGACAGTTTTTAATTACCGGCTGGCCAGAGCCCGAAGAGTGGTGGAGAACACATTTGGAATCCTGGCCAGCCGGTTCTGACTATTTCTGACACCCATCCATATGGCGGAGTATAAACTGAACCATATTATACTGGCGTGCTGTGTTTTCCATAACTTTTTAAGGAAACATTCGGCCAACTATGCTGGCTCAGTTGGGCCTGAGGCCGGAATCCTACATCAAACCACACTGACGGCGCTTGAAAGTGGCCATTCTCGCTTGCCCTCCCTGAGTGCCCGTGATGTCCGGTTACGCTACCTGGAGTTCTTTGCGGGTAGGGGGGCTATCAATATGCCAGACAATCTGTGAAGCCTTTTTATCATAAAAAAATTACATTCTTACTGCTTGTGTTTGTTTTAGCTGACCCTAACAGAAATGTGTTGAGTGAAGAAAATGTCGTGATTGTGTAACCTTATACAAAGCACTGTTGGCTGTTATTTCCTAAATGCAAAAACACATTTCACTACAAGTGCACTTGCAACTGCACTGAAACTGCACTTGTAGTGCAAAGAGGATTTGCCCTTAGGAAATAACCCCCATTTTTGCAGAAAACAGCAATTACATCACCCCAAAAGTGTTGTATTGTAGTGTTGAGACAATAATCCACACACTCTTGAGTAAACAACTTTTTTATACCTGCACAATCACATGTGCATTTACCAAAGGTTTTTAAAACAAACCAACATGTTTGTTGTATAACAATTTTTGCAGTAGCATTATCAAAAATCGAAATGTCCATTTCAGATAAAACAGGCCAGGGTAAAACCAACAAGAAAGCCAAAAAACTTGAACTTACAAAGTTCACATTAGGTAAAACCTGAAGGCTATATCAGACATCAGTATTTAGGAACTGGGTTTGATATAGCGTTCAGATGGGGGGAAATCACCCCTGGAAAAGCCAAATTTGGAAGATACACACCAATTTACGAATGTCAACATGTGCTATCTGCCATCAGGGGGGATCAAGGGACGTGTTTTGGGGGAGCAAGCCCTTCCTCAACGCTACTTTATAATTGAGGAAGGGGTTGCACCCCCAAAACGCGTCCATTGATCTCCCGTGATGGCAGATAGCACATGTTGGCACACTGTGTGCATCCTCCAAATTTGGCTTTTCAAAACATTGCAAAAATATTTAAAAGATTGGACCACAATCCAAAAAGTGATTTTGTGGGGTTTTAAATTCGCCCCAAAACATCAATGATGTTATTTTTTTTTTAATAACATCATTGATTTTTTGCTGTATGTTTTGCAGTTCTACATTACACCCCATGATCTCCCCGATTAGGATCTGGCACTTTCTGATGTGAAACGTTCTGGATCCACAACCTCACGATCACCTAAAAAGAGAGAAAGAAAACAAAAACAGGTATCAAAAATCTGCCACCATCCATCTCTTTTACCTGAGCCTGTGGTCGCAGATACTCACTTGTTGTGGTGCCAATCTCCACCACATCTTCTTCTTCCTACTGCTCTTCTTGTGTTGGTGTTAGTTCCCCTTCTTCCAGAGGTGGGGGGTCTGTGATCTCCTCGGATGAGGGGTGTCCTCCGAGTCTTTTCTCCCCTATGTAAAACAAAAATGGTATAATTAGCACACAGATATTTGATGGCAGAACTAGAAATAGGAAACATTGCTTGAAAGTGGGGTACAATTGTCTATTTTAGCCGAGTTCAAAGATGTATTTTTTTTATTGGCCTTTGTCAAGCTGCAATACTTTACCTGTTTAGTACAAGCTTCACAGATGGAGACCCCCCTATAGTATACACTGGAGCACCTGTGTGGCCCCCTAATAAAAACGGTGTTCTTGTGTCCCACACTAGTGCTCCAGTGTCCAGATGTGAAAACAGCTGCTCAGTGTCCTCTCCTTACACAGAATCTAGTTGGCATTTCATTCTAGTAACAAACCCATCTACACAAACAACTATTTGGCATCCAAGTAGGCCCAAAAAAAATGTGGGAAAATGCATATGGCCTAAACAATGGTGTTTTAGAGGCCGAAAGAAAAATGTTTGATACGAACGAATAATGGGCCCATGAACATTAAAGTTGCCCTTTTAAACGTTACAATTAATAAAAGCATATGGAGCAGCACGAACGGAATAAAGACAGAAAGAATAGGAACACAGCACAACTACTTACTTTTTTGCAGCACTCTCCGGATCTTTCGGTACTGCTTTGGCTCTCTCAATTTCAGGTCTGACCACCGCTTCCTGAGCTGATCTTTCGATATTCGTACCCCGAAATTCTTCTGCAGACTTTTGATCACTTTCGCCATGATCTTGGCCTTTCTGATATTGGGGTTGGGGTAAGGACCATACTTTCCGTCATAGTCGGACTTCTTCATGATGTCGACCATCTCCAACATCTCCCCAAAGGACATATTTGTGGCCTTAAAACGTCTCCTTCTGGATCGGGACGTGTCCGGGCTTTCCTCCTCCTCCTCCTCGTTCCTGCAATTAGCACGCACCTGCTGTGACTCCGCCATGTGCGTATTACGTACGATCTGTGAGCGGAGGAAGGAGCATTGGACGCGCCGATCGTAAGAACGAAGGTAAGAGACAAACTTGTGCCTATACTGCTTCTACATTGAAGCCTATATTGTAACAAGATTAGGAGAGTTTTGTCTGACATTAGGCTTTGTCTTGTGTTGTGTCTTGCAGTGAACATGAATATGCTAATGAAAGATAATGACTTCATGTCAGTATTCCTAGATATGTTAAGGGAGCTGCCCTGTCTGTGGGAGATTAAACACCCCCATTTCAAGAACCAAGCAAAGAGGAAGGCAGCACTGGAGCAATTGTGTGAAATTGTGAAGCTGGTGATCCCCACGGCAGACATCACCTATTTAAAGATCTTCATTGGTGGCCTGAGGAGCACATATCTAAGGGAGCGCAAGAAGGTCCTGGATTCACAGAGATCCGGAGCAGCAGATGACATCTATGTCCCCAGGCTGTTGTACTATGACAGGCTGCATTTTCTGGCAGGCCAGACTGAACCCAGGTCATCCCCCTCCAGTCTTCCTTCCACGCTTCCTCCCCCCCCCAGCTGAGGCTTCTGACGCCCAACCTGGGCCTTCCAGGCCACATGTGGAGGAGCCCAGATTGAGCCAGGTATAGCATTCCTCTAAATATTTCTGCTTGTCCAATTAATGATGTTACCTAGATGTTAGTTGGGAGTACTAATTTATGATTGTGATTGATGAAGCAAAAACTAAAACCATGTCCTTTTTTCATACACAGGGAAGTCTCAGCCAGGAGGTGGCCGGGCCGAGCTGGCTGGCTGATCTGCAGGTCCCTCCCCTCCCCCTGGAAAGAGAAAGTGGCAGGAGAAGGAGTGCCCTAGAGGAGGCTACCAGAGGACTCTTTTGGAGGGCTACAGAGGTCCTGGGAGCACCACACACCGTGGAGGAGGACATTGCTGCCGTCATTGCCTATAAAATGCAGAGGATGGAGGAGGGCCAACAAGTCATGTGTGAGGCGCTCATATTGCAGGCTCTTAACAAAGGTATGAGGGGCCAAATGACAGCTCAGACACACCTTTGCGATGGTCCTCCTCCTCCTCCTGCAGGTCCTCCTCCTCGTCCTCCCTCTCCTCCAGGTCCTCCCAGTCCTCCTCCAGGTCCTACTCCTCCTCCTGCCACATCTCCAACTGCACAGCCACAGCCGGGAAGGAAGCGTGAAAGGAAGACCAGAAAGTGAGGACCCTGGATCCAGTCTGGTCGGCCAAAAGATGCAGCCTCTTGTGGTACCACGGCCTGGGGACACACATGTCATCTGCTGCTATCCGGATCTCTGCGAATTCTGGACCAGACTGCCCTCCCTTACATATGGACTCCTCAGGCCACCAATTTTGATGTTCAAGAATTGATGTTTGCCGTGGGGGTCCCAGGCTTCGCTAATTTCTCTTGTTGATCCAGTGTTGCCTTCCTCTTTGAGCCCTTAATAAAGGATTTTTGTTTTGAATTATACTCTCCTATGTGTTTTACTTCAAAAATGACAGTTTGTTTGTGAGGATTCAGGTACATTTCAAATATACAATGTGAAATGAACAAGGGACACCAACAACAAACAATCTCCTTGAGATAAAATAATAAAAGATATCAATGGGGTAACTTGACACACAAAACACACACAAAAATATTCTGGAGGAAAAATAAAAATAACATTGAACAAAGATCAGCCTTTAAAAAAATCCAAACATTAAATAAAAAAAAGGCTTAAAATCCCCCAAAAAATTAAATAAAAAAAAAAAATTCTGTCAGATGTGACAACTAATAACAATATATTCAGGGAATCCCAATAAAAAAACAAAAATAAAACTTTGTGAGAAGTCTGTGTGAATATGAGCAGCAAAACTACTTAATTCTTGTCACATTATAAAGAAGAAGAGAGTGCGCTGTATTAAACCATTTTTAACATTGCAGCGTGACGAAAGTGCTGTATCCATTGCGAACGCTAAGTTTACCAGAACGAGCTGTTCCGTCTTGGAATTTCTTCTGAGCATGCGTGGCACTTTGTGCGTCGGAACAGGCCACACACGGTCGGAATTGACGCGATCGGATTTTGTTGTCGGAAAATTTTATCTCCTGCTCTCCAACTTTGTGTGTCGGAAAATACGATGGAAAATGTCCGATGGAGCCCACACACGGTCGGAATTTCCGACAACACGCTCCGATCGGACATTTTCCATCGGAAAATCCGACCGCGTGTACGGGGCATTACTGTCTGTGTCTCTGTGTGTGTTGGCAGGCAGGACAGGTGCTGGTGAGGGCACTGTGTCTGCTGTACCTGTCCCCACATGAGAGAACACTCCTCGCACAGCATGTCTCTTATCCGAGTTACTGAAGTTCTGTCCCGGCTCTCAGGCGGCTCTCTCCTCTTGCCCTCTCTCTGTGTCTGTGTGGCAGAGAGAGGCAGCTCACTGTCCTCCTGCCATTGTCAGCAGTGAGCACACTACCAGGCTGTTCCAGGCTGGCAGCGGCAAGCATCACAGTTCCCTGTCCTGCACTTGCTAATTTACGATCTTCTGGGAAACTCAGACTTCTCTCCTCCAACCAATGAGAGCAGGGGAGGGGTGTGGTCTGGGGGTCTGGGGAGAAAGCAATCTAGAAGCCCCAGACTGTATTGCAGAGCTCAGCTAGGACCCTGGGAGACACAAGGTGGATCGGACCTGGATTCTGTTTCCAGGATTTTGTCATTGTAAAATGCAGCATGTAATATGACTGCTTGAAGCAAGGAGCTGTGGGCCCCCTAGAGCTGAAAGTGGGGTCGCTGTGGTGACTCCTGCACCCCTTCACACTACGCCCATGGTTGTACTCACTTTTGTGAGATACTGTACATATACCAGTTTCTTCATGGGTCCGAGATTGTGAACTTCACACTTTATTAAGCCCTGATGAAGGGGGTCATTTTTTGCCCCCAGAATGTCCTGTCTGTTGTATCAAATAAATATTTGAGATAAACTTAATTTTGGGTGTGATGCTTCAATTTCTAGTTCAGTTTTGCCAGTCAATTATTCTAGTCATTAAGAGTTATTACATTTTTTTAAATGATATAGTAGTCTTTACACTAGGCTCAATCAAACCAAAAAATGGCTTTGGTCTGCAAATGTACAGGAAGACAGCATGTCAAATAGTTCACAGTGTTTTGTCTTTCTTTTCATAGAATCATTTTTTGTTAACTTTGTACATTTCAGTACAGTCAGTAGTGTGTTTGTTTTGTTTGATTTACACTATTTTATTTTGATTTATGTCAATCATTTTAGATAACAAAGGATAGTATATTAGTTATGTAAATTTACCAAAATAAAATAAAAATACTTTACTATGTAAAGGTACCAGAACAATATTAGTGTTTGGCTGTCTGTATATGTATTGTATAAGCAGTATTTAAGTATGAGCATTTTCATTGTATTTGGATTCTGCTGGTTTCTTCCATTTCTTTTCAATAAACCAGGTTATATTTGCATATTTGGGTACCACTTAAGTAATTTTATCTTTCAGTCTATAATGCATTATTTTTTTTTTAAATCATTTAGACTGAAAGACATAGGTGATTATCAGTGACCAGTCCATTCGGTCTTAAAGTTCTCATGACCTTGTGACACTAAAGCACTCTGCCAACACAACATGTCAGAGACACTCAGAGGTCTTACATATCTTGAGGCAGAATCTAAAAAAGATTGTTTTTATTTACAATGCTATATGCATTTATATCACCATATTGATAAAAGCAAAAAAAAGTCAAAGGCAAAAATGGTAAAATTGCTTATTGAATACATTGATACCTGAATAGATCAAATGTACTTTGACCATTTTAATAGGGTTATTTTTTTTTATGGGAATTTAAAGGCCTACCTTTTATAAACATGTACTGTGCAACATATTGTCATGATCACTTAGTGCCCCTGTTCCTCAATCCAGCACCCGGGGGTTGGCTGTTGCTTTTTCTCCCTGTCTGTGTTCACCTGTTTGATCTGGTCAGTCACCTGATATAAGCTAACCGAACACTCTATCCCTCTCTTGTGGTAGAGACAGACTTACCTGCATTGTTCTAGATCAAGCCTCTTATTAGTCTGCCTTGCTTGCTGTTGGATCCCCTGTGTATGACCCATATTGGACTGGACTATCCCCTGAACTCAGCCTGCCTTTTACCTGGAACGGATACTGGATTATCCCCCGAACTCAGCCAGCCTTTACCTGAACTGTCTTTGAACCACACTATCTGCTAAACTGCAAGTACATGTTTGCTCAGTTTGCATCTGCCTTGGCGTGGTAGCCAGACTCTATAGCATTGTGTATAAGTCCTGGGGGCAACCAAGTAACGGTAGGCCTGCTTGTCTTAAGGGAAAGGGGGCTACTATAGGTGAAGTGCACAGTAGCCAGCTATAGTGTCTGACCACCTGCGTTGGGGTAGATGTGACATTTGTGACACATATCTAAAATAACCTTTTCTTATAACAATTGTCAGCACATTTAATGCACTCTTGGGCTGTTACATTAATAACATGGTGGAACACAGTCACTTGTTGTGTGTAATGTGGGTGACTTTTGCTCCTAAATCTTGAGTAATATATTGATAATAATTGAATACAGACACTTCTAGGCAGGGATGTCTGTCATGCCTGACTGACACAAAAGCCATCTAGATAAAAGATCATGGATAGCCTTTGCTCTCTACTGTTTGGTAGAACAACGATACTGGCCACGTGTCTACACGTCTACTCGTCTCTGGTCTACAGGTCACACGTCTGCAGTGCCTGAAAGATAACTGCACTAAAATATGAGAATTCCCAAATGTACCTATCTTAATAAGGGCTGGTTAACACTTTTTCTCAGTTTTTTTTTTTTTTTTTACTTATACTGGTCACATTTCTATCTGTCTACTGGTCACTGGTCGCATGTTTGCAGTGCCTTAAAGATAACAGCACTGAAAAAGGAAGATTCCCAGTTCACCTATCTTAATAAGGGCTGATTCATGCTTTTTACACTTTTATTCTGTTTTATGCATCACAGCTCAGCTGCTGAGCATAGAAAAGCATGGTCTGCCAAAGAGCTGCAAAGCAAATAGCAATGTGTCACAGCTGACACTAGGGATGAGCTTCGTGTTCGAGTCGAACCCATGTTCGACTCGAACATCGGCTGTTCGATCGTTCGCCGAATTGCGAACGATATGGGCCGTTCGCGCCAAATTCGTGTGGCGCGTCACGGCCCATAATTCACTGCGGCATTGTAGTGCATTGCTTGCTGATGATTGGCCAAGCATGCACTATGACCCGCATGCTTGGCCAATCACAGCGCCGCCTTAACAGAGAGCCATAATTGGCCAAAGCCAAGGAGGCTTTGGCCAATTATGGCTCAGGGGATTTAGTACACGCCCCACACTATATAAGGCCGCCTGCACGGCGGCCCTGTGCAGTGTGTTCCGGTGTGCTTAGAGAGAGAGAGAGACAGTGTCATTTCATTTGAGTTAGCTAGATTAGGCAGGACAGTCAGTCAGTTAGCTGCACTTAAAGTGTACAGTGTTCAGCTAAACCTACAAGTTAGTGGGGTGCGTCCACCTCACAGTGTTCAGCTAAAGCTACCTGTAGAAGGTTGGTGGTGTTCTCATACTACAGGCAGGCAGTTGATTTTGCTAGCTGCAGTATCAGTACATATATATATATATATATATATATATATATATATATATATATATATATCCCAGCTTAGTGCAGCTACAGGCCATTAGTATGTCTGGAAGGCCAAGAAGGAGAGGCAGACAGTCACAAGCCAATAAGAGAGGGCAAGCAGGCTCTGTGTCTAGTGCTGGTCGTGGAGACGGTGCATCCTCATCAGCACGTGGCCATGGGACACGCTTGGCCTTTTTTTCGGCAGCTGGCCATGTTGAGCCGCAACATGCAGAAGACTTGGTCGAGTGGATGACCAAGCCGTCCTCATCCTCCTCATCCTCTCTCACCCATGCCCAGGGTACTTTGTCTGGCAAAGCAGCGGCCTCTTCCCTTGGCTCAATGTCATCAGTGACTCCTTCCCTAGCCCCACCATGTCCTCCTGAGGAGTCCCTCGAACTGTTTGACCACAGTGTTGGGTACATGCTCCAGGAGGATGCCCAGCGTTTGGAAGGCTCTGATGATGATACTGAGCTCGATGAAGGCAGTAACACGAGCACGGACAGAGGGGGTGCCCAAGAAGGACAGCAATCTGGCAGTCATGCTCCCCCTGCTGCAGCATACTGCCAGGTTTGCTCCAGTGATGAGGAGGGAGGGGATGATGAGGTCACTGACTCAACGTGGGTGCCTGATAGGAGAGAGGAGGAGGAGGAGGAGGAGGAGGCGGCACATCACCAACGAGGCAGGATGCCCTCCAGGGGCCAGCCTAAGGGCAGCACATTGACTGCATCACACCCCAAAGCTCCACATGTGCAGGGCGCTGCAGTCTCTGCGCGTTATTCAAAAAGTTCTTTGGTGTGGGCCTTTTTTGAGATGAGTGCATCAGATCGCACCGCTGCTATTTGCAACATATGTCTCAAGCGTATCTCGCGTGGCCAAAACATCTCCCGCTTGGGTACCACATGCTTGACCAGACATATGTTGACCTGCCATGCAGTTCGTTGGCTAGCGTATCTAAAAGACCCTCACCAAAGAACAAAGAGGACCTCTGCTTGCTCCTCATCAGCTGAGATTTCCAACCCCACTAGACCTTCAGTCCTCTCTGAGACCTGCACTGAGATTAATGAAGGTGTAGAATTAGGTGTGTCACAGCCACGTACTTATGGGCAATCTGATTTTGGTACACCGACGTCAGATTGTACCAGGCAAATTTCCCTGCCCCAGCTGCTGCACCGCCGAAAGAAGTTTGCTCCCAGCCATCCACATGCCCAACGGTTGAATGCTAGCTTGGCAAAATTGCTAGCACTTCAACTGCTGCCTTTTCAGTTGGTAGACTCTGCCCCCTTCCGTGAGTTTGTGGAATGTGCGGTTCCTCAGTGGCAGGTACCCAAACGCCACTTTTTCTCACGGAAGGCAATTCCGGCTCTCTACCAGCATGTGGAAGGCAATGTCCATGCCTCGCTGGACAGGGCGGTCAGCGGTAAGGTGACTCATGGTCCAGCAGGCATGGACAGGGACGTTACCTAAGTTTCACGGCGCATTGGGTGACTCTGCTGGCAGCTGGGAAGGATGCAGGACAAGGTGCAGTAGTGTTGGAGGTTGTTCCGCCACCACGCCTCCAAAATGCTAATGATTGTGACACACCTCTCTCCTCCACCCCCTCCTCTTCTTCTTCCTCCATGGCCTCTTCCTCGGAACCAGCGGTGCTCCGTAGTCGTTCAAGGGGCTACGCAAGTACGCAGGCCAAAAGATGCCATGCGGTGCTTGAGCTGGTGTGCTTGGGGGACAGGAGCCACACTGGGGCAGAGGTTCTGTCAGCTCTGCAGGGGCAGGTTCAGAGGTGGTTGAAGCCACGCCAACTTAAGGCAGGAATGGTGGTTTGCGACAATGGCACCAACCTCCTCTCTGCCCTCCGACAGGGACAAGTGACCCATGTGCCCTGTTTGGCTCACGTCCTTAACTTGGTGGTGCAGCGGTTCTTGGGCAGGTACCCGGGCTTACAGGATGTCCTGAGGCAGGCCAGGAAAGTCTGTGTGCATTTCTGCCGGTCATATAATGCCAGTGCTTGGCTGACGGACCTCCAAAAGGAGTTTAACCTGCCCAAGAACCGCCTAATCTGTGACATGCCCACCAGGTGGAACTCAACGTTGCCCATGCTGCAGCGGCTGCACACGCAGCAGAGGGCCATCAATGAGTACCTGTGCGACTATGGCACCAGGACAGGGTCAGGGGAGCTTGGTTTTTTTCCCCACGCCAGTGGGCCATGATCAGGGATGCATGCACTGTCCTGTCACCATTTGAGGAGGCCACGAGGATGGTGAGCAGTGACAGTGCATGCATCAGTGACACTGTCCCCCTTGTCCACCTGTTGGAGCACACGCTGCGTGGAATAATGGACAGGGCACTTGAGGCAGAACAGAGGCAGGAAGAGGAGGACTTCCTTAGCTCTCAAGGCCCCCTTTATCCAGACAGTGTTCCTGCGTGCCCGCCGATCACACAGGAAGAGGACGAGGAGGAAGAGGAGGAGGAGGAGGAAGATTGTGTCAGTATGGAGGTGGAGCCTGGCACTCAGCATCAGCAGCAGTCTTTAAGGGATCAGTCCCAAGAAACACATGGACTTGTACGTGGCTGGGAGGAGGTGGCTGCGGACCATGTCGTCCTTAGTGACCCAGAGGACTCCGGACCGAATGCCTCAGCAAACCTACGCTGCATGGCCTCCCTGATCCTGCAAAGCCTGCATAAGGATCCTCGTATTCGTGGTATCAAGGAGAAGGACCAATACTGGCTGGCAACCCTCCTTGATCCACGTTACAAGGGTAAGGTTGCGGACCTTATCTTGCCATCGCAGAGGGAGCAGAGGATGAAACATCTTCGGGAGGCCTTGCAGAAAGGTCTGTGCAACGCGTTCCCAGAGACTGGGAGGTTACAAACTCCTGTTTCTGGACAACGTGTTGCTGAGGCTTCGGTCAGTCAAAGAAGGAGCGGTGGAGAAGGTGGCCGTCTGACCGATGCGTTCAGACAATTTTTTGGTCCGCAGCCCCAAGGTATGATCGGTTCCAGCAACCATCGCCAGCGTCGGTTTTACATGGTGCAGGAATACCTAGGGGCAAGATCAGACTTGGACACCTTTCCCACCGAAAATCCTCTGGGTTACTGGGTCTTGAGGATGGATCACTGGCCAGAGCTTGCACAGTATGCAATTGAGCTACTGGCCTGTCCTGCATCCAGCGTTCTTTTGGAACGCACATTCAGTGCTGCTGGAGGCGTGGTAACCGATCACAGGGTGCGTCTGTCCACTGACTCGGTTGATTGACTGACCTTCATAAAAATGAATGAGTCTTGGATCACCACCAGCTACCAAGCACCTGATGCTGATGTAACCGAATAATTTTTTTTGAAATCTCAGATCCCTTCAAAGACTGCCTATGCTGATGCTGAGTGACTATCCCTGAGTAATTATCCTCTTCCTCCTCAATCATCACGCTGATAGCTTGTAAGAACATTTTTGGTTCTGGGTGCCACCACCAGTGCCTAAGGCACAATTTTTCAGCCCCTGTTTAACAGGGGCGTGTAATTACGATTTTTGATGTAATACTTTGCAGCAGGGCTCGTTCCTGCATTCCAACTAGAGTGTCTGTGAGGGGTTGCAGTGTTGTGGCACCAGCACCAGTGCCTAAGGCCCAATTTTTCAGCCCTTGTTTAACAGGGGCGTGTAATTACAATTTTTGATGAAATACTTTGCAGCAGGGCTCGTTCCTGCATTCCAACTAGAGTGTCTGTGAGGGGTTGCAGTGTTGTGGCACCAGCACCAGTGCCTAAGGCCTAATTTTTCAGCTCCTGTTCAACAGGGGCATGTAATTACAATTCTTGATCTAATATTTCACAGCAGAGCCCTGTGAGGGCTTACAGTGTTGTGGCCACAGCAACACCTAAGGCCCAAATTTCTGCTGAGTATATAGGGCAGGACCCTACTTTCAAACAACTAACTTACAAACGACTCCTACTTGCAAACGGAAGGAGACAACAGGAAGTGAAATCTACCCCTAGGAAGGGAAATTCTCTCCTGTAAGAGTTAATATGGGAAAAACATTTCTCCTTTCCACTGATGCTTTCCAATCCATTGGGACAAAAAGTGAGGTGAAATCTTCTGAAGAGGAGGAAAGACAGCAAAACAAATGTCACAGGGGTGATAACCCTTCCCTATGTTTTCCAAAAAGCTTAAAAAAGATTTTTTGGCTGGAGCTAAACACGTTAAAAATGTACCCGTTCAAAATTACAAAGAGATTCTACTTAACAACAAACCTACAGCCTGTATACTGCTGTTCAGAGTATATAGGGCCTGGTGGCCCCACACCTTTCCTTATTTTAATTTGGGTGCGGGGTTCCCCTTAATATCCATACAAGACCCAAAGGGCCTGGTAATGGACTGGGGGGTACCCATGCCGTTTGTCTCACTGATTTTCATCCATATTGCCAGGACCCGACATTACATTAAACCCGCAAGCAGTTTTAAATGAGATTTTTTCCTTTAAAAATGACATTTGGTGCAGGGACTGTTCTAAACACGGGAAACACGCGTCACTTTACAGGCATACTATAGACACCCCTCAGGTACGATATTTAAAGGAATATTTCACTTTTTTTTTTTTTACTTTAAGCATCATTAAAATCACTGCTCCCGAAAAAACGGCCGTTTTTAAAAGTTTTTTTTGCATTGATACATGTCCCCTGGGGTAGGACCCGGGTCCCCAAACCCTTTTTAGGACAATACCATGCAAATTAGCCTTTAAAATGAGCACTTTTGATTTTGAACGTTCGAGTCCCATAGACGTCAATGGGGTTCTAACGTTCGTGCGAACTTTCGGTCCGTTCGCAGGTTCTGGTGCGAACCGAACCGGGGGGTGTTCGGCTCATCCCTAGCTGACACCTACATTTCAATGTGAACAGTGCACAAAATGCTGTTAATAAGTCTTAAAGTGATACTAAAGTCTTGTTTTTTTGTTGTTGTTAAACATAACAAACGTGTTATACTGCCTGCTTTGTGCTGTGGTTTTGCACAGAGCAGCCCAGATCCTCCTCTTCTTCTAGGGTCCCTCTTCAGTGCTCCTGTCCCCTCCCTACTGGTAAGTGCCCCCACAGCAAGCAGGTTGCTATGGGGGCACCCAAGCCGAGCTGCAGCTCCCTGTGTCTATTAAGACATGCAGCTGTGGCCTGGCTCCCTAACCTTTCTATCCTCATTGGCTCACTGACTTTGATTGTCTCAGCCAATGAGGAGGGAAGTCCCAGACAGCCGAGTCTATTGTGCAACATCACTGGATCTAGATGGGGCTCAGGTAAGTATTGGGGGGGGGCTGCGGCACACATAAGGCTTTTTATCTTAAAGCATAGAATGCAACCACTTTAACTTGTTAAGTCACTGGGTTGATTTACTACAGGTAAATAGACTGTGCACTTTGCAAGTGTAGTTGCACTCATTTTTCCCCAGAGCTTAGTGAATATTTCACTGAATACCCAATCAGGTGCATGGAAAATATAAAAAAACTGTAATTTTTCTTGCACATGATTGGATTATGGAAATCAACAGAGCTTTGCCGCATTTATTAAAGCAGAGCTCAACTCAAAATGGGAAGCTCTGCTTTTTTGTACCCTCCACTGCAACATTTGGCACTTTTTTGGGGCAGTGGGTACCTGGTTTTGACAGGTACATGCTCCCACTTCTGGGTCAGATTGCCGCAGTGATCTAAGAGGTTCTTGGACCCTCCACCTCCCCCCCTCAGCCTTCTGGGACAAAATGCAGCGTGATTTGTGCATGCACAGTAACAAACCGACTGTGAAGCCAGAAGGCTTCACTGCTGGTTTCCCTTACCTAAGATGCGGGCGCCTGCACCCAAAGCCAATTGAAGAATCAGCTTGGGTGCCGACATCACTGGATCCCTGGACAGGTAAGTGTCCTTATATTAAAAGTCAGCAGCTACAGTATTTCCCAGACTGGAGCTCCTCTTTAATCTCTGGGGAAAATTAGTGCAACTGCACTTGCAAAGTGCAAAGTTTATTTGCCTTTAGTAAATCAACCCCACTGTCATCAAAAAACATTATTCAGGCTGTTCACATAAATAGAATGTTTGCAATTAGCACTTAATGATGTTGCCCTTGCTACAGTAATTTATTATGCCTTTTGTCAGTAACAGTGACATAGTTTTCTTCAACCCCTTACAATTCTGGACATGCTTCACTAATTCATCCCTCCACCAGGGTGTCCACCTGCTGCCTGTAAAGCCACCATGGCTCCTTCAGTGACAGCAGGGAACAGGTTGTGTCTTCTTACCTGTGCCAAGCAACGGAAATCACTGCTGTCACTGATAACACACAGTCACTCTACCACACACAGCTACAGGCGTTAGAAGCTCCGCAATCACTTTGGTGATGTCAGGACCAGTACAGGGCATACTACAAAAAGCCTCTAACACTCTTAAAAGTGTCAGTGGGTGAAGAAAACTACGGGGCTATTACTGACAAAGGGCTTAATGAATTACTATGATGTCAAACATATATGTGTGTTGGCAGTCTAAAGTCATTACCTGATGACAATGTGACTTTAAGGTGTCAGGAGTATGACACAGGAATTTGTATCCATTTGGAGCTGAAATCGTCAATTTCTAGACTGGGAAGGTTACCAAGTCGGACTAAAAAGATATCTGTTCAAACATATGATTTCACTCTTGGTAAGTAACTCATAATTAAAAGAGACAAGTGACAATCTACATTGTAAAGCTGGAATGCCTGCTAAGTACTTTTGGGAATAAAGCTACAATACATGAAATGATCCCATTCACACCTGGATGTCCTATATGTTTAATAATGATGAAGTCCATTGTATAAGGAAATTGATGGAAGATAACACAATCAATTAAGTCTACCTAAACATTCTATGTTTAATCTCTGTTCTGGGTGCCGTTTAAGTGTTTTAGGTGTTTTTAATTTGTACTTTTAGACAATACCAAATTATAATCGTAACAAGGCAGTTTCCGCTAACATTATTGCTCATGTGGTTTAAAATGTCCACTTATTGTATAATTACAATAAAGCAAAGGTCACATAAATTACATTTGTGCAAATAGGGATTAGGTATTCAGTTTGGCTCCAGGTGACACCACAAGATTTTTTTTAAACCCAGAAGCCTTTTGATGGGGTCTTTGAAGCATAATCTACATTTTTCTACAAAGTGTCCAAGTTGCAATACGTTGTAAGTAACACTGCAAGACTTTTTAGCTCTGAGGTCACAGAATGCTTGCTCTGTAGCTGAGCCCTTAAGTTATTTTATTGGTGTACTTTGCCTTGAATGAAAAATTCAAAATTACTATACTTAACATAGAGTGTAGTAGTATATATATATAACTTATCTCCATTCTAGATTTTTATTATTATATAGGAGTTATATAGAGCCAACAGTTTGTGCATCGTTACATCGTTATAGCAAACAGTACAGTTACAATACAATTTAATACAGGAGGAATCAGAGGGCCCTGCTCTTTAGAGCTTACAATCTAGGGGCCAAGTTGTGGATGACTTTGTAAGTTATTGTTAGTATTTTGAATTTAATTTGCTTGGTGAGTGGTAGCCAATGAAGGGATTGGTGTCAGTATTAGGATCCCTTTAGGACCCAGCACAACTCACCTGACACAGCCTTTGCCTGGGAAATAACACTGATTGGCCAGCTCACGTTTAAATCACCTGTATCAGCATTCAGTCAGTGCTCGTGTAATGCCCCGTACACACTGTCGGATTTTCCGACGGAAAATGTGCAATCGGAGCGTGTTGTCGGAAAATCCGACCGTTTGTGGACTCCATCGGACTTTTTCTATCGGATTTTCCGACACACAAAGTTTGAGAGCAGGTTATAAAATTTTCCGACAACAAAATCCGATCGTGTCAATTCCGACCGTTTGTGGACAATTCCGAAGCACAAAGTGCCACGCATGCTCAGAAGAAATTCCGAGACGGAACAGCTCGGTCTGGTAAAATTAGCGTTCGGAATTTGATAGAGCACTTTCGTCAGGCTGCAATGTTTGTTTAATACAGCGCACTCTCTTCTTCTTTATAATGCTAGAAGAATGAAGTAGTTTTGCTGCTCATATTCACACAGAGTTCTTACAAACCTATTTCTTTATTATTTATTGTGATTCCCTCAATATATTTTGATTTGTCACATCTGACAAAATATTTTTTTGGTTTTGTATTTGTTTCAAGGCTGATGTTTTTTTTTTTTTTTTTTTTACTCCAGAATATTTTTGTGTGTGTTTTGTGTGTCAAGTTACCACAACACCATTATTATCTTGTATTATTTAATCTCAAGGAGATTGTTTGGTGTTGGTGTCTCTTGTTAATTTCACATTGTATTTTTGAAATGTACCTGCCTCCTCACAAACAAACTGTCCTTTTTGAAGGAATACACACATAGGCGAGTATAATTGTAACAAAAATTCCTTTATTAAGGGCTCAGAACCAAACAAAGAGGGAGGCAATGCTGGTTAAACAGCAGAAATTGGCGAAGCCTTGGACCCCCAGGGCAGACATCAATTCTTTTACAGCAAAATTTGTGGCCTGAGGAGTCCATATGTAAGGGAGTGCATGCTGGTCCAGAAATCCCAGAGATCCTGAAAGCAGCAGATGACATGTATGTCCCCAGGCTGTGGTACTACAAGAGGCTGCATATTTTGCCAGACCAGACTGAGCCCAGGGTCATCACTCTCTGGTCTTCCTTCCACGCTTCCTTCCACGCTGTGGCTCTGGTGTTGGAGATGTTGCAGGAGGAGGAGTAGGACCTGGAGGAGCAGGAGGAGGAGGAGGAGTAGGACCTGGAGGAGGGGGAGGAGGAGGACTATGTGTGAGGTCACAAATGTGGGTTACATAGTCACATAGTTACATAGTAGGTGAGGTTGAAAATAGACACAAGTCCATCAAGTCCAACCTATGTGTGTGATTATGTGTCAGTATTACATTATATATCCCTGTATGTTGCGGTCATTCAGGTGCTTATCTAATAGTTTCTTGAAGCTATCAATGCTCCCCGCTGAGACCACCGCCTGTGGAAGGGAATTCCACATCCTTGCCGTTCTTACAATAAAGAACCCTCTACGTAGTTTAAGGTTAAACCTCTTTTCTTCTAATTTTAATGAGTGGCCGCAAGTCTTGTTATGCTCTCTTCTGCGAAAAAGTTTTATTTCTATTGTAGGGTCACTAGTATGGTATTTGTATATTGAAATCATATCCCCTCTCAAACGTCTCTTCTCCAGAGAGAATAAGTTCAGTGCTTGTGACCTTTCCTCATAACTAAGATCCCCCAGACCCTTTATTAGCTTTGTTGCCCTTCTTTGTACTCGCTCCATTTCCAGTACATCTTTCCTGAGGACTGGTGCCCAGAACTGGACAGCATACTCCAGGTGCGGCCGGACCAGAGTCTTGTAGAGTGGGAGAATTATCGTTTTATCTCTGGAGTTCATCCCCTTTTTAATGCATGCCAATATTCTGTTTGCTTTGTCAGCAGCAGCTTGGCATTGCATGCCATTGCTGAGCCTATCATTTACTAGGACCCCCAGGTCCTTTTCCATCCTAGATTCTCCCATAGGTTCTCCCCCCAGTGTATAGATTGCATTCATATTTTTGCAACCCAAATGCATTATTTTACATTTTTCTACATTGAACCTCATTTGCCATGTAGTTGCCCACCCCATTAATTTGTTCAGATCTTTTTGCAAGGTTTCCATGTCCTGTGGAGAAGTTATTGCCCTGCTTAGCTTAGTATCGTCTGCACGGGTTGCACATGTGATTTGGCCCCTCAACCCCTTATTTAGAGCTTCCAAAATTAAGAACTCACACAGGAGTCGTTGGCCCTCCTCCATCTGCATCATTTTGCAGGCAGTTATGCCAGCAAAGTCCTCCTCCACACTGTGGGATGTTCTGAGGGCCTCAGTAGCCTTCCAAAAGAGGCCTATGGCTGCCTCCTCCAGGTTACTCCTCTTCCTGCCACTTTGTCTTTGAAGGTGTAGGGGAGGGACCTGGGTATCGGGCAGCCTACTTGACCCAGCCACCTCCTGGCTGAGACTTCCCTGTGTATGAAAAAAGGACATGGTTTTAGTTTTTGCTTCATCAATCACAATCATAAATTAGTACTCCAAAATATCATATATTTAACATCATTAATTTGCCCATCAGAAATATTTAGAAGAATGCTATACCTGGCTCAAGCTGGGCTCCTCCACATGTTGCTGCCTGGAAGGCCCAGGTTGGATGTCAGAAGCCTCAGCTGGGGGGGAGGAAGCCTGAAAGGAAGAGTGGAGAGTGCTGGCCTGGGTTCAGTCTGGCCTGCCAGAAAATGCAGTCTGCCATAGTATCACAGCCTGGGGACATAAATGTCATCTGCAGCTCCTGATCTCTAGGAATCCTGGACCTTCTTGTGCTCCCTTAGATAAGTGCTCCTCAGACCACCAATTAGGATCTTCAAATAGGTGATGTCTGCCGTGGGGATCACTGTCTTCACAAATTTCAACAAATCCAGCGCTGCCTTCCTCTTTGTTTGGTTCTTATATTCAGGGTGGTTTATCTGCCATAGACAAGGCAGCTCCCTGAACATATCAATGAAGATTGGCATAAAGTCCTGATCCTTCAAGATATCCATTTTAACTGCAAGACACAACACAAGACAAACCCTAATGTCAGCCTAAAGTCTTCTAAACTTGTGCAAATACAGGCCTCAATCTAGAAGCAGTATAGGCCCAATGTTAAATCTTACCTTCGCTATCACGATCGGCGCCTCCGTTACTCCTTCCTCCGCTCACAGATCGTACGTACTATGCACGCGTGTTACGCTTTATGGACACTGCGCATGCGTGAAACTCTGCCCGCCCCTGACGTTCTTTCTAGTCTATTCTCTGCCCCTTCTCGTTCGACACAGTGGGGGAAGAGCACATGACGGAGACACAGCAGGTGTCAGATAATTACACCAACGAGGAGGAGGAAAGCCCAGAGCCAGAAATGTCCCAATCCAGAAGGAGACGATTTAAGGCCTCAAATATGTCCTTTGGGAAGATGTTGGAGATGGTGGACATCCTGAAGAAGGCCGACTATGACGGGAAGTATGGACCTTACCCTAACCCCAATGTCAGAAAGGCCAAGATCATGGCGAAAGTGGTCAAGAGTCTGCACTGGAATTTTGGGGTACGACGATCCAAGGATCAACTCAGGAAGCGGTGGTCGGACCTCAAATTAAGGGAGCATGAGCAGTACAGAAGGATCAGGAGAGTGCTGCAAAAAAGTAAGTAGTTGTCCTGTGTTCCTATTCTTTATTTTTATTATGTTCCTGCTGCTCCATGTGCTTTTCTTAACTGTTGTACAGTTTAAAATGGAAACTTTCATGTTCATGGACACATTATTCGTTCGTATGAAACATTGTTCGTTCGGCCTAGAAAACACCATTGTTTTGGCCATATGCATTTGAAAAATTTTTTATGGCCTACTTGTCTGAAAATAATTTGGTTGTGTAGATGGGTTTGTAACTAGAATGAAATGCAAACTAGATTCTGTGTAAGGAGAGGACACTCAGTAGCTTTTTACACATCTGGACTCTGGAGCACTAGTGTGGGACACAAGAACACCCTTTTTATTAGGGGGTCCACACAGGTGCTCCAGTGTATACTATAGGGGTGTCTCCATCTGTGAAGCTTGTACTAAACAGGTAAGTTTTCAAGCTTGACAAAGGACATAAAAAATTCCACATCTTGGAACTCTGCCAAAACAGACAATTGTACCCCACTTCCAAGCAATGTTTCATATTTATAGTTCTGTCATCAAATATCTGTGTGCTAAGTAGACCTATTTGTTTTTACATAGGGGATAAAAGACTCGGAGGACACCCCTCATCCGAGGAGACCACAGACCCCCCACCTCTGGAAGAAGGGGAAATCCCACAAACACAACAGGAGGAGGAAGGAGACGTGGTGGAAATAGTCACCACAACAGGTGAGTATCTGTGACCACAGGCTCAGGTAAGAGATGGATGCCGGCATATTTTTAATACATGTTGTGTTTTTGTTTCTATCCTTTTAGGTGATCGTGATGTTGTGGATCCAGGGCATTTCACGTCTGAAAGTGCACAGATTCTGATTGGGGAGATCATGGGGTGTAATAGGGACTTGGAAAACATCCAGAAAAGCATCAATGATGTTAAAAAAACATGAAGAACATCACTGATGTTTTAGGGAGAGTTTAAAACCCCTCAAAATATCTTTGTTTTTTTGTGCTTTTTGTGAGCTAAAAATGTTTACCATTTTTTGACATATTTGCGAAAAGCCAAATTTTGAAGATGCACACAGTGTGTCAACATGTGCTATCTGCCATCACGGGAGATCAATGGACGCGTTTTGAGGGTGCAACCCCTTCCTCAATAATAAAGTAGCTGTGAGGAAGGGGTTGCACCCCAAAAACACGTCCCTTGATCCCCCATGATGGCAGGTAGCACATGTTGACATTTGGCAATTTGTGTGCATGTTCAAAATTTGGCTTTTCCTGGGGTGACTTCACCCCATCTGAACGCAATATCAAACACAGTTTGTAAATATTCATGTCTGATATTGCCTTCAAGTTCTACCAAATGTGAACTTTGTAAGTTCAAGATTTGTGTCTTTTTTGTTGGTTTTAAACATGCCTGTTTTATCTTAAATGGACATTGCTACTTTTTCTAATGTGACCCCAAAAATTGTTATACAACAAACATGTTGGTTTGTTTTAAAATCCTTTTAGGTGATCGTGATGTTGTGGATCCAGGGCATTTCACGTCTGAAAGTGCACAGATTCTGATTGTGGAGATCATGGGGTGTAATAGGGACTTGGAAAACATCCAGAAAAGCATCAATGATGTTAAAAAAACATGAAGAACATCACTGATGTTTTAGGGAGAGTTTAAAACCCCTCAAAATATCTTTGTTTTTTTGTGCTTTTTGTGAGCTAAAAATGTTTACCATTTTTTGACATATTTGCGAAAAGCCAAATTTTGAAGATGCACACAGTGTGTCAACATGTGCTATCTGCCATCACGGGAGATCAATGGACGCGTTTTGAGGGTGCAACCCCTTCCTCAATAATAAAGTAGCTGTGAGGAAGGGGTTGCACCCCAAAAACACGTCCCTTGATCCCCCATGATGGCAGGTAGCACATGTTGACATTTGGCAATTTGTGTGCATGTTCAAAATTTGGCTTTTCCTGGGGTGACTTCACCCCATCTGAACGCAATATCAAACACAGTTTGTAAATATTCATGTCTGATATTGCCTTCAAGTTCTACCAAATGTGAACTTTGTAAGTTCAAGATTTGTGTCTTTTTTGTTGGTTTTAAACATGCCTGTTTTATCTTAAATGGACATTGCTACTTTTTCTAATGTGACCCCAAAAATTGTTATACAACAAACATGTTGGTTTGTTTTAAAAACCTTTTCTAAATGCACATGTGATTGTGCTGGTATTAAAAAGATTGTTAATCAAGAATGTGTGGATTATTGTTTCAATGCTCCAAAACTTTTGTTGTGCTCAAATTGGTGTTTTCAGTGACAATGGGGGTTATTTCCTAAGGTAAAATACACTTTGCACTACAAGTGCAGTTTCAAGTGCACTTGTAGTGCAGAGTGTCTTTGCCTTTAGTAAATAACACCCAACAGTGCTTTGTAATGTTACACAATCACGCCATTTTCAGGACTCACCACATTTCTGTCAGGGTCAGCTAAAACAAACACAAGCAGTAAATGTCACCAAAGATTTGAGTAGTTAAAATGTTTTTTTTTAATTGAAAAAAGTTTCAGACATTGCTTGGCATATTGATATCCCCCTACCCGCAAAGTATTCAAGGTTTCTTAGACGGACATCATGGGCACTCAGGGGGGGCAAGCCAGGACAGTCACTTTCAAGCGCCGTCGGGGTTGGTTCATTTTGAATTCCGGCCTCAGGCCCAACTGAGGCAGCATAGTTGGCAGAATGTTGCCATAAAAAGTTGTGTAGAACACAGCACACCAGGATGATATGATTCAGTTCGTACTCCACCATGTGTATGGGTGTAAGAAATAGGCAGAACCGGCTGGCCATGATTCCAAACGTGTTCTCCACCACTCTTCTGGCTCTGGCCAGCCAGTAATTAAAAACCCTCTGGTCCGGAGTGAGGATCCTCATCGGGAATGGCTGCATAAGATGGTCCCCCAGCGCAAACACTTCATCCGCAACGAAGACCAATGGGAGTCCTTCCGCATTGTCTTCTGGAGGTGGCAAGTCCAAGCTGCCATTCTGGAGATGCCTGTAGAACTCCGTCTGGGCGATGACTCCACCATCTGACATCCGGCCATTCTTTCCCACGTCCACATACAAGAACTCGTAAGTAGCCGACACCACCGCCAACATCACAATACTATTGAACCCCTTATAGTTGAAATAGTATGACCCCGAGCTGGGTGGTGGGACGATGTGGACATGTTTCCCATCAATTGCCCCTCCGCAGTTAGGAAAGTGGGAGGCCACAGTCTGCCATTCCTGTTGGTTGGAAGGAAACTGTGGAGTCAAACAACAACAAAAAAATAGTCATCTTGCACATAAACAGGGAAAGCAGATTAGACACAAACATTCTTGGCCAACATCAAGATAACATTTATTTGAGGGAGTTTTTAAAGACCAAAGTATAAGGTCCACCTATCAGATTCCCCCCGCCCCCATGGGCCATTTATAACATTATGAGGGGGGAGCTCTTGGACAGGTAACCCTCTTCACTTCATTGAGAGATGAATGCCTAAATAATGGGTATTACCTTGGCCAGCCCCTCCTTACTTTACACTATTGGCAGCCCACTGGACAGGTAAGAAGTGTCAGAATACAAAGATATAAATACACACTGTACACATTTTAGCACATTTGGACATTCTGCTATTACCTAGCAAGATAATAATAGTATACAAAAACTTGCAACAGTACCATTTGAAAGTGTTCAGGTAGACCCTTGCACTACATGCTTTGGGGAATTCATCTATACATCTGACCACAAAAGTCAAGTCAACAGATAGATGATTGAGGATAGATAGAGAATTGGTATCAGCTGACTTAGCAGTTGGGGGGAGGGAGGGTTCCAAATGATTTGGGGACCCAAAAAAAAGCCTCTGCCACTCTGCATGAATTTTAAGCACCAATCAAATTTAAAAATATTTTAGGGGGTGTTTGGGGTAAAGCACTACTATGGAGCTGATAAAATACATTGTTAAGTGACTACATGAGGTGAATATAGGGCCAGGAGAGTATGCTGGGGAGGTAAGTGAAGGCAAATATGTATGAAGGACAAAAAATAATTACATAAAAATTCAGCATGCATGAGGACAAAGGGGACATTCACAGCATATTACAATCATGGTCATTAGGGAATGAGGAAAGAAATACAATATATTATCAAACATTAAATACAATAAAATGTGATGTTAAAGGATAAAAATCTTACCTTAATATAGTCCTTCTGCAGGACCTGAATGATGGCAGAACAGGTCTCTGAGATAATGATCCCCAGAGCCTGGGGGGAGATGCCTGTCGAGAATTTCAAGTCCTGCAGGCTTCTCCCCGTCGCCAAGTACTGCAGAGTGGCGACGAGCCTCTGCTCCGGAGTGATGGCTTGCCTCATGCAGGTATCCTGCCTGCTAATATAAGGGGTCAGCAAAGCCAACAAACGGTGAAATACGGGGTCCGTCATCCGGAGGAAGTTCCTGAAATCGTCAGGATTATTCTCACGGATCTCACGGAGCAAAGGCATGTGACAGAACTGGTCGCGCTGGAGCAACCAATTCTTTGTCCATGAACTCCTCCCCACCCTGTTCGTGGACTGGACTTGTGTCAAGGTAAGGACCCCCAACACCAAGCCCCTGCACAGCACTAACTCTACGAGGAGTATGTATATGCAACATGGCTAGAAAACGGTCGGCTGCTCAGAACGAAGTAACAGAATGCACTGAAGAACAGCAAGGCCTGTGAAGAGCGACCTGAAAAACAGTAATGAACGAACAAGAACACAATGACAAGAGTCACGCGTAACTCGCTGCACGTACTGAAGACCAGATACAAACCCACAAGCACAAACTGAACAGCAGAAAACGATCTGAAAACCATGAGTCTGAAAAAGCGCGAATCGTCTCTCACCAAACTTTTACTAACACGAGATTAGCAAAAGGAGCCCAAAGGGTGCCGCACTTGGTTCAGACCTGCCCTTTTCTAGTCTCATCGTACGTGGTGTACGTGACCGCGTTCTTGGCGATCGGAAATTCCGACAACTTTGTGCGACAGTGTGTGAGTTTGAGTCAACATCCGTCGGAAAAAATCCATTGATTTTGTTGTCGGAATGTCCGATCAATGTCCGATCGTGTGTATGGGGCATTAGAGTTTACCTTGTAATAAAATGAAATAAATGCGTTTGCGCTAGAGGAATTATAATAATAAAAGTAAAAATCAATGTATGGAAAATAAAAAATAAAAATAAAATATATCCCAATATATCTAAAACAATATTTAGTAAATATCAATCTGTGATAAATTAATTAGTGATAAAGTAAACAAAGTGCAATGTGCATATAAAATATTAGGAATCCAAGTGCAAACTCAGGTTTAAAAGAGTGCTCACTCTTTCCATAAGGCCCCTTTCACACTGGGGCGGTGGGGGCGTCGGCGGTACAACAGCGCTATTTTTAGCGCTGCTGTACCGTCGTTCTTGCAGCTGTATTCGGCCGCTAGCGGTGCGGTTTTAACCCCCGCTGGCGGCCGAAAAAGGGTTAAAAATCACTTGTACAGCGCGGCTATAGCCGCGGTATAGCCGCGCTGTCCCATTGATTTCAATGGGCAGGAGCGGTGAAGGAGCGGTGAATACACCGCTCCTTCACCGCTCCAAAGAAGCGGTTTGCAGGACTTTTTTCACCGTCCTGCCAGCGCACCGCTTCAGTGTGAAAGCCCTCGGGCTTTCACACTGAACAAACAGCGGAGGCTGTTTAGGGGCGGTTTGCAGGCGGTATTTTTAGCGTAATACCGCCTGCGAACCGCCCCAGTGTGAAAGGGGTCTAAAGTGATTAATAAAGTTCATAAATGATGAATGCAAAGTGCACAAATACAGTGTCCATCAACAGTGATATCCATCATGCTCATCCAAGAAGTGTAAAAAATATCATGCTCCAGTGCTCTCCGGTGACCCCCAAAAGCATATGCGCTCACCTCAGAGCGTGTGACACAGTAACCAAACTATGTCAAAGCACGCTTGGGAGCCACTCCTGGGCTCTAAATGGTATACAGGTTCTGACCTCCAACAGATGTCGATGACCTGGAGAGGCTTATGCCCCCCAAGTCATATAGGCTTGTAAGTCAAATGATTTGATGGGTACACCGGACTAGGCTGGCACAGCAGATCTTGAGTCAAAACGCCGACTTAACACAGACGTCAGGGGTCATCAGATTTGAAGATAATATTCCAGTAAGATAAAGGCTTGGTGTTCAAAGGCCCTTTATCTGACTTGGCATCAGCTTATTTCAATCTACTACTGAGCTCAAAGAGAGGATGGAGAATCAACACAGAGAGTCTATCAGGTGTGCTGAGAGAGGAAGAGCACTCTTTTAAACCTGAGTTTGCACTTGGATTGCTAATATTTTATATGCACGTTGCACTTTATTTACTTTATCACTAATTAATTTATCACAGATTGATATTTACCAAATATTGTTTTAGATATATTGGGATATATTTTATTTTTAATTTTCCATACACTGATTTTTACTTTTATTATTATAATTCCTCTAGCGAAAACGCATTTATTTCATTTTATTGCTATTTACACGGGTATAAAACGTGATTAGTGTTTGCAGGTGGCTATCACCAGGGATTTATTTTGTAGGCATTAACCCATCTGTGGCTCGCAAGATCTTTCTATATTTCAGAGTTTACCTTGTGTTTGATCCAGCTGATATCTGCTCTGTGTATTTCGTGTATGACCCGGCTCATTTGACCCTGTTTGCTTGCTTCTGATTCGGTACAGTTTGGACTCTGATCTTCCTGTGTATGACCCAGCTTGCCTAGACTACGCTTTGCCTGATTCTACTGTAGTACCTTCATCTGCAGCGGTGAACTACAAGCACCAGACAACATCTATCCTTATCTGCAAAGGTGAACTACAAGCACCAGTTAACATCTATCCTCATCTGCAGCAGTGAACTACAAGGTCCAGCAAACATCTACCTTCATCTACAGCGGTGAACTACAAGTCCCAGCTGACCTGCTCTGCTCAGACCTGCTCATGGTATGTGCTCTTGTTCTTTGAACTCTTTGCATAATCAGAACACCTGAACTGTTACCTGTTATATGCTCCTAGCCTGGCATTAACATGAGCCGTACATAATAAGAGAAACCTATCATGGATCCTGAGTAGGCTCAGTTGTGTGCACAAGAACTTTGCTGCTTATCCCATCAAGTTCAGAAAATGGCCACAGAGCTCACCAAGGTGCAATCTCCTTCTACTACCACCGCTACAAAAACTCCATCTGAACCAAAAATTCCTTTGCCTGACCGGTTTTCTGGTGACCGTAAAGGGTTTTGCAACTTTAAAAACAGCTGAAAATTATATTTCAAGTTAAGGCCATCCTAGTCTGGCCCTGAAACTCAGAGGGTTCAAATCATTATCTCTCTACTACAGGGTGACCCCCAGGCTTGGGCCTTTAACCTCGAACCAAACCATCCAGCCTTGCTAACAGTAGATGCCTTCTTTGAAGCCCTAGGGTTGCTATATGATGATCCAGATCGTGCTTCTACTGCAGAATCAACCTTGCATAACTTAAAGCAAGGAACTACCACAGCTGAAATGTATTGCTCAGAGTTTCGCGGGTGGGCCCTGGAATCTGGCTGGAATGATGCAGCTCTCCGCAGCCAGTTTAGAATGGGCCTTTCAGATGCAATTAAGGATGCTCTGGTCAACTTCTCCTACCAAGCCCCACTGAAGGAGGCTATGAGTCTAGCCATTAGAATTGACCGCCGCCAGCGAGAGAGAAGATGAGAACAAACTTCAGCTGTGGCAAACTATATACCTCCCTTGCCGCCTGACTATTCTACCTCCAGTGCCAAATCTGAGGAAGAACCTATGCAGTTAGGCTCCACCCGGTTATCTGCCCAGGAACACATGCGCTGGCATAACATGGGACTCTGCTTATATTGTGGCCTGAAGGGTCATATGCTCCGTTCATGCCCTACACGTCCGGGAAACTTCAGGACCTAGGTAATTGCGGGGAGGTTACCTTAGGTCTGCTCTCATCTCCCCAGGGGGACAATCGTATTCTTTTACCCACTGTCATTCACTTTGGGACAGGGGCTCATGAACTGCTGGCCTTGGTAGATTCTGGAGCCGCTGAGAATTTTATTGATAAGACTCTGATTACCTCTTTGTCCCAGGAAACTCATGCTCTAGATTGCCCAGTCCACATGATTTCCATGGATAATTGGCCTCTCTCACAAGATCTAGTACTCCAATCCACCAACCCTTTCCAGTTACAATTGGGGGCTTTGCATTGGGAGAAGATATCATGTCTTGTCATTGACTCTCCATCCACTCCTTTGATCCTAGGCCTTCCTTGGCTTCAGAAGCACAATCCTGTAATTGACTGTTGAACAGGAAATATTCTGGCTTGGTCCAATCAGTGTAAAAAGAACTGCATCCAGCACCCTGTTCGACTTGTTACCTGTCAAGTGGGAATAGAACAGATTCTACTTTGTTATAAGGACTTTTGGGATGTGTTTTCTAAAGGGATTGCTGACACTTTACCTCCTCATCGCAGTTATGATTGTCCCATTGACCTCTTGCCTGACATTACACCTCCTCGAGGGAGAGTCTTTCCACTGTCTGAGCCAGAGAATCTTGCTTTGCAAGAATACATCCAGGAAAACCTAGCTAAGGGTTTCTTCTGTCCCTCCACTTCTCCTGCAGGAGCAGGATGCTTCTTTGTCCCGAAGAAGGATGGGGGACAGAGACTTTGTGTTGATTACAGAGGTCTAAATAAAATAACTGTTACCAATTGGTATCCTCTTCCTCTCATCACAGAATTGTTCTGTCAAATCCAGGGAGCCAAAATCTTCTCCAAACTGGACTTAAGGGGAGCCTATAATCTGGTGCGCATCCTTGCAGGCGACGAGTGGAAGACAGCCTTTAACACCAAGGATGGTCATTACTAATGTCCTGTCAAGCCTTTCGGTCTCAAAAATGCACCAGCTGTCTTTCAGAACTTTATGAATGACATTTTCCGTGACATGTTGGGTCGCTTCATGCTTGTATATTTAGATGATATTTTGATAAATTCTCCCAATCTTGAAACACATCAGAAGCATGTCTGCTTGGTATTGGCCAGATTAAAGACTCACTCCCTTTTTGTAAAGCCTGAAAAATGTTCATTTCATGTTAAACAAGTACCTTTCCTAGGCTACCTAATTTCTGACACAGGCCTCACCATGGATCCAGCCAAGATTCAAGCCATTTTAGACTGGGCACCACCTTCAGACCTGAAGGCAGTTCAGCGCTTCCTGGGCTTTGCAAATTTCTATTGAAAATTCATTAAGAACTTTGCCACCATTGCACATCCTATCACCTCTCTCACCAGGAAGACTCCGACTACGTTTAAATGGACTACTGAAGCCCAGGCAGCCTTCTCTCAGTTAAAGAAAGCCTTTACCTCTGCACCAATCCTATGCCATCCTGTTCCTGAGCTACCTTTTATTGTGGAGGTAGATGCATCTGAAGTAGGGGTGGGGGCGCTTTTGTCACAAAAGGATCCTGTAAATGCTGCCATCCACCCCTGTGCTTTCTTGTCTCATAAATATTCCCCAGCAGAGCACAATTATGATATAGGCAACAGAGAACTTCTAGCCATAAAGCTTGCTTTGGAGGAATGGAGACATTGGCTGGAGGGAGCTCGCTATCCATTCATAGTTCTGACTGACCACAAAAACCTTGAATACATCCGTTCTGCTAAAAGACTGAACTCATGTCAAGCCAGGTGGTCATTGTTCTTCTCCATATTTGACTTCACAATTTCATATTTACCAGGGCCAAAAAACATTAAGGCTGACGCCTTGTCTCGCAGCTTTTTATCAGAGTCTCCTACTCCGCTTCTTCCACAACACATTATCTTTGAGGATAGGATTTTGGCTTTCACCCAGACTGACATCTCTGAGGCCTTGTTACCTGCACAGGCTGAAGCCCCTCCCTCCACTCCCTCTGGTATGCTTTTTGTGCCCCTGGCTCTTCGTTTGCAGTTATTGCAGCAGGTACATGCATCAAAACCTGCAGCACATCCAGGGTTTAGACAAACTTTTGAGATTATCTCTCGCAACCTCTGGTGGTCAGGCAGGATGTGTTAGCCTTCGTTCAGGTTTGTGCCAGAAGCAAGAGCAGTACCTCCAAGCCGCCCTGTCTCCTACGTCCTCTACCAATACCTACCTGTCCCTGGACCCATTTATCTATGGACTTTATCACTGACTTGCCTCCGTCCCAGGGATGTTCCACGATCTGGGTGGTGGTAGACAGGTTCAGTAAAATGGCCCACTTTGTTCCTCTTCTGAAACTTCCATCTGCTAAAGAACTGGCATCTTTATTCATTAAACATGTTTTCAGGCTCCATGGGGCACCAATTAACATTGTCTCAGACCGTGGTTCTCAGTTTATAGCCCAGTTTTGGAAGGCCCTTTGCTCTCAGCTGGGGATTAAGTTATCATATTCTTCAGCATATCATCCTGAGACAAACGGCCAAACAGAAAGGACTAATGAGACTCTAGAGAAGATGGTACGTTGTCTGATGGCCAATGATGAGGTGGAGTGGGTCAACGTCCTGCCATGGGCAGAGTTTGCCTTTAATAATTGTGCCAGCACATCTACAGGGACCTCTCCTTTCTTCTGTGTTTACGGGTTGCATCCTTGTGTGTGCTCCTTTGATCTTCCACCCTCTGATGTTCCAGATGCCAACACCACAATTGAAAATTTCTCCAAAATCTGGTCCGATGTTAATCGTGCTATTTCTCACTCTGTGCAGGCTTTTAAGAAAATGGCTGACAAGAGGTGCTCAAAGGCACCAGGATATAAAGTTGGTGACAAAGTGTGGCTATCATCTAGGAATCTGTCCCTGCATGTTCCATCTAAAAAACTTAGCCCAAAATTCATCGGGCCCTGTGAAATTTCGGAGATTGTTAATCCTGTATCCTATAGATTAAAATTCCCCCCATCCATGTGCATTCCAAATGTCTTTCATGTTTCATTGTTGAAACCTGTTCATTCCAGCCTCCAAGTAAATGAACCAGAACCTGTGGATGTGTTGGACAGTCAGAAATATGAAGTGGCATTTATTCTTGATTCCAGACGAGTGCACAATTCCTTACAATATCTCGTTCATTGGAAAGGTTTCGGCCCAGAGGATCGATCCTGGGTCCCAGCTCGTGATCTTCATGTTGACCGACTTAAGAAGAAGTTCCATCTTCATTATCCAAGTAAGCCTGGGGGTGCAGGAGCAATCCCTCAAGAAAGTGGGGGTCCCTTTAGGACCCAGCACAACTCACCTGACACAGCCTTTTCCTGGGAAACAACACTGATTGGCCAGCTCACCTTTAAATCACCTGTATCAGCATTCAGTCAGTGCTCGTGTTAGAGTTTACCTTGTGTTTGATCCAGCTGATATCTGCTCTGTGTATTTCGTGTATGACCCGGCTCGTTTGACCCTGTTTGCTTGCTTCTGATTCGGTACCGTTTGGACTCTGATCTTCCTGTGTATGACCCAGCTTGCCTAGACTACGCTTTGCCTGATTCTACTGTAGTACCTTCATCTGCAGCGGTGAACTACAAGCACCGAACAACATCTATCCTTATCTGCAGCGGTGAACTACAAGGTCCAGCAAACATCTACCTTCATCTACAGCAGTGAACTACAAGTCCCAGCTGACCTGCTGTGCTCAGACCTGCTTATGGTATGTGCTCTTGTTCTTTGAACTCTTTGCATAATCAGAACACCTGAACTGTTACATGTTATATGCGCCTAGCCTGACAATTGGTAGAGAGAGGTAGCAGACGCTGAGCGGTTTGTAAGTTGGATGAGTCTGACAGAAGCATTCATGATGGACTGAATAGGGATAGCCTATGTAAAGGAGATCCAATGAGGAGGGAGTTGCAATAGCTGAGGCGAGAGATAACCAAGGAGTGAATTGGGAGCTTTCTGGTATCATTGGTTAGGAAGGAATATATTTTGGCGATGTTGCGGAGGTTGAGGCAGCAAACTTTGGAAAGTGATTGGATGTGGGTTTGCCCAAATGCTTTGTTCAAGATTGGTTATATGTCACAATTAGGGATGAGCCGAACACCCCCCTGTTCGGTTCGCACCAGAACATGCGAACAGGAAAAAAGTTCGTTCGAACATGCGAACACCGTTAAAGTCTATGGGACACGAACATGAATAATCAAAAGTGCTAATTTTCAAGGCTTATATGCAAGTTATTGTCATAAAAAGTGTTTGGGGACCTGGGTCCTGCCCCAGGGGACATGGATCAATGCAAAAAAAAGTTTTAAAAACGGCCGTTTTTTCAGGAGCAGTGATTTTAATAATGCTTAAAGTCAAACAATAAAAGTGTAATATCCCTTTAAATTTCGTACCTGGGGGGTGTCTATAGTGTGCCTGTAAAGGGGCGCATGTTTCCTGTGTTTAGAACAGTCTGACAGCAAAATGACATTTTGAAGGAAAAAACTCATTTAAAACTACCCGCGGCTATTGCATTGCCGACAATACACATAGAAGTTCATTGATAAAAACGGCATGGGAATTCCCCAAAGGGGAACCCCGAACCAAAATTAAAAAAAAAAATGACGTGGGGGTCCCCCTAAATTCCATACCAGGCCCTTCAGGTCTGGTATGGATATTAAGGGGAACCCCGGCCAAAATTAAAAAAAAAAAATGACGTGGGGTTCCCCCTAAATTCCATACCAGACCTGTATCCGAGCACGCAACCTGGCAGGCCGCAGGAAAAGAGGGGGGGACGAGAGTGCGGCCCCCCCTCCCTCCTGAACCGTACCAGGCCACATGCCCTCAACATTGGGAGGGTGCTTTGGGGTAGCCCCCCAAAACACCTTGTCCCCATGTTGATGAGGACAAGGGCCTCATCCCCACAACCCTGGCCGGTGGTTGTGGGGGTCTGCGGGCGGGGGGCTTATCGGAATCTGGAAGCCCCCTTTAACAAGGTGACCCCCAGATCCCGGCCCCCCCCCTGTGTGAAATGGTAAGGGGGTACATAAGTACCCCTACCATTTCACGAAAAAAGTGTCAAAAATGTTAAAAATGACAAGAGACAGTTTTTGACAATTCCTTTATTTAAATGCTTCTTCTTTCTTCTATCTTGCTTCATCTTCTGGTTCTTCTGGCTCTTCTGGTTCTTCTGGTTCTTCCTCCGGCGTTCTCGTCCAGCATCTCCTCCGCGGCGTCTTCTGTCTTCTTCTCCTCGGGCCGCTCCGCACCCATGGCATGGGGGGGAGGCTCCCGCTCTTCTCTTCTTCTCTTCTTCTTTTCTTCTTTTCTTCTTTTCTTCTCTTCTTCTTCATTTTCTTCTCCGGGCCGCTCCGCAATCCATGCTGGCATGGAGGGAGGCTCCCGCTGTGTGACGGCGCTCCTCGTCTGACAGTTCTTAAATAACGGGGGGCGGGGCCACCCGGTGACCCCGCCCCCCTCTGACGCACGGTGACTTGACGGGACTTCCCTGTGACGTCACGGGGAATGCCACAGGGAAGTCCCGTCAAGTCACCGTGCGTCAGAGGGGGGCGGGGTCACCGGGTGGCCCCGCCCCCCTGTTATTTAAGAACTGTCAGACGAGGAGCGCCGTCACACAGCGGGAGCCTCCCTCCATGCCAGCATGGATTGCGGAGCGGCCCGGAGAAGAAAATGAAGAAGAAGAGAAGAAGAGAAGAAAAGAAGAAAAGAAGAAAAGAAGAAGAGAAGAAGAGAAGAGCGGGAGCCTCCCCCCCATGCCATGGGTGCGGAGCGGCCCGAGGAGAAGAAGACAGAAGACGCCGCGGAGGAGATGCTGGACGAGAACGCCGGAGGAAGAACCAGAAGAACCAGAAGAGCCAGAAGAACCAGAAGATGAAGCAAGATAGAAGAAAGAAGAAGCATTTAAATAAAGGAATTGTCAAAAACTGTCTCTTGTCATTTTTAACATTTTTGACACTTTTTTCGTGAAATGGTAGGGGTACTTATGTACCCCCTTACCATTTCACACAGGGGGGGGGCCGGGATCTGGGGGTCACCTTGTTAAAGGGGGCTTCCAGATTCCGATAAGCCCCCCGCCCGCAGACCCCCACAACCACCGGCCAGGGTTGTGGGGATGAGGCCCTTGTCCTCATCAACATGGGGACAAGGTGTTTTGGGGGGCTACCCCAAAGCACCCTCCCAATGTTGAGGGCATGTGGCCTGGTACGGTTCAGGAGGGAGGGGGGGCCGCACTCTTGTCCCCCCCTCTTTTCCTGCAGCCGGCCAGGTTGCGTGCTCGGATAAGGGTCTGGTATGGATTTTTGGGGGGACCCCACGCCGTTTTTTTTTTTTTTTTTTGGCGCGGGGTTCCCCTTAAAATCCATACCAGACCTGAAGGGTCTGGTATGGAATTTAGGGGGAACCCCACGTCATTTTTTTTTTTAAATTTTGGCCGGGGTTCCCCTTAATATCCATACCAGACCTGAAGGGCCTGGTATGGAATTTAGGGGGACCCCCACGTCATTTTTTTTTTTTAATTTTGGTTCGGGGTTCCCCTTTGGGGAACTCCCATGCCGTTTTTATCAATGAACTTCTATGTGTATTGTCGGCAATGCAATAGCCGCGGGTAGTTTTAAATGAGTTTTTTCCTTCAAAATGTCATTTTGCTGTCAGACTGTTCTAAACACAGGAAACATGCGCCCCTTTACAGGCACACTATAGACACCCCCCAGGTACGAAATTTAAAGGGATATTACACTTTTATTGATTGACTTTAAGTATTATTAAAATCACTGCTCCTGAAAAAACGGCCGTTTTTAAAACTTTTTTTTGCATTGATCCATGTCCCCTGGGGCAGGACCCAGGTCCCCAAACACTTTTTATGACAATAACTTGCATATTAGCCTTTAAAATTAGCACTTTTGATTTCTCCCATAGACTTTTAAAGGGTGTTCCGCGGCATTCGAATTTGCCGCGAACACCCCAAATTGTTCGCTGTTCGGTGAACTTGCGAACAGCCAATGTTCGAGTCGAACATGAGTTCGACTCGAACTCGAAGCTCATCCCTAGTCACAATAATGATATCATGTGCATATAAGTCATTACTACAGTGACTTTCTTTCTTTGCAACACTCTTCCATGTGCCTGTAGATTGTGCTCGTGTTTACATATTTGCCAGCAAACCACAGATCTTCAAATACTGTCTAAAAGTTTTTATTTAAGAAAGATCACATCACAGTGTAAAAAGTGCAATGTTTCGGAGCTGCTCAGAACCCCTCCGTCAGACCAGTGATGTAATAATTAAGTATGACAATGGCTGTTTTACCTACAGTATGTCTGATAAAGTCTATAGATATAATACATAGGGCAGTGCTTGGGTAATGTTATCATAGTGGAAGGAGACTAGGCTAGCCTGGACACAGCACAACAGAGGTGTCTTGGCTCAGGGTCCCTTACAGGTAATGCACCTTTACGTATATGTGAGCTGGAGTACGTACATTGTTCTTACATATTTCCCTGAGCTTAATATGTATGAAAGATTGATTGATTGATGGCAAAGGCAACTTTAACCCCTCAGGGGTTACAAGCACTAACAGAACCTATAGGTATATGAGGTTCAGCAAACAAGGTGAGAGTCTGTCCACTGTTGGTGAAGTATAACAGATACAAAAGTTTGGTTCAAGAAGAGGGATGCCAGAATCTTTAGGAATCATTGGGAGCGGGAAGCTGTTATATATAGAACCAGTAGAATTACCATTTCTATATGGGATATTTGGTTCCTGCCGAATAAGGGTCTGAATGGGTAAAAAGTTGGGCATTTGGATGAAAACCCAAACAGCCAACATTTAGTCCAAACCATCTGTTCATACCTAGTGCACACACAAGTGAAGAGTGGTTAACATGAGAAGAATCTGTGGACAATGTGTCACACTTCGTTGTGGACTATTTTGATCACTGTGATATTTAGTTGCACTTGACTTTGACATTAAGTGAATTTTTAAGCAATGAGATTACATAGCACACTGTGACTCGTATTGTTATTCTGATTAGAACTGAGAGGGGATGATTAGCACTTTAACACTGCACAAGCACTTTGTACAAAGGTTTTATTTATATTGTATTTTTACAGTCACAGATAGAGTACTATATGATTTTAGGCAAATAGTAAATTGTATAATAACAATAATGTTTACTAATTTCAGTTTACATTATAGTGTGCAGTGTGTATAATGCATATGAGTGTTAGCAAGCATAGATAGATGATAAAGCTGCAGCACAGAAGTCCTTCAGTTGTTTTCTACCTATGTCTGTACCTATGTCTGTACCTATGTCTCTATAAACAGAATGCTAACCCACACACAAACATCCACTTTTCATATAAGTCGTTTTATCATATAATAGTCATTTTGTCATAGCATTACCCTCTCTTCAGGGTGTACTTGCAAAAAAGAAACATGGTGGCTCCTATATCCAGAAGTTTAGTTCTTGCAATGTATAAATGGTGCCCCACTGGCCTGTTTTTACTGTCTATTGTTGAGTAATAGATCTTCTTCTCCTTAAGAAGCTGATTCAATTGGTGCGCTTACATCTTTGCATTCTAGCTTGGAGCTGGTGGATAGATGTAATCTCTTCTTCTGGAGCTTGGCTTTTCATAAAGCTTTTTTGGATCTCGCAGATTTTCTGACTGTTGTATTTGGTTGAGCTTCTTCATTTTTAAATGATCAAATCTCTGATGCCAATTTATATTTTCAGTGATGTTCGGTTTCTTTAACTGCAGTATTGGAGGAGCCTCTAGTTGAGGTTGTTGTTCAAACAGTAATTTTTACTTGCACGGGATTGGATGATGGAAATCATCAGAGCTTTACCTCATTTACTACGCTAACAGAAAATTCCCTTGCAAAGATGCACCCCTTCACACAGCATACAGGAACAGAGCTGAGGCTGTCAATAACAGGCTGTGTGCTGGAGGTCCCAGCAGACAGAAATTACATTTGGTGCTCTGGAGTGAGACAAGTACACACTATAGAGAGACATGTTTGCTTCATATTTCATGTCGGTTTACAACCACTTTAAGTGACCCATCTTTCTGCACACAAAACATGCTCATCTAATGCTGCACGTTACTTTTATTGCAGTTATTAGTTCTTGATGCAGATTCTGCTGTAGAAGCATTTTCCTGTTTACAGTTTCTTTTTTTCACTTATATTTATCCACATATTCCAGAGTAAGCTCGTCATCTGGGGAAGTGTCAGGTGCGGTAAGTGTCTCATAGCTGTCTGGGAGACCCCTAAGTAGCAGTGCTGCTATATGAAAGTTTTATATTTATTCCCCTATAGTTTGCATGTATGACCCAACTGTAGCTCGCTTTTATTTTTTGCTAAATAAACAAAAGAAGACAAACTTTTTCACAGTTTGTACATTTTCAACATTTTGCAAACAGGTAATTTTTCTCTTTCACTGATATGCGCTGATGAGGCTGCACTGAGGGGTACTGATAGGCTACAGTGATGAGGAGGCACTGATAGGCTAAACTGATGAAGAGCCACTGATGAGCATTGCACTGATAGGCAGCACTGATGGGCACTGATAGGGGGCAATAATGGGCACTGGTAGGCAGTACTTATGGGTGCCACTGATGGGTGACACTGATGAGGAGGCACTGGTGGGCACAGAATGGCAGCACTGATGGGCACTGTTGGGACTGCACTGATAATCAGGACACTGTGTACATGTCCCTTTTACACAAGCCGGCTATCGGCTCTCCTCTCCTCACGCTATCAGCGCACACTGCAGTCATATGATGGCCTCCCAGAACTGGCTGGCCATGCTGTAGCCATCATTCAGCTATAACGTGGTTGGCAAGTGGGTAAATGCAAGCAGTTTAAGTACCTAAATTTTACATTGTATCAGCCTCTTGGGGTTTCAGTACAGTGGAGCTCATATAGGGGCAAGGAACAGCAACAAAATGAGCCATTCAGATGTGCTGCAGCGCAAACAGCATGCTGTTTGGAAGAAAGAGCAGAGTGATGAGCTCTGCTGCTTATTCTTTTATTGCCCAGTCACTGCGTGTCGGTAGCAAGGAGACTTGTAAGAAAAAAATGAAACTGCCTCAGAGAAAGATCAGGTCCCCTTCCCCTGCTACACAGTCCTGTGCAGTGTGACAAAGCAGTGTAAATCATAGGACTAGATTGACAGAAATAGAAATAATTTTGCAGGTAAAACAGCTTTAAAGGGGTTACTAAGGCAGAAGGTTTTTTTTTTTTTTAATCCTAATGCACTCTATGCATTAAGATAAAAAGCCATCTGTGTGCAGCAGCCCCCCTAATACCCAAGCCCATCTCTGTCCAGCAATGTCCATGAGTGTTTCAGCTGTCCAAGACTCTTGCTCCTGATTGGCTGAGACACAGCAGCGTTGCCATTGGCTCCCGTTGCTGTCAATCAAAGTCAGCTATCCAATCAGGAGAGAGAGGGAGCCAGGCCGGGCCGTGGCTCCATGTCTAAATGGACACAGGGAGCTGTGACTCAGCTTGAGTGCCCCCATAGCAAGCTGCAACAAGAGGGAGGAGCCAGGAGCAAAGAAGAGGGACCCGAGAAGAGCAGGATCTGGGCTGCTCTGTGAAAATCCACTGCACAGAGCAGGTACATATAACATGTTTGTTATTTTTAGAGGAAAAAAAAAAAAAAATGAGACGTTACAATAACTTTATGTTATGCATTTCATCTGTATAGTTGGCTGTTTGCCTGGAGTTCAGTTTTAATTTACTAATGGCTCATTGAAACATTGTATATCTCCACTGCCAGTGTTTTTATCTATGCATAGCTCCTCGCTGTCAGCCCTTTCTTTGGTTAGAGGTTCACAGGGTTAGTAGCTGAAATAAACAGAGACTGTACATGCATTTGTAATTTATGAGCTACATATGGGTCACTATTAAGATGTGCACAAGCATTTTAGTTGTATCATGTATGAGAAATGAACACATCTGAGAGTGAGACTTAAGAGTCGAAGATAACCCCTAGGAAGAGAGCTTGAGAGCTGAAGAGATTGGGATGTTATCAAGAGCAATTGTTTTGTCAGGCTGAAGAGCAGATTTCAATAGAAGAAAAACAAAGCTGTCACTGCTGGATACCACTGATTTATTTGCTTTTAAAAAAACTATAGAGCATTTTAAAATATATCTAAATAGTACAGCAGTACCAGTAATTGGTGCTACAGTGGCACCAGGCCTGTAAATGTGGGAGACTAAGTTACTTTTTGGCTTTAATCTGGAAGTAATTACTCAAAAGGTTTCATCAAATACCGGTAATCAGAAAAAAGTGCCAAAATTAAATTGTTGGTGGTGGTATATTCTGCGGTCTGTTGCATAAAACCTTTAACAGAATATGTAACTGGCTGAATGATCAGACAGCGGGTGACAGTAATTTGCAGTTTACTAAACAGATGTAGAGTAAAGCCTCGTACACACGGTCTGATTGTTGGATGACCGAGTATCTGATTTTTGTCAAAAGGACGTGTACAGGATTTCGTCTAGCATACTAACTATCCGCAAATTGTCGTTTGACAAACACGAACTTAGTACTATGAGAGTATAAAGAGGAAGTTCATTTCTCAAGCACCACCCTTTGGGCCCCTTATGGTAATTTCATGTTAGTAGAATTTTGGTGAGCTTTAATTCGCGATTTTCAGATCGTACAAAACAAATGTCTTTTAAAATACATTTGGCATAACTACATGCAAAGCAGCTTCATTATTATCCCATTAAAGAAGATTTTGACATTTCATCAATTTCCGCGTCATGAATGTTTATTATAGATTACAAACAGTAGTTTACAAGACCAAACTCTTCCCAGTCATTCCTTGATTCCGAGCATGCATGTTTGTACTTTCAACTTTTGTGTGATGGATTTCTGTACTGACCGTCCAAAAATCAGACGTTGAGTTCACATCAGACAAAATGTTATAGCCTGTACATCCAGCTTTTGTCTGTAAAAGTCAAGTCGTCTGTCGAATGCACCGTACTAACAATCCGAAAATCTGCAGACAGCTTGTCTTCAGACTTTTCCCTTCTGATTTTCGGACCGTGTGTACACGGCCTAAGAAGTAATAATGCAAGACAAATTCAGGATAGCAAAGATCATGCATACACTGAAGCATAATACAAACCCGAAGAAATCTTCACACTCCACTGGAACTGGAGTACTCTGGTAACAATTGGAGAGGGGGTTCTTACAATAGCTGGGAAGCTGCATACTAATGGGCTCCTGCCCAGCTGCACACATGGCAGTTCTGACAGTAGAGGATCAATTACCTGGCTGCAGATCACTTACAATTGGCACATCAGATGTGGCCTCTCTGAACTTCTGAGGGGGTAGCAGAGGAAATTATCTCCCCTTGGCATGTCCAGGAACCCAAGGAGTTGTGGGAAATGGAGTTAAAGGAGCCTGTGCCTGCATTTGAGCATGATGAGCACTTTGGTACATTCCACTGTACTTGAACCTGTGGTCCCATACTGCACAAAGTGTACACAGGGTCTCCTAAAGTTAAAGTGGATGTAAACCTGATTTATGAAATTTGACCTAGGCACATACAGTATATCTGTAGTGTTTTCTTATCTCTCTCCAAAGCCCTAAGTCCTGTGTCTTTCTGTTGCTCCGTTCTGCTGTTATCAGCATGATAGCTTCTGACAACTGAGATAAAACCAGCCTGAAATTTGTGTCGGGGTGGGTGCTATAAATAGATTAACAGAAAGCTGGACTATTCACAGAACAGCTCTGCCTATGTGGAGTGGGGGGTGTGCCTTTCCTCCAATCAGCTGTCACACAGTGTATGCCTAGAGTACACTCCCAGTGCTGAATGGGAAGAGAAAATTTCTAACACAATGTGCACTTTCTAAAGAATATAGCAAGCTGAAGACAGCAGATATACATGTAAAACTTATGTAGGGAGATTTGTTTAATCCCTCTGTATCATCTGAGGCTGTTCACTTCACTGAGTATATGTGAGGGTTTACATCCACTTTAAGCCTTTGGCAGCACCCCAGGCGTTAAGTCTCAGTTCCATCTTCTGGACAAAAGGTGGTACATTTCTGTCTTCAGGCGCATAAGTGGATGATGGTTCAGAGGTCGATACTGAGTGCTCATTGGGCTGTGAAATATTGTCAGGATCCATGGCTAAAAGCTAATTAGTATTTTAGCTGATTTTGTACTGTATTAGCATTTTAAAGCATTGTAGCACTTGTGTATTGCAATTGTGTCTTAGTTAAAGAAGACACATGCAATTTATCCTATGAACATGTACAGTGAGTATAGAAAAGAATCACCCCTTTAAAATAATCAGTTTGTTTTTCAGCCTGAAATGAAAACAAACACAGTTTTTGTTTTATCCAGCTGTATTTACTAGTGCAACTTATAACTAGGCATGAGCCGAACACCCCCAGTTCGGTTCGCAGCAGAACATGCGAAAAGGCAAAAAATTTGTTCGAACACTGTTAAAGTCTATGGGACACGAACGTGAAAAATCAAAAGTGCTAATTTTAAAGGCTTATATGCATACATTGCTATAAAAAGTGTTTGGGGACCCGGGTCCTGCCCCAGGGGACAATCATTTTTTTCTAGAACTGCCGTTTTTTGGGAGCAATGATTTTAATAATGCTTAAAGTGAAACAATAAAAATGAAATATTCCTTTAAATATCGTGCCCGGAGGGTGTCCTTAGTATGCCTGTAAATTAGCGCATCGTTCCCATGTTTATAATAGTGCTACAACAAAATGACATTTCTAAAGGAAAAAATGTCATTTAAAACTGCTCGCGGCTGTAATGTACTGTCGGATCCCGGCAATATAGATAAAAATACCAAAAAAAATGGGGTGGATGTCACCCCCAAAATCCATACCAGGCCCTTCAGGTCTGGTATGGATATTAAGGGGAACCCCGCACCCAAATTTTTTTTTAAAATGACGTGAGGGTCCCCCAGGCACTATATGCTCTGAACAGCAGTATATATACTATACGGCCTGCCCTATACACTCTGCAGAAAATTGGGCCTTAAATGTTGGTGCTAACAGAACACTGTAAGCCCTCACAGTTATTCTTGTTGGACGCAGGAACAGGCCCTGCTGTGAAATATTAGATCAAAAATTGTAATTACATGCCCCTGTTAAACAAGGGGAGAAAAATTAGGCCTTGAGCAGTGGTGGTGGTGCCACAACACTGTAACCCCTCACAGATACTCTTGTTGGGTACAGGAACGGGCCCTGCTGTGAAATATTAGATCAAAAATTGTAATTACATGCCCCTGTCTAACAGGGGCAGAAAAATTGGGCCGTGGTGGTGCCACAACACTGTAACCCCTCACAGATACTCTTGTGTCAGAAAAATTGGGCCTTGGGTGGTGGTGGTGGTGCCCTAAACCAAAAATATTGTTGGAAGCTAGCATCATCAAGATTGAGGAGGAATAGGATAGTCAGCATAGGCAGTCTTCAAGGGATCCCACATCCATAACAAATTCAATCAGTTACATCAGCAGCAGGTGCTTGATAGCTGCTGATCCAAGACAGGCGCATTCATAGAAATGAATCAATTCAATGGAGTCTGTGGACAGGCGCACTTTTTGATCCATTACAAACCCTCCAGCAACACTGAATGTATGTTCAGAAAGCACGCTGGATGCAGGACAGGCCAGTAGCTCAGTTGCATATGGAGCAAGTTCTGGCCAGTGGTCTATCCCCAAGACCCAGTAACCCAGGTGAATGCTCTGTTGGAAAGGTCTCCGAGTCTGCTCTTGCCCCTAGATGTAATGCAAACGCTGGCTTGAACCTTGGCGATGAGGACTAAAAAATTGTTTAAAGGCATAGGTCAGCTGGCCACCTTTTCCACCACTCTTCCTCTGACTGAACGAAGCCTCAGCAACACGTTGTCCAGCACCAGGAAATTGTAACCTCACAGGGTCTGGAAATGCGTTGCACAAACCTTTCTTCAAGGCCTCCTTAAGATGTTTCATCCTCTGCTCCCTCTGCAAAGGCAGGGTGAGTTCTGAAACCTTACCCTTGTAACATGGATCAAGAAGGGTTGCCAGCCAGTAATGATCCCTCTCCTTGATACCACGAATCCTAGGGTCCTTTCACAAGCTTTGTAGAATCAGGGAGGCCATGGGTCACTTAGGATCACATGATCCGTAACTACCTCCTCCCTCCCCACGTACAACTCCTTGGGTTTCTGGGGACTGAAAACCATCCCTTAAACTGCTGCTGAGTGTTATCTTCTACATCCATGCTGACACAATACTCCTCCTCTTCTTCCTGTGTGTTTGGCAGGCCTGCAGGAATGCTATCTGGATAAAGGGGGGCCTGGTGAGGTAAGGAAGTCCTTCTCTGCCTCCAACTGTTATGCCTCAAGTGCCCTGTCCATGATTCCAGGAAGCGTGTGCTCCAACAGGAAGACTAGAGGGACAGTGTCACTGATACATGCATTGTCAAGGCTCACCATCCTTGTGGTCTCCTCAATTGGTGACAGGACAGTGCATGCATCCTTGATCAGTAGCCACTGGCATGGTGAAAAGAAGCCAAGCTCCCCTGATCCTGTCCTGGTGCCATACTCACACAGGTACTCATTGATGGCCCTCTGCTCTGTGTGCAGCTGCGGCAGCATTGCCAACTTTGAGTTCCACCTGGTGGGCATGTCACAAATGAGGCGATTGGTGGGCAGGTTGCATTCCCCTTGAATGTCAGCCAGGCGAGCACTGGCATTGTATGACCGGTGGAAATGACCACAGACTTTTCTGGCCTGCCTCAGAAGATCCTGTAAGCCTGGGTACCTTCTCAAGAACCGCTGCACCACCAAATTCAGGGAGTGTGTCGAACATGGGTCAAGTGTCCCTGTCAGAGGGAGGAGAGACGGTTGGTGTCATTGTCGCATACAACCATTCCTGGCTGAAGCTGGCATGGCATCAACCACCTCTAAGCCTGCCCCTGCAGAGCTGACAGAATCTCTGCCCCAGTGTGGCTCCTGTCCCCTAGGCAGACTAACTCAAGCACTGCATGGCATCTTTTAGCCTGACTGCTTGCATAGCCCCTTGAACGCTTACGGAGCAACGCTGGTTCACAGGACAAATCTGCAGAAGATGCCATAGAGGAAGAAGATGAGGAGGGGGTGGAGGAGAGAGCTGTGGCAGAATCACCACTAGCATTTTGGAGGCATGGTGACGGAACAAGCTCCAACAACACTGAACCCTATCCTGCATCCTTCCCAGCTGCCAGCAGAGTTACCCAGTGCACCATGAAGGAAAGGTAACATCCCTGCCAATGCTTGTTGGACCATGAGTAAGCGGTAATATGAACCTTACTGCTGACCGCCCTGTCCAACTAGGCCAAAACATTGCCTTCCACATGTTGGTAGAGAGCCGGAATGGCCTTCCGTGAAAAGAAATGACGTTTTGGAACCTGTCACTGAGGTACAGCACATTCCACAAATTCATGAAAGGGGGCAGAGTTTACCAGCTGAAAAGGCAGCAGTTGCACTGCTAGCAATTTTACCATTCTAGCATTTAGATGCTGAGCATGTGGATAGCTGGGACCAAATTTATTTTTATTGTTCAGCAACTGGGGTAGGGAAATTTGCCTGCTAAAATCCGATGGTGGTGTACTGCTAGAAGATTGGCTGCAAGTACCCGTGGACACCTATTGCTATACTTTCATTCCTCTCAGTGCAGGTTTTTGAGAGGACTGGAAGTATAGTAGGGTTGGAGATCCCAGATGAGGAGCAAGGAGAAGTCCGCCTTTTTCTTTGATGTGGGTCTTTCAAGTGCTGTTGCCAACGGACTGCATGGCAGGTCATCATATGTCTGGTCAAGCATGTGGTGCCCAAGCGGCTGCTGTTCTGGCCACGCTTGATACATTTCAGACATAGGTTGCAAACAGCAACGGTGCGATCTGCTGCACACGTGTCGAAAGGCCCTAACCAAGAAACTTTTAAAAGTCATTGGGGAGTCAGCAGCACCCTGCACCTGTGGAGCTCTGCGGTGTGATGCAATAGGGTGGCTGCTAGGGATGAGCCGAACACCCCCCTGTTCGGTTCGCACCAGAACATGCGAACAGGGAAAAAGTTCGTTCGAACATGCGAACACCGTTAAAGTCTATGGGACACGAACATGAATAATCAAAAGTGCTAATTTTAAAGGCTTATATGAAAGTTTTTGTCATAAAAAGTGTTTGGGGACCTGGGTCCTGCCCCAGGGGACATGGATCAATGCAAAAAAAAGTTTTAAAAACGGCCGTTTTTTCAGGAGCAGTGATTTTAATAATGCTTAAAGTCAAACAATAAAAGTGTAATATCCCTTTAAATTTCGTACCTGGGGGGTGTCTATAGTATGCCTGTAAAGGGGCGCATGTTTCCCGTGTTTAGAACAGTCTGACAGCAAAATGACATTTTGAAGGAAAAAACTCATTTAAAACTACCCGCGGCTATTGCATTGCCGACAATACACATAGAAGTTCATTGATAAAAACGGCATGGGAATTCCCCAAAGGGGAACCCCGAAACCAAAATTTAAAAAAAAAAAATGACGTGGGAGTCCTCCTAAATTCCATACCAGGCCCTTCAGGTCTGGTATGGATATTAAGGGGAACCCCGGCCAAAATTTAAAAAAAAAAATGACGTGGGGTTCCCCCTAAATTCCATACCAGACCCTTTAGGTCTGGTATGGATTTTAAGGGGAACCCCGCGCCAAAAAAAAAAAAAAGGCGTGGGGTCCCCCCAAAAATCCATACCAGACCCTTATCCGAGCACACAACCTGGCAGGCCGCAGGAAAAGAGGGGGGGACGAGAGTGCGGCTCCCCCTCCCTCCTGAACCGTACCAGGCCACATGCCCTCAACATTGGGAGGGTGCTTTGGGGTAGCCCCCCAAAACACCTTGTCCCCATGTTGATGAGGACAAGAGCCTCATCCCCACAACCCTGGCCGGTGGTTGTGGGGGTCTGCGGGCGGGGGGCTTATCGGAATCTGGAAGCCCCCTTTAACAAGGTGACCCCCAGATCCCGGCCCCCCCCTGTGTGAAATGGTAAGGGGGTACATAAGTACCCCTACCATTTCATGAAGAAAGTGTCAAAAATGTTAAAAATGACAAGAGACAGTTTTTGACAATTCCTTTATTTAAATGCTTCTTCTTTCTTCTGTCTTCCTTCATCTTCTGGTTCTTCTGGTTCTTCTGGCTCTTCTGGTTCTTCCTCCGGCGTTCTCGTCCAGCATCTCCTCCGCGGCGTCTTCTGTCTTCTTCTCCTCGGGCCGCTCCGCACCCATGGCATGGGGGGGAGGCTCCCGCTCTTCTCTTCTTCTTTTCTTCTCTTCTTCTCTTCTTCTTTTCTTCTCCGGGCCGCTCCGCAATCCATGCTGGCATGGAGGGAGGCTCCCGCTGTGTGACGGCGCTCCTCGTCTGACAGTTCTTAAATAACGGGGGGGCGGGGCCACCCGGTGACCCCGCCCCCCTCTGACGCACGGTGACTTGACGGGACTTCCCTGTGACGTCACGGGGAATGCCACAGGGAAGTCCCGTCAAGTCACCGTGCGTCAGAGGGGGGCGGGGTCACCGGGTGGCCCCGCCCCCCCGTTATTTAAGAACTGTCAGACGAGGAGCGCCGTCACACAGCGGGAGCCTCCCTCCATGCCAGCATGGATTGCGGAGCGGCCCGGAGAAGAAAAGAAGAAGAGAAGAAGAGAAGAAAAGAAGAAGAGAAGAGCGGGAGCCTCCCCCCCATGCCATGGGTGCGGAGCGGCCCGAGGAGAAGAAGATAGAAGACGCCGCGGAGGAGATGCTGGACGAGAACGCTGGAGGAAGAACCAGAAGAGCCAGAAGAACCAGAAGAAGATGAAGATGAAGGAAGATAGAAGAAAGAAGAAGCATTTAAATAAAGGAATTGTCAAAAACTGTCTCTTGTCATTTTTAACATTTTTGACACCTTTTTCGTGAAATGGTAGGGGTACTTATGTACCCCCTTACCATTTCACACAGGGGGGGGCCGGGATCTGGGGGTCACCTTGTTAAAGGGGGCTTCCAGATTCCGATAAGCCCCCCGCCCGCAGACCCCCACAACCACCGGCCAGGGTTGTGGGGATGAGGCCCTTGTCCTCATCAACATGGGGACAAGGTGTTTTGGGGGGCTACCCCAAAGCACCCTCCCAATGTTGAGGGCATGTGGCCTGGTACGGTTCAGGAGGGAGGGGGGGCCGCACTCTCGTCCCCCCCTCTTTTCCTGCGGCCTGCCAGGTTGCGTGCTCGGATAAGGGTCTGGTATGGATTTTTGGGGGGACCCCACGCCGTTTTTTTTTTTTTTTTTGGCGCGGGGTTCCCCTTAAAATCCATACCAGACCTGAAGGGTCTGGTATGGAATTTAGGGGGAACCCCACGTCATTTTTTTTTTTTTTTTTTGGCCGGGGTTCCCCTTAATATCCATACCAGACCTGAAGGGCCTGGTATGGAATTTAGGGGGACTCCCACGTCATTTTTTTTTTTAATTTTGGTTCGGGGTTCCCCTTTGGGGAATTCCCATGCCGTTTTTATCAATGAACTTCTATGTGTATTGTCGGCAATGCAATAGCCGCGGGTAGTTTTAAATTAGTTTTTTCCTTCAAAATGTCATTTTGCTGTCAGACTGTTCTAAACACAGGAAACATGCGCCCCTGTACAGGCACACTATAGACATCCCCCAGGTACAAAATTTAAAGGGATATTACACTTTTATTGATTGACTTTAAGCATTATTAAAATCACTGCTCCTGAAAAAACGGCCGTTTTTAAAACTTTTTTTTGCATTGATCCATGTCCCCTGGGGCAGGACCCAGGTCCCCAAACACTTTTTATGACAATAACTTGCATATTAGCCTTTAAAATTAGCACTTTTGATTTCTCCCATAGACTTTTAAAGGGTGTTCCGCGGCATTCGAATTTGCCGCGAACACCCCAAATTGTTCGCTGTTCGGTGAACTTGCGAACAGCCAATGTTCGAGTCGAACATGAGTTCGACTCAAACTCGAAGCTCATCCCTAGTGGCTGCCCTTAAGCTGCCCCCTAGAGGACATCCTACCTCGGAGTTGTGTCTCCTCCTCCTCCCCTCTTCTCTCAGGCACCCAAGTGCAGTCAATGACCTCATCATCTCCTCCCTCCTTGTCACTGGAGAAAACTTGGCACTATGCTGCAGCTGGGGGAACGTGACTGCCAGTTTCTTGTCCTTCTGGGACACCCCCTCTCTCTAGGCTCAAGTTACTCCCTTCCTCAACCTGGGAACCAACATTCAGCCTTAAAACAGCTGCGCATCCTGCATCAACATGCACCCGACACTGTGGTCGAATAATTCTGTGGACTCCTTCGTGCATGATGGTGGAGCTATGGAAGGGGTGGCTGTGGACAGTGAGCCAGTGGAATAGGCCACTTTTGCAGCTGCTTTGGAAGGCAAACTATTCTGAGCCTGGGTGACAAGAGGATGAGGAGGATGAGGATGGCTTTGTTATCCACTCCATCAACTCTTCTGAATGTTCTGGCTCAATAACATGGCCAGCAGCAGAAAAAAAGGACAAGCGTGCCCCACGGCCATCTGCAGAGGATGCACCATGTCCACGACCACCACTGTTGACTGTAGACACAGAGGCTGCTTGCCCTCTTTTAGTGACCTGTGAGCATCTGCCTCTCCTTGGTGGCCTTCCGGACATGATGTATTGTTTTGCAACACCACACTACACTGTATTAGATACTGTGTACACCGCCTGAAGTGTATTAGAAACTGTACACACTGTATTAGATACTATGTACACCGCCTGCACTGTATTAGCAACTGCACAACAGCTGCACTGCATTGTATACTGTGTACACCACCAGAAGTGTAGTAGAAACTGTACACACTGTATTAGATACTGTGTACACCGCCTGCACTTTATTAGCAACTGTACAACGGCTGCACTGTATTGTATACTGTGTACACCACCAGAAGTGTAGTAGAAACTGTACACACTGTATTAGATACTGTGTACACCATCGGAAAAGTAGTAGAAACTGTAGTATGGTGGCACTGTACTATGTACACCACCAGAAGTGTAGTAAAAACTGTACACACTGTATTAGATACTATGTACACCGCATGCACTGTATTCAAAACTGTACTACAGCTGCACTGTATTGTGTACTGTGTACACCCCCAGAAGTGTAGTAGCAACTGTACACACTGTATTAGGTACCGTGTACACCACCAGAGAAGTAGTAGAAACTGTAAACAGTGTATTAGATACTGTGTACACTGTCTGAAGTGTAATAGAATCAGTACACTACCAAATGCACTGTAGATATAGGCTACACTGGATGGCAGAGTATATATATATATATATATATTCAGTCAGGCAGTGTATTAGTGTATTAATATATATATATATATATATATATATATATATATATATATATATATATATATATATATATATATTAATACACTAATACACTGCCTGACTGAATATCGAGTAAACACTGAATACATAGTCTATGCTAAATGCAGAGCATATATATATATATATATATATATATATATATATATATATATATATATATATATATATAAAATCAAATACACTGCCACTACCTGAATAACCTGCCCAATCTAAATAAATCTCTGTGTCCACGCCAACAACACTACACACGGCCACCGTGTGGGGCATGGACTTAGTCCCCCTGAGCCATGGTTGGTCAAAGGCATCCTGCATTTGGCCAATTATGGCTCTCTTAGCAGAGTGCACTGTGATTGGCCAAAGCATGCAGGTCAGGTGCATGCTTTGGCCAATCATCATACAGCAGTGTACTGCGATCTCGCAGTGCATTACGAGGCGTTCCGCGGCACTCTAATTTACCGCAAACGCCCCATAATGTTCGCTCTTTGGCGAACGGGTGAGCACCCGATGTTTGAGTCGAACTTATGTTCGACCCGAACATCAAGCTCATCTCTATTTATAACATCCAAGCGAAAGATATAACACCAACATGACAGAAAAAAATAAATAAGTTCAAAAACAAAATCACTGAGTTGATCACCCCCCCCCCCTTTATGTCAATATTTTGTTGAACTACATTTTGCTCCAACTACAGCCTTCAGTCTGTTGACTTTGCACATCTAGACTTTGCAATATTTGCCCTCTCATCTTTGCAGAACTGCTCAAGTTCAGTTAAATTTCATGGTGACTGTTTGTGGGCTACAGTCTTCAAGTCATACCACAGATTTTTAGTGTGGTTTAAGTCTGGGCTCTGTCTGGGCCATGCAAGGACAGTCACCCTTTTCTCCTTCAACCATCAGTATTAGACTACAATGGCTGGCATCCAGAACAAGAAATGTATAATAAAAAAATGCTTACCAATAAAAAATCCCCCTTAATAAACCACATTTAAACCTAAATTGAAAACCAAATACTATCACAGTCTCACAGAGAGTTTGTTCTTTTTTGGTTCATATGGTAATGATCCCAGAGCCTCTAGCACACATACAGGACATTTCCTTTGGGTATTCTAAGTGCTTTAGGTGATTTATTGTAGTCAGATCAGCAAAATAAGGATTCTAACTATTTAACTGGAGTTACTGCACTTTACCTCTCTACTTACTGTGTATTGCCCACATTCAAATTACCTGTTTTGTACTGATTGCTCTTTTTATTAATATTGTTTCCTAAAAGTCATGCTAAAGAAAGTTTTTATGGCTGAAGATAAGGAGATGCAAGTTTCTTAAGCAGCACTGAAGCTACCAAGCTCAAATACAAAGTCCCAAGGCCACAGTAGTAGCTGTGCAAGAAAACAAACAAGGATGACCCATTCTCAGGGTCAGAGGACAATGCTGGGTCAGACAGTGGATTACTGTAGATAGTTGGATAAGTCAAGAACTTTTATAAAAAGGCCAGATTAACACACTGCAGAAGACTAGACACTTCAGATCAAAAAGGTTAAGTGGGATCTCATGTGATATCCAAACCACTCGTCAAAGACAGAGTTCAAAGTTCTTCTAATTAATGCAGATGCATTCCCATTTTGTTTTCTTTGGGTGTTCAGATGCTCCTAGCCTCTAAAATAGAGTAATTCAAGGATAAAATAGATAATGATATCATGACTTATGATTTTTTTTTTTTAATACACTGGGGTTGATTTACAAAAGGATTCACTAAGCTTAGTGAATGAATTAAAGCCTGTCTGATTTAAATCATCCACTCATGTACAAATTTTTCCTGCACATGATTGGATAATATTTTAATGTTTTTTCCTCAAAAAATTGTGTACATTTAGTCCACTCCACAGTAATACCTTAGAATCATTCCAAAGATCTCCATCTGCACCCATTTCATTTCTGCCTGTGTCTGCAGTTCATGGAATTGTAGGTTGCACTATATAACAATAAATAATCACACTACAATAGATTGGAATAAAATTGGCCGCGGCACCTTTATTGGTATTAGAAATAAACAAATAACTTTATTCAATAAACCATGAAATATAATAAATATTCTTTCAAATTAAAACCAATTCTAACTTGCTCAGTCATAGGACTCGAGCTGAAAAATTAAATTCATAAAAAACAAGTCCCCACCAGCCGGGTTTTAAAAACAAAACCAGGCTACCCCAGCACCGCGGCCTGTTCAATGCAATTTTGAAGACCTAAATTGAAAATGTCAAGACCAACATCTGAAAGATGTACACCATCTTGTCTGTAAAGACCAGGAAAACCACCTTCCAAATCTACGTGACGGAAGGAGATCCCCCCGATTGATGTTAAACATTTTTTAATTGAATGATTAATTCTCCGCTTTATCTTTTCCAATGGTCTGCTGTCTTTAGAATATAACCAATGCAGTCGAGACACCATTTCAGAGAAAACAACACATGTATTTGGAAACATTACTCTTAAACGATGCAAATCTTGCTTCATTAAAAACATTAAATCCAAAGTTTTTAATCTACCAACATCGTTACCTCCAACGTGTAAAATTATGATAGATGGATAAGGCCAAGAAAGAAATAATTCAGAAATCTGAAGGAAAAGATTAGACCATTGTAGACCACGAATACCTTTCCAAAGTATAACAAACTTATCAGCAGGCAAGGATAAGTTGGAACCATAGCAACGCTGAGCAGCTCTCTTATGAGCCCAGTAAATGTATGAATGGCCAAATATCCAAATGCAAGATTTATCACCTATAATCAAAGAGACAAGTTAGGACGGATGTAAATGTTAAATCTACTAGACTCCCATCTACCTAATCTCATAATAACTTCATCACTCAAACCCAATCTAGCAGCTTCAGTAGCAGCTCCAATTCTGAAAGAATGAGTAGAAAATTTGAAAAGGGAAAGGCCCAAATGAGTAAAACAACGTTTTAAGACTGCTGAAAACTGGAATTTTGTCATAGGAGATGAATCTATGTGAACAAAAAATACTGACCTGAAGCTGGTCTGGCTGAAAGGTATTTTTTGAGAATTAATAAAGGACAGAGGATGGAGTCACCAAAAGCGAATAGATTGAGCCACTGGCCTTTGCCTGATCTATCCATTTTTGATTTTCTGACAAAAACAAAGACCTTATCATCTGAAAAGGATACTTCTGATAAAAACAAACCTTCTAAACTGTGTTTGTTATTTGGCAACATCTCGGATATACGAAAGGCCGCAAAAAACACCAAAACGAATGCAGCATGAAATAAAATAGCTTCATATTCCGAGATGCAAACAAAAGGAGTAGCCAAACACAGCTTTGACAAAGTGTCCAAAGTAATTGGCCTTCGCTTATCTGGAGCCAACTTAACCTTCCGTAAACCTTTTAAAGCTTTTTTAACAGAAAAGAAACTGTTACAGGCTGGGAAATTATTCAGCTTCAGGAAAAAAGAAACTCCTGCTAATATTTTATTAATGTGATTAAAGGAAAAATCCAATTGAATTAAAGAACAAAGAAATGCTAAGATCGAACTCTCAGAAAGTGGTAAAGCAGGAGAACCCAATTCCTTATTGAAATTCAACCACCTTTCCCATGCAACCAAATAATTGGTCCATGTTTTTTGCGCAATCAAATTCTTAATAACCTGGATTACTGGGTTTAAATTAGATCCCAAAGATGACTTGGGCAGCGGTACCCAACCAGATCTGCGTGAGGCATTTTTTTTTTTATAGCTGTCTGAAGCGAGCCATCTGGAATCGAGACAAGGCATCATTGATGACATTAAGATTGCCAGGTATATGTTTTGCCTTAATCCAAATGTTTAATTTTAAACATAAGAGAACTAAATAACGCAAAAGTTTTATGACCAGTAATGATTTTGAAGAAAGACAGTTTAAAGCAAATAATACACCTCTATTATCTGTATTGATAATGATTCTTTTGTTAGCGAGCTGATCGCCCCAAATTTCCAAAGCCACTAGAACCGGAAAGAGTTCCAGCAAAACTATGTTTTTCGTAAACTTGTTAACAATCCAAATTGGGGTCATACGCCAGAACACCAACGAGAACGAAAAATAGCAGCAAAACCTTGAGAACCAGCAGCGTCATTTGAATAACTCTAAATCTGCTGCGAAAACAAAGTCTTCCTGGAAAAAAGATCTGCCATTAAAATCCTGCAAAAATTGGGACCATACCAGTAGATCATCTTTTAGAGCACAGGTCAACCTAATGTGGGAAAATGGGGATTTTAGACCTGACATAGCCAAGGATAATCTTCTAGAAAATATTCTACCCATAGGCATAATGCATGTAGCAAAAGCCAGAAGACCCAGAAATGATTGAAGCTCTTTTAATAAAATCTTTTTTCTGCGCAGGAAGAAGGAAATAAAGGATTGTAAACTGTAAATTTTTAGAGCAGGAAGCTCAAACTGGAATAATTGCGTATTAATTTTAATGCCTAAGAATTCAATAATTGGAGATGGAAAAGTAGTTTTTCCCATTGCTAGGGGGATACCGAAATATTTAGATAAAAGGAAAAATAACCTGAGGATTAAATCGCAAACTAAAGAATCTGGTGGACCAATGAACATGAAGTCATCTAGATAATGAATTATCCCCGTATGACCCGATTCAAATTGTAGTACCCACTTAAGAAAAGAAGCAAAAATTTTCGAAATAAAAACAGGACAATGAACAGCCCATTGGAAGGCATTTATCATAAAAGAAATAGCCTTCAAAACAGAAACCAAGGGAATTGTAAGATTCTGGGAAGCAATGGGCAATAATCTAAAGGCTGATTGGATGTCTGCTTTGCTAATAAAGCACCCCGACCAAATTTTCTAATAATATGAATAGCATCATCAAATGTGGCATATTTGACTGTAGTAGATAATGGGTCAATTTAATCATTTAGGGATTGACCTGTAGGAAAAGAGAGATGATGAATGAGCCAATAAGAGTTAGGCTCTTTTTTAGGTACTAAACCCAACTGGGAAACTCTAAATTATTAAACAGTGGAGAGAGAAAAGGGCCAGCAATCCTATTGGCTGAAATTTCTTTTATTAATTTTTCCCTAACTATTTCACTATTGAGGGAGACTGATTTCAAATTTTTTGAAACTTGACAACCTGGACCTGTGAAAATAGGGAGTTTAAAACCTGTAGAAAAAACCTTCAATTAGTAATTGTGCTTTCTCCTTGTCGGGGTACAACATTAACCATGGATGCATTTCGATTAGCCTCACAGGCATGCAGGCTTTTTGTATGATCCCTGAGGACTTGATTGCTAAATGTTCTTTTAAAGCATCTGGAGACTGGGTGGTTACCAAAACAAAAAGAACATTCATGACGGTAACGACATGAATTCAACCATTTGCATTGATTTTCATTAAATGCGTAACATGTTCCTTTCTTATAAACTGATGCTGACGCATTTGAGGTCAGATTTGACTGAGGCTGAGGTCTTGCATATACCAGTTTCTGAGGAATAATTAAATTTAACCACAGCCCAACATCTTTGTTACCCCATTTTAAATTAGGGTATATTGAAATTTTTTGATGAAAAGATTTGTCGTAGTTAAACCATCCCATGCCGCCAAAACTTTTATATGCGTCCAAAATATGCTCCAAATGCTGAAAAAGTCCAGAACATTTCTCTGGATGCTTCTCACCCATTATCGCAGAGAATATACAAAATTAAAAAAGGATCTAGCAACAGGTCGGCATCTATCTTCAGCACTATCCTCAGATCTTCTATCCATTTTTATAATGAAATCTTTAGCAATAGGTAATAACGATAATAAATCCAAGAATTCCCCTTTCCATATTTTTCTTTTACTGATAAAGGCAAATGAAAACCTAACGGAGACATTTCACAGGGGAGTACCTCTTTAAAACATATCTCAGAAACAGAGTTTGGAATGCATACAGGAATGCTTGTATTTATAGGAATAGGATTAATATTAGCTACAGAGTTACCAGACCAAACATTAGCTGGAGAAGGAGATACGTTTGTAGAGACAGACGTGGAATTATTAATAGCTATATTCTCATTAAATTTATTTAATGACACTAATAATTGATTAATTAATTCATTTTGAGCAAACTTACCAGCATGTCTGTGTTCAGACTGACTGCATCTGACAGGAATTTGTATACCTGGTGCTGTTACTGGACTAATATCAGGACCAGCATGACTGCGTTCAGACTGACTGCATCTGACAGGAATTTGTATACCTGGTGCTATTACTTGACTATCAGGACCGACTGGACTGTTTTCAGAATGACTGCATCTGACTGGAATCTGTATACCTGGCGCTGCTTGACTAAAATCACCTGTAAGGGAGGAAAGAGACAGAGGGGCTCTCACAGCATCCAGCCTGGCTGGCCTGGATGCAAGTGATGCCACATTTGACTGAGGTATCTGCCTGGACTGACTACAAGCATACTGTGGCGACTGCTGTATTGTAGGTGAAGCCAGGCTTGCAGGTGGAGAGTCCGGCGAAACATCTGTTAAACTAGGCAAAGCTGCTTCATTCCTGGGCTGAGTTTCCCTGCATTGTGTTGATGATATATGTGTTCTGTCCTTGCCTCGGCTATTACGGCTTGGAGAAGGGGATAAAACTCTCCTACTTCTTTTCCCCCGCCTGTTGCTTCTTCTAATCCCTTGCACTGACTCCGCTTGCTCAGTTATGGCTGTAATTCTATCCTCACTCACTGCTGCTGTTTCTAAAAAAGAATGTTCTGAGGGAGAGCTCCGCTGAATGCTGTGAGCCTGTGAGCACTGTGCTGAGTCAGAGGCAGCTGGCCGAGATTCACAGAGCGGCTCCATAGCTCGCTGTTCCGCTACATTACCCACAGGAGTGTCAGTTTCTGAGAGAGCTAAACACCGCTGGAGCCATTCATCACCTCCTTCTGCTGCAGCCCTTTCAAGGACTCTTACTAGCGACTTCATGCCCAGAGACAGCCCAAGCCAGCCAGGTTAGCGCAGGGGAGCTCAAACTTAAGCCACCTCAGGGCAAGTGTGAGCGGGTCTGTCACACAGAGGCTTATATAGCCTCTTAGTCTGAGGAGACTCCTTGCCTCGTGACCTCTTTTTTTTTTTTGAAAATTAAAACTTTATAAAATATTTTTCTTTGGCAACCACAATCCCATGATGCGGGCGCTTTATTGCGCCCACTGTTCATTCTCTCTCTCTCTCTCTCTCTCTCTCTCTCTCTCTCTCTCCCCGCTCTTAGTGAATCTGGAGAGAGAGAGAGAGAGAGAAAGTAATAACTGGTGATAAGCCTGAGTGAAAGAGCACATCCCCAGCATATTTAGATTAGCATTGTTCCTCCTTACTAGCCATGGAATGGTCTAGCATATAAAGAGAAACCAAGTATGCCTACCCGGATTCAGAAGATGGCTACTATTGCAACAGGAAATCAGAATCAAATTGGTTCCATAAAAATTATACAAAGTTTATTAAATACACTTATATCTACAGCGGCAAAGCCTCCCAAATTTACCAAAGTACAAGAGGTATCAAAGGTGCACACAACTTCACACATCATGTTTCCCGGGTCCCGTCCATAGGAGAGATAACCCGGAAAAAAATTGATGTATTAAACACATAGAAAGACAAGACAACACATAAACAGCACTACAAAAACAAATAAAACAAACCTCCCCCCCAACAATGATACACAGACGGTCTGGACACCAGCTTATTGGTATCCACAGGAAAAATGCTGAGCGACAAACACGGTCCTTCCATGTATGACATGGAGGTGTCAAAAATTATTATACAAATTTCCTGTGGATAGCCCTGGGGGAAATGAAAATTCAAACTATGTATACAATGATACTCAAATCTTCCCCTAAATTAATGAGATTGGTATGGAATTGGTTGGATGGATCTGGCTGACTGAATAATTCTTGATTTTATGGTCTGTGTTAATCCCACTACAACAGGAAATAGTTCTTAAGTTGCCACACAATAATCCTAAGATTATTTCTCAAAGACACTTCCCGGAACAATGTAGGGCTTTATACATATTTTCTTAGCCCCCAGAAAAGAGTCTATTGGTATGATGATTAATTTAATTTGTCATAATGGACGTGAGCACCTTGGCCTGTTGCCAGTATCAGCTCTGAGTGAAAAAAAGGGTTAAAAATCCCGTAATTAAAAGTACACCCACAGAGCGACATGTGGGTCGCAGACAACCAAAGGTAAGTTCAATGACAAAGGCAAGTGCCCTCTTCTCCTGAATCACACCAGGCAACATGCCCTCAACACAACAAGTTTTTGATAAATCCTTTATTAAAAAATAAAAAAATAGTGTCCCTTAATGTAAATCCATCGTCAATCATGCTGCCCGCCAACCTGAAAAAAAAAAAAAAGCGCTCCGCCTTTTGGGACGGCCTCCCGCTGAATGCCTCCTCTGTGCTAAAAGGCTAAAACTTGTCTCTTGTTTTTATTACTTTTTGTACACTTTTTTTGATGAATGGGTAGGGGTACTATAGTAGGTGACCGCGATATTGTGTCAATCTCACCACATTTCTCGGCGAGATTTGACATCTGCGAGCCCCGTCGCAGGAGCCAGCGCCGAGATGGCTCACTCATCGGGAAAGGAAAACTTTTTTTTCCTTTCGCGATGAGTGACAGGCAGTGCTGACAGCTGTCTGGTATGAATCCTATGGGGGAACACAGCGCCAAATTTTAAATAAAAAAATGGTGTGGGTTCCCCCCCAGAGGCATACCAGGCCCTTAGGTTTGGTATGGATTGTAAGGGGAACCCCCCTACACTGAAAAATTGGCGTGGGGGTCCCCCCAAAATCCATACCAGCCCCTTATCCGAGCACGCAGCCTGGCCGGCCAGGAAAGGGGGTGGGGACAAGCGAGCGGCCCCCCTCCTGAGCCGTACCAGGCCGCATGCCCTCAACATGGGGGGTGGGTGCCTTGGGGGAGGGGGGCGCCCTGCGGCCCCCCCACCCCAAAACACGTTGTCCCCATGTTGATGAGGACAAGGGCCTCTTCCCGACAACCCTGGCCGTTGGTTGATGGGGTCTGTGGGCAGGGGGGCTTATCGGAATCCGGGAGCCCCCTTTAACCACTTCCCTACCCGCCTATAGACATATGATGTCCACAGATGGGATCTCCCATCCTGCGTGGACATCATGTGACGGCCTCGGGTTCCCGGCCGCCTAGGGGGCGCACGCGCGCTGCCGGGGGCGCGCCCGCATGCCCGCCGCGTTGCTCGGGACCCGGTGCGTGTGCCCGGTGGCCGCGATGTCCGCCGGGCACCCGCGATTGCCCATTAACCGGGCCGGACCGTGGATCTGTGTGTGTAAACACACAGATCCACGTCCTGTCAGTTCAGAGGAGAGCGATCTGTGTTCCCAGAACAGAGGAACACTGATCGGTCTCCTCCTCTTGTGTGTCCCCTCCCCCTACAGTTAGAAGCATTCCCTAGGAAACACATTTAACCCCTCCCGCCCCCTAGTGGTTAACCCCTTCACTGCCTGTCACATTTACACAGTAATCAATGCAATTTTATAGCATTGATCACTGTATAAATGTGAATTGTCCCAAAAATGTGTCAAAAGTGTCCGATGTGTCCGCCATAATGTCGCAGTCATGAAAAAAAATCGCGATCGCCGCTATTACTAGTAAAAAAAAAAAATAAATAATTTTTTTTAAAAAAAGCCATAAATCTATCCCGTATTTTATAGACGCTATAACTTTTGCTCAAACCAATCAATATACGCTTATTGCGATTTTTTTTACCAAAAATATGTAGAAGAATACGTATCAGCCGAAACTGAGGAAAAAAATGTGTTTTTTTTTTTTTTAAATTGGGATATTTATTATAGCAAAAAGTAAAAAATATTGTGTTTTTTTCAAAATTGTCGCTCTTCTTTTGTTTATAGCGCAAAAAATAAAAAACGCAGAGGTGATCAAATACCACCAAAAGAAAGCTCTATTTGTGGGGAAAAAAGGACGTCAATTTTGTTTCTGTACAACGTCGCATGACCGTGCAATTGTTGTTTAAAGTGCGACAGCGCTGAAAACTAAAAATTGGTCTGGGAAGGAAGGGGGTGAAAATGCCCGGTATTGAACCGGTTAATAAGGGCGCCCCCAGATCCCGGCCCCCCACCCTATGTGAATGAGTATGGGGTACATGGTACCCCTACCCATTCACCTAGGGAAAAAAGCGTCAATAAAAAAAAACACAGTACACAGATTTTAACCACTTACCGACCGGCTCCTGTACATATACGTCGGCACTTTGAAGAGGGATATCTTAGTAACGGCAGCAGCTGCTGCCACAACTGAGGTATCCATCTTTACAGGAGCCAGTTCTGTGTACAATAATGGTAGTCTCTGCGGTGGGTTTGCCGCGAGATCACCGTTATAGGCGGCGGGAGAGGTGCCACCCCCCTCCCGCCGCTCTCCCGTGCCCTCCGCCGCTTACTGGAGCCGGCGGTTGCAGCGGAGGCGATCGGGACCTTTCAGTGCCTGGGTATGGAGACGAGTGAGGCAAAGATAGCAGCCCCCTGTCTCCATACCATTGGATGGCTGAAGCGACGTTTGTCATTTTTTCAAACAAATTTTTTTTTTTTTTTTTTTTTGCATTTTAGTCCAAATATGAGATCTGAGGACTTTTTGACCCCAGATCTCATATTTAAGAGGACCTGTCATGCTTTTTTTCTATTACAAGGGATGTTTACATTTACACAGATATTACATTACAGATATTACATTTACACAGTAATCAATGCAATTTTATAGCATTGATCACTGTATAAATGTGAATTGTCCCAAAAATGTGTCAAAAGTGTCCGATGTGTCCGCCATAATGTCGCAGTCATGAAAAAAAATCGCGATCGCCGCTATTACTAGTAAAAAAAAAAAATAAATAATTTTTTTTAAAAAAAGCCATAAATCTATCCCGTATTTTATAGACGCTATAACTTTTGCTCAAACCAATCAATATACGCTTATTGCGATTTTTTTTACCAAAAATATGTAGAAGAATACGTATCAGCCGAAACTGAGGAAAAAAATGTGTTTTTTTTTTTTTTAAATTGGGATATTTATTATAGCAAAAAGTAAAAAATATTGTGTTTTTTTCAAAATTGTCGCTCTTCTTTTGTTTATAGCGCAAAAAATAAAAAACGCAGAGGTGATCAAATACCACCAAAAGAAAGCTCTATTTGTGGGGAAAAAAGGACGTCAATTTTGTTTCTGTACAACGTCGCATGACCGTGCAATTGTTGTTTAAAGTGCGACAGCGCTGAAAACTAAAAATTGGTCTGGGAAGGAAGGGGGTGAAAATGCCCGGTATTGAACCGGTTAATAAGGGCGCCCCCAGATCCCGGCCCCCCACCCTATGTGAATGAGTATGGGGTACATGGTACCCCTACCCATTCACCTAGGGAAAAAAGCGTCAATAAAAAAAAACACAGTACACAGATTTTAACCACTTACCGACCGGCTCCTGTACATATACGTCGGCACTTTGAAGAGGGATATCTTAGTAACGGCAGCAGCTGCTGCCACAACTGAGGTATCCATCTTTACAGGAGCCAGTTCTGTGTACAATAATGGTAGTCTCTGCGGTGGGTTTGCCGCGAGATCACCGTTATAGGCGGCGGGAGAGGTGCCACCCCCCTCCCGCCGCTCTCCCGTGCCCTCCGCCGCTTACTGGAGCCGGCGGTTGCAGCGGAGGCGATCGGGACCTTTCAGTGCCTGGGTATGGAGACGAGTGAGGCAAAGATAGCAGCCCCCTGTCTCCATACCATTGGATGGCTGAAGCGACGTTTGTCATTTTTTCAAACAAATTTTTTTTTTTTTTTTTTTTTGCATTTTAGTCCAAATATGAGATCTGAGGACTTTTTGACCCCAGATCTCATATTTAAGAGGACCTGTCATGCTTTTTTTCTATTACAAGGGATGTTTACATTTACACAGATATTACATTACAGATATTACATTTACACAGTAATCAATGCAATTTTATAGCATTGATCACTGTATAAATGTGAATTGTCCCAAAAATGTGTCAAAAGTGTCCGATGTGTCCGCCATAATGTCGCAGTCATGAAAAAAAATCGCGATCGCCGCTATTACTAGTAAAAAAAAAAAATAAATAATTTTTTTTAAAAAAAGCCATAAATCTATCCCGTATTTTATAGACGCTATAACTTTTGCTCAAACCAATCAATATACGCTTATTGCGATTTTTTTTACCAAAAATATGTAGAAGAATACGTATCAGCCGAAACTGAGGAAAAAAATGTGTTTTTTTTTTTTTTAAATTGGGATATTTATTATAGCAAAAAGTAAAAAATATTGTGTTTTTTTCAAAATTGTCGCTCTTCTTTTGTTTATAGCGCAAAAAATAAAAAACGCAGAGGTGATCAAATACCACCAAAAGAAAGCTCTATTTGTGGGGAAAAAAGGACGTCAATTTTGTTTCTGTACAACGTCGCATGACCGTGCAATTGTTGTTTAAAGTGCGACAGCGCTGAAAACTAAAAATTGGTCTGGGAAGGAAGGGGGTGAAAATGCCCGGTATTGAACCGGTTAATAAGGGCGCCCCCAGATCCCGGCCCCCCACCCTATGTGAATGAGTATGGGGTACATGGTACCCCTACCCATTCACCTAGGGAAAAAAGCGTCAATAAAAAAAAACACAGTACACAGATTTTAACCACTTACCGACCGGCTCCTGTACATATACGTCGGCACTTTGAAGAGGGATATCTTAGTAACGGCAGCAGCTGCTGCCACAACTGAGGTATCCATCTTTACAGGAGCCAGTTCTGTGTACAATAATGGTAGTCTCTGCGGTGGGTTTGCCGCGAGATCATCGTTATAGGCGGCGGGAGAGGTGCCACCCCCCTCCCGCCGCTCTCCCGTGCCCTCCGCCGCTTACTGGAGCCGGCGGTTGCAGCGGAGGCGATCGGGACCTTACACAGGGATGTTTACATCCCTTGTAATAGGAATAAAAGTGATCCAAATCCAAAAACAGTGCAAAAATAAATGTAATAAAATAAAATAAATAATAAAAAAAAAATTTTTTTAAAGCGTCCTGTCCCGACGAGCTCGCGCGTAGAAGCGAACGCATACGTGAGTAGCGCCCGCATATGAAAACGGTGGTCAAACCACACATGTGAGGTATCACCGCGACCGGTAGAGCAAGAGCAATACTTCTAGCACTAGACCTCCTCTGTAGCACAAAACATGCAACCTGTAGAATTTTTTAAACGTCGCCTATGGAGATTTTTAAGGGTAAAAGTTTGACGCCATTCCACGAGCGGGCGCAATTTTGAAGCATGACATGTTGGGTATCAATTTACTTGGCGTAACATTATATTTCACATTATAAAAAAATTGGGCTAACTTTACTGTTGTCTTATTTTTTTATTCAAAAAAGTGAATTTTTTCCAAAAAAAGTGCGCTTATAAGACCGCTGCGCAAATACGGTGCAAAAAAAAGTATTGCAATGACCACCATTTTATTCTCTAGGGTGTTAGAAAAAATATATATATAATGTTTGGGGGTTCTAAGTAATTTTCTAGCAAAAAAACCTGTTTAAACATGTAAACACCTACGATCCAAAACGAGGCTAGTCCTTAAGTGGTTAAGAGTTATTTTTTTAGGCAGCTCCGGGGTCTTCTTCCGACTTCGGGGGGTCTCCTACCAACTTCTCCTGGTGTTTGGCCTCTTCTCCCAGTGTTCCGCCTCTTCTCCCGGGTCCCTCCGCTATCTTCTTCCAGCTCTTTTGCCAACAGGGGGCCCGGTCTGCTGCCGCTGTCTTGTCACCGCTGTCTCGTCGCTTCTTCTCCCGGGCCCCTCCGCTATCTTCTTCCAGCTCTTTTGCCAGCGGGGGCCGGTCTGCTGTCGCTGTCTTGTCACCACTGTCTCGTCGCTTCTTCTCTTCTTCTCTTCTTCCGATGTTGACACAACGCTCTCTCCGGCTGGAATGCTGTGTGTGAGCTGCAGAGCCATTTATATAGGCGGTGACCCCGCCCCCTTGTGACGTCACGGTCCCAGCATGCGCAGGGACTCTGGCGTCATAAGGGGGCATGACCCCAGAGTCCCTGCAGATGCTGGGACTGTGATGTCACAAGGGGGCGGGGTCACCGCCCATATAAATGGCTCTGCAGCTTGCACACAGCATTCCAGCTGTAGAGAGCGTTGTGTCAACATCGGAAGAAGAGAAGAAGAGAAAAAGCGACGAGACAGCGGCGAGACAGTGGCGACAAGACAGCGGCAGCAGACCAGGCCCCCGATGGCAAAAGAGCTGGAAGAAGATAGCGGAGGGGCCCGGGAGAAGAGGCGGAACACCGGGTGATGAGGCCGAACACCGGGAGAAGTCGGAAGGAGACCCCCCGAAGTCGGGAGAAGACCCCGGAGCTGCCTAATAAATTACTCTTAAAATTTGTGTACTGTGTTTTTTTTTTTTTTTGACACTTTTTTCCCTAGGTGAATGGGTAGAGGTACCATGTACCCCATACTCATTCACATAGGGTGGGGAGCCGGGATCTGGGGGCCCCCTTATTAAAGGGGGCTCCCGGATTCCAATAAGCCCCCCGCCGGCAGACCCCAACAACCAACAGCCAGGGTTGTCGGGAAGAGGCCCTTGTCCTCATTAACATGGGGACAAGGTGCCTTGGAGTGGGGGGGCCGCAGGGCGCCCCCTCCCCCAAGGCACCCACCCCCCCATGTTGAGGGCATGCAGCCTGGTACAGCTCAGGGGGGCGCTCACTCATCCCCTCTCCCTTTCCTGGCCGGCCGGGCTGCTTGCTCGGATAAGGGGCTGGTATGGATTTTGGGGGGGACCCCATGCCGATTTTTCAGCGTAGGGGGTTCCCCTTACAATCCATACCAGACCTAAGGGCCTGGTATGCCCCTGGGGGGGAACTCACGCCATTTTTTATTTAAAATTTGGTGCGTAATTCCCCCTCAGGATTCATACCAGACAGCTGTCAGCACTGCCTGTCACTCATCGAGAAAGGAAAAAAAGTTTTCCTTTCCCGATGAGCGAGCCAGCGCGACATGCACAGCACCCTGTCGCCGATGGTATCGCGCTGGAAACACAATCTCGCGGTCAGGTACTGTACCCGATACTCATTCACATAGGTGGGGGGTGGTATCCGGGGGGCCCTCTTGTTAAAGGGGGCTTCCAGATTTCAAATTTGGGTGTTCGCAAACGACCAAACAGGCAAATGTTCGGCCCGAACTCCTGCTTGGGCCAAATCGGTCGCCCATCCCTACTGTTAAAGAATATTATAATAACACCCCTTGCCCTTAAGCATTGGTGATTCTCTTCTGATGGTAGTGGTTCTGGAGAACAAGAATACAAATAAGCTAAAAGATAACGTAAAAATAAACTGAATATGCAATATGCCTTTGTGACAGCTTAGTAGAGACATGGATAACACTTATAAATGCCTTGTGGTCATTTGGCCCTCTAATGGACATTAAAATCCTATAAGATTGGCATTAGAGGTCAACAAGACTATGGAGAACCAATATTGTTTGTTGAAAACTACTGAGAGGTTGAATGTGAGTCAAGACTAAGGACAGTTTGACGACTTTTACTTCACCTTTCCTGACCTCTCTGCTTTGATGCCTGTACTCACATCTTTATATTTGCTCTCGTACTTTTCCTAGCTTTTTTCAATCTTCATGCCCTCAGAGCTAAACTTACAAACAACACCTCTGACCCTACTAATGCATCTAATTAACTTCCTATCACTATCCCTCTGCTCAGTCTTCACCTTATGGGACAGAATTGTTCTCACAGTACTTAACTGACATGCAACTTTTAATCCCTTTAAGTCTACAGCAATGCCAACACAACGGTAGTAACAGATATGTGAATAATTCTCATATTTCTTTTTTATAATGTAATTGGTTACACACAATGATGGCAAATAACTATTATATGTATTTACAACCAGCAGTGGTCCACCGCAGTATTCTTCTGAATAATAGCCATTTTAGGGGTTTCATACCTTGTACAATTCACCTATACACATAAAACACAAACAAACAATGCAAAAACGGAAACAGGTTCACTATCATCCCCCATATGCACAACCAATTAGATTTCTCACATTACCTAAAGATTAAGGTAAATCTTTGTGCTACAGTGTTGCAGCATTTCATCAGTTCAAGAGATTGTGGAGCCTAAGGCCAGGACTAAATGTGAGGCTAAAATTCCATTATAATAAAAATGTGGACCTAAGTGTATGTTTACAGCATACCAAACAGGCCTTCCTTAGCAATTTGCTGCAACAACAATTTCAAACAAGGAGTTATAACAATGAGTGAGTTATGCACTAATGATATTAAACATGGCAGCTGTGCTAAAATCAGAAAGTTTACATAGTTTACCTTAATCTGAGATTTTTGAAAACCCCTGGCTCCAGATTTCACATTACACCTTACTTGGGATGAGCAAACCTGCCCACGTTCAGCTTGAATCTTGCTTGAAATCTGCAAAACTCTAATTTGCCTGCAAGACCCATTGAAGTCCATAGGGGGGGGGGGCTTAATACTACAGTGCCTTAAAGTATTAATACCCCTTGAAATGTTCCACATTTTGTCATATTACAACCAAAAACATACATGTATTTTATTGGGATTTAATGTGATAGATCAATAGATAAATAGATAGAGATAAATAGATTTAAGTCTGGACTTTGACTGGGCCATTCTAACATATGAACATTCTTTGATCTAAACCATTCCATTGTAGCTCTGGCTGTATGTTTTTAGGGTCCTTTAGGGTAGTTGTGGAAGGGGAACCTCCACCCCAGTCTCAAGTCTTTTGCAGACTCTAACAGGTTTTCATCTAAGATTGCCCTGTATTTGGCTCCATCCATCTTCCCTATCAACTCTGACCAGCTTCCTTGTCCCTGCTGAAGAAAAGCATCCCCACAACATGATGCTGCCACCACCATGTTTCATGGTGGGGATGGTGTGTTCAGGGTGATGTGCAATGTTAGTTTTCTGCCACACATAGCATTTTGCTTTTAGCCTGAAAAGTTAAATTTTGGTCTCATTTGACCAGAGCACCTTCTTCCACATGTTTGCTGTGTCCTCTACATGGCTTCTCACAAACTGCAAACAGGACTTCTTATGGTTTTCTTCTTGCCACTCTTCCATAAAGACCAGATTTGTGGGGTGCATGACTAATAGTTGTCCTGTGGACAGATTCTCCCACCTGAACTGTGGATCTCTGCAGCTTCTCCAGAGTTACCATGGGCCTCTTTTCTGTTTCACTGATTAATGCTCTCCTTGCCCAGCCTCTCAGTTTAGGTGGACAGCCATGTCTTGGTAGGATTGCAGTTGTGCCATACTTTTTCCATTTTTGGATGATGGATTGAATAGTGCTCCATGAGATGTTGAAAGATTGGGATATTTTTTTATAACCTAACCCTGCTTTAAACTTCTAAACAACTTTATCCCTGGCCTGTCTGGTGTGTTCCTTGGCCTTCATGATGCAGTTTGTTCACTAAGGTTCTCCGACAAACAGAACAGAACAGCTGGGTCTTGTTTAGGGCTGTAGCAGGTCCTTAGGTAGCTGAGTATTTGATGGTAATGAAAGATGTGGGACGGTTCTAGGTTATTGGCCCTTCTTGTCACCAGTTGACCATGCTTGTGTAATGTGTATTACAATGTACACACGTAATAGTCAGAGTCAAGCATGTTTTAGTCCAGCCAGAATAGCAACCTTGGCTGTCCCCATAGATTTACTGGAGAAAAAAGCATAGACATAAAGAAACAGGAAATGTGTTAGTTACAGGATTATCAGGTCAAAACAAAGAAGAAAAAAAGCTTGCAAAAGAACGAATATATGAACTAACTAATGCAGCCACCTCATCCAAGGACTAGTAAGCTTCAGTACATTATATTTTTGTTCTTTGATTGGTTGTTTCTGTTTAAAGACCCTTTCATGAAACCCCAAGGACAGATGGATGTAAATGCACTTGTGCCCGTATAAATTTCTACGCTGTTTTTGTGGACTAGATCGGAGGAAGCTGGATGAAACAGACAGCGTAGTCTGTTTACACCCAGCCACCCATAGAGCTCAGTGGGGTCTGTGCAAAACTGAATGGGCATGGATGTGACATCTGTCCTGTTCAGCTCTGATTAGCAGGGGATCTGTTTACAAATCTTCCACTCTAGAGGACTCCACTCTGTGTGAATGGGATCTCACTGTCTAACTTCTGAATATTTTTGTCTTAAAGAAGAACTTTAAAAATTATAACTTGGGTTCTAAAAATTATTTAGCATTTGTCAAACATATCTGGGAAGGGTAACAACAGCAGCTACAATCAGGACAGCAATTTTAAAAAGTATTACCTTAGTGACAGGTAAACAGAATGCTATAAAATACCCATCAACATGTTACTACCATTATTATAACATATTCATATGCTGTAAGCTATCGTACTTTAAAAACAGTTGCATCTGGTAACCATGTGTACCTAAAACTAATATGGTGTATATCAATGTACATTTCAACTGATTTATTATGTGGATGGTTGTGATAATCAAAAGCAAATTGTATTATGAGCAGTTCTCTTATATGCTTTCAAGGATTTGTCAGCAGTTCCAATCATGGACAGTCTTGCTTTTATTATATTCTATTCTAATTTTTCAAATATGCTGGCAGTAAAGGATAGCAAGTGTTATAAACTAAATATTTAACAATTATGTTCCAAAGAGGAGCAAAAGCACACACATTCAGAACTAATTTCCACAATCATATCGTACTGTATATATTACTATTTATTTTTACAGAAACAGCTCTTCAAGATGTTTATGACTTATTGGCAATATTTAAAAAAAAAATTGTAATGTTGGGTACAAATTCACATCTGTTATCTCATAATGCATATCGAAAAGATTGATATGTGCAACTATTAATGATAATGCAATAAGGTTGATAGAGTTGTAACTAAGAGCTGTGAGCTAGGGTTGGTTTCTAGGGTCACATCCATCAAATGATTGACATTCCTAAAGACCTTCTCAATGAAAAACTGTCAGGCCTAAATCTTACACCTGTGTTGTAATCACTCTTCACTTCACTCTTCCAACCAGTAAACCACTTCTTAAAAGGGGGGAGAGAAATGGTGACTAAAGCCTCGTACACATGGTACGATTGTTGGCCAACCGAGCGTCTGATTTTTGTTATAAAGGCGTGTGCCAGGATCTTGTCTTGCATACTAATGGTACAGAATTGTCTTGCCACAAACACGAACGTAGTGACATGCTATGAGGAATTTCAGCTCTTGAGCTCCACCGTTTGGACCCCTTCTGCTAATTTTGTGTTTGGTGAGCATTGATTCCAAGCGGCGTGTTTGTATTTTCAACTTTTGTGTGACGGATTTGTGTACTGACCATAGGAAAATTAGACAACAGACAGTTGCCCGCCGAAAATGTACTAGCCTGCCATCCAACATTTGTTGGCTGAAAGTTGGACAACAATTGTCAAAAGGAGCATACTAATGGTCAGATTTAAGGACAACAGTCTGTCAACAGACATCCCCTGCCAACAATTGCATCGTGTGTACGAGCCTTTGGGCTGGCCATACATTATACAATTTTCTTGTTACATTTTCCTTTCGATGTACCAAAACCATATAATATGAGGTCAAACCTAAACATGCAATCAGACAGGCCCTTGAACTACACTGTTGAAGGTAAACCTACAAGAGATTGAACAAGAAAATTTCATAATGTATGGCCAGCTTTACTGGATAAATATTTCCCTCATTAATACTGCAACAGCCAGGTTTCCACCATACCAACCTCAATACTTGTAATGTGTGCTTCTTTTGCAAAATATAGCACACATTATGTTTTTTATTATTGCTGAAGAATACATCATCATAGACACCACAAAGCTGACTTTTTGATGCACAGACATATCACTCATGTACAGCTTTAGGCAATGCAAGTTTGGTATAGATTACAGAGAACACTTCTCTAGCAACTCGCTATAGCACAGAAGCTCTTGTCAAAAAATGTGACAGTAATTGCCATGAACTACTCTACACAGAAAACTTGAGGGTGATAGTCTTGTAAATTGTTCGAAACACCTGCCTCTACTCGATGACAGCCTTGACTGCCACGGAGGTGGAGAACCACCTTGCAGGTATCCAGACACACCACCCAGAATCACTGGAACATTACAGCTTGAAAACCTGAGAAGCAGTCCACAAGCTGGTAGAAATAAGCACACCAGTGTGAGTAGTCCCACTGTGTATGGCATTTCCATAGTATGTCACAGCTGCATGCTCTCCATTATATTAAGGAGCATAAATTCAACCTCCTTACATTACTGTCATTATATTACTGTTTTAAAGTTCAAAAGCAGTGGATGAATTTTAATGATATCCTAAAGCATTTTCCATTCCATCCAGAATATATATATATATATATATATATATATATATATATATATATATATATATATATATATATATATATATATATATATATATATATATATACACACATTATTATTTTTTTCCCTTTTTTGAATATTTTTTGGTTAATTTATCAATTTTGTATAAACATATAAACACATATAAAAACAAGTTATTTAAGTAAGAGAGCAAATGCTAACAAAAGCTTCTGTCTTTTTCACACAATGTGAACCTGCAAAATTGTTTATCTTTGAAGCAAATCTCTTGTGCATTGATATTAGAAATTTTGACCTGCTGGGAAATGTTGACACCTGAACTTTAATACGTATGATTTTTCCTGCTGTGAAATTTCCTTTTCTCATAAGACCTGGTTAGCTAGAAGGGAAGGTCATTAATAATGGTCTGTCAAAGACTGATACCACTAGCGAGCTACACAGCATGCTGCTTTAGAAAGTAACATCCTGGCTAAATTATGTGACAAGCACCAGTAAAAGGGGAGGTTTGCTTGTTAGTACAGTAAATGAACAGCAACCTTTTTTGGCAGCCCCAATCAAAGCACGGATCAGCGAACAAGGGCAATTTTCACAGCAGCTGCTTTTGATGCCATTTAAGTCTCAATCTGAGAGCTATTGACAATACTCATCTTCAAACCAATTTCGATCAAAGTTGTCAAAAAAGATAACATTTCAACGTTTTGAAAAACTCAGGGGATATCTTTCATCTCTTATAACTATTTCCTTCTTTTTCTCTCCAAGATCCTTGACCTTTGGATATAATCTACTGGAACCTACAGCGAACACATAGCCTAAAGGCCACCTTTCTTCAATGACATTCAAAAGTGAAAAATTCTTAACATTTTTATAAAGAAATTCTCAGTATCTAAAAAGCCAAAGCCACATATTACTGCTGTGGGATTTACATAAACCAATGCAAACATTTGAGTACTATCTTCTCTCTTTAGACCACCATGGGAACTCCTTGACCACAGTCTCCATCTACTACATGGAAATGTAAATGCTATGTTATATAAGAGGATTGTAAACCCATTGTTTTTTTTTATACATATAAATGAAGAAGTGTTTAGAATATCTGCCAGGTTTTTATTGCCGTCTTTGCCCCTATTGGAGAGATCAATAAAGTTACATAATACCACATCACATTCAAAAGTCCCCATTTTTGGGCGTGGGTTTCCAGTTATCCACCCTAGGATCCAGGTTACCCTCAAAACAAGTTAAGCTCTGGTAATGTTATTGTTAATGTTTGTGAAAGTTTAGATATACCGCATTCTATGATACCTTGTTATCTCTGGTTTAGATAACCATGATCCTGGTTATGTAGTTGTACTTTAATAAGTGCCTTATAAATTGAAAAAAAGTTTTGCCTAAGTACCTTTGACCTACTATATTCATCCTTGATACACTTGTTGAACATAAAGTTATTCTGAATGTTATACTACAATTAGTGGTTGCGTTCACAAACCACCGAATGTTTATGCTTACTTATAAACAATAAAAATCATGGAATTAAAAAAAAAGTCCCCATTTTCATTTTAATGACACCTAAAAACACGATGTGGTTCGGCCGTGATTGTCGTACTATAGATCACGCTGCAATCATGGCAAACCGAATTGCATGAAGCTTGACCCTCAAAAAAGTTCAGGAGCGACCTTTAGTAAATCAACCCTAAATGTTTCTGCTATTGCAAAAATGCAGGGAGCATTGTATAGTCTTCAACATACCACTAGATTAAAAATCAAGTGGTATGTTGAAGAAAGAGGTGACAATCTCTTCTTCAGCTAACTATTATGTTGTAGGTCTGCTACACACACAAACACACATTGTTTTTGTTGTTAATGTATGTAATGCATTAATGATAAAAATAATCATCCTTTTCAGCACCATGAATTAATTGTTTTGAGTCCCTAAAATGGCCTAATTGGAGCAAATTTTAGAGCACGGTGTGGGTTTATTTACTGAAGGCAAATCCACTTTGCACTCCAAGTGCACTTGGAGTGCAAAGTGAATTTGCCTTTAGTAAATAACCTCCATTGTCACTGTAAATTCCAAGTTACTCCAAAAACTGGTATTGAGCATTGAAAGAAGAAGTCATACATTGTTGAGTATAAAACATTTTCTCCGTGCACATTCAGATGTGCATTAGAAAAGGGTTTTGGTTAAACAGGCATGTTTCTCACCATAAAAACATACACAACTCAGGAACTTGCAAAGTTCAACTTTGAAAAAGTGAAGACAATATCAGACATTAGGTTGTCCAAACTGTGTTAATTTTGCCTTCATCAGATGGGATGATGTCATCCCTGTAAAAGCCAAATTTTGAAGATGCACACAAATTGGGAGTGAAAATGTGGATTTCACTCCTGATCCCATGCCTAATGTCAACATGTGCTAGCTCCCATCATGGGGGATCAATGGACGCGTTTCAGGGGTGCAACCCCTTCCTCTCACCTACTTGAGTTGCGAGGAAGGGGTTGCACCCACAAAACGCGTACATTGATATCCCGTGATGGCAGATAGCACATGTTGACACACTGTGTGCATCTTCAAAATATGGCTTTCAAATTACTTTAGAACTTGACTTAAAAGAACAAATTCCACAACAAAACTGTATTTTTGTGTGTTTTAGATTCTGCCTAAAACATCAATGTTTTTCATTTTTTGTTGAATATCATTGACGTTTTCCTTTATCTTTTCTAAATCCCGATTGCACACCATTATCTCCCTGATGAGGATGTGTGCATTTGCACTGGTGAAATTAGTTTCTTCTTCCACAACATCCACATCACCTAAAATAAAAAAACACACCATGTATTATAAATATGCAGGCATACATCTATTACCTGAAGCTGCGGTCTCAGACACTCAACTGTTGTGGTCACTATTTTGCCCAATTCATGTATCTCGGAATCCACATCCTCAGGTTGTGGTGTGGGGATATCCCCTTCTTTAGGAGGTGTGGTGTTCTTGGTGTCCTCAGATGTCCCGAGTCTTTTCTCCCCTATGTGAATAAAAAATAAGGTATAATTAGCACACAGATATTTGAGGCAAGAAATAGAAATATGAAACATTGCTTGGAAGTGACGTACAATTGTTTGTTTTGTTCCAAGCTGAAGACATGATATGTTCCCTTTCTTCAAGCTGGAATACTTACCTTTTTTGGAAAAGTTTCACACATGGAGACACCCCTAGCATCCACTGGAGCACCTGTGTGGGACACCCTAAAAAGGGTGTTTTGGTGTCCCACACTAGTGCTCCTGCGTCCAGATGTGTAAACAGCTGCTGAGTGTCCTCTCCTTACACTGAATCAAGTTTGCATTTCATTCTAGTTACAAACACATCTAGACAACAATGTACTAAACGTCTTTTAATACAAATAGGCCTGAACAAATGTAGTTAACCTGCATCTGTCAAAAACATCGTATTAGTGGGTGAACGAACAATGTTTACTACGAACGATTACTGTGCCCACGAACCTGAAACTTGCCATTTTAAACTGTACAACATTAAAGAAAAGCACATGGAGCAGCATGCAAGTAATAATAATAATTGTAACACACGAAAAATACTTTTTTACAGCACTCTTTTGATCCTTCTGTACTGATGCTGCTCCCTCAATTTGAGGTCTGACCAGTGTTTCCACAATTGCTCCTTGGATCATTGTACCCCAAAATTGTTTTGCAGACTTCTCACAACTTTAGTCATGATTTTGGCCTTTCTCACATTTGAGTTGCTGTACGGTCCATATTTCCCGTCATAGTCGGCCCTCTTCAAGATGTCTACCATCTCCACAATCTCAGTAAAGGCCATATTTGAGGCCTTAAATCTTCTTTGGGATCGGGACATTTCTGCCTCCGGGCTTTCGTCATTGCTGCTCTCCTCTGCAGGCACCTGTTGTCTCTCCGCCATGTGCTCTCCCACTGTGCTGAAAGAGAAGGGGCGGGGAATATACTAGAAAGAATGTCAGGGGCGGAGTTTCACGTATGCGCAGTGTATATAAAGCATAACACGCGTGCGTCGTACATACGATCTGTGAGCGGAGGACTGAGTAGCGTAAGCGCCGATCGTGCTAACGAAAGTACCATTTTAACTTGGGGCATCAGTGGTTAGTGGTCTATACTGCTTACAGATTGAGGCCTATATTGGGACAAGATTAGGAGAGTGTCACATACCTGGTGGCGGAGCCCAGAGTGCAGGGGATGGCCTCTCGTGTGCCTCTGGCTCAAGAACCCCTGATAGAGGAAACAGGGACTCGAGAGCGCAGTGGGCCACAAGTGCCTGGCAGGTGGCAGGTGTCTCTGTAGTACAACTGGAGCACTGGAACAGCGGACTGTAAGAAAATGCACCGGATAGATGTCAGGTACACTTGATCCACTGGCAGTGAAGAGAAGCACAGTAGCAGGCAGGAACTCCGGAACAGCAGGCAGCAGGGAGGTGTTCTGTAGTTCAGCTGGAGCACAGGAACAGCAGGCTGTAAGAGCGTGCACTGGAACTCTGGCAGGAATACTGGAACCACTGGCTGTGAGAGGAAGCACTGTAGCAGGCAGGAACTCTGGAAAAGCAGGCTGCAGGGAGGTGTTCTGTAGTTCGGCTGGAGCACAGGAACAGCAGGCTGTAAGAGGGTGCACTGGAACTCTGGCAGGAATACTGGAACCACTGGCTGTGAGAGGAAGCACTGTAGCAGGCAGGAACTCCAGAACAGCAGGCAGTGGGGAGGTGTTCTGTAGTTCAGCTGGAGCACGAGCAGAATCAGACAGGCCGGGTCAACACTGGCAGGCAAGCAGGTACCACACGGAGGCAGAAGAGTAGTCAGGATACAGTCTGGATCGGCAACAGGCAGGCAGCGGATAACCGTAGGAAGAGGCAGGAGAATAGTCAAACGAGCCGGGGTCAGGGACTGGTGGCAAACAGAAGTAGTCAGGAACAGGCTGGGTAAACAGGAAGCAGGTAGGCAGGTATACCGATCGCACGTGCCCGTTCGTACCATTGTGTACCCGCGTACACCCATTCGTACTAGCGCGCACCCGCATGCGTCCGTTCGCACCAATGCGCCTCCGCGCGCGTCCTCTGGCTCTATCAACAGTGGTTCTGTTAACCGATCTTCCGCCGACGGCTGTGCTAACAGGACGCCTTTCATGACAGAGAGTTTAGCCTGACATTAGGGTTTGTCTTGTGTTGTGTCTTGCAGAGAATATGGATAAATTCAATGATCATGACTTCTTCCCCAACTTCATTGATAAATACAGGGAGCTGCCCTGTCTGTGGCAAGTGAAACACCAATTTTATAACAACAAAATAAAGAGGAGGGCAGCGCTTGATCAACTGTTGGAATTGGTGAAGCCGGTGATTACCACAGCAGACATCAACTATTTGAAGGCCAAAATTGGTAGCCTGAGGAGCACATATAATAGGGAGAGCAAAAAGGTCCAGGAATCCATGAGATCAGGAGCTGCAGCAGATTACATTTATGTCCCCAAGCTGTGGTACTACGATAGACTGTGGTTTTTGTCAGACCAGACTGAAATTAGGCAATCACTCTCAGCCCTTCCTTCCACTCTTCCTTCCACACTTCCTTCTACATCAGATGAGGCTTCTGAAGTCCCAGGCCAGCACTCTCCAATCTTCCTTCAAGGCTTCCTTCCACCTCAGCTGAGGCTTCCGATGTCCAACCTGGGCCTTCCACCCAGGAAGAAGTGGAGGAGCCAGATATAGCATTGTTCAACATATTTCTAGTCAAATAATTAATGATGTTAACTAGATGTTATTATTGATCACAAATTTCAGATTTAACAAAGTGGTTTACATATCAATAGACAGTAGTAGCCAGAAATGATTGGGACAAGAATGAAAAATGCTGGGGTCAGAATGATAGTCTTTTCTATTTGTTAACATTCAATTTGCAACAGTCATGAGCTCTAAATTGTGTATGATTGATGACCAAAAAACAAACTATTTCCCATTTTCATACACAGGAAAGTCTCAGTCAGGAGTAGGCCGTGGAAAGTCTCAGCCAGGTGGTGGTGGGGGAAAGTGGCAGCCAGGAGGTGGCGGGGGAAAGTGGCAGCCAGGATGTGGCCAAGGAAAAGTGGCAGCCAGGAGGTGGCCGTGCCCAGTAGCTTGACCGAATCCCAGATTCCTCCCCTCCACCTTCCAACCAAAAGGCCCAGGAAGGGGAGGAATGTGGAGGAGTCAGCGCTTGGTTTGATTTGGCAGGCTACTGCAGTCCTCACAAACACCCCTAATGTCCAGGAGGCCTTTGTGTGTATGACGGCCAGTAAGATGCAGGAAATGGAGGTGCTCATATTTCAGGTCCTTAATAAGGGGGTGAACTCACCAAGAAAAGTCACATATGTGAGTTTGACCATACTCCTCCTCCATCTCCTGCCACAACTCCAACACCACAGCCAGGAAGGAAGCGTAGAAGGAAGTGTTGAGAGTGATGGCCTGGGTTCGGTCTGGTCTGGCAAAAGACGCAGGCTGTTGTAAGACCACAGCCTCGGGACATATATGTCATCTGCTGCTGCTCCCGATCTCTTGGAGCCCTGGACCGTATTGTGCTCCCTATTAAATGGACTCCTCAGGTTACCAATTTGGCCTGTCAAATAATTGGTGTCTGTCCTGGGGTACAAAGGCTTCTGCATTTTCAACAGTTTATCCAGCGTTGCCTTCCTCTTTATTTTGTTATGACCCCTAAATAAATTTCTTTTTTTTTTTTTTTTTATACAAATCCTTGGCTATGTATTTTACTTCAAAAAGGACAGTTTGTTTGTGAGTAGGCAGTTACATTTCAAAAATACAATGTCAAATTAACAAGGGACACCAACACCAACCAACCTCTTTGAGGTTAAAAAATACAAGATAATAATGGTGTTGTGGTAACTTGACACACAAAACGACAAAAAATATTATGGAGATCACTAGAAAAAAAAAAAACCTAAATCAGGAGAGCTTGATAAAAAAAAAGTAGATCACTATAAAAAAATATAAACATTATTATGGAGCTCTGGACAAAAAAAAAAAAAAAAGATTATTCAGGAGATCACGAGAAATAATAAAGAAATCAGTTTGTCAGAACTCTGTGTGAATATCGGCAGCAAAGCAACTTCATTATTCTAGCATTATAAAGAAGAAGAGAATACACTGCATTGAAATATTTCAAAATTTGCAGCATGACGAATGTGCTATCTCCATTACGAACGCTAATTTTACCAGACCTAGCCCTTTCATCTTGTACTTGATTCTGAGCATGCGTGGAATTTTGTGCCTCGGACTTGTGTACACATGCTCGGAATTTCCGACAACAAAGTTTTTTGTCGGAAAATTTGAGAACCTGCTCTCAAACAGTTGTTGTTGGAAATTCCGACAGCAAATGTCCGATGGAGCATACACACGGTCGGAATTTCCGACAACACGCTCACATCGAACATTTACCGTCAGAAAATCCGATCATGTGTATGGCCCATAAGTGTCACAATGCTGTGCTTCTTCTCCTTTTACACAGCATTTCTTTGCTGAAGAAAACCTGGAATCCAGCACAGGCCTCAGCTATAAAATCTCATCACCTGATGCTTGGAATCTGTTTTTTTCTGGATCCTTCAAGATGAATTGTGCTTGACAGATTTATTGGTGATTGAAACTTAATTCATGCACAGTCATGGGCTGCCATTCTATCAAGAGCCAGCTGTCAATCAGTTTCTATTAGGAAGGAAAATACACTCACCTACATGCCAGTTGTGAGTTAAAGATTTGCCGTCACAAATGATTGTATTGTTCATTGTTGGATGACAAGTAAATGCAAAAAAAAAATGAGGTACACAAATTATATTAGTAATTTGGTTGCTGGGCTTTTGCCAAAACATTTTTCCTTATTACCCCAATCTGGAGTTCTCTGTGATAGCACAAACTGATACAGTCTCTGTGATTTATAACTAAAGTTTTGTCATGCTCTCTAGAGAGTCTTTCACAATCTGCACAACATGTTTACATGACATCTAATGAATCACATGTATCCACAATAATGTCTCTGTGCATTATACTGAATAATATTTGCCATGTGTCTAAGGCTTTCTTCTTTGTCTGTCACACCTTTGGCTAACCTTGCTAATCGTGTTAGTCAGAAAACATGGTTTAATGTAACACAGAGAGTGACCCTGAAGGATGACCCAAAGAGATCAAATGGCAACAAGCAACAACAAGGAGAGCAGCTAGAATTTCTTGCATAAAACCATCTAATCAGAATTAACATAAAGTGAAAGTGAAAATCCATCAAAACAGGTGACATAAAAAGCAAGTGCTGTGTACGTTGCCTTGACCACAATTTCCTGTGCTACATATATACATTCAACCATGTAAATGACACATATGGGATGTGTTTAGCTAAGGTCAAAGTTGTATGTGAAAAATATATGGACAGCATATTGTTAAGGATGTGTCAATGTTTTTCTTTCAAACTTGTACTATGTTTTTTTTTTTCTGAAAAGTGATGAATAAAACTTCCCAGCCTGCAGTCTGAAAAGGAGCATTAAAGCATATCTAAACCCCAAAATAATTTAAAATATTGCAGCTTACCAGTCCTTATATTAGTAGGTGCATTCATTTTCTTTTTTCAGGATAAGAACATTTTAGCAAGTAATGAAATGCACTTATCTCTTTTTGTGAGCTTAAATCTGAACTCCAGGTATGTTTTTGTTTTTTTTTTTAACATTAATTTTTATTGTTTTTCTGTTTGAAAGAGGGTGTAGTACAAACAAGGTGCAAAGGTACAAGTGCAAAATAAATGTAATGAAAATACAAAGTAAGGTCCATAGTTCAACAAAGATATAGACATTAATAATCTGAAAATACAGAGTAAGGTCCATAGTTCAACATAATATAGGTATCAATCAACTGGTAAGAAGGAGGTATAATTAGCTCTCTGAAGTCCATTCAGACCACATTTTCCACTGTCTTTCAAATATCATTCTAGTGCCTCTCATGTTAGCTAGCATAGCTTCATACCTATGGTGTAATCGTATGAGCCCAAGAGCTCCTGACAGGTTCGGCTCTGTGTCTGATTTCCATCTCCTTGTTATAAGCAATCTGGCCGCCAATAGTATATGGGTAACCACAGTGCGGAAAGAGGGAGGGATCCAGGTAAGTTTTTAATTCATAGTTACATTGGTCCAGGATGGATCAATGTAAGAATACTTATTCCATGCCTGTGGAACTACTGTGGAAATGGATAATCACTATAGTAGTCACCACTACTACAGTAATTGCCACAGTCTATCGAGTCCTATGACGGGTGGCTGACCTTCAGCAAATCTCTACTTCTTGCAATTAGAGAATGCTTTATATTTATTGAAAACAATACCAGGTGTTCTATGAATGTTGGTCATGCTAAGCAAGTGACTCCCTGTGTTCACAATACAGAAGGGCAGGCAGAGGACCCGGAAAACCACTACTACAGTGAGTCTTTACTTTCCTAGTCATCTTATATGTTTAGACAATGTTTTCTTACATTGGTCAAAGCTGGATCAAGAAAACTATGAAGTAAAAACAATACCTGGAGTTCATCTTTAAAAGAAAACACAGGACAGGTAAAAAGATCATTGGTGTCATGTCGCTGGCTCTGCCAAGTGTCTTTGACCTTGGAACCTTCAGATTGGAAATCAGTTAGCCAAAGCTCAAATAACCCCTAACAACCTCTGAAGGAACCCTAGGGTTTCATGAATCCCTCATTGAGAATATATACTATAAGATGTCTTCTTTTTCTTGTACTGCTGTCCTGTGTCCCCTATCCATCACAGTCTGTCACAGTTGATACAAGAGAATCTTATACAAATACCGGCAGTATTTACAAAGGGATAATGCCATTCAAATGTTGGTTGTGAAAAGCAGGAGCATACCCAAAAGTAAAGGGTCAGAGCTGCAGCAAAGTGTTGGGGCCTGGTACAGGTTACCTTATGCTGGGGTTTATTTACTAAAGCTGGAAAGTGCAAAATCAGGCTCATTTCTGTACAGAAATCAGCTTCCAGATTTTATTGCCAAAGCTTAATTGAACAAGCGCTGAGGTTAGAAGTTGATTGGTTTCTATGCAGAAGTAAGCCTGATTTTGCACTCTCCAGCTTTAGTAAATAAACCCCACCATGTGTAAAATTTGGTTTAGTTTGCTTAACCCATAGTTAATACAAATCTAATTTAATATCCAAACCGGCTAGGCCAGACGTCATCTTTTTCTATATGTGCCAATGAAACATGTAGTAGAGACTTGGAAGTGGATACATTTATCAAAAAATGTGAATTCATAGTGTGAAAAGGATGGTTGTGATTATAAGACTTGCAACATACTCTTTTTGTTTGTGACACCTCTGGTACCGTGGTCAATGAACTATCTAGAACAACTTTTCATGTGTGCCAAATGCATCATCCTGTCTGCAACATTTTGCTCTTCAAAGACATACTGTTCTTACAGTAAATCACAAAGTTCTAGAGCTTTTATCCTTTAAATTCATACTTCCATTACAGGAAAATTAGTAGTGGAAAATCAGAGGTTTGGGCACTGCAGAGCAATCTATCAGCTGTGTAGAAACTGCTTGGAAACAGAAGCTCTCAAACAGGGGCGTAACTACCACCATAGCGACCCATGCGGGCGCTATGGGGCCCGCAGCCGAGTGGGGCCCAGTGAGGATGAGAGCACCGCCGGCACAGTCTCCCAGCCAGGGGAAGAGAGAGGAGAGAAAGAGGTGAGCTGTCCGTATCAGCAGAGAGCTGAATTGCCCGATGTAATAGCTTTCATTAGAACTTCCAGTGTTCCCGGGGCTCACTTCACATAGCTCTACCTCTTGGCCCGGCGCCTTTGATAGACAGAACGCTGATCCAATGCGGGACATGTGACATCATCAAAGGCGTCGGGCCAATAGGTGGGGCTATGTGACGATGAGCCCCAGGGAAGACGGGAAATTCAAATGAAAGCTATTACAGCGGGCAATCCCACTCTCTGCTGATCCGGGTGGCTTGCCTCTTCCTCTGCATAGGTGAGGCTGTATGGGGCACAGGCAGACCAGGCTGTATGGGGCACAGGTCACGCTGTATGGGGCACAGGTCACGCTGTATGGGGCACATGTCACACTGCATGAGGCACAGGTCATGCTGCATTGGGCACAGGTCACGTTGTATGGGGCACAGGTCACGCTGCATGGGGCACAGGTCACGCTGCATGGGGCACAGGTCATGCTGCATGGGGCACAGGTCACGCTGCATGGGGCACAGGTCACGCTGCATGGGGCACAGGTCATGCTGTATTGGGCACAGGTCATGCTGTATTGGGCACGGGTCACGCTGTATGGGGCACAGGTCACGTTGTATTGGGCACAGGTCACGCTGCATTGTGCACAGGTCACGCTGTATGTGGCCCAGCTCATGCTGCATTGACACTAGGGCAGCTGTGGGGGGGGCTGTTTGCAGGGGGGCCCCAGACAACATTTTGGGGCCCTGCTATTTCTAGTTACGCCCCTGCTCTCAACGCTGATCTGTGCCTAGAGATTGGGGAGAATGTATGCTTATTTTTCTAAATAAAAAATTGCTGATTTCCAAAATATGTTTTGTATGAACAGACTTTCTCTAAAGTGAACTTGTACTTTGCATATGCAGGAGCAGAAGTTGATTTACTTTCAAATTCTGATAACTTCCTAATAGGGGAGGGAAATAAATGAGTCACTGATCTGACTCATTCACTATGTGTAGTTTTCAGCTTCAGTTATTGAGCTCTGCAAATAGCAAGTATAAAGTCAGGAGCAGGATCAGGGAGATGAAGGCACCCACCAGAGTGAGGAGGTAATGGTAAGTACAACTTTATTTCCCTTTGCTGCTTTTGTTTTTTATGTATACACAATGTACATAGATATAAAGGGTTTAAAAACATAAAAAAGGGGGCGTGGCTGACGATAGAAGGCTGAGGACGCACCTTTTTGAGCTCTGTGCTCTCTCAACTCCCGCAGGCTATCTCTCAGTTTACCAACTGCTGCGATAAACATGTCGGCACCTGCCTCGCATGCCACTGACCCTGTTGATCTACAGCAGGGGTCCATTCAGCGCTGTTTGCTCTGCCAAAACCTGCAGGACTCCCGTTCTGCAAAGGACAAGACAGGCAAGATGGCGCCGGTCGGACCCTGTTCAAGCTCCAGTCTGGAGTCTCTGTCCCAGCGGCTTCCTCTACATGCCCTGACACAACAGAGATCGATGACGTCACCCCCCCGGAGTCAGTGGCTTTCACAGCCATATCAGAGATCACTGACACTGCTCCCACAAGGGATGGCTCAGCTGCAGCTAATCCACCACAACCACAGCCCTCCTCTCTGCCTTTTGTGCAGACTTTGAGTCATGGGCATCCAAGATGGAGTCAGCTCTCCACACAGAGCTGGAAGCCTTAAAGCAACAGTTCTCTGCTTATAGAACTGTGGTGTCAGCTATAGCTCTTACTCAGGAGGACCATGCTGCCAGAATCCTGGCCTTAGAAAAAGGCATCCACCACCCACCTCCAGCACCTTTGCCAGAACCAGCCCTGCATTGATGAAGATGAGAACAGGAGCCGCAGAAATAATGTTTGGTTCCAAGGTATCCCGGAGGCAACGGCAGATACTGACTCAAAACCAACGGTCCTTGCAATACTCAACCAAGTCAACCAAGAAGAAATAATGAGTAAAATTTCCAGTGGACTTCAACGATTCCTTCATTCATCTGTATCCGGATCTTTCCAGACACACTATATACATGCGTTGGGTGGTTCGCCCCCCTTCTCTACTTGATTCATGAAGCGGACGCTACTTACACTTGGGGCCATCCCTTCAGCATCAAAGTGACCAGATCTGGATCAACTTCCTGAATTTTTCCAATTCCTCGATCAAGACCCTATCTGCGTCCCAAATTGGCTCGATCCAACAGGCGAACGTCACTGGCCAACGGGCTTTGCTCCTCTTCCACAACCAGGTCCAGATCCATTTCCACTGAAGATAGATTTTGCCGACCTTTGTCACTGGAGGCCTGATATGTCCTTCTCACCTGGTACCTTCATGTGTTACTGTGCGCTTTCCTCCCTCCAAATCCCCTAACCATGCCTACAGGGACACCTTTTACTCTGGGGTCCCTATACTCTGGGGTTGAGGGCGGGCGGGAGTTGTGTGTTTAAGCCTAAGAGATATGTTGTCGTGGCTGAGTTTGGACCCCAACTGCCTAACACTTTAATATTCCCCCCTCATCCCACACTGGTTGGGAGTTAGAAACTCACTGGTTTAATGGCCTGATTATTGAGGGTTCTCTCCCCCCTCCATATACATTATGTTTAGCCCTTGGACAGGTTAATGAACATGGACAGTCTGGGTTCAAATGAGGACTATCAGTATCTGTTGAGGAATTCTCCTTATCATAAGTAGGGATGAGCCGAACACCCCCCAGTTCGGTTTGCACCAGAACTTGCGAACAAGCAAACAATTTGTGGGACATGAACATGACAAATAAAAAGTGCTCCTTTTAAAGGCTTATATGCAAGTTATTGTCATAAAAAGTGTTTGGGGACCCGGGTCCTGCCCCAGGGGACATGTATCAATGCAAAAAAGTGAGCAGTGATTTTAATAATGCTTAAAGTGACACAATAAAAATGAAATAATTCTTTAAATATCGTGCCTGGGGGTGTCCTTGGTATGCCTGTAAAGTAGCGCATCTTTCCCATGTTTAGAACAGTACCACAGCAAAATTACATTTCTAAAGGAAAAAATGTCATTTAAAACTGCTTGTGGCTGTAATGTATTATCGGATCCCGGCAATGTAGATAAAATTCATTACCAGGCTCTTTGGGTCTGGTATGGATATTAGGACGAACCCTGTGTCAAAATTAAAAAAAAAATGGCATAGTGGCCCCCCCAAAATCCATATCAGGCCATTCAGGTCTGGTATGGATTTTAAGGTGGACCCCGTGCCAAATTTAAAAAAAAAATGGCATAGGGGTCCCCCCAAAATCCATGCCAGAGCTTTATCTGAGCACGCAACCTGGCAGGCTGAAGGAAAAGGGGGGGCGAGAGAGCTGCCTCCCCCCTCCTGAACTGTACCAGGCCACATACCCTTAACATGGGAGGGATGCTTTGGGGTCCCCCCCAAAACACCTTGTCCCCATGTTGATGGGAACAAGGGTCTCATCCCCACAACCCTTGCCCGGTGGTTGTGGGGGTCTGCGGGTGGGGGGCTTATCGGAATCTGGAAGGCCCCTTTAACAAGGGGACCCCCAGATCACGTCCCCCCACGTGAATGGGTATCAGGTACATTGTTCCCCTACACATTCACCAAGAAAAGTGTCAAAATGGTAAAAATTACAGTAGACATGTCATGTAAATGTCAGAAGGGGGCGGGGTCACCCGGTTACATTGCCAGGTGGCGCCGCTCTCAGCTATATAACAGCTGTCATTGCAAAAAGCCTCCCATGAAGATGGAGTTTCTTCCGGTCTTCCGTTTTTTTTTTTTTTCTTGGGTCGTCGGATGCTGTGATCGAAGATGGAGTTACAACACGGGACACTTTTTTCTTCTTTTTTTTAATAAAGGACTTGTCCCAAACTGTCTCCTGGGACAGACCCCCACAACCACAAGGCAAGGGTTGTGGGGATGAGGCTCCCCCAAAGCTCCCCCCCATGTTGAGGGCATGTAGCCTGGTACGGTTCAGGAGGGGGGGGGCGCTCTCTCGTTGTCGTCCCCTTTTCCTGTGGCCTGCCAGGCTGCATGCTTGGATAAAGGGTCTAATATGGATTTTGGGGGGACCCCTACACCATTTAAAAAAAAATTGGTGCAGGATTCCCCTTAATTTCCATACCAGACCCAAAGGGCCTAGTAATGGACTGGGGGGGACCCATGCCATTTTTCAATGATTTTGTTTGTCTATATTGCCGGGATTCGGCAATATATTACAGCCGTGAGCAGTTTTAAAGGACATTTTTTCCTTTACAAATGTAATTTCGCTGCTCTCATTCATAAAACTATGTACAGCTGCCATGTAAGCAGCTTTACATAGTATGGAGCGTGGACTCCGACCCCTGAGCCATGATTGGCCCAAGGCACCCTGCCTTGGGCCAATCATGGCTCTCACAGCAGAGCGCGTGTGATTGTCCAAAGCATGCAGGTCAGGTGCATGCTTTGGCCAATCAGCAGCCATCAATGCACTACGATATCGCAGTGCATTGATGGTCTCCCTGCTCATTATAGCACATTTCGCGGGCGCTCAAATTTCCCTACGAATGCCCCATAATGTTTGGTATTTGGCGAACGGGCCAACACCCGACGTTCGAGTCGAACTTACGTTCGACTCAAACGTCAGGCTCTTCGCTAACCATAAGTTGTTTGATGTTGGTTTATATAGATACTTTTTTTTTTTTTTTTTTCTTAGGCGAACGGGTGCTATGTTGATCTATGGCCATCCCATCCCTATATAGATCTGGTTCTGTTACCCTCCAATAAGAGGTATGACTAGCCTTGACTCCCATACCACGATTATTTCCTGTTCGGGATGCAGGTGAGGGAATCAATATATCTTCCTGAGGTACTATAAGTTGGCCTTACCTGTTTAATACCCACTATGGTTTTTCATAGATCCTTGTACAGTTCCTGGTTCTTATACATTACCATAGGCCCAACCCTTATGGTATTACCCCCTGGAGAGCTTTTGGGAAAGGATTGAGAATGGTTAGGAGGGGGGAACAAACTTAACTTTACCTTAACATATTGTTCCTCACTGTATCCTCCTGGGGGCGTGAGTCATCCTTTATGCTCTATCTCTGCTAAAGAATGGCAGATTTCATTATATTATACCTTTTAAGTTCTCAAGTCTCTTTTTTACATGGATTCATATGCTATGTGGGCGTATTCCTTGTTATGTGTTCATGTCTGCTACGCTGTTGTGATCTCAGATTTCTCTTACCTCGACCTCATCTCTAAATAGAATAGGCGCGTTTAGTGCCTGATTTGTGATATTTTACACAGTGCTTAGCCCGGCTAGCACTTTAGAGTTCTTTTGGTGGCATCTATATTAGAGTGTCTCTTCATCTTTTCTTAAGTTCAGTTTCTGATTTTTCTTCTTTTCTCACTAATTATTATTTTTTGTTTCTCTTCTTTTTTCTTTTTTCTCGGGTGATACTCTGTCATGGCCCACACAACGGTTTCTCGCCCAAAATTAAAACTTTGCTCGTATAATGTTAATGGCCTGAACATTACCTCTAAACAAGGACAAATTCTATACCGTTTACATAAAGATAGAGCAGATGTGCTACTCCTGCGGGAGACGCACTTTCAATCTGATCAGACCCCATCCTGTTCAAACAGGTACTACAATAGATGGTTTCATAGCACAAACCCTATCCAAAATTCTAAAGGCATCTCTATTGCTCTTCATAAATCACTTCCTGTGACATTGCTTGACTGCCTGGCTGACCCCGAGGGGAGGTATGTCTTTGTGAAATTCACCTTTATGGGGTTCTAAATTTACAATAGCCAATATTTATCTACCCAATACCAATCAGGCCCAAACTGCATTGCGGTATTTGGAAGTATTGTCAGGTTTTATGGACTGGAAACTTATCATGGGTAGTGATTTCAACATGCCCCTAGATCCACTAATAGACTCCTCCACTTCGAGGTCCAATATCTCTTTCTCTAAATTGAAGGCTCTGAAGAAGGCATTCTATGCCATGCATTTGATTGCATTTTATTATTCTCCTGTCCACCAGTCCTACAGTCGTATTGATTACTTCTTAATGGATCATAGTTACTTGGACTGGTCCCCGGAATGCAATATTGAAACTATAGTCTGGTCTGGTCTGACCACTCCCCTGTTTTTTTAATTTCTCCGTCCCTTCTGCTTGCTTGAAGGAGTGGCTGTGGAGACTGAACAATGCACTCTTGCAAAGGCCTGAATGTGTCACATGTACTTTGGAGACAATAACCAATTTCCTCTCGGATCACGCTACTGGCTCTACCTCACTCCCCATTCAATGGGAAGCATTGAAAGCTAGCGCTGCATCAATACAAATTTTGCAACAAATGCGGGCAGCGGTTAGCCCATACCCTTCATCCTAAACAATCTTTCACTTTCATACTGCATATACCGGGCCCCCATTGACAGGTTCTCTCTTCACCCTCGGAGATATCCTCTGCATTTAGGGATCTTTACCAGTTCCTTTATGATATTCCCGTCTTACCTACAATCTCAGATTAAGTTAGAAAAGCAAATGCTATCTTATATTGAAGAAACTGCTCTTCCGACCTTGGATAATGATACGAGTGACAAACTTGAGGACCTGTGTCCGAGGATGAGGTGGCTGAGGCTATTGCAAGTGCCCCCGCTGGGAAGAGTCCAGACCCTGGCGTCCAGGCCCTGATGGTTTTACGCCAAAATTCTTTAAACAATTTGCTTTCCTTTTGACTCCTTTTTTGACCAAAGTATTCAATTCTCTGACAGAGGGTTATAGGTTCCCTACACAAACACTTGAGGCACATATATCCCTCATTCCCAAACCTGGTAAGGATCCCTCTAATTGCGCAAATTATAGGCCAATCTTTTTGACCTGAAGATCTTCGCCAAGGTACTTGCCAATAGACTACAGCCATTACTGCCGCGATTGATCCACCTAGATCACATCAGTTTCGTTAGTGGCCGTGAGGCCAGAGACAACACTCTAAAAACCCTCCTGCTTACAGATTACGCTTGCATTCATGATGTCCCCCTGTGCCTCCTTACGGTTGACACAGAAAAAGCATTTGATCGGGTTAGTTGCCTTGGTGGTTTCTTCATTTATCCTTACAATAGATAGGCTTGGGTCTACATATTGTCTTGAGAATAATATCTTTTTACTCCTCCCCTTCAGCTTGGATCAGAAGTAACAGCTCTCTTTCCCCTGTGTTCACTATTCACAATGGTATGTGTCAAGGATACCCACTGTCACCCCTCCTTTATGTTATAACAATGGAATATCTAACAGTGGCCTTACACCAAAACGTAACTGTGAGCGGCTTATCAGTGGGTCCCCTTCACAATAAATTAGCCCTATTCGCAGATGATCTGCTTTTATTTGTCATGCAACCTCTAGACTGCCTTCACTCGACCCAGAATTGAAAAGATTTGTCAGTGTCAGCAACTTTAAAGTGAATAATAACAAGTTGGAACTTTTAAATATCTCCCTCCCACCGGCGGTTCTAAAACGAGTTTCAGCGTCCCTGTTCCCTGTTCAGAACTGGGTCTACCTCTATCCGATACTTGGGGATAGAGATACTGATGTAGGCATCCCAACTCTTCTTGAATTTCCTTCCATTCCTCCATAAAACTAAAGACTTATCAGGATATACTACCAAGAGACTATCGTGGCTCGGTAGAATTAACACACTGAAAATGGGTGTCCTCCCTCATTTTCTATAGCTGTTACAAACTGTCCCCATCCTTCTTCCTGCCTCGTATCTCTGGTCTTTGCACCAGATATTCTCTAAATTCATTTGGCAATCGTCGCTTCACAGAATTAGTTTTGCAACTCTACCCCTTCCAAAACATCATGGAGGGACAGGAGGGATAGCTCTTTATCATAAAGCTGCAACCTTCACCCAAATTCTGGATTGGTTCCACCATCAATCTTCTAAGTTATGTGTCCAGTTGAATCCAATCGATCTCTGAGCTCTTCCTTGAACCTAACCAATTAATTGAATCATGTTCTCAAGCCTTCCCAATCTCACTCGAAAGATGATTCACCTATGGGATTGTACAAACTCTGATCTTTACCTATCATTCTCTACAGACCCTATGACTGCCTTTTTTTGGGCCCCTGGCTTTTCCACCTGCCCTTAATGCCTCAAGGTTCAGGAATTGGAACATCCAAGATCACAGGAAAATAGCTCAGATTCTTCAAGCAGACCCTTCTTTAACGACGACGCGTGCTTCTGTACCACCAGCCGCTAGTTTACCCCAATGGCTACAGCGTTGGCAGGCCTTATCATGTATAAGCTCATTTCCCTCCCTTTCAAAGATACAAGCTAAACCAATGGATTTCTAATCTCTGCTTTTACGTGATGACACCTCGTTACACGTGGTCTCCCAACTATACTCGGTGTTCCTGTTGGCGTCATCCCCTGATTTACCCTCTTACATCCAGGCCTGGGTATCAGAGCTACATCATCCTATTCCCCCTTCTGACTGGCTGAAATGTTTCGCTTTAACTCATAAACTTTATTTAGCCACTAAGCACCAGGAAAGGTATTTAAGGTTACCACTAGATGGTATAGGTGCCCATCGATCATACATCATTTTAACCATTCCTCACCTGATACTTGTTGGCGCTGTGGTTCCTCCAAGGGTACTATGATCCACATTTGGTGGGATCCTTCTGGCAGCATATCTTTGACCTTTATGCCCCGTACACAACAAAATCCATGGATTTTTTCCGATGGATGTTGGCTCAAACTTGTCTTGTCTTGTCACACAACTTGTCGGAAATTCCAAACGTCAAGAACACGGTGACATACAACACATACGATGAGCCAAGAAAAATGAAGTTCAATAGCCAGTGCGGCTCTTCTACACACGATCGGAATTTACGACAACAGATTTTGTTGTTGGAAAATGTGAGATCCATATCTCAAATTTTGTGTGATGGAAATTCCGATGGAAAATGTCCGATGGAGCCTAGACATGATCAGAATTTCCAACAACAAGCTCCCATTGAACATTTTCCGAAAATCCAACCGTGTGTACTGGGAGTTAGAGTAAATTGAGGGCGACCTCCATAAAACCCACACCTGAAATAGCTCTCCTGTCAATACTTCCCAGATCCTTCAAATCCATTAAAAAAGACATCCTTCAACATTTCCTATCCACAGCCAGAATAGTCATACCTCGCCATTGGAAGATGACCGACGTGCCTTCCCTTGGGGAGTGGTCCATTGAAGTTGATTCAATCAGAGACTTTGAGCGGCTTTTGGCACAGGAAACCGTCAAAGAAAAACAGTTTTCTCGGCAGGGACAGGAGGCGGAGCCTAGCGGAGCAGACATGCATTGTTAGAGCTCCACACCGCTGAGGAGAGAAAAGAAGGACAAAGCGGAGCCTGCAGGCTCAAAAGGTATCCATTTGAACCTTTTTGCCCCAGGGAACAAACTGTGAAAGTTTGGGCAGGAAATATGGTACTGGGAGGAAGCCGTGGCAGAAATAAAAATCACCTCACAAAGAGCTCACAGGTACTCACTGCAACTAAAGCAGCTCCAGTCACCTCACAATATACAGCATCAGGGCGCTCTCACAGACAGAAAATGTCACAGCAAGACTCTCCATTTGAGTCAGATACAGAACAAATCCTCTCACAAACTTCTCCACAAGCCTCCTCAGCATCCCCAGTAATATTATTACAATTTGAAAAGATGCTTCATAAGGCTTTAAAACAAACCTCAGACCAAATAACAAACAGCCTAACCAAAGAAATAAGAGAGCTGGGAAACCGCACCGCAGCCTTAAAAATAAAAATGGATGAAATTGAAATTACAACCCAAGAAAATATAACAGAATTGGAACAATAAAAAGAAGAGAATTTAATACTTCAAACTAAGCTCGAAGATTACGAAAATAGAGCCAGACGTTCAAACTTGCGCATAAGGGGAATACCTGAAACTGTGACAGACCTGCAATCTACTATTACTGCTCTATTACAAGAACTAAAGCCAGATATCCCTATTGAACGTTTAGAACTGGACAGAGTACACAGAGCCCTCACAGCCAAAAAGAAAGACGGACCCCCACGTGATATAATCACAAAATTTCATTATTACAGAACGAAAGAACAAATACTAATTGCTGCAAGAGAAAAAAAGGAACTTCATTTTCAAGGACACAATTATCAAATTTTTGCTGACCTATCCCAACTTACTATTACTAAAAGACGATCCATGAAACCCCAACTAATGGAACTGCAACGCCACAACATTATGTATCAATGGAGCTTCCCCTTTTCAGTCAGATTTAACTACCAAGGTACAATTTACAGAAGCAGATCAGCAGATGAACTACAACAAACCCTTTTAAAATTAAATCTGACAGAACCCACAAGCAGCAACACCCCCACACGCAGAAGAATGGCATCATCTTCACCTTCAGGCAGCACCCAGAAAATTTCAGAACAAAATGGGAATCATCATTCTCACAAAAGAGGCCGTTATGCCACATCATCCATGGACCAAGAAGATTCAATGGACTGACATACTAATTCCTGATATCTCTTCATTTATTATACTAAGAGATGGTTCTCTATAAAAAACCTGTATTTATAACTGAATGTAACTGCATTCTGATAGTCACACACTGTATGGGATCAAGTTACATTCCAGTTATATTTCTTATTACTTCTGATTCATATAGCCTTAAAATATATAAGTGAAATAAGGAAATTCTTGTTCAGTTATATATTTTCAGGTAATAACAATAGATTTATTACTTTTTAGGACAAATATGTTCAATAATCCAGAAGTAATGGAAGCTTTTTCTTTCTTTTCTTAAAACAAATATATTAGTACCTAACTAGTTCCTAGAACTATGTTTTTGTTTATTCTAATCTGAAGCCATACAACCTCAATTTTATGAGTTAACATATCTAAACAGTTACATATGAATAAAATATGTAATTGTTTACTCTAAAAGGGTTAAAATCCCAAAATAATTCAATTCATCAATACCAAAGTTATTAACAGTACCTTTCTAACTGAATTATTTAGCCTAGGGCAAGACTAACCATATAAAACCACCCTGGAATAAATAATTTCAACAAAAACTATATTCTGCACTCCAATTAATGAATCATCATTTTGATGTCTTTTGACATAGCACTTCTCTCCTGTAAGCGGAAGATCCGTGTACCCCCATTAGCCCTCCTCATTCTCCCAACCATATTATGTGGGAGTGTGACGAAGGCACTTATTCCCCTGAGAGAGATATTTATTCTCTTTCACGGGTAAATTGTGATTACTTGCAAAAAATAATTTATACAATGTATCATCTAATCTCATATGTTTTTTGTTTACTCTTTACTCCAGAATTCACTGGTTTCTTTTCTATCTTTTCATCTCTTCAGTCCACACAGGTTGATCTGCGCAGTCAGCTCTGCATAACAAAAAGTAAGTCAAAACTATTTGATCTGCTGCCATGGCACCACTGAATATATTTTCCCTGAATGTTCAGGGAATAAATGTCCCTCAAAAAAGGACCAAAGCCTTCCGTACTTTCCATAACAAGAAGGCTCACATAGTATGCCTCCAAGAAACACACTTCACCAAAGATTCTACTCCAAAATATATTTCTCCTTTTTATCAACAAATTTACACGGCTTCTGCCTGTACCAAACAAAGGGGTACTCTAATTGCATTTCACCGATCCACACCATTCACCTTATCATCAGAAATTAAAGACTCAGAAGGTAGATACCTGATACTCATGGGTTATATAATGGATACAGCAATCACGGTGATTTCCTACTACGCTCCTAACAAACAACCTACACCATTCCTCTCACATATATTACAAGTGATTAATACACACAAAATAGGAACAGTGATAATGTGCGGGGATTCAAACCAGGTCCTCCTCCCATTTCTAGATAAATCACCTTTTACACCATCTAAAATAACCTCTAGATTACCTTTTTCTCAACTTCTTTCCAAATACAATCTGGTAGATTCGTGGAGAGAAAGTAACCCAATGAAAAAGAAATTCACTTATTTCTCGCACCCTCATCAAACCTTCACCAGAATAGATCATATTTTTCTAACAATAAGAATGATACCAGAAATTATTGCATCAGATATAATTCCGATTCCGTGGTCTGACCATAATGCAGTATACACTACTATAGCCTCAGCCATACCAAAAGCGCATGACCCAACGTGGTACTTACCGGACATAATGCTCAAACACCCACTACATCAGATGGCCATTGAACAAGCTTTAAAGGAATACATATCAATTAATAATACAACAGACATTTCCCCAATAACACTGTGGGAAGCTCATAAGCCTGTCTTGCGTGGTACAATACAAAGACAAATGGCACTATTTAAACGGGAACGCAAAAATCTAGCAAAAAAACTAGAACTCAATTTTAATGCAGCCTACATATCATTCCAAGATAATCCATCTCAGAGTACAAAATCTCATCTGGAAAAATCTAGATTGGAATACGATCTATTTCTCACTGAGTCAGTTGATAAATCCCTCAAACGCTCCAAACACAATTTCTACATGAATACAAACAAACCAGGTACATATTTGGCTCGGGCATTAAATTCAACTAACAAATCTTTCAAACCAATACGTTTGAAATTATCAAAAAATGTTTATACTTGTAATCCAGTTAAAATAGTCCATAAATTTCACTCACATCTCGCAACTTTATACAAGACAAACAATGAATTTAATCCTACAGAGGCTGAATCCTTCTTCTCAAAAATAACCTTACCTGAGTTGTCTCAGAATCAAAAAAGCAGTTTGGATGAGCCTATAACTATAGATGAAGTTGCTAACGCCATAAAAGACCTAAAACTTAACAAAAGACCAGGCCCAGACGGCTACTCGGCTTTATACTATAAATATACTATAAAACATTCTCAGAAATACTCTCTCCCATTCTCACTGAAACTTTTAACAAACTTCTGGAAGGACATTCTTTTCGGCAAGAAACACTAATGGCAATTGTTTGTATGATCCCAAAACCCCTTTCTGATGATACTTCCTGTGTGAATTATCGGCCTCTCTGTTAAACCTTGATATTAAATTATTAGCAAAAATAATATCAAAACGCCTCAATAGCATTATAGGAAAATTAATACATAGAGATCAAGTAGGCTTCATGCCAAATAGACAGGCAGGCGATAATATACGCAGGGCAGTGTTATTGGCACATATTGCTAAAAAACGGAAAATCCCTTTATGTTTTCTATCTCTCGATATTAAGAGGGCATTTGACACAGTATCCTGGCAATATATGCAATATTCATTACAAAAATGGGGTTTTGGACCCCACTTTTTAACATGGATCAAAGCATTATATAATAAACCCAAAGCCTATATAAAATACGCTGGATACAAATCTGATGCCTTTAATATCGAAAGAGGTACACGACAGGGTTGCCCATTATCTCCCTTATTATTTGCCCTTATACTCGAACCCATGGCCCAATACATCAGAACAAACCAAACTATAACTGGCATTGAAGTAGGAGGTATTACACACAAATTATGTATATTTGCAGATGATATATTACTTTTTCTATCATCACCACAGGTCTCTGGTCCTAACTTAATACCAGCTCTTGATGGATTTGCAGCCCTATCCGGCCTTATGATTAATCATAAGAAATGCCTAGTGCTTAATATTTCGCTCACAGACATGGAATTGATCCCGGCTAGGGCTGCACTCCCATTCACATGGGCAGAAAAATCAATCCCATATCTTGGAATTCATTTAACAGCATCTCATTCTGACTTATTCTCAACCAATTATCCTCCTGTATTAAGACAGATCACAAATCTAATAAAACAATGGTCGCAACTTCCTTTATCCTGGATAGGGAAGATTAATGCAATCAAAATGACTATTCTACCCAAATTGCTTTATCTATTCACAGCCCTCCCTATTCCAATTCCTTCCTATTTTTTGAGAATAGTACAAAAAAGAGCAACTTCATTTATATGGGGCTCTTCTAAACCACGTATACCTATACACACACTACATCTTCCCAAAAATAAAGGAGGCCTGGGATACCCTAATTTTACTAACTACTACAGAGCAGCACATTTGGCCAGTCTGTCCAAATACCATGCAAAACAGGAAATCCCATTATGGGTATTTATAGAGGCTTCAGAAAATGACCCTCTATTAATATCAAACTTGTTATGGCTTGATCCTAAAGACCGCTTTAAAATTCATAATCCCATAACTAAACACTTCTTATCTCTATGGGATAAACTAAAAACCAAATATCAGTTACAATCTCCACACAATCCTCTCCTTTCTTTTATCAGAAATTCGGCCTTTTATCCGGCATGGATCTACCCAAATTCTTTTAAAGCTTGGAAAACATCAGGCATTCAGACACTAAATGACTTCATAGCATCTAAATCATTCCTTTCATTCCCATCGCTTAGAGAAAAATATGATCTACCAAACTCTGAGATATTTAGATATCTCCAAATCAAAAATTTCTATACACCATTCCTAAAGGGGGATACACCATTATCCCAATTATCCATTTTTGAATCAATCTGTACAAAAGATCCATTTGCTAAAGGTACAATTTCATCACTTTATAATCAATTATATGGAGTAGTAAATCTTAATAGACCCTCTTACGTTCAGAGGTGGGAGGAGGACCTGGGACGAACTTTAGAAGACACGGACTGGTCTAACATATGGCTCACATCTAAGTCATCCTCACCCAACATCTTAGCACTGGAGACAAATTATAAAGTCCTAACTCACTGGTACCTTGTACCCGCTAGAGTGGCAAAATATTCACCTAATACCTCAGCTCTTTGTTTTCGAGGATGCCCAGAAATAGGTACACATTTACACATATGGTGGACGTGCCCAGTAATCCAAACCTTCTGGAAGGAAGTCTTCGTGATTGCATCTAAAATATTTTAAAAAATAATACAACCAGATCCATATATAACTTTACTTAATCTAAAACCGGAATGGTTAACACTCTCTCAATTCAAACTTATGATCCAACTAATAACGGCTGCAAAACAAACAGTGGCCAAAGCATGTTAATCTCCTACGTTGGTACTAGCAGAAACAATTCACAGAATGAATAATACAATGTCCCATGCTAAGATGGTAGCCATCGATCAAAATAAAATTCCAAAATTTGAAAAACTTTGGCATCCTTGGATAAAACAACAGTTCCTGTCAAATTTCAATGACTCTGTCCTGTTGCCATGGTAACATATTAAATGACTTACAGAGACACCCATTCTAAGGCTTCAAAGAGAACTAAAAAGAATAATAAACTGACGAGCGGGACAACCTTGTGGACCATACCTCTGCCTTTCTACCCTTTTTCTTCTTTCTCTTTCCTTTTCTCCACCTTACGATTAAAGCTCATTATCAGAATTTATTTGACCTATATACACTCTACCTGTAAACAATATATATAGTAGGTATAAATCATTTAAATACCTACAAAAGTAACTAAGGAAATGATATATCTTTAATTTAGGTTTACGTGAACCCAATGTTTAATATTTGAAATTTCATGATATTTACCTATATAATCCCTACTATAAAACAATGGGCTTACTTTATAGATCCTTGTAAACTTACTTTATGTATCTTTATAACATTGTATACTCAATAAACTTCTTTTGACAAGGAAAAACAGTTTTCTCTGACCTGCTCCTCTTGGTCTATGTTTAGTTATTCGTCCAAATATATCACCTGGGCCTCGGGTGATCATATGAATACCTCTCCTGGGTCATGACAGAGTTTCCAAAAAACATCTCTTTGGATTCTAAACTATACTCTGTGCTCTTGTCTTTCCTGGCTTTCTTTCCCTGACTCTCTACTCTATATTGCTCTCATAAAATTAAGTATCAACAATGTGCTCTTCATCTTAGAGCTCCCTACAACATTTTCTTAAATGTTTAATCGAATACTACAGGTTATCCGCTATTCTTATTCACTGTGTTTTAATACACCTAGATTTCACCCTAAACATTAATCTGAAAACTGTTGGCTGCTGCATTATGCCTTAACCTATGTTCACCAACGTATATTATATTTTTTCTTGTGTAAGTTATTTATGTTCTTGATATTATCCTACGGTATTCTTATCTCTGTATTGATTTATGGTTTGTTATCATATTGCTCTTTGATGCAATAAAATTAAGATTGATCTAAAAACATATAAAAATATATCAATTATATAAAATGGACACCAACATATTACTATCTAGGTGTTTTTTCATAATTGTATTATATCTGTTTCACTTTTTGATTTCTGGAATCTTATCTTAACTGGTGAAATACTGTAATGAGCAAAAGACATCACAGGTTTTAAAGCTTGGGGTGCATATACTGTAGCATTTATCACTGAGCTAATTAAAATCTTTAGTAGCTCAGTGGTCATTACAAGGTGATTTTACTTTCTCAGCTTAATTTATTCTATGAAGCACAGGAAAACCTGAAGGTGGGTGAGAGCACTCCCATTTTGAAGAGTTGAGAAAAGAGGCAGTTATTATGGCAAAGATATTTTGCCAGTGAAGACTCCAAAAGATATATAATACTGTGGGTGGCTCAGCCCACTAAATTCCATCTACGTACTGTATATCTAAAGTATAATCTTTGGATGAATTTATCAATATCCTTTCGATAACTGAAAGATGTAAGTAAATAGGCAAACTATTCTCAAAGCACTTTGGGATTTTGGCTTCAAGAGTATTATTTTCAAGGACTCACCAACTTGTGTTTTTAGAACATTTTGCCCACCTTTATTTAAAAGAAAGGTTTCTTTAAAGCAGGGATTACTTTGCAGGAGTTCTCACCATCACATAGAACACAATACAATGCAATACTTTCTGCTTCTTGATTATTTTGGTCTACTCAGACCTACAGTTTGTCACAACACAGACAGTAACTCGTCCCTAAACCGTAAATTGAAGTGGCCAGTTTAGGCTACACAGACTCTTTGCCTTTTCAAACATCAATTCTTGCTGTATAGGACAGTGACACATTCATTTCTCACCAGGCAATGAACTGGTCAAAGTTCCTGTCTATCATGCCTGGACACACAAAGTGTGCAGGTATTTTGCATATCTGTGCACACAAACACACACACACTGCTTCCTACAGCATGACTCTACTGGGAAGGAAGAGTGCTTGCTGACTAGCCTGATTCCACTTTGTGAGGCAATACTCCCCTGTCAATCCATCTTACCCTTGCTCAGGTGCTCTTTTATTGCTAACCAACTTGTAACTTAAGACAGTGTGACAGTCTATCACACACTGAAGAAAAGCTGCTGTGCTACCTGCCTGTTATTCACATCACTACCTCTATCCACAGTTATGTAGATGCAGTGGATGTAATTTTAGCAATGCATCATCACAACAACCCAGTGTTGTAGGGTAGACTGCCTCCTAGATTTTTCAAAAGTGCTATAGACAAGAGAAGCACATATATTTCTGAGTAAGTCCAAAGTATATTAGGTTTTATACAGCACCGTGTCATGGCCACAAATGTCTGGTACATTATGTGATAGAACTAATTTAGATCAGAAAGGGTACAATTAGTCAATACAAAACGACAAATAAACGGAGCTCTGAATACCATTTCAAAGGTCCACACTAGCATATTTAACTTCATCTATTTTGATTCAGTGATGAGGGATGAGCTTTGGGTTTGAGTCGAACATGGGATTACATGGAACCCAATCCATTCCCAGTTCTTGGAGAAGGTGAACAAATGTGGATGATTACCTCCATAGTAATCAGCTACCAATAATGCATTTCCTAGCATTTGAAGAAGGAGTGCATGCTCCGCAAACGCGTTGCCAAATACCCAGTGTCATATCCAGGAAGTGACGTCACATCAACCTTGCTGTGTATTCCATGAGCTTCGAAAGTCCCAGGAACCACCGGCAAACCAGACTGTGGGCCCCAATTTTACCTGCTTCTATGGACGTGTGTTTTCCCTAGCCCTAGATGATGCAGAGGATCCCAGTACAGTGAAACTATTGATGTGCCTGTTATTATGTTACCTTTGTGAGTAGCATTCCCCTGGTTTTATCTTATTAAATGTTCCTAAAAGCTACACTTAGTAGGCGCTTGTGTTGTCTTTCAGTGTTTTTCTCTAGAGCTGTCTTCTTGCTCCCACACATAGCTGCCAGCTTGGTTTACTTTAAATAGAATTCTATGGACTTCCTATGGACTTTTCTCCTAACATGGACTAATTGTTTTTTCATTATTTTTTAATATATAATTGTCCCCTCCCTTTTAGTCCAGGACCCAGACCCAGTGCCTGCATTTGCACCAATTTTGTTTTTCCTTTTTGAACATAGATCAGGTGGCTTAGAATTACAAATGTTGTTACTAGCCAGATCCCTCAGATCCTTAGTTCCCTGCCAAAATATTGACAATGTCATGATAGGAAAAGCATAAGGAGTGCTGAGGGATAGATGATTTACTGATCGCAGTTATTTATATAGTGCCGTAAATTTTTGCAGCACTTTACATGCTGTACATTCACATCAGTCTATACCCTCAATGAGCTTACAATCTAAGGTCCCTATCTCACATGCATACATGCATGTACATATATACTAGAGCCAATTTTAAAAAAAGCCAATTACCTACCATCATTTCTTTGGAGTGTGGAAGGAAACCCACACAAGCACAACGAGAACATGCAAACTATATGCAAATAGTGTCCTGTCCAAGACTAGAGATTACTGTAGGGTTTGTAGACACTGGTCTCTTAAATTAGATATAAATTCCTACTGAATGTCCTTTTTTTAATCAATGATTTTTATTGGAGCAATAGATACATACAAATACAATGTAGGCATATTTCTTAGGTTACAAATCTACAAAACACATCTTTGCTCATACAGTAATACCTCGGATTGCGAGTAACGCGGTTTATGAGCGTTTCGCAATATGAGCTATTTTTTAAAAAAAATCCTGACTCGATTTGCGATCATTGTCTCGTAAGACAAGCAGGATTCAAGCCTCTGGGGTGTGCAGTACTGCAAGTGGTCACAGGTGCAGGCGCGCTGGTGATGCTCGGCGATGCTCAGAGAGTGGTATTGGTCAATGGTAGCTATTACTAAAGGGGGCAAAATTACATGATACTTTTTTGTACAAAACTTTACCACACAAATATGCCGCAACATGCTGCAAACAAAGCTTTTAAAGTGGCTGTAAAGGCAGAAGTTTTTTTTTTAAATCTTAATACATTCTATGCATTAAGATAAAAAGCCTTTTGTGTGTAGCAGCCCCCCTCAGCCTCCCTCAGCCCCCCTAATACTTACCTGAGCCCCATCTCTATCCAGCGATGTGCACGAGTGCCTCGGCCATCCAGGATTCTCCCTCCTAATTGGCACAGACACAGCAGTCATACCATTGGCTCCCATAAACCTGTTGGCTTGCACTAGTAGAGTAAGAATAGCTAGAAAAAAATGCTTTTATCTATGTTTTTCCCTTCGAGCACTTCCATTATTTTATTTGGTGTTTTTGCATATAATGCATACTTCACATAGTTGTGACATAAAACTAGGATAAGGTCAGGAACACAACTCCAAAATACATTTTTTATAAGCCATTTATTTGCAGTTTTTAACTGCGTGCTTAGGATCAATGTCATGCTATATAACATGATTTCTGTAAAGTGTCAGCTCACTGACATTCCCCTGTAGACTACATTAATGCTTACCAGAATTCATTGTTACATCAGTGACTCTGAGCCATCTGGACCATCCATCTAATACACTAACCATTGTATTTCAGGCAGAGTTGAGAAAGGTAATAAGCAAGTTTTAAAAAATCCCTTATGCCAGTAATTTACCCATTTTCTTGAATTCTAAATCCATTTTTTTTGTATTTTTCTGCCAGCATTGTTTTCTACTTCTACTTTTTTCTTTTTAAAATTAAAATAAATTATGCCCTCCACCCAAAAAATAAATAAATTGCATTCATCAATTATCATCAAGTAAGCAGTGAACTAGTAGACCTGCAGCTGTGCTGTTACCAGACCTTAGGGATGAGCCGAACACCCCCCTGTTCGGTTCGCACCAGAATATGCGAACAGGAAAAAAGTTCGCTCGAACACGCGAACACCGTTAAAGTCTATGGGACACGAACGTGAATAATCAAAAGTGCTAATTTTAAAGGCTTATATGCAAGTTATTGTCATAAAAAGTGTTTGGGGACCCGGGTCCTGCCCCAGGGGACATGGATCAATGCAAAAAAAAAGTTTTAAAAACTGCCGTTTTTTCAGGAGCAGTGATTTTAATAATGCTTCAAGTCAAACAATAAAAGTGTAATATCCCTTTAAATTTCGTACCTAGGGGGTGTCTATAGTATGCCTGCAAAGGGGCGCATGTTTCCCGTGTTTAGAACAGTCTGACAGCAAAATGACATTTCGAAGGACAAAAACCCATTTAAAACTACCCGCGGCTATTGCATTGCCGACAATACACATAGAAGTTCATTGATAAAAACGGCATGGGAATTCCCCACAGGGAAACCCCGAACCAAAATTTAAAAAAAAAATGACGTGGGAGTCCCCCTAAATTCCATATCAGGCCCTTCAGGTCTGGTATGGATATTAAGGGGAACCCCGGCCAAAATTTAAAAAAAAAATGACGTGGGGTTCCCCCTAAATTCCATACCAGACCCTTCAGGTCTGGTATGGATTTTAAGGGGAACCCCGCGCCAAAAAAAAAAAAAAACCGCGTGGGGTCCCCCCAAAAATCCATACCAGACCCTTATCCGAGAAAGCAACCTGGCAGGCCGCAGGAAAAGAGGGTGGAGAGAGTGCGGCCCCCCCCTCCTGAACCATACCAGGCCACATGCCCTCAACATTGGGAGGGTGCTTTGGGGTAGCCCCCCAAAACACCTTGTCCCCATGTTGATGAGGACAAGGGCCTCATCCCCACAACCCTGGCCGGTGGTTGTGGGAGTCTGCGGGCGGGGGGCTTATCGGAATATGGAAGCCCCCTTTAACAAGGGGACCCCCAGATCCCGGCCCCCCCTGTGTGAAATGGCAAGGGGGTACTTACCCCTACCATTTCACTAAAAAACTGTCAAAAATGTTAAAAATGACAAGAGACAGTTTTTGACAATTCCTTTATTTAAATGCTTCTTCTTTCTTCTATCTTCCTTCATCTTCTTCTTCTTTTGGTTGTTCTGGCTCTTCTGGTTCTTCCTCCGGCGTTCTCGTCCAGCATCTCCTCCGTGGCATCTTCTATCTTCTTCTCCTCGGGCCGCTCCGCACCCATGGCATGGGGGGAGGCTCCCACTCTTCTCTTCATCTTCTTCTTCATCCTCTTCTCTTCTTCCTTCTTCTCTTCTTCTCTTCTTCATTTTCTTCTCCGGGCCGCTCTGCACCCATGCCGTTTTCATCAATGAACTTCTATGTGTATTGTCGGCAATGCAATAGCCGCGGGTAGTTTTAAATGGGTTTTTTCCTTCGAAATGTCATTTTGCTGTCAGACTGTTCTAAACATGGGAAACATGCGCCCCTTTACAGGCATACTATAGACACCCCCTAGGTATGAAATTTAAAGAGATATTACACTTTTATTGTTTGACTTTAAGCATTATTAAAATCACTGCTCCTGAAAAAACGGCCGTTTTTAAAACTTTTTTTACATTGATCCATGTCCCCTGGGGCAGGACCCGGGTCCCCAAACACTTTTTATGACAATAACTTGCATATAAGCCTTTAAAATTAGCACTTCTGATTTCTCCCATAGACTTTTAAAGGGTGTTCTGCGGCATTTGAATTTGCTGCGAACACCCCAAATTGTTCGCTGTTCAGCGAACTTGCGAACAGCCAATGTTCGAGTCGAACGTGAGTTCGACTCGAACTCGAAGCTCATCCCTACCAGACCTTATGCTTTCCAGCACTAGATGGGATCTTCAATAGGGCGTCCATCAAAAGGCATATTTTTCTCAAAGTGTTAGCTCTTCCACTTTTTATCTTCTCTAATGCCCCGTACACACGGTCGAACTTTGTTCGGACATTCCGACAACAAAATCCTAGGATTTTTTCCGACGGATGTTGGCTCAAACTTGTTTTGCCTACACACGGTCGCACAAAGTTGTCGGAATTTCCGATCGACAACAACGCGGTGACGTACACCACGTACGACGAGACTAGAAAAGGCCGGTTCAGAACCAAGCGCGGCACCCTTTGGGCTCCTTTTGCTAATCTCGTGTTAGTAAAAGTTTGGTGAGAGACGATTCGCGCTTTTTCAGACTCGTGGCTTTCAGATCGTTTTCTGACGTTCAGTTTGTGCTTGTGGGTTTGTATCTGCTCTTCAGTGCGTGCAGTCAGTTCGTATCGGAGTTTTCTGTGTGATCTTGCCTGCTCGTTGCTGTTTTTCAGGTCGCTCTTCACAGGCCTTGCTGTTCTTCAGTGCATTCTGTTACTTCGTTCTGAGCAGCCGACCGTTTTCTAGCCATGTTTCGTATGCGTACTCCTCGTAGAGTTCGTGCTGTGCGGGGGCTTGGTGTTGGGGTCCTGACCTTGACACAAGTCCAGTCCATGAACAGGGTGGGGAGGAGTTCATGGACCAAGAATTGGTTGCTTCAGCGTGACCAGTTCTGTCATATGCCTTTGCTCCGTGAGATCCGTGAGAATAATCCTGATGATTTCAGGAACTTTCTCAGGATGACGGACCCCATATTTCACCGTCTGTTGGCTTTGATGACCCCCTATATTAGCAGGCAGGATACCTGCATGAGGCAAGCCATCACTCCGGAGCAGAGGTTGGTCGCTACCTTGCGGTATTTGGCCACAGGGAGAAGCCTGCAGGACTTGAAGTTCTCGACAGGCATCTCCCCCCAGGCTCTGGGGATCATTATCCCAGAGACCTGTTCTGCCATCATCCAGGTCCTGCAGAAGGAGTATATGAAGGTAAGATTTTTATCCTTTTATATCACATTTTATTGTATTGAATGTTTGATAATATATTGTATTTCTTCCCTCATTCCCTAATTACCATGATTGTAATATGCTGTGAATGTCCCCTTTGTTCTCATGCATGCTGGATTTTTAGGTAATTATTATTTTATGTCCTTCATACATATTTGCCCTTCAATAACCTCCCCAGCATGGTGTCTCCTGGCCTATATTCACCTCATGTAGTCACTTAACAATGTATTTTATCAGCTCCATAGTAGTGCTTTACCCCAAACACCCCCTAAAATGTTTGGAAATGTTATTTTTGATTTAAATTCAGGCAGAGTGCCAGAGGCTTTTTTTTTGTGGTGTCCCCAAATTTTTTTTAACCCTCCCCCCCCCAACTGCTAAGTCAGCTGATCCCAATTCTCTATCTATCCTCAATCATCTATCTGCTGACTTTGCCAAACCCATACACACTATACCCACCTCTTTACTGGTCAGATTTATGGATGAATTCCCCAAAGCATGTAGTGCAAGGGCCTGCCTGTATACTTTCCAATGGTACTGTTTAAAGTTTTTGTATCCTATTATTATCTTGATAGGTAATAGCAGAATGTTCAAATGTCCTCAAATGTGTACAGTGTGTATTTATATCTTTGTATTTTGACACTTCTTACCTGTCCAGTGGTCTGCCAATAGTGTAACTAAGGAGGGGCTGTTCCAAGTAATACCCTGTATTTAGGCATTCATCTCTCAATGAAGTGAAGAGGGTTACCTGTCCAAGAGTTCCCCCCCCTATAATTACGAGTTCTTGTATGTGGACGTGGGGAAGAATGGCCGGATGTCCGATGGTGGAGTGATCGCCCAGACGGAGTTCTACAGGTGTCTCCAGAATGGCAGCTTGGACTTGCCACCTCCAGAGGACAATGTTGAAGGTTTCCCATTTGTGTTTGTTGCTGATGAAGCATTTGCACTGGGGGACCACCTGATGCGGCCATTCCCGATGAGGACCCTCACCCCGGAACAGAGGGTTTTTAATTACCGGCTGGCCAGAGCCCGAAGAGTGGTGGAGAACACATTTGGAATCCTGGCCTGTCGTGATTGGGTAACCTTATAAAAAACAGTGTTGGCTGGTACTTCCTAAATGCAAAAACACATTTCACTACAAGTGCACTTGCAACTGCACTGAACCTGCACTTGTAGTGCAAAGAGGATTTGCCCTTAGGAAATAACCCCCATTTTTGCATAAAACAGCAATTACATCACCCCAAAAGTGTTGTAGTGTTGAGACAATAATCCACACATTCTTGAGTAAGGCACTTTTTTATACGTGCACAATCACATGTGCATTTCCCAAAGGTTTTTAAAACAAACCAACATGTTTGTTGTACAACAATGTTTGCAGTAGCATTATGAAAAATCAAAATATCCATTTCAGATAAAACAGGCCTGTGTAAAACCAACAAGAAAGCCAAAAAACTTGAACTTACAAAGTTCACATTAGGTAAAACCTGAAGGCTATATCAGACATCAGTATTTAGGAACTGGGTTTGATATAGCGTTCAGATGGGGGGAAATCACCCCTGGAAAAGCCAAATTTGGAAGATGCACACCAATTTACAAATGTCAACATGTGCTATCTGCCATCAGGGGGGATCAAGGGACGTGTTTGGGGGGAGCAAGCCCTTCCTCAACGCTACTTTATAATTGAGGAAGGGGTTGCATCCCCAAAACGCATCCATTGATATTCCATGATGGCAGATAGCACATGTTGGCACACTGTGTGCATCCTCCAAATTTGGCTTTTCTAAACATTTAAAAAATTTTGGTACGATAAAACAGGTGATTTTGTGGGGTTTAAATTCGCCCCAAAACATCAATGATGTTATTATTTTTTTTAATAACATCACTGATTTGTTGCTGGATGTTTTGCAATTGGAGATTACACCCCATGATCTCCCCGATCAGTATCTGGGCACTTTCAGATGTAAAGCGTTCTGGATCACGATCACCTAAAAAGAGATAAAGAACAAAAAAAAAGGTCTCAAAAATCTGCCACCAGCCATCTCTTTTACCTGAGCCTGTGGTCGCAGACACTCACCTGTTGTGGTGCCAATATCCACCACGTCTTCATCTTCCTCCTGCTCAGCTTCTTGGGTTGGGGGTATTTCCCCTTCTTCCAGAGGGGGGGGGGTCTCTGGTCTCCTGGGATGAGGGGTGTCCGAGTCTTTTATCCCCTATGTAAAACAAAAATGGTATACTTAGCACACAGATATTTGATGGCAGAACTAGAAATAGGAAACATTGCTCGGAAGTGGGGTACAATTGTCTATTTTAGCAGAGTTCCAAGATGTATATTTTTTATTGCCCTTTGTCAAGCTGCAATACTTTACCTGTTTGGTACAAGCTTCACAGATGTAACCCCCCTATAGTATACACTGGAGCACCTGTGTGCCCCCCCCTAATAAAAATGGTGTTCTTGTGTCCCACACTAGTGCTCCAGTGTCCAGATGTGAAAACAGCTGCTCAGTGTCCTCTCCTTACACACAATCTAGTTGGCATTTCATTCTAGTAACAAACCCATCTACACAAACAAATATTGGCATCCAAGTAGGCCCCCAAAAATGTGTGAAAATGCATATGGCCTAAACAATGGTGTTCTAGAGGCCGAAAGAAAAATGTTTGATACGAACGAATAATGTGCCCATGAACATTAAAGTTGACCTTTTGAAACGTTACAACTAATAAAAGCATATGGAGCAGAACGAACGTAATAAAGACAGAAAGAATAGGAACACAGCACAACTACTTACTTTTTTGCAGCACTCTACGGATCTTTCGGTACTGCTCTGGCTCTCTCAACTTCAGGTCCGACCACCGCTTCCTGAGCTGATCTTTAGACCTTCGTACCCCGAAATTTCGCTCTAGACTCCTGACCACTTTCGCCATGATCTTGGCCTTTCGGATGTTCGGGTTGGGGTAAGGCCCATATTTTCCGTCATAGTCGGACTTCCTCATGATGTCGACCATCTCCAACATCTCCCCAAACGACATATTTGTGGCCTTAAAACGTCTCCTTCTGGATCAGGACGTGCCTGGATCCGGGCTTTCCTCCTCCTCCTCGTTGCTACAATTAGCCCGCACCTGCTGTATGTCCGCCATCATGCTCTTCCCCCACTGCGCCGAACGAAAAGGGGCGGGGAATACACTAGAAAGAACGTCAGGGGCGGGCGGAGTTACACGCATGCGCAGTGTATATAAAGCGTAACACGCGTGCGTATTACGTTTGATCTGTGGGCGGAGGAAGAAGCATTGGACGCGGCGATCGTAAGAACGAAGGTAAGAGACAAACTTGGGCCTATACTGCTTCTAGATTGAGGCCTATATTGTAACAAGATTAGGAGAGTTTTGTGTGACATAAGGCTTTGTCTTGTGTTGTGTCTTGCAGTGAACATGGATATGGTACTGAAAGATAAGGACTTCATTTCAGTCTTCATAGAGATGCTAAGTGAGCTGCCCTGTCTGTGGGAGATTAAACACCCCCATTACAAGAACCAAGCAAAGAGAAAGGCAGCACTGGAGCAATTGTGTGAAATTGTGAAGCAGGTAAATCCCCACGGCAGACATCACTTTTTTAAAGATTTTCATTGGTGGCCTGAGGAGCACATATCTGAGGGAGTCCTTGATTCGCAGAGATCCGGAGCAGCAGGTGACATCTATGTCCCCAGGATGTTGTACTACGACAGGCTGCACTTTCTGGCAGGCCAGACTGAACCCAGGCCATCCCTCTCCAGTCTTCCTTCCACGCTTCCTTCCCCTCCGGCTGAGGCTTCTGACGCCCAACCTGGGCCTTCCAGGCCGCATGTGGAGGAGCCCAGATTGAGCCAGGTATAGCATTCCTCTAAATATTTCTGCTTGTCCAATCAGTGATGTGAACTATATGTTAGTTGGGAGTACTAATTAAGGATTGTGATTGATGATGCAAAACATTACAACTATGTCCCTTTTTCATACACAGGGAAGTCTCAGCCAGGAGGTGGCCGGGCCGAGCCGGCTGGCTGATCTGCAGGTCCCTCCATCCCCCCTGGAAACAGAAAGTGGCAGTAGGAGGAGTGCCCTAGAGGAGGCGGCTATCAGATTCTTTTGTAGGGCTACAGAGGTCCTGGGAGCACCACACACCAGGCAGGAGAACATTGCTGCATAGAATATAAAATGCAGAGGATGGAGGAGGGCCAAAAAGCCATGTGTGAGGCCCTCATATCTGAGGCTCTGGCGAAAGGTGTGAGGGGCCAAATTACACCTCACACACAGCTTTGGGATGGTCTTCCTCCTCCTCCTGCAGGTCCTACTCCTCCTCCAGGTCCTACTCCTCCTCCTACCACATCTCCAACTGCACAGCCACAGCCCGGAAGGAAGTGTGAAAGGAAGACCAGACAGTGAGGACCCTGGATCCAGTCTGGTGGGCCAAAAAATGCAGCCTCTTGTGGTACCACAGCCTGCGGACACACATGTCATCTGCTGCTATCCAAGTCTCTGTGAATCCCGGACCAGACTGCCCTCCCTTACATATGGACTCCTCAGGCCACCAATTTTGATGTTGAAGAATTGATGTCTGCCGTGGGGGTCCCAGGCTTCGCTAATTTCTCTTGTTGATCCAGTGTTGCCTTCCTCTTTGTTTGGTTCTGATCCCTTAATAAAGGATTTTTGTTTTGAATTATACTCTCCTATGTGTTTTACTTCAAAAAGGACAGTTTGTTTGTGAGGATTCAGGTACATTTCAAATATACAATGTGAAATGAACAAGGGACACCAACACCAAACAATCTCCTTGAGATTAAATAATAAAAGATATCAATGGTGTTGGGGTAACCTGACACACAAAACACACCCAAAAATATTCTGGAGTAAAAATAAAAATAACATTGAACAAAGATCAGCCTTGGAAAAAATCCAAACATTAAATTAAAAAAAAGGCTTAAAATCCAAAATAAAAAAAAAATAAAAAATATAAAACTGTCAGATGTGACAACTAATAACAATATATTCAGGGAATCCCACTAAAACAACACAAATAAAAGTTTGTGAGAAGTGTGTGTGAATACGAGCAGCAAAACGACTTAATTCTTGTCACATTATAAAGAAGAAGAGAGTGCGCTGTATTAAACCATTTTGAACATTGCAACGTGACGAAAGTGCTGTATCCATTGCGAACGCTAAGTTTACCAGAACGAGCTGTCCCGTGTTGGAATTTCTTCTGAGCATGCTTGGCACTTTGTGCGTCGGAACAGGCCACACACGGTCGCAATTGACGCGATCGGATTTTGTTGAGGGAAAATTTTATCTCCTGCTGTCCAACTTTGTGTGTCGGAAAATCCGATGGAAAATGTCCGATGGCGCCCACACACGGTCGGAATTTCCGACAACACGCTCCGATCATACATTATCCATCGGAAAATCTGACCGTGTGTACGGGGCATAAGAGTGGATGAGAGAATTTATTCAGGGCCACAAGTTTAAAAAAAATAAATACAAATTTGCCAATCTAGGTAAAAATATATAAAAAAAGCTCAAAAGATCTGTCTTCATCATCTACCCAAGGCCTTCTCCTACTTCAAATACCCTGTAAGGGGCTGTTAGAGAAGGAAGGTTTATTCGCATTTTTTGGTACCTGATGGAATCTGGCCAGGTTACTTACATTCAGGCTGTGCAGGGAAGAAAGATGAAAGCTGTTCAGGACTCTGCCACCCAGGGCCATAATTAGAAATCATGGTGCCCTATACAACCTGCCTGACAGGCCACCTCTCCCTGACATTTCCATTACCTGACATTTTTCAGGTAAAGTGTTGGAACACACATATTTAGTGGTGTACATTTTTTGAACATTAGGTAGGTGCTAGGGTAGTTAAGTGTTAGATAAGTGTTGTTATGCAGCGTACACACTGTCAGACTTTTTGACTGGACTGGTCCGACGGACCAAGTCCGGCAGACAATCCGATCGTGTGTGGGCTTCATCGGACCTTCAGCGGACTTTTCCAGTTGAAAATCTGACGGACTTTAGATTTGGAACATGCTTCAAATCTTTGCGTCGTAACTCCGCCGGACCCAGAAATCCACTCGTCTGTATGCTAGTTCGACAGACAAAAAACGACGCTAGGGCAGCTATTGGCTACTGGCTATCAACTTCCTTATTTTAGTTCGATGTATGTCATCACGTACAAATCCATCGGACTTTGGTGTGATTGTGTGTAGGCAAGTCCGTTAAAAAGTCAGTCGGAAGTCCGTTGAAAGTCTGTCGGAAAGTCCGTCGGACCAGTCCGGTCGAAAAGTCCGCCCGTGTGTACGCGGCTTTAGAGTGTGTTTTTGATAGGTAACTTTAGTTACCACACTGCAGGCAGTGTGGCTTTAAATGTTGGTTAAGTTAAAAACATAGTTTGGCTCACTGTATCCAGTGAGCTCTAACTGTTTAGCTAGATCTGTGTGCTCTGCTGCTGCTAGCACTTTCTGTAACCAGGCAACTTAAGAAGTTTCTGGATGATAGGTGTGGAGTTATGCACATGACTGCATGAATATCGATACAGCCCCAGCCTATCCCAGAAAGTCAGGCTCTGAGTGCATGCTGGGAGATAAAAAAACTTACGTTGAAAACTTGCATGCCGTAGCATTGTGGACGGGGGAGTGGCTGCCATCTCGCCAGTAGAAAGCACTGGACGCATTCCGACTGCCTGTATTTTATTCACTACATGTGAGTTTTTTATCTACTGCTTCATGTCAATAAATTATGCTTATTGTCAGATGTTTGCGCAATGAGAGTCTTCCTCTTCCTTTCTTATGTGGTTACCGAGTTGTACCTTTGGGAACATTCCGCTTGGTTACTGAGCTGTATACACCTGGCTTGTCAGTGAAAGAGGGACCTCTCTAATGCAGTGAATCATATGGAGTGGGGATCCAACCAACCTTACATCTCTATACTGTGTATATCCAATGCACTGGCGGTAAGAGTCAGTATTATTGGGTGTTGGTGACGGCTCTTCCTCTTCAGTTTTTTGTGATGGATTTCTGAATTCTCCTTGATGGACTATATAACCTATTTATTAGAATTATCATATGATGAATTCATTGTTCATTATTGTCATTTACTAGCGCTGCACCTCTTACCCTTTACCTTTCTTATTGTATCCAGCAATATAGTGCTATTTTTATAAATTACAATTTATATTTTACTAGGTTTAGCGCAACAAATCTTATTCTTTTACATATACATATATACAGCGAGTAAAATAAGTATTGAACATGTCACTCTTTTTCTAGGTAAATATATTTCTAAAGGTGCTATTGACATGACATTTTCACCACATGTCGGTAACAACCCATGCAATTCATACATACAAAGAAACCAAAACAAATAAGTTCAGGAATGAAGTTATGTGTAATGAATTGGAATGACACAGGGAAAAAGTATTAAACATGCTAACTGAAATGTATTTAATACTTTATTGGTAATGACAGCTTCAAAACACCTCCTGTATGAAGAAACTAGTCGTGTGATTTTAGCCTATTCTTCCACACAAACAGTCTTTAAACCTTGAAGGTTTCGTGGGCCTCTTCTATGAACTCTGATCTTTAGTTCTTTCCATAGATTTTCTTTTGGATTCAAGTCAGGTGATTGGCTGGGCCATTCTAGCAGCTTTATTTTCTTTCTTTGAAACCAAATGAGAGTTTCCTTGGCTTTGTGTTTGGGACCATTCTCTTGCTGAAATGTCCACCCTTGTTTCATCTTTATCATCCTGGTAGATGGCAGCAGATTTTTATCAAGAATGTCTTGGTACATTTTTCCATTCACCCTTCCTTCAATGAAACGAAGTTTGCCAGCACCGTATGCTGAAAAACAGCCCCACACCATGATGTTCCCACCTCCAAACTTCACTGTTGGTATGGTATTTTTGGGTTGATGTGCAGTGCCATTTGACCTCCAAACATGGTGTGTATTATGGCATCCAAAGAGCTCAATTTTGGTCTCATCTGACCAGACTATATTCTAACAGTATTTCATAGGCTTGTCTAAATGTTGTGCAGCAAATTTAAAACAAGCCTCAACATGCTATTTCTTCAGCAATGGAGTCTTGCATGGTGAGCTGCATTCATGCCATGGCGGCTGTGTGCATTACTTATTGTTTTCTTTGAAAAAATTGTACCTGCTAGTTCCAAGTCTTTCTGACGCTCTCCACAAGTGGTCCTTGGCTCTTGGACAACTCTTCTGATAATTATTTTCACTCCTCGGTCAGAAATCTTGCGAGGAGCATCTGGTCATGGCTGGTTTTTGGTGAACTGATGTTCTTTCCACTTATGGATTATGGTCCCAACAGTGCTCGCTGGAACATTCAGAAGTTTAGAAATCCTTCTGTAATCAATGTCATCAGTATGTTTTGCAACAATAAGGTTGCAAAGGTCTTGAGAGCGCTCTTTGCTTTTACCCATCATGAGATGTTTCTTGTGTGACACCTTGGTAATGAGACACCTTTTTATAGGCCATCAGTTGAGACTGATCCAGCTAATATTATTTTTGCACTGACAAGGGGCAGGATTGCTTTCTAATTACTGATAGATTTCAGCTGGTGTCTTGTCTTTCCATGCCTTTTTGCACCTCCCTTTGTTCACGTGTTCAATACTTTTTTTCCCGTTTCATTCCATTTTATTACACATAACCTAATTTCTGAAGTTATTTATTTTGGTTTCTTTGTATGTATGGATTGCATGGATTGTTACCGGCAGTTTTCAGGCAGAAACTCCATGCAATTCTACATGCAGGTGGCTGTAAGCAGACTTGTGTTCTTTTACATCTGCCTACCTCCAAGTGTGTTCAGGTCTGGAAAGACCTATAGGTGATGGATCATGTATAGGCCTATATGTGATGGATTGGAGCTAGACTGATGTAAAAAAACACAAGTCTGTTCACATCCAGCAATCCATAGAGCAATCCTGGGTCTACCGCAGTCTGCTGTGAAAATGTGGACAAAAACTGAAGTGGCACGGATGTCACAAAACGGACATCCATTCTATTTGGCTCAGATTGCTCATGGATCTCATGCTGAACTGAGTGGAACACAATGTGAAAGAACCCTTAATCAATCAGTAACCTAGAGAAAAGATGCAGATAAGAGATTATGACTTTCCTGATCTGTTTACTTACTTCAGGTCAGTGACTTAAATAATTAAAGTTACCAGTGGGTCGGCATAACAGTCAGGCAACTAGCATTTTCAGAAGGAGAGGTTAGCAGTAGAAGCTTCCAAATAAGTTTCATGACAGGGTTCATTTAACACTTGTCCAATATTCTAATTCCTATCCCTTTGAAGTTCTAAATACATATTTAATTCTAAGAAATTTGTTATTTTTAACACTTCTTCAGTTTAAAAAAGAAAGAAAGAAGTTGACTCTGTGTGTTCATGGATTATACTAATTAAAAAACACTTTGTAGCTGTGCAGAAAGTTTGCTAAAGGGTCAAGTGGAGCATAGGAACGTATCACAGGGTCATGATATAGACTTGCTAGAACAGCTAAATTTTCAGGGAATGTTTAAAAACTCAGACTGCTGGAGTGTCATTTTACACGAAAAAACCTGATGGCTTAATATTGGTGCTAGAACATATTATAGTTGTACCTAGAGGCATGAGTGACAGGTGGTGAAGGAAGTAAGAATTAGAAGGTATATTCTGGGAATGTTATAAACATCATGGTAGAATTACTACATCTAAGGTTATTAACACTGTATAGCCCTGATGCCCAATCTGCAGCCCGTTGGTACTTACTGTGTGGTCCTTGGGCCTCAGCAGCCAATAGTGATTAGTTTCCTTGCCAAAGTGCTTATTCAGGTAAAGTGTAGGTAAATATTTTTTACTACCTAAATTAGTCTGTTTATTTCTAACGCATCCTCTTGTTTTTTTTTCTGTGCTTTCCAGTTTTTTTTCTCTTTCTGTGTATTTTTTTTCCTTTGACATTTTATAATGCATTTTGCTGAGATGAATATCAGAAGTGGTTTCAGCAATTTTTTAGACCTAAAAATAAATTTACTTTGCCAAAAAATACTTAAATTTGCAGTGAAATCGTCCAACTGCACCAGATTTCAAAAATCCAGCTTTAAACACTTGTCCAGATGTTATAGAACTCCAACAGTCCTCCAAACCGCCAGAAATTTGACCCAGAAGTTATCAACCTATGCTGGCACAGCATTGTCTTTCCCAAAACTTATGCCGCATACACACGATCGGATTTTACGGCATACTTGGTGTCCCTTGTTAATTAGACATAGGGGGCTTATTTTAAAAAGGCAAAATCATTTTTCACTACAAGTGCAAATTGTACTTGGAATTGCCCTGAAAGAGCATTTGGAAGTGCATTCGCTGTGGATCCGATGGGCACATGCAAGGAACCCTCAAAAAAAAAAATTCTCTTGCACATGATTGTATGATAAAATCAGCAGAGCTACCCCTCATTTCAGATCTTCCCCTCAGATTTACAGCAACTGCACTGCACTTTGCAATAGCACTTTGCAAAATGATTTAGCCTTTTGTAAATAACCCACATATAGTCTTTTTGACCTGTACCTGCCTACTCACAAACCAAATGTCCTTTTTGAATCAAAACACATAGTCAATAATGTAAGGTAAGGGAAATATCAATTTATTTTGGTCAAAACAGAAATGAGGAAGGCAACACTGGAGACACTTTTGGAATGTGTGAAGCCTTTGCCCCCCAGGACACACATCAAGTTAGAGGACAATAAAATTGGTATCTTGCGACTAGGGAGCACAGTCCGAAGTCAGACCAGACAGAAGCCAGCCAATCACTTTTGAGTCTTCCGTGGAGCCTTCCCTGCACGCTGCCCTGCAGCCTTCCCTCCACGCTTCGCTGCAGCCTTCCTTGGAGGCTGTGCCTCTGGTGGTGTACTTGGGGCAGGAGGAGGAGGAGTAGCAGGAGGAGTGGCTCCATCTGCTATATATGTTTTTGCAGTAAGCTCCCCTCTCAAGCCCTTCTGATATGCTTGAAAAATCAGACCCTCACAGAGGAGGCGTTGCCCCTTTTCTAGTTCCAGCAATCTGGTGGCCATATAGATTCCATACGCCTCTTCCGCATTGGGTGGTGTGCTGAGGATTTGGCTGGCTTCACGAATGAGGCTAGTGATTCCTCCTCTGTTCGGGTCATCTTTCTGGGCCTTTTGGTGGTAATGCGGAGGGGAGGCACCTGACACTCCGTGAGGCTTCTACTGGGCCCAGCCACGGCCTCCTCCTCTCTCCCACTGGGCAAGCCCTCCTCCTCTATACCTCTGGGCACGGACTCCTCCTGGCTGAGCTCATCCTGGGTCAAAAAAAGGGACATACCGGTAGTTGTAATTTTTGCTTACACAATCACACACAATTTTCAGCTCATGACTTGCAAATATAATTCAAAACAAATAGTAAAGGCTATCTTTTTGACCCCACCATTATTCTAGCTGCTCACCAATATTTGAAGTATATTTTTGGCCACTACTGTCTAGTGATATGTCTACATATTAATATTTGTGATGAAGTCATTTTTGGTGAAGCACTTCAAAAATGTTTAGGTTTACATCATTAATATTTACACAATACCAAATTCACCAAAAAGGTATACCTGGCTGAAGCTGGGCGCATCCACTTCATCGAGGATGAAAGGGCCCAGTTCTTGTTGGGACTCCTCACCTGGGGTGGAGGGAAGGGTGGGGGTGGCGGGAAGGCTGGAGGGAAGGGTGGAAGAAAGGCTGGAGGGAGGGCTGGAGGGAAGGCTCAAAAGTGATTGCCTTGCTTCTGTCTGGTCATCCAGAAATCACATTTTTTGGTAGTACCACAGCTTGGGGACATAAACCTGGTCTGCTGCTGCTCCGGATCTGCGCGACTCCTGGATCTTCTTGTGTTCCCGCCTGTACATGTTGCGCAAGATACCAATTTTATTGTCCACAAACTTAAGGTCTGCCTGGGGGACTCAAGTCTTCACAAATTCCAAAAGTGTGCCCAGTATTGCCTTCCTTAGATCTCTATTAAAATACAATGGGTGCTTGACCTCCCACAGGTTTCTGTTTTCTTGATACAAATCAAGAAAACGTGTCAAAAATTCTTCCTCCTTGAAAGGATTAATTTTTTCTGAAAGACAAGACATGAGATAAAAACTGTAATGTCAGTCCAAACTCCCAGTATTATATTTGGCTCAATCTAGGGTACACACACACGCACACACACACACACACACACACACATACACACCAAACACATACCCACGTTTAATCTTACCTTTGTTTCTGATGCTCACTACTTCTGCTTGGACATACATAGGCCAGCGTAATAGCTTTATATACACTGCGCATGTGTCATGCTACGCCTGTGTCACCCGCCCCTGACGTTCTTTAGTATGATTTGTCCCTGCCCCTTCACACTTCGTTGCGCAGTGGCAGGATATAGAGAAAGATGGCGGAGAGATTATCTGCAAGTAGCACGGAGGAAAGCCCGGAGCCACAAACATCCAGATCCAGGAGGAGATATAAGGCCACCAACATGGCCTTTGAAGAGATGGTGGAGATGGTGTCCATATTGAGAAGGGAGGACTACGATGGCAAAAAAAGGACTGTACACCCGACCCAATATACAGAAGGAAAAAATAATGTGCTCAGTTGTCTCCGCTCTTGAACAAAAATTTGGCACTAAACGGGCTAAAGAACAATTGAGGAAGCGGTGATCTGACCTCAAAAGTAGGGAGCCTGAACAATATTGGCGAATAAAGAAGCTGCTAAAAAAAAGTAAGTACTTGTGTGTTCCGAATGAGATACTTAACTTGCATGCTGATCCATATACTTTTGGATTATACAGCATCGTTCATAAAGACCGTTCTTTTTAAAAAACATATGATACTAAGAAAATGACGTTTTTTTTCGCCAAATACGATGGTACAAGGTTTGGACATACATTTAGGTCTTCATAATTTGTCGTATTCCAAAAATGTGGTGATGTTGTGTAGATTGGTTTGAAACTATAATGCTTCTTCAAAAATCATTCAGTATAATGTAAGGACAGGACACAGCAGCTGTTTCCACATCTGGACTCACGAGCACTAGTGTACTATGTGACACCAGAGAAAATATTTGGGGGTAATACACATAGGGGCTCCAGGGGATACTTGAGGTCTCTGCATCTGTGAAACTTGCACGAAAATGTGTATTGTTTGGCGTTTTTGGGCAGAGTGAATTTTAATCCTGTCTTCAAAATTTTTGGTGCCAAAAAATGACACTTGTCCACAACTTCTCACGAACGTTTCATATTCCTTTTTCAAGACTGAAATATCACTGTGTTTTAACTATACCTTTTGTTTAATTATCATAGGGGAGAAAAGAATCAGACAACAGTCCAAGGATCCCAGAACCCCTCCAAGTCACCAGCCTGAAGCTGAAATTACCCCAAGCCCCAGCCCAAGACCATGCCCACCCAACAAGCTGGAGGAAGGAGAGGTGGAGGAAGTGTGCCTATTTCCACCCCACCAAGTGAGTGACTGACACCCCAGCTTAAGTTCATCTATTTAGGCGTGCATATTTTAGGTGATGTTCTGGTTGTGGAAGGCCAAGCGGCGGAGCAATTTAGCACAGACAGTGCACAAAGTCTCATTGGCCAGATAATGGTGTAGAATGGTCAAATTGATAGAATGTGTGACCAAATTGACAGCATGAGAAATCGGCTGGTCAGCATGCAACAGTAAATGAAGAACATGATTGATGTTTTGGGCAGAATCTAATAACTTTTTGCCTAAAAACATCAATCATGTTCTTCATTTCATTGTCAAGTTTTATTTCTCTCAAATGTTTAAACTTGCTAAATACTAATGTAAAAATTTTGCAGATGCACACGATGTGTCATCATGTGCTATCTTCCATCAGGGGATATCAATGTACTTGTTTTGTGTTTGCAACCCCTTCATCAGAATAATGTTAGTTTGTGAGAGGAACAAAGGGATTGTACACACAAAACACGTCCATTGCTCCCCCATGATGGGAGATAGCACATGTTGACTTGAACCTTTTTTTCACCAGAAATTGTGAGCATCTGCAATTTTTTTATTTTACATGGGTGACATCAGCAGCACCGTTATTAACATGTTGAACTTTGTAAGTTCCTGTTATTTTTTGTTCTTATGGTTTTTAAAACCCTGTTGTGAAGCCAAATTTTGAAAACAATGTATATTTTCTACAAATATGCCTAAACTAAAAAAATACAAAAAAATATTGTTAACAAAAAAAAAAAACACGTTCAAACAAAATGCACCTTTCAATGTGCACACAATAAAATGTTTTTACTACTACAATGTGTATGGCTTATTATTTATCAATAACAGTTTGTTATTTTTTTTGGGTGGTTACAGTGACAAAGGGCCTTATTAACTAATGGGAAATGCACTTCCCACTACAAGTGCACCAGGAGACAGACAAAACTAAATATAAGTACTTTTAAACATAACTTGGATATCAGATTACACAAAAACATTCTTGAACAACAGCAGTTGAATATTATTTTTTTTTTTTTTTACATCAAAGAAGTTTATTGTAAAGAGTTTTAAACAGTACAATACAAATCAAAGCAATGTGTACAATACTAGCAGTATACAATTCTCATCCTGCACTCTTGCAAACATGGTTTTATCTATATCTGACTAATAGACCTACGCTTTAATAGTTACAGAATTATTTAATCTTTGCCTAAATTGCGTATTATTTATTTGTTAAGCTTAAATCACTTACAGAACTTCAATATACAAAATATTGTTTGCTTTGTTAGTTAGCTTTGATTTTTCAAACTTATGTATATTTTTAACATAGAGAAGGGGATAGAAGTGAGGTAAAGAAAGAAAAAGAGAAAAAAAAAAAAAGGGTGAAGAAGGAGAGTGCATATGTTTAGTAAAGCAGGTATATTTTATTTTGTGTCTTAAATGGCATATATAAATTCAGAATCAGATTTGGTGGAGACTGGTCGTCGCCACCGCTGCAGTCATCAGGAATCTCTAGTCTATGTCGCCAACTTCTAGTGGTTCATTATTTTATCATAAACTTCGGAGGCCTTAAAGGCGAACCACGGAGACCAAGTCTTTTGATATTTTTCGGCTTTGTCCTGGGATTGTGCCAGGGTATCTTCCATGTAACAGGTTTCAGCAACCTTTTTTAGCCATTCTTGAATGGACGGAGGGTGTGTGTTTTTCCAGTACAGAGGTATTAGTGCCTTAGCAGCATTAAGTAAGTGTTTTGTTAAAGATCTTTTGTAACGTCTGATGGGGAAGTTAGTGATATGAAGTAGACAGCAAGCAGCATTAAGTGTAATCCTGGTCTCCGTGATTTGCCTCACAATTTTCCTGACTTCATTCCAGTAGTTTGTAATTTTGGGGCATTCCCACCAAACATGCAGGAGGGTGCCTATCTCTCCTCCACATCTCCAGCAAGTGTCTGAAGCCTGTGGACACCATTTCTTTAACTTGTCAGGGGTAGCATACCATTGTGTCAGAAGTTTGTAGGATAACTCTTGAGTTTTGGTGCTGATCGAACAGCTATGGGAAAGAACGCATGCTGCCTCCCACTGTCTGTCAGTTATGTTTATTTGTAAAGTGGAAGACCAAGCCTTGCAATATCTGTCGTCTCTAGTCCCTTTCGTCCTTTGTAGCCATGCATACATGACCGATGTTGCCCGGTTACATTGCGACCCGTTAGAACAGATTTCTTCTAATTCCATCAGCTCCCTAGAAAGTTGGGGTTTCCTATATTTGTCATTTAAGAAGCTACGGATCTGGAAGTATGTCCACAGAGGTAGTCTTGGGAGTCCGATGTCAACCTTTAGTGTGGTAAAGTCTTTAATTTGGCCTTTGTGAAAGCATGTCTTTGCAGTGAGAGGTTGTGTGAGATCTAGAGCCTGTAAACAGGTATTTCTGAGACCCGGAGGGAAGTCAGGGTTATCGGTCAGGGGGGTGAGCGGGCTGATACTGGATGTTAGGTCTGTGTTTTTAGCTATACTGTGAAACAAGTGTAATGTCGTGCCTGTCAGAGGATGTTTTTTAGCGAGGGAATGATGAGCTTTGAGCGGTGTCCATGGGGCGAATTTCAATGGCGTTTGATATAATGAGTTCTCCAGTATTACCGAATCCTTAGTTTCCTCATGACAGTGCCAATCAATCACTCTCATGAGATGGGATGCAAGATAGTAGTTGTAGAAATTTGGTAGTCCCATCCTGCCTAGGTTTTTTGGCCTATTAAGAAGAGAGAAGCTAATTCTAGGTTTCTTAAGTCTCCAGATAAACTGAATCAGGGTAGATTGCAATGCCTTAAAGAATTTCCGTGGTATTCTGATCGGCAGTGTTCTGAGAAAGTAAAGCAATCTAGGGAGTATAACCATTTTCAAAGCCGCTGATCTCCTGAACCAAGACAAATATTTGGAGTGCCATTTTTGTAGGTCTGTTTTTATTTTATGTAGAAGGGCAGGAAAGTTGCGCTCATATGTATACGTTAAGCTCGGGGTTAACCAAATCCCAAGGTATTTAAGAGCATTTGGCTCCCATCGAAAGGGACAATTTTGTCTGGCTTTGGTTAAGTTGTCTGTTGTGAGAGAAATGTTCATAGCTTCAGATTTCGTGAAGTTGATCTTAAGGTTTGCTATAAAACCGAAATGTGTGAACTGTTTCATTAAGTTGGGGATTGTAGTGTGGGGGTTGGTCAGAAAAAACAGAAGGTCGTCGGAATAGGCTGCGATCTTATATTCCTTGCCTGCCACTTTAAACCCTGATACTGAGCTGTCTAAATTAACTGTCCTGATGAAAGGCTCTAGTGAAAGAATGAATAGTAGCGGTGACAGTGGGCACCCTTGCCTAGTGCCATTTGTGATCAAGACCCTATCTGACAATGTGCCGTTGATTTTCAATTGGGCTGAAGGTTTGTCATATAAAGTGGAGATCCAGCTCATCGTGTGTGACCTCAGCCCAATGAACCTACAGGTCTCCAGCATATAGTCCCATGCGACTCTATCAAAGGCCTTCTCCGCATCCGTGGACAGGAGAAGGCCCTCGCAGTCACCCCTGTGGGCTGCATGTGTTAACAGAAGGGCCTTGATCACATTGTCCCTTGCCTCTCTACCAGGCATGAAACCCACCTGCTCCCGACCCACCAAAGAGTGTAGTAGTGGTCTCAGTCTATTCGCTATAACTTTTGCTAGGATTTTCAAATCTAAGTTCAGTAATGAGATAGGCCTATAGCTGGCGCAATCTGCTGGGTCCTTTCCTGGTTTAGGCACGACTGTGATATGGGCAGACAAAAAATCATCTGTTGCATGGTTGGGTGAGGACAGGGCATTCAAAGCTCTAGTCAATGGTGGCAGTAGGCTAGTGCTGAATGATTTGTAGTAAATTGATGTAAAGCCGTCCGGGCCCAGGCTTTTTCCTGACTTAAGTTCTTTAATGACTGACATTATTTCTGTTTCTGTTATTTCTCCTTCCAAAAGAGAGGTTTCTGTATCCTCTAACTTGGGGAGCCCACTGTTGCGCAAATAGTCCTTTATGGCTGAATATCTATCAGTCTTTATAAATTGAGGTTTGTGTTGTGGGGCAAATTATATAGGGCTGAAAAAAATTGGTGGAAATGTGAGGCTATGTCTTTGGTGACAACATCTAGTTTCCCCTCCTGTGACCTGATTCCTACTATATTGTTTTTCAGATATTGATTGGATGCCTATTTGGGCATCGGTTACATTTTGTAGATCTCTTTGAGTGACAAATAAAAAGTCTATGCGTGAGTATCTGTTATGTGGTATTGAATGAAACGTGAAATCTCTGGAGTCTGGGTGAAGATATCTCCATGTGTCTATTAATTGTAGGGAGCTGAGGAGTGTTTTGATTTTTTTGTTATGTTGAAGTCTCCTCCCAATATAAGTATTCCTGTTGCAAAGCCCATAAGTACCCAAACTATCTTTTGGCAAAAGGTTACTTGTGCTGTGTTAGGGAAGTAGACTTTTGCTATCGTGATCGGTCTGTCATGGTATGTACCTTGAATAAATACGTATCTTCCCTCTGGGTCACTAAGGCTTTCACTAAGAGTAAAAGGTGCCTCCTTACTCACAAGAGTCGTTACTCCTTTAGTCTTGGCCTGGTCATTAGTTGCATGATATGCAGTGGGAAAGAACACGTTCGTAATTTTTGGAATGTGCCCTGTGTTAAAGTGGGTCTCCTGCAAGAGGACAAAGTGTGGCTTACCCCGCTTTAGTTCCCTGAGGAGCAAAGTCCTTTTTTCTGGTGTGTTCAGTCCTCTGATGTTGTGAGAGATCACCTTTGGGTATTTACCCAACAGTGAGTAAGCCATCTGTAGGATTAGTTAGGTGGTTCCAGCAGATAAGTCTTACAACCAGCACTGGGAAGATTACAGACGACCAGTCTCCACCACAACTCCTTAAAAAAAACAGAAAGGGTAAGTGGAATAGGGGGGATAGGGGTAGGTACAAAAATAAAAAAAGTAAGTCTAAAAAAGAGGGAAAGAAGAAAAGAAGAGGAGAGAAGAAAAGAAATGTTAGTACAACAGAGTATTCAACAATAGGGTTCAATTCTATTGTACGTAGATTGATTGTATCACACCCTAGTCAGTTCATAAACCTAACCAGAGTTTTTAAGTAGTATATCTGAGTCGAGGAGTCTCAGCTCAGATATACTTTGGGGTGACGTGTTAAGTCCGTGACCAGGACTATAAAACAACCTGTATACAAAAAAAGGGTTAGTTATTTGTTATTATAACTATGACGGATAACGACAAAGACACAGCCTCTAAAAGGCAACTTTTAACTTGGATCTGGTGAGATGCCAACTCTATTTAAATGCCCTCTTCCACAACTCTCCACTGATGTGGATTTGTCCTGTTGATTGACGGTGCTCTAAGTGGGCGTATGTGGCCTCACAGCAAGTTCAGATCAATAGACTAATAGAAAACGCGTGAGCTTCATGTTCCGAGTTTCAGAGTCTTGGAGTTATTTGTATCCTTTGTGGGATATGCCAGCTGACGTTCTGCCCCCAGCAGCTCACAACCTTCCAAACCTCTCTGAAATGGGATTGCTGAGTAGGCAGCTCGGCTCCATCTAATCTGATGAGTAAGAAATCAACCCAAAGTAAACAAATCCAACTTAGCAAAGTGTTCCCTTGACTCCTGTAAAAAGGTAGCCACAGCTGCTCATCGCTAGGGATGAGCTTCGTGTTCGAGTCCAACCCATGCTCGACTCGAACATCGGCTGTTCGATCGTTCGCCGAATTGCGAACGATATGGGCCGTTCGCGCCAAATTCGTGTGGCGCGTCACGGCCCATAATTCACTGCGGCATCGCAGCGCATTGCTTGCTGATGATTGGCCAAGCATGCACTATGACCCGCATGCTTGGCCAATCACAGCGCCGCCTTAACAGAGAGCCATAATTGGCCAAAGCCAAGGAGGCTTTGGCCAATTATGGCTCAGGGGATTTAGTACACGCCCCACACTATATAAGGCCGCCTGCACGGCGGCCCTGTGCAGTGTGTTCCGGTGTGCTTAGAGAGAGAGAGAGACAGTGTCATTTCATTTGAGTTAGCTAGATTAGGCAGGACAGTCAGTCAGTTAGCTGCACTTAAAGTGTATTGTGTATATATATGCATCCCAGGTGTTGCATATATATATATATATATATATATATATATATATATATATATATATACACTGTATTCAGTTTAGCTAGATCCGTTCCTGTTATCTTCTAGACTATTTACATTTAGTGCAGTGCGTCCTGCTCACAGTGTTCAGCTAGATCCGTTCCTGTTATATTCCTACTGACAGGCAGGCTTGTCTTGTTACAGTATTTTGAAGAAAATTACTGGTGTTCTTTTGATCCTATTAGTACCACAGTCAGGCAGCTAGACTATTTACAGTTAGTGCAGTGCGTCCTGCCCACAGTGTTCTGCTAAACCTACAAGTAAGTGGGGTGCGTCCTGCTCACAGTGTTCAGCTAAACCTACAAGTTAGTGGGGTGCGTCCACCTCACAGTGTTCAGCTAAACCTACAAGCTAGTGGGGTGCGTCCTGCTCACAGTGTTCAGCTAGATCCGTTCCTGTTATCTTCTTACTGACAGGCAGGCTTGTCTTGTTACAGTAAATACAGCTACCTGAAGAAAATTGCTGGTGTTCTTTTGATCCTATTAGTACCACAGTCAGGCAGCTAGACTATTTACAGTTAGTGCAGTGCATCCTGCTCACAGTGTTCTGCTAAACCTACAAGTTAGTGGGGTGCGTCCTGCTCACAGTGTTCAGCTAAACCTACAAGTTAGTGGGGTGCGTCCACCTCACAGTGTTCAGCTAAACCTACAAGCTAGTGGGGTGCGTCCTGCTCACAGTGTTCAGCTAGATCCGTTCCTGTTATCTTCTTACTGACAGGCAGGCTTGTCTTGTTACAGTAAATACAGCTACCTGAAGAAAATTGCTGGTGTTCTTTTGATCCTATTAGTACCACAGTCAGGCAGCTAGACTATTTACAGTTAGTGCAGTGCGTCCTGCTCACAGTGTTCTGCTAAACCTACAAGTTAGTGGGGTGCATCCTGCTCACAGTGTTCAGCTAAACCTACAAGTTAGTGGGGTGCGTCCACCTCACAGTGTTCAGCTAAACCTACAAGCTAGTGGGGTGCGTCCTGCTCACAGTGTTCAGCTAGATCCATTCCTGTTATCTTCTTACTGACAGGCAGGCTTGTCTTGTTACAGTAAATACAGCTACCTGAAGAAAATTGCTGGTGTTCTTTTGATCCTATTAGTACCACAGTCAGGCAGCTAGACTATTTACAGTTAGTGCAGTGCGTCCTGCTCACAGTGTTCTGCTAAACCTACAAGTTAGTGGGGTGCGTCCTGCTCACAGTGTTCAGCTAAACCTACAAGTTAGTGGGGTGCGTCCACCTCACAGTGTTCAGCTAAACCTACAAGCTAGTGGGGTGCGTCCTGCTCACAGTGTTCAGCTTGATCCGTTCCTGTTATCTTCTTACTGACAGGCAGGCTTGTCTTGTTACAGTAAATACAGCTACCTGAAGAAAATTGCTGGTGTTCTTTTGATCCTATTAGTACCACAGTCAGGCAGCTAGACTATTTACAGTTAGTGCAGTGCGTCCTGCTCACAGTGTTCTGCTAAACCTACAAGTTAGTGGGGTGCGTCCACCTCACAGTGTTCAGCTAAAGCTACCTGTAGAAGGTTGGTGGTGTTCTCATACTACAGGCAGGCAGTTGATTTTGCTAGCTGCAGTATCAGTACATATATATATATATATATATATATATATATATATATATATATATATATCCCAGCTTAGTGCAGCTACAGGCCATTAGTATGTCTGGAAGGCCAAGAAGGAGAGGCAGACAGTCACAAGCCAATAAGAGAGGGCAAGCAGGCTCTGTGTCTAGTGCTGGTCGTGGAGACGGTGCATCCTCATCAGCACGTGGCCATGGGACACGCTTGGCCTTTTTTTCGGCAGCTGGCCATGTTGAGCCGCAACATGCGGAAGACTTGGTCGAGTGGATGACCAAGCCGTCCTCATCCTCCTCATCCTCTCTCACCCATGCCCAGGGTACTTTGTCTGGCAAAGCAGCGGCCTCTTCCCTCGGCTCAATGTCATCAGTGACTCCTTCCCTAGCCCCACCATGTCCTCCTGAGGAGTCCCTCGAACTGTTTGACCACAGTGTTGGGTACATGCTCCAGGAGGATGCCCAGCGTTTGGAAGGCTCTGATGATGATACTGAGCTCGATGAAGGCAGTAACACGAGCACGGACAGAGGGGGTGCCCAAGAAGGACAGCAATCTGGCAGTCATGCTCCCCCTGCTGCAGCATACTGCCAGGTTTGCTCCAGTGATGAGGAGGGAGGGGATGATGAGGTCACTGACTCAATGTGGGTGCCTGATAGGAGAGAGGAGGAGGAGGAGGAGGCGGCACATCACCAACGAGGCAGGATGCCCTCCAGGGGCCAGCCTAAGGGCAGCACATTGACTGCATCACACCCCAAAGCTCCACATGTGTAGGGCGCTGCAGTCTCTGCGCGTTATTCAAAAAGTTCTTTGGTGTGGGCCTTTTTTGAGACGAGTGCATCAGATCGCACCGCTGCTATTTGCAACATATGTCTCAAGCGTATCTCGCGTGGCCAAAACATCTCCCGCTTGGGTACCACATGCTTGACCAGACATATGTTGACCTGCCATGCAGTTCGTTGGCAAGCGTATCTAAAAGACCCACACCAAAGAACAAAGAGGACCTCTGCTTGCTCCTCATCAGCTGAGATTTCCAACCCCACTAGACCTTCAGTCCTCTCTGAGACCTGCACTGAGAGGAATGAAGGTGTAGAATTAGGTGTGTCACAGCCACGTACTTGTGGGCAATCTGATTTTGGTACACCGACGTCAGATTGTACCAGGCAAATTTCCCTGCTCCAGCTGCTGCACCGCCGAAAGAAGTTTGCTCCCAGCCATCCACATGCCCAACGGTTGAATGCTAGCTTGGCAAAATTGCTAGCACTTCAACTGCTGCCTTTTCAGTTGGTAGACTCTGCCCCCTTCCGTGAGTTTGTGGAATGTGCGGTTCCTCAGTGGCAGGTACCCAAACGCCACTTTTTCTCACGGAACGCGATTCCGGCTCTCTACCAGCATGTGGAAGGCAATGTCCATGCCTTGCTGGACAGGGTGGTCAGCGGTAAGGTGCATATTACCGCTGACTCATGGTCCAGCAGGCATGGACAGGGACGTTACCTAAGTTTCACGGCGCATTGGGTGACTCTGCTGGCAGCTGGGAAGGATGCAGGACAAGGTGCAGTAGTGTTGGAGGTTGTTCCGCCACCACGCCTCCAAAATGCTAATGATTGTGACACACCTCTCTCCTCCACCCCCTCCTCTTCTTCTTCCTCCATGGCCTCTTCCTCGGAACCAGCGGTGCTCCGTAGTCGTTCAAGGGGCTACGCAAGTACGCAGGCCAAAAGATGCCATGCGGTGCTTGAGCTGGTGTGCTTGGGGGACAGGAGCCACACTGGGGCAGAGGTTCTGTCAGCTCTGCAGGGGCAGGTTCAGAGGTTGTTGACGCCACACCAACTTAAGGCAGGAATGGTGGTTTGCGACAATGGCACCAACCTCCTCTCTGCCCTCCAACAGGGACAAATGACCCATGTGCCCTGTTTGGCTCACGTCCTTAACTTGGTGGTGCAGCGGTTCTTGGGCAGGTACCCGGGCTTACAGGATGTCCTGAGGCAAGCCAGGAAAGTCTGTGTGCATTTCCGCCGGTCATATAATGCCAGTGCTCGGCTGACGGACCTCCAAAAGGAGTTTAACCTGCCCAAGAACCGCCTAATCTGTGACATGCCCACCAGGTGGAACTCAACGTTGCCCATGCTGCAGCGGCTGCACACGCAGCAGAGGGCCATCAATGAGTACCTGTGCGACTATGGCACCAGGACAGGGTCAGGGGAGCTTGTTTTTTTTTCCCCACGCCAGTGGGCCATGATCAGGGATGCATGCACTGTCCTGTCACCATTTGAGGAGGCCACGAGGATGGTGAGCAGTCACAGTGCATGCATCAGTGACACTGTCCCCCTTGTCCACCTGTTGGAGCACACGCTGCGTGGAATAATGGACAGGGCACTTGAGGCAGAACAGAGGCAGGAAGAGGAGGACTTCCTTAGCTCTCAAGGCCCCCTTTATCCAGACAGTGTTCCTGCGTGCCCGCCGATCACACAGGAAGAGGACGAGGAGGAAGAGGAGGAGGAGGAGGAGGAAGATTGTGTCAGTATGGAGGTGGAGCCTGGCACTCAGCATCAGCAGCAGTCTTTAAGGGATCAGTCCCAAGAAACACATGGACTTGTACGTGGCTGGGAGGAGGTGGCTGCGGACCATGTCGTCCTTAGTGACCCAGAGGACTCCGGACCGAATGCCTCAGCAAACCTACGCTGCATGGCCTCCCTGATCCTGCAAAGCCTGCGTAAGGATCCTCGTATTCGTGGTATCAAGGAGAAGGACCAATACTGGCTGGCAACCCTCCTTGATCCACGTTACAAGGGTAAGGTTGCGGACCTTATCTTGCCATCGCAGAGGGAGCAGAGGATGAAACATCTTCGGGAGGCCTTGCAGAAAGGTCTGTGCAACGCGTTCCCAGAGACTGGGAGGTTACAAACTCCTGTTTCTGGACAACGTGTTGCTGAGGCTTCGGTCAGTCAAAGAAGGAGCGGTGGAGAAGGTGGCCGTCTGACCGATGCGTTCAGACAATTTTTTGGTCCGCAGCCCCAAGGTATGATCGGTTCCAGCAACCATCGCCAGCGTCGATTTTACATGGTGCAGGAATACCTAGGGGCAAGATCAGACTTGGACACCTTTCCCACCGAAAATCCTCTGGGTTACTGGGTCTTGAGGATGGATCACTGGCCAGAGCTTGCACAGTATGCAATTGAGCTACTGGCCTGTCCTGCATCCAGCGTTCTTTCGGAACACACATTCAGTGCTGCTGGAGGCGTGGTAACCGATCACAGGGTGCGTCTGTCCACTGACTCGGTCGATCGACTGACCTTCATAAAAATGAATGAGTCTTGGATCACCACCAGCTACCAAGCACCTGATGCTGATGTAACCGAATAATTTTTTTTGAAATCTCAGATCCCTTCAAAGACTGCCTATGCTGATGCTGAGTGACTATCCCTGAGTAATTACCCTCTTCCTCCTCAATCATCACGCTGATAGCTTGTAAGAACATTTTTGGTTCTGGGTGCCACCACCAGTGCCTAAGGCACAATTTTTCAGCCCCTGTTTAACAGGGGCGTGTAATTACGATTTTTGATGCAATACTTTGCAGCAGGGCTCGTTCCTGCATTCCAACTAGAGTGTCTGTGAGGGGTTGCAGTGTTGTGGCACCAGCACCAGTGCCTAAGGCCCAATTTTTCAGCCCTTGTTTAACAGGGGCGTGTAATTACAATTTTTGATGCAATACTTTGCAGCAGGGCTCGTTCCTGCATTCCAACTAGAGTGTCTGTGAGGGGTTGCAGTGTTGTGGCACCAGCACCAGTGCCTAAGGCCTAATTTTTCAGCTCCTGTTCAACAGGGGCATGTAATTACAATTCTTGATCTAATATTTCACAGCAGAGCCCTGTGAGGGCTTACAGTGTTGTGGCCACAGCAACACCAAAGGCCCAAATTTCTGCTGAGTATATAGGGCAGGACCCTACTTTCAAACAACTAACTTACAAACGACTCCTACTTGCAAACGGAAGGAGACAACAGGAAGTGAAATCTACCCCTAGGAAGGGAAATTCTCTCCTGTAAGAGTTAATATGGGAAAAACATTTCTCCTTTCCACTGATGCTTTCCAATCCATTGGGACAAAAAGTGAGGTGAAATCTTCTGAAGAGGAGGAAAGACAGCAAAACAAATGTCACAGGGGTGATAACCCTTCCCTATGTTTTCCAAAAAGCTTAAAAAAGATTTTTTGGCTGGAGCTAAACACGTTAAAAATGTACCCGTTCAAAATTACAAAGAGGTTTTCTACTTAACAACAAACCTACAGCCTGTATACTGCTGTTCAGAGTATATAGGGCCTGGTGGCCCCACACCTTTCCTTATTTTAATTTGGGTGCGGGGTTCCCCTTAATATCCATACAAGACCCAAAGGGCCTGGTAATGGACTGGGGGGTACCCATGCCGTTTGTCTCACTGATTTTCATCCATATTGCCAGGACCCGACATTACATTAAACCCGCAAGCAGTTTTAAATGAGATTTTTTCCTTTAAAAATGACATTTGGTGCAGGGACTGTTCTAAACACGGGAAACACGCGTCACTTTACAGGCATACTATAGACACCCCTCAGGTACGATATTTAAAGGAATATTTCACTTTTTTTTTTTTTACTTTAAGCATCATTAAAATCACTGCTCCCGAAAAAACGGCCGTTTTTAAAAGTTTTTTTTGCATTGATACATGTCCCCTGGGGTAAGACCCGGGTCCCCAAACCCTTTTTAGGACAATACCATGCAAATTAGCCTTTAAAATGAGCACTTTTGATTTCGAACGTTCGAGTCCCATAGACGTCAATGGGGTTCTAATGTTCGTGCGAACTTTCGGTCCGTTCGCAGGTTCTGGTGCGAACCGAACCGGGGGGTGTTCGGCTCATCCCTACTCATCGCGTATGTAGACCTTGCTAGAGCAAAGAAAAAAAAAAAAAAAAGGAAAAAGGGAGCACAAAAAGAAAGAAAAAGGGGGTGTTGAAGGTAGACAACTTTAAACTTAGATCACATCCTGAAGGCCCATAAAGAAGGGTCTCAACCTAATGAACTTATTGTTCACTTAATCAATCAGATACGTGGGATCTTGAGGGTGTTGGACGTGAGACTGGAGTCCCCCTTGGTGTTCCTCCTCCCCGTCCTTGTTTCATTCTTTTGTTCTGTTGTTGTTTGTCAGGGGTAGAGAATGGCGACCCATGTGGGTTTTTAATGTGAGGTGGTAGGGCAAACTCCTGATACCACTCCGGCAAGTCTAGCACTTCCATATCCAATGCTGTACAGAAATCCGGTAGTTCCTCTGGTGTACGCAGCACTAGCTGTTTTCCTGTGACATTTACTACTAAGGCGAATGGAAAGCGCCACGTGTATCTGATGTCTTTCTCTCTAAGTTTGTCCAGGAGGGGGCGAAGTGCCCTTCTGTTCTTTAATGTAATCTGTGAGAGATCCTGGTACAGCATGATGTGTGCGCCGTTGAATATGATGTGTTCATTTCTCCTTGCTTTCCTCATGATATCTTCCTTGAGGGGAAAACTTTGTAAGCAGCAAATTATGTCTCTTGGGGGAGCGGTGTCTGGACCTCTGGCTCTAAGCGCTCTGTGTGCCCTGACAAACTCTATTTCAGAGTCCTCTTTTCTTTCTAGTAGACTGTTAAACAATCTCCTGAGCGCGGGCATTATCTGTTCATTGTCTACAATTTCAGGGATCCCCCTCACCCTGATATTGTTTCTGCGACCGCGGTTATCAAGATCTTCAAGATGGCGATTCATTTCAATAAGGTGTGAAACATGTCTGTCAGCAATCTTGTCTAGTCTATGCAGCGCTTTGTCTCTATGTTTCCCCTGTTCCTCTACCGCTTCCATCTTATCAGATAGTACTAATATATTTGATTTTAAGTCTGTAATAGCTGCAGAGAATGTCGCTTTTATGTCTGCAGCAAAGCCAGACATATCTGCGTAAGTGAGAGGCTTATTGGAGTGCGTTCTGCTCCTACCTGGGCCTTCCATGGCGGACTGCGAGTCCTCGCTGAAGTCCTCCTCCTCCTCCTGCAGTGACCGTGCCATCTTGTGTCCCGCCACATTGCCGTGGGCCGTAGTTGTGGCTTTCAGAAGCTCTGAAATGCTTCTTGCTGAGGAGGATGCTGCTGCCGAAGGGCGTGTTTTATTGTGGGGAGTCTGGTGCATCAGTCTGCCCATCTCCCGATCCGAGCAGTCAGATTAGAAAGCAGTCGGCTGTGTCTTATCCTGGAGCTCCATCAGTGTGCATCCATCTCGGTCGCTCGCCAAGCCATGCTCCCCAGTTGAACATTATTAATATGTGTTATTTAAAAAAAACAAAAAAACAAAAAAGTAAGGCCCACTTATAAGATTACTCACCCCCTCTGATGGACCATTGATCAATTTGTATGTGGGGGGAGGGGTACTAATTGGGGCCAAGAACACACCTGACAGTTGCAAACATTTGAGGGGGTGGGGGAGGGGTGCTAATTGGGGCCCAGAACACACCTGACAGTTGCAAACATTTGAGGGGGTGGGGGAGGGGTACTAATTGGGGCCAAGAACACACCTGACAGTTGCAAACATTTGAGGGGGTGGGGGAGGGGTGCTAATTGGGGCCCAGAACACACCTGACAGTTGCAAACATTTGAGGGGGTGGGGGAGGGGTACTAATTGGGGTCAAGAACACACCTGATAGTTGCAAACATTTGAGGGGGTGGGGGAGGGTAAAACAGTACAATGGAGCTGACAATATACATTGTTCAAACGACTATAGGCTAGAGGTATAAATGGACCCAGGATTGCATGGTGGGGAGGTTATTGAAGAGAAATATGCATGTAGGCCAAAAAATGATTAAGGTAAAAAAACAGGCATGCATGAAGATAAAGGGGACATTCCCAGCATATTCAAAGCATGGTAATTAGGTAACGAGGACATTTAGACAATACATTAGCAAACATTAAATACATATCATGTAATGTTAAAGGAAAAAACTTACCTTCATATAGTCCTTCTGCAGGACCTGAATAATAGCAGAATAGGTCTCTGGGATTATGATCCCCAGAGCCTGGGGGGAGATGCCCGTCGAGAACTTCAAGTCCTGAAGACTTCTCCCAGTCGCCAAGTAACGTAAAGTGGCAACTAGCCTCTGCTCCTCAGTAATGGCTTGCCTCATGCAGGTATCCTGCCTGCTGATATAGGGGGTCAATATATGCAGCAGACGTACAAAAACGGGGTCCGTCATCCTGAGAAAATTCCTGAAATCCTCAGGATTATTCTCACGGATCTCACGGAGCAAAGGCATGTGCAAGAATTGGTCACGCTGGCGCAACCAATTCTTCATCCATGAGCTCCTCCTCGCCCTGTTCATGGACTGTACTCGGGTCAAAGTATTAACCCCAACACCAAGTCCCCACGCAGCACAAACTCGAGAACGAGTACGTCCACGCAACATGGCTTCAAAACGGTCGGCTGGTCAAACAAACAAACTTAGAACAAACGCACTGAAGAACAGCAAGGCCTATGAAGAGCGACCTGAAAATCAGGAACGAGCGGACCAGAACGGCCTGCTAGGCAGGTTACGAACTGACCAACACGTACTGAAAAGCAGATACAAACCTCACAAGCACAAACTGAACCGCAGAAAATGATCGAAATAAGCTGAAGTGTGAAAAGCACAAATCGTCTCTAACCAAACCTCTACTAACACGAGATAAACACGAGATTAGAAGAAGGAGCCCAAAGGGTGGCGTAGTGGGGCTTGAACTTCCTTTTTCTAGTGCCGTTGTACGTGCTGTACGACACCGCGTTCAAAACCATCAGACTTTTGGAGTGATCGTGTGTGTCCAAGTCCGTCCGTTTTTATGTCCTAGCGTACAAAGTCCGTCGAAAAGATCGCCGGACCAAGTATGCCGTAAAGTCTGATTGTGTGTACGCGGCATAAGACTCTACTGGACCAAGGTGAGAAAAATCTCCCACAAATTCGCAAACGTCATCATTCCAGACAATGAAGTCTTTTTCCTATGACACCATTCAACTATTTTAAAAAATGTGTGTGCTAATGCAAAAAAATAAAAAATTCCATTCAGCCGGTAGCAATGATTCTTTTAAACCACTAAAAAAAGTGTTTTAAATTGACAGCAAATTACATTTTCCTTCTGGATTTTTTTAAAAGGGTCCTAAGGGCCTGCTATGTATTTTGGGGGACATTTGGAGGACCATTTGCTAGCAATTTGCCTCATGCATGTCCTTGATGGGACAAGGGCCTCTTCTACACAACTCTGGCCAAGTGGCTATGGGGGTTTGCGAGTTGGGGGCTTATGGGAATCTGGAAGCTGTCTTTAACAACAAGGGGGCATCTGGATACCTCACCCCATGTGAACGAGTAGAGTACCCACTAGTCATTCATCAAAAAGTTTAAATGTTAACAAAAACACAGAATCAACTGTTATACAAAGCAATGCAATGCAAAGTAATTGCCCGAATATGACCATGTGGCGCAATTATGTCACACCCCAATCTCCGCCCATTTGCTTACTGAGCTCCCTGATGACATCCTTTCCAAATGAAACGTGTAGAGGTAGGGCTATTGGAAGTATATGTCACTTCCTGGGATGTTTTATATTGCTATTGGAGTGCAGCCTAGTTCCGAGATCCAATACAGGAGCTCTCTGTGGCATTTCTATTTCCTCTTGCTGTGGAGCTGTATTATTAGGGAGACATCTGAGCTCTGGGGACCTCTTGTGGTTGAAGTAGTGACGTGACTGAGCAGTTTACCAACAAAGCACTTTTTGACCATTTATCTGTTTCAGGTTCATGGGGCTCTAGTGAGTGTGTTGTCTTCTCTTGAGTGGCACAGAGGCATAGAGGTACACAGTTGAGGTGGCTGCAAGCTGGCACTTTGAGTGGAAAGTTATTGGCACATTGGAATTGCGGATCAATGTATTCCTTATTGAAAGGACTTTGTCGCACATGGATTTTTTTTTTATAGTTTGCACTTTTCTTGGTTTGCTATATTTATAGGAGGAATGCACATTAAATAGTGTGGATCACACACCAATATATTTATTTCACTGTCAGATTTGTTGGCATATATTTGCACATACTTATGTTTTTTACTTTTTGCTGCATAAGGAGTTTTATAGCGTTGTGTTTTTTTTTTTTTTATTTATTTATTTTAGTGTTTGTGTGCAATATGAAGGGAGCATATTCAAACAGCTGCTGGGTTATACATAATATACCTACTGTGACAGGATGAGGTTCAGTCACTGTGAGACTATAGGAACATGTGACACAGGATTCGCATTTCGGGTGAATGCGATGTTTCAGACTAGTGTTTCTGGGCAGAGAACGCTGTGTATTTGGCTTTCTCCGGATTCTGTAGTTCTGGATCAGAACATTCAATCATGTGTCTGGGTTGTGCTAGACACCTGCAACCTGCCTGAGTAAACAGGTATGCAGGGTTGTTATATACCAGGTCTGAGGATAGCTCAGGGCTCCCAGTTTAGAAGACAGAAGGTCTCATCAAGGGGTCAGAGGGCCCGGCCAGAAGCCAAGAGACAAAGGGTCTCAGTTCCAGGAGTCAGGTTGGCTCCTATTGGGGTGTCAGGAGAACCCCAATCCTTAGGTCAGAGGTGGGCAGTGCAGCAGGGCTCTGTGACTAAAGGCTAGAGAGCCAATTATCCACGAGAGCTGGACAACACAGTTAGAGAGACTAGTAAGAGGTGCAGTGTGGCACTGTAGTTGAATCTGAGTGAGCTTATGAGCCAGGTGACTCTGCATTTTCCAGTGTTTGTTTTTTGCTGAAGCTGGAGAAGATCCCCTGTGTGGGAAAATCTTATGTTGGACTGTTGTTTTGCTCTCTGTTTTAATAAAAATGTGCTACCAAGCCCTTAAAAGTACAGTAGTTACTGTCTGCTGTGGAATCACTGTATAAATGCATCTAACATGAGAGCTACCCCATGTAACACTACCCATAGCACAGGCAACAGTCTTGTCAATATAAGTCCCAGATATGTATTATAATCAGTATACAGAAAAAAAACAGTACTTGATCTAACGCCCAGGTGACCTGCACAATTAGGGTACAAGAGTTCAATACCAATTCAGCATAGAAATGGTTAATCTTCTATAGCGCCACAGCCTTGCTGCGTTTACAACCAGTGGGCACTGGAAACTGTAAATGAACAAACAAGAGAAAACAGCGCATAAGGCTCTGTTGCAATACCCTTTAGGCTGGGTTCACACTATTGCGAATTGGATGTGGATTTCCTTGCATCCAATTTGCATTTCAGGAGATTGTGACCGGATCTCTACGGAGCCGGTTCACACATCTCAGGAGCTGCTCCAGTGCGAATTGCACAGGAGTTCTCTGCATCTTCTGTTCCATTTCAGGTCCAAATTAAGCCAAATATTTGGGCTTAAAACGGACCTGAAATGGTGAACAGGGACGCACCGGACCCCTGCTGTGAGACGCTCCATGCTGCAGTGTGAACTCAGCCTTAAAATGCAATAAAAAACAATGCAGAAAAAAGTGGATGTAAACCCTCACATATACCCAGTGAAGTAAACAGCCTTCGATGATACACAGAGATTAAACAAATCTCCCCACATAAGTTTTACATGTATATCTGCGGACTTTCCCTTTCTATATTCTTTTGAATTCTGAGGTGGTGTTGGAATTTTTACTTCCTCATTCAGCACTGGGAGTGTAGTCTTGTCATACACGACAGCTGATTGGAGGAAAGGCACCCCCCCCCACTCCAGGCAGAATAACAAAGATACTTTCAGAGCTGTGCTGTGACAAGACAAGCTCTCTGCTAATCTAATTATAGCACCCACCCCGACACAAATCTCAGGCTGCTTTCATCTCCTGTCTCTGAGAGCTTGTCAGAAGTTATCATGCTGATAACAGAAGAACAAAACAGCAGAATGACACAGGACTTAGTGCTTTGGAGAGAGATAAGAAAACACTACAGATATATGTGCCCAGGTCAAATTTCATGAATCGAGTTTACATCCACTTTAAAATAAATGCACTCACAAGCAAAAATTAAACAAAGCATATTATCCACATCACCCCCACCACAGTAGTGTACTCCAGAGTCCTCTTACCGTCCCCTGATTGAATCTCCAACTGACAGTGTGAAACAAGGTAGAAATCCTTGGTTAGGTGCAGCCACCGCTCTGCTCCCTCACTTACTCACTGACAGGTCTCAATGCATCATGGTGTGGAGGAAAAGGTGCAGGATGCTTCATGGTGTGGAGGAAAAGGTGCAGAATGCTTCAGAGATAGAAGAGACACTCTTGCCTCCAATATTGTTGCAACAATGGTGCTTTTTGCCCGATGCAGTTTCTCCGCCACTGGGTTTTCAAAATGCTGCAGGAACCTTTTTCCTGCATGAAACACAAATGAATGGGCTGCCGTGCCCATGCAAAAACTGCCCAGAAAGAAGCAATAGTTTGAATCTAGCTTTCTAATGACTCATTCGAGACTGTCATAGTTTGTTCAGTTTTTTTTTTTTGGCTTTTTTTTTTCATCCATTGTTGCATTATTTGTCATATCTATCTATCTATCTATCTATCTATCTATCTATCTATCTATCTATCTATCTATCTATCTATCTATCTATCTATCTATCTATCTATCTATCTATCTATCTATCTATATGTATATATGTATGTATATATATATATATATATATATATATATATTTTTTTTTTTAATTTAATTTAATTTAATGTTTTTTTTTTTTTTTGTTTTTTTTTTTATGCAACGAAGAATAAATGTTGGGTAGCTAACAATGGAATAAAAAGCATGCAGACAGGAAATGTCTGAAAGAGGCTGCAGAATGAGAAAAGCATAATAAAGATAGAAACTTGTTAAAAGCCATGGCAATTTTTTTTGTTATAACATACAGTGCACAAAGCAGTCAACTTAGGGTTAACATCTACTTTAAGCTCTGGATAAAAGTAATACATGTCAGTGGGAGGTGCTAATGGTGGCCAAATGTGCTTTGATAATTGTTCATTTTGTTTTGCGGTCGATCTCTTCCAATAGGGGGAATCGATCTATAGTTAAAATCGATCAACATGCCACAGACAGAGAATTGGATTTTGATAAATATTTAAAAAATATGATTATACATTATTGATTGTTTTTATGTTTGCACCATGCAGTCTCATAATCTGATCAATTGAAATCCTATTGTGTTGATGTCCAAAGCAGCTCAGTGCTTCTGATCAACACAAAATGACTGCCAATTTTCCTCCCTGGCCGATTAACTAATTTTCATCAAATTTCATCCAAAATCAATTGCAAGGGGAAGTATGTTTATTTGATTGTTTAGATCAAATCCCACATCAATCAGATAAACACAAAGCATGTATGGCCACCATAATGCCCCGTACACACGATCCGAAAATCGGACGACAGATCGTCCAACTTTTTTCGCTTACTAGTCGCAAGTAGAAATCGAATAGGTTACTAAAGTCACAAATTCTCGCACGACAGAAAAAAAAAATCGGAAGTGATGTCATGTGTTGTAGTGTATTCCTATTGTATTTGCGGATGACAACTGTACTGACTAAACGAAAATCGTACGATCTGGTATCGTACGAGGAAAATTTTCGTGCTTGTCCGATCGAATATTATCGGATGAACTGTCATGATCGGCTCTCAAAAGCTCTGTACTAACAATCCGATTTCCTACGATTGCATCAAAAGCGGTATTTTTCGTCCGATTTTTGGATCGTGTGTACGGGCCATTAGTCTTACAATACAGTAAAGCAGTGTCATTTCTTGTATGTGTTCTATGACACAACTGTGCTCTATAACACAACAGTGACTGATACAGTAGGTTAAATGTAACTCTGACTTCTTTTTTGTAAGCTTAGGTATGTTCAACAATAAAAGCCTTTTTCAGTAACCAGATGACAATGTTTTCAATTTCTCTTTTTGTTTCATTATAGAATTAAAGAAAAGGCAAACAGAAGCTACACTATAATATCCATATTTAGCCTAATCATCATTAAAGCAGGAAATGGAAGTTGTAAATAACCCCCCAATTCTAAACATTCTGACATTCACATTAAACAGGCTCCGCCAATACTAATTATGATGCTAAAATAAATATTTCATTGAATGCTCAAACATCTCTGGATAGGTTAATGTCCAATGTTTATATTAATCAAAAATTACCAATATAAGAAAATACTTATTTAGAAAAGCTTGAATATTTTCTACCATGGAACGTTTTTATGTTCTTAAGTTAAAAAGCATTTTTTTGCACAGCCTGCATATATAGAAAACATCAGGGGACTAAATGCCAATTAACCTATCATTTTGCTTCCTTTCCGATCAGTTTTAATCTGAGAAAATTGGGAGCTGACAGTTGACACTTAAATGTAAACCATGTGGGAATGCTTGTGGGGTAAAGGCTCTCTAGGGCTGAAGTCCTAGAATTGTTATTGAAGGTGTGTTTTTCTAAGGCTTTCCAAAGTTTCCCCAACATAACTTTTGCGTTGCATTCAACTACTAGACACTGTTTTCCTTCATGTACCTGTAATAGGAGGTAATATATTTGTTAATCACTACGTCTAGGGAAAACAAATCATTTTAATTAACCAAAACAATGTTGTTTAGCTGTTTTATTTGTGGCTACCTAAATTACGGGAGGAGATATGGGGAATAATCGCTTTCCAGAACACCATGTCATGTGTTAAACAAATCAAAACCAGGCAGAGCTATTATTTACTTGGACTATGAAAACCTTGGTAAGACTGAAATAATATGACACTTATCCACAGCATGACCATTCTTGGGAGGCCCCCGATGAATACTTAAAGAGAAAAAGGCAGGTTTGCCTGATAATCATATTTCTAAACTTTCAGATTTATTTGTCACTGGTTCTCAAGAGTAAACATTTTTTTTGTTATAAGTAAGACAGGTTTTGCCTGTAAGAGAGTCCCCATAGTCTATTAAACCTATAAAATGTAATAACAACATCAAATATCCTGTACAATGTCTCAACACACATATTTGTGTTTCACATAGAAGACAATAATTCACCTTTGAGCACTGAAAAAAAATTACCACCTAAGTTTGAAAAAATAAGTGACAAGACCGCTTTAATGATGTCATGGCTCGTTTTTCTTTTGAGGCACTGTTTTGCTTTTTCTGTTAAAACCATTAAAACGTACATTGTTCTTATAAAAGTTATAAGGGGATATGAAAGCTTGCAGGTTTATTTTATGTGCCTCGTTCTCCTTTTGCATGTTTTAGTTTTCAAAATGCTGTTTGTGAGGGTAATATATTCAGGATTAAAGAAAAAATGTAATATAGCTTTATGTCTGTAAAGGTACAGTAGCTTCCTGGTGAACTGTTTAACAATAATTACAGTAACTGAAAGCTGAGCAAATCTTTCATCTTTTTTCCTATGTATGTGGCAGTGTGGCTCTTTTTGCTGTAATCATGCGGCCACAGCCACAATTGCATCTAATTGACCGATTATAATGAAAATAGAATAGACCTTTGTATGATCAGGAACACAACCCACACCTAAAATAGGTTAGAATATATAGTATCTCACAAAAGTGAGTACACTCCTCACTTTTTTGTAAATATTTTATTATATCTTTTCATGTGACAACACTGAACAAATGACTCTTTGCTACAATGTAAAGTAGTGCGTGTATGGCTTGTGTAACAGTACAAATTTGCTGTCCCCTCAAAATAACTCAACACACAGCCATTAATGTCTAAACCGCTGGCAACAAAAGTGAGTACACCCCTAAGTGAGAATATCCAAATTGGGCCCCAAGTGTCAATATTTTGTGTGGCCGCCATTATTTTCTAGCACCGCCTTAACCCTCTTGGGCATGGAGTTCACCAGAGCTTCACAGGTTGCCACTGGAGTCCTCTTCCACTCCTTCATGACAACATCGCAGAGCTGGTGGATGTTAGAGATCTTGCGCTCCTCCATCTTCCATTTGAGGATGCCCCACAGATGTGCAATAGGGTTTAGGTCTGGAGACATGCTTGGTTAGTCCATCACCTTTGCCCTCAGCTTCTTTAACAAGGCAGTGGCCGTCTTGGAGGTGTGTTTGGGGTCACTATCATGTTGGAATACTGCCCTGCGGCTCAGTCTCCGAAGGGAGGGAATCATGCTCTGCTTCAGTATGCCACAGTACATGTTGGGATTTATGGTTCCCTCAATAAACTGTAGCTTCCCAGTGCCGGCAGCACTCATGCAGCCCCAGACCATGCCATTCCGACCACCATGCTTGACTGTAGGCAAGACACACTTGTCTTTGTACTCCTCACCGGGTTGCCGCCACACACACTTGACACCATCTGAACCAAATCAGTTTATCTCTTCAGACCAGAGGACATGGTTCCAGTAATCCATGTCCTTAGTCTGCTTGTCTTCAGCAAACTGCGGGATTTCTTGTGAATCATCCTTAGAAGAGGCTTCCTTCTGGACTGACAGCCATGCAAACCAATTTGATGCAGTGTGCGGCATATGGTCTGAGTAATGACAGGCTGACCCACCACCATACGTCTATTTCCCAGACAACCTTTGGATATGACGCTGAGCACGTGTGCTCAACTCCTCTGGTCGACCATGGCGAGGCCTGTTCTGAGTGGAACCTGTCCTTTTAAACCGCTGTATGGTCTTGCCCACCGTGCTGCAGCTCAGTTTCAGGGTCTTGGCAATTTTCTTAAAGCCTAGGCCATCTTTATGTAGAACAACATATCTTTTTTTTCAGATCCTCAGAGAGTTCTTTGCCATGAGGTGCTATGTTGAACTTCCAGTGACCAGTATGAGAGAGTGAGAGCGATAACACCAAATTTAACACACCTGCTCCCCATTCACACCTGAGACCTTGTAACACTAACGAGTCACATGACACCAGGAAGGGAAAATGGCTAATAGGCCCAATTTGGACATTTTCATTTAGGGGTGTACTCACTTTTGTTGCCAGTGGTTTAGACATTAATGGCTGTGTGTTGAGTTATTTTGAGGGGACAAAAAATTTACACTCTTATACAAGCTGTACATTCACTATTTTACATTGTAGCAAAGTGTAATTTCTTCAGTGTTGTCACATGAAAAGATATAATAAAACGTTTGCAAAAATGTGAGGGGTGTACTCACTTTTGTGAGATACTGTATCTGCTGTGTGGTCCATATTCATGAACTCATGAGCAAGGACAGACCATGTGGTCTTCGTCAGCATATTATTGGATGCAGTCAATTCTTCATGCACAGTGCAGTCCCTATAAATCAAATATGTCACATGGTGACCATACCACAACATCTGTTAAAAGATGGGTTAGAGATAAATGAATCTTTAACAGAAATCTATTTTAAAGATAGAAGACCGGTCTCAGTATACCTTGATGGTACTGGAAAAGTGACATCAATGAATGTGATTTTAAATAGGCTCATCCTTTACACTACTGGAACTAGTGCTTATGTGTTAAATTGATATTAAAATCTCTTTTTGTCTAAAATAACAACATGGTATACTTACCTGCTCTGTGCATTGGTTTTGCACAGATCAGCCCCGATCCTCCTCTTCTCAGGTCCCTCTCTGGCGCTCTTGACCCCTCCCTCCTTCCAAGTGCCCCCAGAGCAAGCAGTTTGCAATGGGGGCATCCTAACAGGCTTGTTTCCGAGCTGCGACTCTGTGTGTCCATTCACACACAGAGTAGTGGCTCGGCCCCGCCCCTTGCCTATCCTGATTGGCTCAGTGGCTGTTATTGATCCTGCTGCCTCAGCCAATAAGGAGGCAGAGTCCCCGGAGAGCCGAGGCACTTATGTACATTGCTGGATCGAGATGGGGCTCAGGTAAGTATTAAGTTGGGGCTGAGGGGCATGCTGCACTAGAAGGTTTTTTACCTTCATGCATAAAAAACCTTGAGGCTGGGTTCACACTGTCTTTGGATGTGGCTCATAGCAGGGGTCTAGTGCATCCCTGTTCTCTGTTTCAGGGACGAATCAGCCCAAATTTTTGCCTGAATTCAGATCTAAAACAGAGCCAAAGGTGCACAGGAACCTTGTGCAATCTGCTCCGTGGCTGCCACGGAGCTGTGTGAACTGGCTCCATTGAGAGCCGGTCAGTCTCCAGTCATGCAAATTGGATGCAGAGAAACCTGCATCCAATTCCCATCAGTGTGAACCCAGCCTGAGCCTTTAGAACCATTTTAATGAATGGAGAATATCTGGGATAATCTGGTATGATCTGTGAATTAATACTACTGCTTAACTTTTTTGTAATACTTTATTTAAGCATTGTGCATTTTCAAAAGGTTGCGCCAGTACTACAATATACAACAGATGTGAACATAAACACCACAAAGAATGAGCATGGACTTGCAAGAGTACACCCAAGCAGAAATTTTCCAGTACCTGTTAACTACCATATTTATCGGCGTATAACACGCACTTTTTTCCCCTTAAAATCAGGGGAAAATCGTGGGTGCATGTTATACGCCGATCCCCGCTAATTGTGAGCTATCGGCGGCGATCGCCGCCGACATTCACATAGCGAGTAGTTTTAAATATGGCACCGCGTAGTTCGGAGGGACTCGGCGGAGCTGAACGAGCACCGCCGAAATCAAAGAGCCGAGATACACATAGTCGAGTGTATTCGGCTCTTTCCGGCGCCCCTCACAGTCACGCCCAGTCCCGCCATTGGACCTGTGTTATGTCCATCATAGAGCGGGACTGGGTGGGACTGTGAGCGGCGCCGGAAAGAGCCGAGTACACTCGACTATGTGTATCTCGGCGGCATTCGTTCAGTTCCGCCGGCGCCGAGTCCCTCCGCACTCCGCGGCGCCATATTTAAAACTACATGCAGCTATGTGTATGGCGGCGGCGGCGGTAGGCATGGACACTGGGGGCAAGGCCTGCACTGACCACTGGGGCAAAGCTGCACTGGGGCAAGGCTGCACTGACACGGCTGCACTGGGGAAAGGCTGCACTGACAAGACTGCACTGGGACAAAGCTGCACTGACAAGGCTGCACTGGGGCAAAGCTGCACTGACAAGACTTCACTGGGGCAAAGCTGCACTGACAAGGCTGCACTGGGGCAAGGCTGCACTGGGGCAAAGCTGCACTGACAAGGCTGCACTGGGGCAAAGCTGCACTGACAAGGCTGCAATGGACACTGGGTCAAGGCTGCAATGACACTGACAAGGCTGCAGATGAACACTGATGAGGCTGCATTGATGGGCATTTTAATGTAAGTTTCTTTTCCTTAAACTTCCCTCCTAAAAGTTTTTTTCCTTAAAATTCTCTCCTAAACTTGGGGTGCGTGTTATACGCCGGCGCGTGTTGTACGCCGATAAATACGGTATGTCAACCTTAGAAGCCTTCAGAATGACTGTAGAGCCGAAGTTCACTGTAGCCTTATTTCTCTTTGCCTCTATAGATAAGTACATCATGTAAATGTAAAGACTTATAAGATACCATACGATCAGTCTAGAAAGGGGGGTATTGTTCAATAAATTGCAGAATGTATGAATTTTAACGTTTTACTATTGTAAACCACCTTGTTCCTTTTAACAACTGAAACAAGGAAATATGACAAAACAGGCACTCAGGGAGTAAAAAAAAACCCGAGCTACAGGAAAACACAGAAGCCTTAACAGCAAGGTTGAGAAAAGAAAAAAGTATAGCCAATTTTTCTTTATTTTTGGTTTTACAGTAGATTTAGCGAGAAAGAGTTAAATCCTCTGTCAGTAAATTTTTTGCTGTGTCCCAAGATTTCCCTTCACTTCCTGTCCTGCAGATTCAACAAGAAGTTAAAGGAAATCACTACTAAATGAGGGGATTTACCCTATTAGGCTGGGTTCACACATGTCCAGCTGCGGTTTGCAGTCCAGAGTCCTGTGTATTTCTGTTCACTGGATCAGGTGAAATTCAGGTGCAAATGTTTGCCTGATTTCGCACCTGAATCTGACCCAAAAACCACACCACAGCCGGCCCGGACATGTGTGAACCAGCACCATTGAAAGCCGGTCACATTCACATGTTAATCGATTCAGATGTGGGTTAAAAAAAACACATCCAATTCGGATATATGTGAACCCAGCCTTAGACAGTTCTGATGAGGAATGCTTGTCGAACCAGGTCAGCTATGGTTTACAATCTACATCTCAAAGATGGAGATGTGAGGAGGTCCTGTCTATAGTATGGATAGTTACATGGCTGTAATTCTAATTGGTTTGTGAGTATTTTTTTAGATTTTATAAACATTAAAAAAACGGTGTTTAACTGCTTGTGGACCAGCCGCCCCAATTTTACTGCGGCAGGTTGGCTCCGCTGCACAAAATCACGTTATTGTACGTGATCTTGCGAGGTCCCGATAGCAGGCACGCACGCCCGCCGCAAGCTCCATGAGTCCTGTGATCGTCTCACGGAGAGAGAATGGGGAAATACTGCTGCAAACAAGCATTTCCCTGTTCTGCCTAGTGACAGGACACTGATCACAGCTCCCTGTAATCGAGAGCGGTGATCAGTGTCGTGACACACATAGCCACACCCCTCCACAGTATCACTCCCTAGGACACACTTAACCCCTGCAGTGCCCCCTCCTGGTTAACCCCTTCACTGCCAGTCACATTTACACAGTAATCAGTGCATTTTTAATCTCACTGATCGCTGTATAAATATGAATGGTCCCAAAATAGCGCCAAAAGTGTCCGATGTGTCCGCCATAATGTCGCATTCATGATAAAAATCACTGATCACCGCCATTACTAATCAATAAACGCTTATTGCAATTTTTTTTTACCTAAAATATGTAGAAGAATACGTATCAGCCTAAACTGAGGAAAAAAATGTTTTTTTTATATATTTTTGGGGGATATTTATTATAGCAAAAAGTAAAAAATTTTTTTTTTCAAAATTGAGGTGATCAAATACCACCAAAAGAAAGCTCTATTGTGGGGAAAAAAGGACATCAATTTTGTTTGGGAGCCATATCGCATGACTGCGCAATTGTCAGTTAAATTGAAACAGATGCCGAATCGCAAAAGGTGCTCTGGTCTTTGGCCAGCCAAATGGTCCGGGGCTGAAGTGGTTAGGTTGATGCACAAGGCAGATGCACTTTTTATCATTGTGATTTTAGTATAGTGAAACCAACATCAGGTAACTTTTTTGCCCCTTTTTTCGTCACACTGGGGAGATTTTCCTTCGCTTCCTCTCCTGGAAACACAACAGGAAGTGAAAAGGAATCTCTATTAAGTGAGGAGAATTACCTTCCTAGACAGCTGACAACAGAATAAGGGTCCCCATTGGAAATGTTTTCCTTACCTCATGCTCTGATGTCAGTTCTAAAATTCTGGATTTCCCATCACGCTTAGCTCAGTGACAATGGTCCCCTGGACAGAAAGGGAGGATGAATCTTTGTAGTGAGGATACAGACTGCAATAAAAAACTGTCCAAGGTTGTAATCCTTACTGCTTTATGCAAACCTTAAAAAAAAGTGGCTATACATTTTACTGAAATCTAAACAAATATGGGTTACCACAGGATTTGGGCTTGTTTTAATACCATGTGTGAGTCTGTCTACTCCCAAATGGATGAGGAATTGTTGCAATATGTTTTACTTTACAAGTAGACAAGTAGCTGAAGACTACTTGCTGACTGAAAGTGTGTATAAAGACAAACACAATGTGCACAGACACTTAGCCAAGCATATGCATTACCTTCTGTTGTGCAAAGTGTACTTTTTCAAATAAATATCCTGTCTAAAGACAGAGATCACAAGATTCTTGCTATTACCTTATTAGTCAAAAAGCTCCTCTGTGTGTTTTTGTTTAGTTTGGTTTCAATTTGTTACTGAACTCTGAATTTCCCTGACTTAATGGCTAAGCTTCAGTGACTGTCCAATGAGACTCCCTTCCCAGGCCAATTACACAATCTCATTGGAAGGAAGAGAGGAAAGATCCCTGGTGCCATACATCCACGGAGTCCTATGGTGGTATGAGAGAGACAACCTCAGCCTGGGCTCCTGCCAGACCACAACCCCAATGTGTTTCACTCTGCCCCCCAGAGCTTAGTCATGGGAAACATGACAATGTAGACAATCTCATTGGACAGTAGTGTGGCAGTTGACAAGGCTTAGCTATGGTGTTGAGCTCCAGTAACAAAGTGAAACTAGATTTAGCAGCACTGGTTAGCAGCTTTTTACCTAACAAAGGTAACAGCAGGCATCTTGTGGTGTCTCCTCCTAGCGATGAGCCTAACTTTTAAAAGTTCCATATGAAGTACAGGCCTGCTTTAACATAGCCTGAAACGCTTGGTAATGTTTGAAGATGTGTGTATATTAAAGAGGAACTTCAGCCTTATCATAAAAATTACAGTAGAGGTGCCTTAAGACCAGTGATGGAAATCTACAAACAGATATGTATGGAAAATTATAGGGTTTTTATTTGTTACATACCTTCTTTTTCTTTTCCTTCCCATTCTACTCATGGCATTGGTAACCATTTTTACTATGGACAGATGAATCCATCTAACTTTATTTCCTGGTACATGTTACAGAAACTTCCAAGGAGGCCTGGGTTACAGAACCGTTGCCACACTCAACCAGAAAGTGGAAAAACTGATTTTGTTCAACTTTTACAGCTTTGGCTATCTTTTTTAGGGGAAATTTGACTATCGTTCTGGACACTTTCTCTTGAAGTACTTAGCCTCAATGAAGTGGTCATTTATTCAAAGAGAGCCTAGTTAACTATAGTTGACTCCCTTATGAAATGCTTTTAGTCAACCAAGCACTTAAATTGAGAAAAAGATGCTAATTACAAAACAAAATCGCAGTCAGCTTCCCCACTATATTATCTTTTGGTGTATATAGCCTTTGATCCTTAAAATTTAAACTGAAGGTCACACATATGATGTCAGTACAACTTTAATAGGGCATACTTTAGGAGGTAGGAGCTCTTGCTGTAGATGATGGGCTACACCTTGACTATAGAGGATATGCATTATGTAACAAATCACAACCTTTATTGCTGTTAGTTCTAGATGTCTTACAGTTGTTTCCTTTTTATTCTAGCCCTGTAGTGCTGGGAGCTGGGCACTCTCAGAAGTGTGCATGGGTGACCCTGTACAAAGTTTCTGTGAACTCATTGTAGAAACTTTCCAATGAAAGATACTTCAAAGGATAGTGCATGCATGTAACATATTATGTGCAGAGGCGGAGAGAAGAACTGCCTTCAACTGAATATTTTTGTTTCATACATCTCTGTATATGTAGTAGACGTCAAATTGAAAACAGGTGTATCATTTCTAAAAGTGCATTAGTAGAGAGGAATGCTGTATCTTTAATTCATCTCTGTCAGGACATGGCGATATACACCATTGACTCATTAGTAAGTCATCTGCCTTACGGCTTTAACATCATTTACTACCCCATGACATGATCTAAGGATGGAATTGATGATACGTATGGGAGGGATTGAAGATTAATGAAAGCAAGCACTTTGGAATTATAGGGCAGAAAAAGTCCAAAGAAAGATGGAAAATGTAACTTTTACTGAAGGGTTGACTACAAAGTAATATATGCATACATATATACTGCATATATATGTATATTTATACATACATTATTCTGTATATATATATATATATATATATATATTATATATATATATATATATATTTAGATATATACCACACACAGGCGCATCTATCGATCTACTGTATCTAACTATCAAGTTTATATAATGATCAATTTCTCAGAATCCTGTCACATGTAGAGTATGCAAATAGAAGAAAAGGAAGGTGTGGTTAAAAACACACAGTAAAAGGAGAGATAAAGCATAGAAATGTAAAGAAAATCTCTGCAATGGGTCACTGTTAGGGATGAGCTTTCTGTTCGGGTCGAGTGGCGCATAATGGCCCATAATGCACTGCAGGAGCGCAGTGCATTTCTGTATGATGATTGGCCAGAGCATGCACCATGACCTGCATGCTTTGGCCAATCACAGTGCCCTCAGCAAAGAGAGCCATAATTGGCCAAATTATGATTTGGCCAATCATGGCTCAGGGGGACTAAGTCCATGCCCCACACTATATAAGGCCGCCTACATGTCGGCCTCGTGTAATGTGTTGTTGCCGGCGTGGACGGAGAGAGAGTGTCATTTAGATTGAGCAGGCAGGCAGGTTATTTAGTTAGCTGCAGTGTATTTAATATATATGCAATGTATTTAAGATATATATGTATACAGTGTGTGTGTGTGTATATATATATATATATATATATATATATATATATATATATATATATATATATATATATATATATATATATATATATATATATATATATATATATATATATATATATATATATATATATATATATATATATATATATATATCCATTGTATCCAGTTTAGCTAGATCTGACTGCAGTCCATTCCTGGTGTACTGTTTTTAATCTACTTTAGACAGGCAGGTGATTCAGTTAGCTGCAGTGTACTTGCAGTGTATTTAATATATATATACAGTGTGTGTGTGTGTGTAGATATATATATCAACTGCATACAGTTTAGCTATATCTCACTGCAGGCCATTCCTGGTGTACTGTTTCTAATATACTCCAGGCAGTGTACACAGTATACAGTGCTGTGCACCCATAGTGCAGTTGCTCATACTTTTCTAGTGGTCAATAAAGTACACCATAGTTTTTTTATTAAACTTCTGTTGGTGTACACAGTACCGTGCACCCCTAGTGCAGTTGCTACTACTTTCCTGGTGGTGTACACAATACATACAGTGCACCCATAGTTGTTATTACACTTCTGTTGGTGTACACAGTACCGTGCACCCCTAGTGCAGTTGTTACTACTTTCCTGGTGGTGTACACAGTACACAATACAGTGTAGTGTTTTTTTGCTAAACAAAATTTACAGCATGTCCAAAAGGCCACCAAGGAGAGGCAGATGCTCACAGGCCACTAAAAGAGGGCAAGCAGGCTCTGTGTCTACAGTCGACAGTGCTGGTCATGGACATGGTGCATGCTCAGCATGTGGCCGTGGGGCACGCTTGTCCTTTTTTCCTGCAGCTGGCCATGTTATTGAGCCACAACATGCAGAAGAGATTGTGAAATGGATAACAAAGCTCTCCTCATCCTCCTTATCCTCTGTCACCCAGGCTCAGAGTAGTTTGCCTGCCAAAGCAGCTGCCAAAGCAGCCTATTCCATCGGCTCCATGTCAACAGTCTCTCCTTCCCTAGCCCCACCATTCTGCACGGAGGAGTCCCCCCGAACTATTCGACCACAGTGTTGGGTACATGCTGCAGGAGGATGCACAGCGATTTGAAGGCTCCGATGATGGTACCCAGGTTGAGGAAGGGAGTAACGTTAGCCTAGAGAGAGGGGGTGCCCAAGAAGGTCAAGAAACTTGCAGTCATGTTCCCCCAGCTGCAGCATACTGCCAAGTTTGCTCCAGTGACAAGGAGGGAGGGGATGATGAGGTCACTGATTCAACTTGGGTGTCTGATAGAAGAGAGGAGGAGGAGGAGGAGGCATATCTCCAACGAGGTAGGATGCCCTCCAGGGGGCAGCTTACATCACACCGCAGAGCTAAGCAAGTGCAGGGCGCTGCTGACTCCCCAAATATTTTGAAAAGTTCTTTAGTATGGGCCCTTTTTGACACGTGTGCAGCAGATCGCACCATTTCTGTTTGCAACATATGTCTGAAGTGTATCAAGTGTGGCCAAAACAGCAGCTGCTTGGGCACCACATGCTTGACCAGGCATATGACAACCTCCCATGCAGCCCATTGGCAACAGCACTTAAAAGACCCACATCAAAGAACAAGGCGGACCTCTCCTTGCTCCTCATCAGCTGGGATCTCCAACCCCACTATACCTCCAGTCCTCTCAGAAACCTGCACTGAGAGGAATGAAGGTATAGAAATAGGTGTCCCAAGTACTTGCGACCAATCTGCTAGCGGTACACCAACATCAGATTTTAGCAGGCAAATTTCCCTACCCCAGTTGCTAAACCGTCAAAAGAAATTTGGTCCCAGCCATCCACATGCTCAGCATCTGAATGCTAGCTTAGCCAAAGTGCTAGCACTGCAACTGCTGCCTTTTTAGCTAGTAGACTCTGCCCCCTTTTGTGAATTTGTGGAATGTGCGGTACCTCAGTGGCAGGTTCCCAAGCACCATTTCTTTTCACGGAAGGCCATTCCAGTTCTCTACCAGCATGTGGAAGGCAATGCCTTGGCCTAGTTGGACAGGGCGGTCAGCAGTAAGGTGCATATAATTGCTGACTCATGGTCCAGCAGGCATGGACAGGGATGTTACCTTTCTTTCACGGCGCACTGGGTAGCTATGCTGGCATCTGGGAAGGATGCAGGACAGGGTTCATTATTGTTGGAGCTTGTTCCGCCACCATGCCTCCAAAATGCTAGTGGCTATTCTGCCACAGCTCTCTCCTCCACCCCCTCCTCTTCTTCTTCCTCTATGGCCTCTTCCTCTGCAGATTTCTCCTCTGAACCAGCGGTGCTCCGTGGGCGTTCAAGGGGCTACGCAAGCACTCAGGCAAAAAGATTCCATGCGGTGCTTGAGTTGGTCTGCTTAGGGGACAGGAGCCACACTGGGGCAGAGATTCTGTCAGCTCTGCAGGGGCAGGCTCAGAGGTAGTTAACACCATGCCAGCTTCAGCCAGGAATGGTTGTATGCGACAATGGCACCAACCTCCTCTCCGCCCTCCGAAAGGGACACTTGAATCATGTTCCCTGTTTGGCTCATGTCGTGAATTTGGTGATGCAGCGGTTCTTGAGCAGGTACCCAGGCTTATAGGATCTCCTGAGGCAGACCAGGAAAGTCTGTGGTCATTTCCGCCGGTCATATAATGCCAGTGTTTGGCTGGCTGACATTCAAGGAGAATGCAACCTGGCCAAGAACTGCCTCATTTGTGACATACCCACCAGGTGGAACTCAATTTTGGCAATGCTGCAGCGGCTGCACATGCAGCAGAGGGCCATCAATGAGTGCCTGTGTGAGTATGGCACCAGGACAGGGTCAGGGGAGCTTGGCTTTTTTTCTCCATGCCAGTGGCTACTGATCAAGGATGCATGCACTGTCCTGTCACCATTTGAGAAGGCCACAAGGATGGTGAGCAGTGACAGTGCATGCATCAGTGATACTGTCCCTCTTGTCTTCCTGTTGGAGCAAACACACACGCGAAAAGACCCTAGGATTCATGGTATCAAGGAGAGGGATCATTACTGGCTGGCAACCCTTTGTGATCCATATTACAAGGGTAAGGTTACAGAACTTATCCAGGAAGCAGAGGATGAAACATCTTCGGAAGGCCTTGCAGAAAGGTTTGTGCAATGCTTTTCCAGAGCCTGGGAGGTTACAATTTCCTGGGGCTGGACAACGTGTTGCTGAGGCTTCGTTTAGTCACAGAAAGAGCGGTGGAGAAGGTGGCCAGCTGATCAATGCCTTCAGGCAATTCTTCAGTCCTCAGTGCCCAGGTCTGATCGGTTACAGCAACCATCACCAGTGTCTGAATTACATGGTGCAGGAATATCTAGGGGCAAGATCAGACTTGGAGACCTTTCCACCAGAACATCCACTGGTTAACTGGGTCTTGGGGATGGACCACTGGCCAGAGCTTGCTCAATATGCAATTGAGCTACTGGCCTGTCCTGCATCCAGCGTTCTTTCTGAATGCACATTCAGTGCTACTGGAGGCTTTGTAACCAATCACAGAGTGCACCTGTCCACAGACTCTGTTGATCGGCTCACATTCATAAAAATGAATCAGTCTTGGATCACCAGCTACCAAGCAAGCACCTGATGCTGATGTAACCGAATGATTTTTCTATGGATGTGGGATCCCTTGAAGACTGCATATGCTGAGTGACTATCCTATTCCTCCTCAATTTTCATGATGATAGCTTCTAAGAATATTTTCGGTTCAGGGTATCACCACCACTACCTAAGGCCCAATTTTTCTGCCCCTGTTTAACAGGGTCGCATAATTAAAATTTTTGATCAAATATTTAACAGCAGGGCTCATTCCTGCACTCAACAACAGTATCTGTGAGGGGCTGCAGTGTTGTGGCACCACCACCACTGCCTAAGGCCCAATTTTTCTGCCCCTGTTTAACAGGGGAGTGTAATTACAATTCTTGATCAAATATTTAACAGCAGGGCTCGTTCCTGCACTCAACAAGAGTATCTGTGAGGGGCTGCAAGGTGGTGGCACCACCACCACTGCCTAAGGCTCAATTTTTCTGTTCTTGTTTAACAGGAGCGCGTAATTACAATTTTTGATCCAATATTTCACAGCAGGGCCTGTTCCTGCTCTCAACAAAAGTATCTGTGAGGCTTTACAGTGTTGTGCCACCACCACCACCACCACCTCCTAAGGCCCAATTTTTCTGCCCCTGTTTAACAGAGTCTCGTAATTACAATTTTTGATCTAATGTTTCACAGCAGGGCCTGTTCCTGCGCTCAACAAAAGTATCTGAGAGACTTTACAGTGTTGTGCCACCACCACCGCCTAAGGTCCAATTTTTATGCCCCTGTTTAACAGGGGTGCGTAATTACAATTTTTTAACCAATATTTGTCAGCAGGGCCTGTTCCTGTGCTCAACAAAAGTATCTGTGAGGCTTTACAGTGTTGTGCCACCACCACCACCACCACCGCCTAAGGCACAGTTTTTCTGCCCCTGTTTAATAGGGGCATGTCATTACAATTCTTGATATAATATTTCACAGCAGGGCCCGTTCCAGCACCCACCAAGAGTAACTGTGAGGGCTTACAGTGTTTTGGTACCACCAACACCTAAGGCCCAATTTTCTGCATAGTGTATAGGGCAGGCCGTATAGTATATACAGGCGGTCCCCTATTTGCAAACATCCAACTTACAAATGACTCCTACTTACAAACGGAGGGAGACAACAGGAAGTGAGAGGAAATCTACCCCTAGGAAGGGAAATTCTCTCCTGTAAAAGTTAATATGGCAAAAAGGTGTCTCCCCACTGATACTTTATCACCAATCCTTGTTTCCCTAATAACCTAAAATTTTCAAAATCCAATTGTCATTGGGACAGAAAGTGAGATGAAATCTTCTGAACAGGGGCACAGACAGCAAAACAAATGTTACAGGGGTGATGATAACCCTTCTCTATGTTATCCAAAAAGCTTAAAAATAGATTTTTTTGGCTGGAGCTACACTTACAAAATGTACCTGATCCAAATTACAAACAGATTCAACTTAAGAACAAACCTACAGTCTATCTTGTTTGTAACCCGGGGACCACCTGTATACTGCTGCTGTTCAGAGTATATAGGGCCTTTTTTTTTTCTAATTTGGGTGCAGGGTTCACCTTAGTATCCATACCAGACCCAAAGGGCCTGGTAATGGGCTGGGGGGGGCAACATTACATTACAGCCACAAGCAGTTTTAAATGACTTTTTTCCTTTAGAAATGTAATTTTGTGCAGGGACTGTTCTAAACACGGGAAAAATGCACCAGGCATACTATAGACACCCCCCAGGCACAATATTTAAAGTAATATTACACTTTTATTGTTTCACTTTAAGCATTATTAAAATCACTGCTCCCGAAAAAACGGCCGTTTTTAAAACTTTTTTTGCATTGATACATGTCCCCTGGGGCAGGACCTGGGTCCCCAAACACTTTTTATGACAATATTAGCCTTTAAAATTAGCACTTTTGATTTTTTCCGGTCGAGTCCCATAGACTTTAACGGGGTTTGCGTATTCACACAAATTTTTGGTCTGTTCGCATGTTCTGCCAAGAACCGAACCGGGGGGTGTTTGGCTCATCCCTAGTCACTATATATATTAAAAAAAAATACATATGACAAAGATTTTAACCCTTTTTTACGCCAAAACAGAAAAAAATGACTTTTAATATACTTTAAGACATGGACTTGTTTGCTAATTCATGCTTTCTGCTAAAAGTCAGTACAACCTGACAAAGATCACTCATACTAAAAAACGTATCATTGTCTTCCAAATTACAACTTTCTTGCAAAATAAATTGTCTATTTGCCTTTAGTAAATCAACCCCTATGTCTTCTCTTTTTAATCCTGGTATAGACCCTGATAAGGCCACTCCTAGAAGCTCTTTGTGGCTCATCATCTTATTTTCTGGAAAAATTAACTCCTGAGGTATGCGAGTATGGCAGAATTGTTAGTAAGAAGGGAAAAAGAGTGATGATTCGCCAAAAAGACTCATGTGGGAATCGGTCCCATCCAGCAACACATGTAACGATCTTGCAGAATAAAGGATTTATTTGGCTATACAAAATTGTATTAAAGCTAAAATTTGTATTTTCTGACAATAGCAAAGTTGTGATTTTTTTCTGGATTCCAATGTTTGCCTGAAATAGCTATTAACCTTTTCACTCATATTTGCACTTCAGTCAAACCAATTTTTTCATACATTGCAGACCTTATCAGTTACTTAATAGGGAACGATAATATTTTTAAGATTTACACCGGAAAGAGATCAGCTGAATGCAGATAATCTTTTTCAAAGACTGTTAACTTAACCTTGTCAATCGCTTAACAAAATTAAAATACCAGGGGGGCGTGGCTACCGCACTGCTGAATGGAAGCTTGATTCAGCAGCTCCTCCGTCATGCCGGGGAATCTATCTAATAGAGGTGGTATACAAAGACATCTCCGCTGCGGCTTGCTGAACAGACACCCCTGCACCAGCGGAGATGACCAGGTGCTCAAAGGGAGCTGTGGAGATGAAGAAACTCCCATACTTCTTCCCCCCTTCATGAGCGGCCGCATACTCAAGATGGCGGCGCCGGGTGGCTCTCCTTCCTCATCGAGCGGCTCCTCTCACTCTGCTCAGAGCCCTCCCCAGCCTGGAGCTTCCAAGGTATCACAAACACAATCACCAGCGGTGTCCACACCTCTCTGACAGAGCCCTGCAAAGAGCAAACCACGGCTGTCTGCTGACTCCTCTCCTATTGAGGTAAGTCATGGCTGCAACTCCTCCAATACAACAAGGGACTTAGCTGACACTTTTAACTCCTTCCCAGCAACCAACCAGCCTGTAATAGAGTCCACATTAAAGGACATGCTAGTGTCCCTGTGAGCTTTCTTACATGCTGACCTTATGGAATTTGTGTCCAACTTTAAATCAGAGGTGCCTGAACAAGATGGGTGAATTCGCAGCCTCCCATAACACTCTGATTGATGTACACAATGAGCAGGGGGATGAGATGGACAAGCTCAAATCCAAAATTACAGATTTGGAAGACCACTCGAGGCAGAACAATGTGAAGTTTAGAGGAGTGCCCGAGCCCGTCTTAAATGCTCAATTAAACCAGTATGCCTGTGATCTAATTCAAGCTGTCCTGCCATCCATCCCAGTATCTGAAATAATCATTGACAGGATTCACCGCCTGCCTAAATCCGCATACCTTCCTGATGACATGCCCGTGATGTAATCATGGGAGTGCACTTCTATCACGTGAAGGACCAATTCATGTCCAACTTCCGTAAAGCAAAACAACTGCCCGATTCTCTCATCTCCAAATCTATGCGGATCTCTCTCAATTTACGCTGCAAAAGAGGAAATCTTTTTTAACAATTACAAAAGCATTGCGTAATCATAATATCACCTACTGCTGGGGTTATCCTGTGAAACTTACCATTACCTACAATGATACCACCTCAGTGATCACAACGCTTACTGAGGGTCTTGCTTTACTACGCTCATGGGACATTCTGTCAGAACAGGAAAATCCACTCAGTTCACCCCTCAAAGGAATAAACAATCATGAGGATTGGTAGGTTGTATCCCACAAACACAAGCCAAAATTTCCAAACAGCATGATCGTCTTTAACCTCCAGTTTGGCAACAACTACCTTTTCTGACCTCTCCGGTTCGATGGATCTATAGCCAGGATTCTCCCTCCACAAGTAATGTGCAGCATTGCTGTGATCGGATTCCAGTTGGAATTGCTTCTGTTTTTTATTGGCTGTTATATGTTTTCTTTTCGTTTCTCCCTGACTCCTAATCCTTCTCCTTCCACATCCTGTCGGTCTAATGTCTACCAGCAACTACAACTCCTCTGCATCACCCCACCTGAAGACTTACCAACTACTGGCCTCGAACCCACATACCTGAATCTACTACATCTTCAACTCACCACCAACACTCCACCAAACAAAGGTAACAAATGCTTTCAACTTTTGTACCTTGATGGCCCTTAAAATATCTTCCCTTAATGTACGGGGCCTTAACCACCCTGCTAAGCGTGCATCTCTGTGGAATGAGTCTCTTAGGTTGGGATGTGACTTTATATGTGTTCAGGAGACGCACTTCCAATCTTCAGTACCATCTTCTTTTCACCACAAGCAATTTCCTCATATCTTTGCTGCCTCTGCTCCCCAGAAAAAAAAGGAGTTCTTATCGCAATCAAAAACACAGTAGCTTTCTCCCTACATGAATCCATATGTGACCCAGAAGGCAGATACTTGATCCTCAGATTTGACATAAATAACAGACCATTCACTGTAGTGAACGTTTAGACACCCAACTCACATCAAATCTGCTTCATTCACAAATTGTTTTGCAAACTCTCAAAAGTAAAATGCGGATCCCTGGTAATCTGCGGAGATTTTAATCTCACTGCAAATCCTCATCTGGATCTGTCTTCTAAACCTAAGAGACTTCCTCTAGCCCTCCAACCGACATTCCACAGAGAAGATGTGTATGACACTTGGAGGTGTCAGCATGCAGAAGAGCGAGACAGGTTCCCCAGATGTCCAAGGAGATGAAACGCGTCGGGAAGATTCCATTGCCACCATTTTATATACCAAAGTGCTGTTTTATTTACTCAAATGTGAGTTTTTCCACTTCTCAATAAATTGTTTTATTATTTACGGAATTACGCTATGTGCCCTTTTTTGTTCTCCTTTTCTATCCACCTCTATCAGATATCCGTGCAACACTGGATGTGCTTATGAGCTCCACCACTCCATTGTTGGTCGTGTTGTTTGGGTACAATCTCCAGAGGATCAAGCTTTGCCAGTGGTCATTATCATCACATAAGCCTGTTTGACCCATTGAAAGTACGTTTCTCTGGGTTCAAACTCTCTGGTAATCCTCCATTTCACCGGTGGTGGTGCTTTTTCACTTCATGTTTACATCTATCAAGATCTGCACATTTAAAAGTTTTTTTGGGACTTTTGATTCTTTTCATATTTGGAACTTTTTATTTTTTTTACTATTATACACAGTTTTTTATTCATCTGTTGGTGTGTATTTATTGGGTACACTTTTACCAATTTCATATGTTTATACATGTGACTTACTTGCATAGCGCTACACTTTTTTGTTTTTTAGAAGAGTTAGAATACACTTTACATTCTTTACCTCATAACTCATATTTAAGAATCAATATGATATTAGTAGATAAGGAACTGTTGCAAGCTGTGTCCTCCTCTACTATACATGATATTTCATGGTCAGACCATGCCCCTGTGTCTATATCTATAGTGGAGGGGCACACACCGAACCCTGCTTACATTTGGAGAGTCAACTCTCAGGTTCTCAATTCACCCCAAAACACTAGTACCATCTCTAAACATCTCCAGGAATATTTTCAGATGAACTCGGACACTGTATCGAATCCCTTTACTGTATGGTGTGCTCATAAGGCCTTCATTAGGGGTATTTTGATACAATTATGCTCTCATATTAAGAGGCAGAGGTCGTCGCAGCTTGAAAAATTACTGGGAGAAATTTGGATCCTTGAGTCCACTAACAAAAAGAACCCATCCCAAGCCACATGTGCGACTCTATTCAAACTACGTACAGATCTACGATCTTTATAGAATGGCACGATAAATACATTAGAGCCCTCAGACTGATGCTGTATTCCTCTGGGAAAAAAGCAGGCAAATTCCTAGCAAATCGTTTCAAAGCCAAAAAACTCCAATCGAAAATAGAATATCTATTAGACTCAACCTCCAAGAATAAAATTGTTAACCCAAAGAGAATTGCTGATGCCTTCGCCTGCTATTATAGTTCCCTTTATAACCTGAAAGATGACCCTGACACCCCCCAACCACGAGGCCCTGATATCGAATCATTTCTTACCTCCTTTCATCTACCTACTCTTACTACTAATCAACTTCAAACGTTTAATGCTCCTATAACACCCCACAAAATCAACAAAGCTATTAAGTCCCTTCCTTTGGGGAAATCCCCAGGTCCCAATGGACTAACAAACGACTACTATAAATGCTTCATGGAAACCCTCACCCCATCCCTTTCCTCAGTGTTCGCGGCTGTGATGACCTCCGCTTCTTTCCCTTCTGAGATGCTACAGGCCTATATAGTTACCATACCCAAAATAGGGAAAGACCCTACATCACCAATTAACTACAGGCCAATATCTCTTTTGAATACAGATGTTGAAGTGTACGCAAAAATTCAATCTTGCCCAGAGACTAACCCCTATTTTACCCGATCTGATCAAACCGGATCAAACGGACTTTGTGCAAGGACGACAGGCATCGGACGCTACAAGGAGGGTCTTAGGCATTGTACATCAAGCTGGGGCCGGTCGAGTGCCTTCTCTGCTGTTATCTTTGGACGCGGAGAAGGCATTCAACCGTATCCATTGGCAATATATGCACAAGACGCTCCGAAAATTCTGTTTCACGGGACCTATCCTATCCGCAATTTTGGCATTGTATTCTACACCATCTGCCAGGGTATATACCTCCAATATGCTATCCCACCCCTTTCTGATCACAAACGGAACTAGGCAGGGATGCCCTCTATCTTCCTCCATTTTTAATCTACTAATTGAGCCATTAGCAGAAGCTATCAGAACTTCCCCACAAATCAATGGGTTTAGATCTCAACAACAAACCCACAACATTAATTTATTCGCAGACGACATTATTATCTTCCTGACGAATCCAGAACTCTCCTCGCAGCGACCCACAGTATTCTCACAACATTTAGCAAGCTATCCTATTACAAGGTTAACTTTACTAAATCTTTACTGTTAGATATTGGTATTTATTCTGACTTACGAACCAAACTCCAAGCTTCTTACCCTTACACATGGAGTACCGATGGCATACCTTACTAACTACCTCCCTCTTATTGCCAAAATATCGAAGGCAGCGCATAATATGTCCAAATATGAGCTTTCCTGGTCGGGTCGTCTTGCCTCTTTCAAGATGATACTACTCCCCCAGATACTGTACATCTTATGGACGCTCCCCATACCTGTAAAGAAAGCGCATATGCTAGCACTTAACACGGTACTTAAAAAATTTGTATGGAAAGATATGAAGCCCCATATCTCCCATACTTTGCTTCTTAAACATAAAAACGTGGGCGGTATGGGTATGATGGACCTCCACGACTATTGGGTCACAACTCGACTATCACAATTATGTAGTTGGTTCAACCCCCCAAGATAAACTCTGGATAGATATTGAACAAAGTGCCAGCCTTCACCCTCACTCAACACCCTACTACTAGTCGATGTCTGGAAACCCTGGCCATTAAAAAACCTTCATCTCCCAATCCAAGCCTCTCTACTAGCATGGAGAACCTTCTACTCCATAAGCCCTCCACAATCATGAACAGCTATTCCACTCCCACTCAGAATCTTAGAAACAATCATTCCACACCTATCCCTTCACAAATGGGAAAAACAAGGCGCTTTAAACATATCACATATGTTTACCAATCACTCCCTTAAGTCGTTTGAGCAGCTACAAGAAGAATTCCAACTCCCCCCAACCGAAATCTAAACTCTATTAACCCCCCGGTAATATTTCTACAAAAACAAGGATGGCAATATCTCCAAAGCACTTCTCCCTCTATTAAGAACACCTCCCTATTCTACAATCTATTGCAAAACAAACTAGTGTTCCGTAAATCTGCCCAATATTTAAAATGGGAATCAGACCTTGGAGAGACCTTTACTACCCAACAATGGCAATTAGCCTTTGAGACAATTTACCAGACCTCTAAGTGTGCCAACCATTGGCAACTAACCCAAAAAATTGCCTTAAGGTGGTATCTTACCCCATACAGAATGTCCAAATTTCTTCCATCACAGTCCCCACTATGCTGGAGGGTATGTGGTACAATAGGCCAACTTAAGCATATCTTCTGGTCGTGCAAACACATAACTAGTTTCTGGAACAAAATATTTTGCAGGATTTCGGAGATTACTGGAATCATCATCCCACCCTCCCCAGCATTGGCGATTCTAAATATAGGCATAGAGCGTTTTCCCCATTACTGTAGAGGAATAGTTACCCATATCTTTCTGGCTGCCAAATCCCTTATAACCAGAAAATGGAAATCCAACCTAGCACCTAATATATCTGAAGTAATTGAAATAGTTAAGTGTATTTACGCATTTGGAAGCATACTAGTATATCGCCACGGAAACAAACGCCTATTTGACCATTATTGGAAACTATGGAACCTATGGGTCAACAAACACTAACTTTACCCCCTCCCATATATAAACAAACACGTACAAGTGTTCAGTGCCTGTTAATCCCACAAAGTTCTCTGTTCACCAATTGTTTTTTTTTACTGTTTTCTTTCAATATCTCGATTAACATACTACCTGATGGAGACATGCCTGGTCTGTTTTGTGTCCTGGTTATTACCTACCATTTGATGTTGCATGTTTATGTGCAGGTTTTATGCATAACATGTTATATATGTTGGATACCCAAATATCACGATTTTGTCTATCTTCGTTCCCCTCGCTGGACTTTCACAGACTATCTCCATTCAGGTCCCAATTACTCAATCATTTGTTATCCTTTTGATGTATGTTGTTAAAATATATATTTCTTGAATTAAAAAAAAATTAAAATACCATGGCATTTTCCTGCAACAGAAGAGCTGTTATACTCACCTCTCTGGTGGCCCATCTGACCATTTGACCACCTCAATCAAACTCATTATCATTTAACACTTCTAGGATTGTCTTTGTCCTACTCTGCATACTGCAGTTGTATTCTTCAACCTATATATCACTTCTGTGTTCTGTAGTAATCCAAGGGTTGGTGGTCAGAACCACAGCACATAGGTGTCAAATACTCCAAAAAGCGAAGAATGCCTAAAAATCTGACAGACTGCAGTAATGGAACAGAGCAATGCTAAAGAGACAAGGGCTGTCAGTGATGTGGGTATACTAGCTCTTCTGTTGCAGGCAACTGGCATTTCAGTTTTTTAAGCAACTTACAGGGTAATTTATTTTAAGATTTATTTACTATAATTATTTTAATATTATATATATGCACGGGAGCAGCTATATTTGCTTGACTCGATTATTGGTTTAAATGGAGCTGTGGAAATAAATGAATATAAAACGTGTGCTTGTATTCCTTGTTATCGGATAACTGCTATTACACACCCCAACACAGAACAAAAAAATAAAAAACAGCGTGGTAAAACTAAATACATTTGTTTCAAATGTACCAGGAATGTTGCATACTGAAATGCAAAATAATATTCTTCCTTAATAAAATAACCAGAAGAAACAAGTTCTATTTTGATTTTTTTTATATTAGGCACAACACTTTCTCAAAGGAATATATTGGTATATTGGTACATTTTACATTTATATTATGTCTCTTTATAACATCAAAGTCAGGGCGTGGCTTGCCGCCTCAAGTGAATGGCCGCTTAGTATCTGAGCTCTACAGAAACCCCAGCCTCAGCGACACATCTGCGGCTTAGAAGAGGGACACACCCGCCTGTACTGCAGGCCAAAAGCTCCTGCCTCCTCCGGCCAACATGTCCAAAAGTAGGGATGAGCCGAACACCCCCCTGTTCGGTTCACACCAGAACATGCAAACAGGCAAAAAATTTGTTTGAACACACGAACACTGTTAAAGTCTATGTGACTCGAACATGAATAGTCAAAAGTGCTAACGGTGACCCCGCCCCCCCTCTGACGTCACGGGGAAAGCCACAGAGAAGTCCCCGTCAAGCCCCTGTGCATCAGGAGGGCAGGGTCACCGGGTGGCCCCGCCCTCCATTATTTAAGAATCTTCGGACGAGAAGCGTCACACAGCAGAAGCCTCCCATCATGGATGCGGAGCGGCCCAAGAAGAAGAAGGGAAGAAGACGCCGCAGAGGAAGATGCCGGACGAAAACACCGGAGGAAGAACCAGAAGAACCAGAAGAAGAAGACAGAGGAAGAAACTGAAGGAAGATAGAACAAAGAAGATAGAAGAAAGAAGGTGGAAAAAAGGAGACTTTAAATAAAGGGATTGTCAAAAACTGTCTCTTGTCATTTTTAACATTTTTGACAGTTTTTTTGTGAAATGGTAGGGGTACTTTTGTACCCCCTTACCATTTCACACAGGGGGGTGGGATCTGGGGGTCCCCTTGTTAAAGGGGGCTTCCAGATTCTGATAAGCCCCCTGGTATGGATTTTTGGGGGGACCGAACGCCATTTTTAAAAAAATTTTGGCGCAATGTTCAGGGCATGTGGCCTGGTATGGTTCAGGAAGGGGGGGCGCTCTCTTGTCCCCCTTCTTTTCCCACGGCCTGCCAGGTTGAATGCTCGGATAAGGGTCTGGTATGGATTTTTGGGGGGACCGAACGCCATTTTTTAAAAAATTTTGGCGCAGGGTTCCCCTTAAAATCCATACCAGACCTGAAGAGTCTGGTATAGATTTTGAGGGGGACCTCCACGCCATTTTTTTTTTTTGCTTGGGGTTCCCCTTAATATCCATACCATACCTGAAGGGCCTTGTGTGGAATTTAGGGGGATCCCCCACGCCATTTTTTTTTTAAATTTTGGTTTGGGGTTCCCCTGTGGGGAATTCCCATGCCGTTTTTATCAATGAACTTTTAGGTGTATTGTCGGACCGGCAATTCATTAATAGCCGCGAGTAGTTTTAAATGACTTTTTTCCTTTGAAATGTCATTTTGCTGTCAGACTGTTCTAAACATGGGAAACATGTGCCCCTTTACAGGCATACTATAGACACCCCCCAGGTAGGAAATTTAAAGGAATATTACATGTTTATTGTTTCAATGCTTTAAGCATTATTAAAATCACTGCTCCCCAAAAAAACGGCCGTTTTTAAAACTTTTTTTGCATTGATCCATGTCCCCTGGGGCAGGACCCAGGTCCCCAAACACTTTTTATGACAATACGATGCATATAAGCCTTTGAAATGAGCACTTTTGATTTCTCCCATAGACTTTTAAAGGGTGTTCCGCGGCTTTCGAATTTGCCGCGAACACCCCAAATTGTTCACTGTTCGGCGAGCTGGCGAACAGCCAATGTTCGAGTCGAACTCAAGCTCATCCCTATCTAAAAGGAGGAAGGATACAAAACCTCCTAAAAACCTCACAGCATTCTTCTCCTCAGCGTGTCAGGCACACAGCCAAGATGGCACTGGCGGCGCTTGTGGATTCCCAGAGCGTCTCCAAACTCCTTCCACCAGACAGACCCCCGCACAGCAACTGGAGTTCTCGCTCTCACAGGATCCTAGTGTTGAGTTCTCTCCACCGAACTCACCTTCCACAGCCAGCCCTGTTAAGTCCAAAGCCTGCACAGAAGACCCTGCACAGCCGCAGACTAACATAGCTTCCTGCCTGTTCGTTCTCCTTCCTCCACAAAAATCATTAGAATTAAACACTTTCCCAGCCTCTGACCAGCCACTCCTGGAGATCACAATGAAAAATATGTTGCTCTCTCTACGAAAAACCCTATATACAGATTTATCTAATGTAGTGTTCTCCCTGTCCAACTCTGTGCAACAACATGACCAGCGTATAAACTTCATAGAGACTAAGATGGAGGATCTCCATACTGCCCACAATGATGTAGTAGACAGCCTTGCTGACCATGATGATGAGATCCAACTGATCAATCTCAAACAGATCTGGAGAATAGCTCCAGGAGAAACAACATAAAGTTTTGCAATATCCCTGATCGATCCAACCAAATGACTTGGTACAATACCTGTAAACCCTGATGCGCACCCTGATTCTTGAATTAAATGCCCATGATCTAGAAATTGACAGGGAGCACAGACTCCCCAAGCCTCCACCCCTTCCAGCCTCTGCATCCAGGGATGTGCTTGCCCGTATACATTTTTTCACTAGTAAGGAAAGAATCATGTATGCAGCAAAACGCACAGTGGTAGCCCTATATGCTGATCTTTCTAAAGTAACTATGGAAAATTGCGGGCAACTTGCAACGATCACTAAAGCTCTCCAAAATCACAAAATCCCCTACAAATGGGGCTTCCCCACTAAGTTGCTTATCACCCATCAAAACAAAACTCAAGCATTGAGAACCCTCTCTGCAGGCCTCAAACTGCTGAGACAGTGGCACATCCTTCCAGAGGAAGAGACGGATCCAGCTGCCCAATCGCCTAGCCACAGGAGGGGCATATCAAAATGCCTAATACTGCACTACAGACCCTTTTCCACCTCTACTCACCCACAGGCTGGGTAACTACAGAACTGTCCATTAGAACCTGTTTGCCTTATTGAAAAGTTCCTGACCTACCTGAAGATCAGTGGACCAGTACCCCCCACTTTAGAGTTGCAGTAACTACTGCCCATTGAGCCCTATTTTTTTCTCTTTTCTTTTGGACTCTCATTTTTTTATACAGATCCTACCTAATCTTTGCACCAACTGACACTTAGTCATTACTATCCAAGTAAGACTCTTGCTACTTCCTCCTGGATAATAGATACCCTGTGTAACCCACACAGCATAAGGACTCTCTCTTTGTGATACGATCATTGCCATGGCCTTCAAGATTGTCTCCATAAATGCCAGAGGACTAAACTCCCCTCAAAAAAGATCTGCACTACTTAAGGAAGCCAACATTTAAAAAGCTGACTTCATCCTAGTGCAAGAAACCCACTTTGCATCACCAAAAACACCCACAGTTAAACTAAAAAAACTATGATCAGCTCTTCCTGGCTTCAATTTAAAAGAAAAAGAATGGAGTTCTCATGGCTAACCAAAACTCCCTTCAATTTAAACTGCATCAAATCGTCACAAACCCTCAGGGTCGCTGTTTAAAGGAGTTGTAAAGGCAGAAGATTTATCTTAATGCAGCTTTACAATCACTTTAATCCGGATATGAGTTATCAATCGAACCAGCTACACACTGGTCAACTTATACGGGCCAAACAAACAGCAACTACGATTCCACAACCGACTACACAAGAAACTACTATAATCCCAAAAAGGTAGAATCATCATCGGTGGGGACTTTAATATGACTGGCAAACCTGACATTGACACTACATCCACAGTTCGACACCATCGTCTGGCCCTGAATCCCTTCCTCCACATAAAGGGACTCTTTGATATATGGAGATGCCAAAATGGGTCAGAACGGGATTATTCTTACTCTCTCCATCCCAGATATAATTTTCTTGCATCGATTTCTACATAACAGACAAAAAAACACTCCAGGAAATGACGGAATCAAAGATAGGAAGCATCACATGGTCCGACAATGCACCTGTATCCATAACTATAGGAGACTGTCGACTGAACCAGTCTCACTTATGGAGACTCAATCCTTTCCACCCTTGCAGATCCTGTTTCTCTTTCACAATTGTCTACCGAACATAACTTTTTTTGAACTTAATGATCAACCAGATACAGACCAGTTTGTATTGTGGTCCACGTATAAGGCATATATGCATGGTATACTCATCAAACTGCATACTAGAACACATATTGAAGAGGTCTTATCCCAAATTGCCCACTTAGAAAAACAAAACAAACAGACCCCCACTTGCAAATTAGCAAGTGAACTCCTTGACAGAAGACAAAAACTTAGATAGCTATTACTTTACAAATTCGAGTACAACCTTAAAGCGGAGTTCCACCCACATTTTGAACAATATCTGTATGTATTCTCTTCCTTGCCTAGATTCTGACATGCCGTTTAAAAAAAATGTAAATCGCCGTAATTACCTTTTATTTTTCTATTCTTCTTTGCACTTCCTGGTTCTCCTCCCGTGGGAGTAGGCGTGTTTCTAGCCTCTCCCAGACTCCTGGGAGCTAGTCTCAGGCTTCCCAGGATGCCACTGAGCATGTGCCGGAACGAGCAGTGAATGCTGGGAGCACAGCATTCACCACATCCAGGAAATAAATGCTTGTGGGCTTCAAATGCCCACAATGAAGATGGAAACTGCCTGCGGTGAATAATATAAGTTATTCTTTCCAACAAAATCTGACACAGGCGGACATATTACACACAATATGTGAGTATGTAATGCTGAGAAGAAAAGTTTGTGAATGAACTCAAAAAAAAAAAAAAAGCATAGATAGGTGGACCCCCACTTTAAAATAGCAAAAGCCAATTACTATACATTAGGGAACAAAGCCGGAGCCCTTTTGCTCACCAAATTAAAGCTTAACGCTCCAAAAATATAACATCAAAGTCAACTATACTATAAATAATTAGATTGCATCCACAAAACTTTGTAGCAGATCCCTGAACATGATCTGCAATCAATTGGTAGCCAATCAGCTTCTCACTTCAGCTTGTACAATTATGCTTTGACAAAAAAACTGGAAGCTGATGGATTCTATGCAGAGCTGTACCAGATTTTGCACTCCCCAGTTTTAGTAAATCAACCCCCATGTGTCAATTAAGTTGATTAATATTTGAAGACTAATTTACATATGTAAATTATTTAAGGTTTTTCTTTCTTAGAACATGTAATGCTTTGTTTGATAACTCTTTTAATAAAACCCTGTCTCTGTTTTTTTTTATAATTTATTAATACCTTTAATACTATAATAGTATCTGACAATTTCATTACTGAATACATGATTACTGTCATCTTCAGGCTGCAGTGCCATCTACGCTGCCATCTTTAGTCTGAAGGCTTGTTTTATTAAAAAGCCTTCAGCATGCACGTGATCAGTATGTCACAGTGGACATAGTGATCACGTGATTGGGAACTTCTCTGATTGGTCCTCAGTGAGGCTCTAAGCAGTCAGTGGCAGCCAGGATTAAGAAAAACAAGCTGTGCAAAATGTTGATTGTTGGCTTTCTATGGTAGGACATTTTGGATGTGCTCCTTAGCATGGGGTAACATACTGGCCAATGTTAGTATACAGATTGCAGGCAGAAAGAAGTTAAATCCCAAATGAGGTTACAGAAGTAGATTTGCAGTCAGATAGACAATGTAAAATCTCAATTGCAAACAATCTTGGTATTGAAGTTGTACAGGGTGTCTAAAATCTAAATAGTACATACAAATCTTTTAGGAGGTTCCTTTATTAGACATAGAAGGTACATATTTATAAGCTTACAGCATTTGGTTTAAATCAGTTGTTTTTACCAATACATATGGGTAAGAAGTTTACTTCAATAAACCCCACAGAACTAAAGCTACTATGATAAAAATCGGCATGGAACTTGTAAAAGATTCTGTATTGAAGAATACTTTTCTCTGCTTTGGTTAAGCAAGATTAAAGAGCATGAATCACCTGTTTTAAAATACTGGCTGCCTTGAAGTTCTGGTCCATTTAAAATATCTTCTTTGCTGAAAGTGTTTAGTTTTGCAATAGATCAATTAATCATCTTTGCACCCTAGTTCAGCTATACTGTAACTAGTTTCTTGTGGAGAAAAGCGCTTTGATAACCTGGCTGTCATACACAATAACTCTTGCTTTTGGTTGATTGCTATACTTTCTTTACACTGGGCTCATAACACTCGTAAAACATTTCCATAAAAGCAAGTAAATATTGTAAGTGTGGAGAGCTAGGAAAGTAGACATAAACTAAGATGTTATATGTCAGCAAGCACCCCAAGCAGGAGACACATGTGCAATAAATTATTTTTACTTTTTTCCTTCTTAGAATTTATCATTTTCCTTTTAGATTTTATTCCACATACTACAGGTTTGAGTTTAAGTGTAACTTGAACAATAATTTAGAAAAAGGAATGTGCAAGCCATGCTTGTGGAAATATTACAGGACAAACTCTTGTGCCCCATCTTCTGGCTGTATTAAATGTCACAGTGGTTTGAAAACTATTTTGTACTGTTCCACTTCCTGTTTGTGTGACAACCTGTGCTGGTCAAGCCTTGTGACAGCTGTGTGGGTGTCAAGGGGTTCCCTGGACTACAACAGATATTGCCATTCATAAGCAAGGTGATGGATGGTATTGTGTCAGAAACCATGACATGACATGACATGACAGAAACCATGACAGAATTACAGTTAAATCACCCTTGTTTAATAATAAAAGTAAAAAGAACAAACGTAGTCAAAACACAGCCAAAGTTCAGTAACCGGAATGGATAGTCAGCCAAGGCAGAAGTCAGGGATCAATGTAGTGGAACAGCAAGCAGGAGCCAGAAGGGATGTTAGCAAAGCAAGTCTTGAACAGGATCGCAGATCATTTCTGTGATGTTGACCAAGGTGATGGCAGAGCTCCTCTGGACTTAAGTAGGCAGGACTGATGAGCAGGATATCATCAACAGCTGTAACTGTGGAGAGATAGGATCTGGCAATTAGCCGACAGCTGAGCAGCCAGCTCAGAGAAGGAAGGGCTGAGCCCAGCCCTGACAGTTTGAGAACTATGTGCTTTTACAAAATGCCCACCCAGGGACGCACCAAGGAATGAAGGTTGTTTTAAAACATCTCAGAGATGTTATCTGCAAAGTATAATATAGTGTCTGGCTACACTCACAGTATCAATTAGCAGAAAAGCTTTTTTTTTTGCTAATGTACTATAACTATGTTACTATGGTATGGTTGCATGCTAATCATCTATAATCTCCCAGTGATGAAGCCCACCTAACAAAGTCCACCTGTGATGCTCTGGAAATGATGCTGCACTGCTTCTCAATTTGGAGAAACATTGTCACTCTCATGTTGGCTGAAACTGCTTGCACTGCAATGGGATGAGAATATGTTGCAGCTTGTCAGTCATTACCTGGCCACGCCTAATCTCATACATTGTTTTCTGGATTGACAGCACTGCCTCTGTTAATAAAACCTGTTGCTGAAACCTTCCCACTGGGAGCTGCAGTGTCTGAAAGGGGAAGCATGTGAGACATAAATTAAGAAGTAATTGGTTCAGTTCAGTGAAGGTAAAGGACAGTCTTGCTTACTTTATGAGGCTTATGCAGCACATAGTAACTGGATGTGGTACTTGTTTAGACAGGAACCTTTAGTAGTTCACTGGTTTACAGTGAAATTGTGCATAAATCATTTATTTCAGCCACTATAGAAATTTACAATTTATTTTAGTTATATACTGTATACCCTAGGTCCAGCCTAAGTGGAAAACAAAAATATTACCGGTATGTAGGGATGAGCCCAATGTTCGAATTGAATGTAAATTCAACTCGAACATCGGGTGTTCGCCGAATAGCGAACAATTTTGGGTGTTCGCTGCAAATTCGAAAGCCGCGGAACACCCTTTAAAAGTCTATGGGAGAACTCAAAAGTGCTAATTTTAAAAACTTATATGCATGGTATTGTCATAAAAAGTGTTTGGGGACCTGGGTCCTGCCCCAGGGGACATGTATCAATGCAAAAAAAGTTTTAAAAACGTCTGTTTTTTTGGGAGCAGTGATTTTAATAAAGCTTAAAGTGAAACAATAAAAGTGAAATATTCCTTTAACTTTCGTACCTGGGGGGTGTCTATAGTATGCCTGTAAAGTGGCACATTTTTCCCATGTTTAGAACAGTCCCTGCACAAAATAACATTTCTAAAGGAAAAAAAGTAATTTACAACTACTCGCGGCTATTATGAATTGTCAGGTCCTGGCAATACAGATAAAAGTCATTGAAAAAAACGGCATGGCATCCCCCTAGTCATTACCAGGCCCTTTGGGTCTGGTATGAATATTAAGGGGAACCCCGAACCAAAATTTTTAAAAAAAATTGCGTGGGGGTCCCCCCAAATTCCATACCAGGCCCTTCAGGTCTGGTATGGATATTAAGGGGAACCCTGAGCCAATTTTTTTTGTTAAATGGCGTAGGGGTCCCCCTCAAAATCCATACCAGACCCTTATCCGAGCACGCAACCTGGCAGGCCACAGGAAAAGAGGGGGGTCAGAGAGTTCCCCCCCTCCTGAACCATACCAGGCCACATGCCCTCAACATGGGGAGGGTGCTTTTGGGTAGCCCCCAAAGCACCTTGTCCCCATGTTGATGGGGACAAGGGACAGGGCAAGCCTTGCCCTGTGGTTGTGGGGGTCTGCGGGGGGGCTTATCGGAATCTGGAAGCCCCCTTTAACAAGGGGTCCCCCAGATCCCCCCCCCTGTTTGAAATGGTAACAGGTACATTGTACCCATACCATTTAACAAAAAAGTGTCAAAATGTTAAAAAAAACAAGACACACCTTGGGACAAGTTCTTTATAAAAAAAATAAATAAAAATGTCCCACAAAGTCCATTCATCTTCTTCTATGGCTCCGTCGACGGACCAAAAAATAAAATAAAAGAGATCCGCCTCCACGGGAGGCACCTGCCATATGACGCTTTAGCTCTGATGACAGTTCTTTTATAACTGAGAGCGGGGACGAAATTTAAAGGAATATTTCACTTTTATTGTTTCACTTTAAGCATTATTAAAATCACTGCTCCCGAAAAAACAACCGTTTTTAAACATTTTTTTTTGCATTGATTGATGTCCCCTGGGGCAGGACCCAGGTCCCCAAACACTTTTTATGACAATAACTTGCATATTAACCCTTAAAATTAGCACTTTTGATTTTTCACGTACATGTCCCATAGACTTTAACGGTGTTCGAACAAATTTTTTGCCTGTTCTGCTGCGAACCAAACCAGGGGATGTTCGGATCATCCCTACCAGTATGTTCCTATAAGTGATCCTTGCAAACTATGGGGGACAAAAAAGGTTATGCAGATATGGTGTGAATAAAATGTGGAGTTCCTAGTTTGCTGGCTGCTTAAAGGGTAGTAAGCCCTTTTTTCTGAATCGGATAATAAGGCTATAATAAGGCTTACCTGTAGGTACAGTGAATATCTCTTAAACTTCTGGTGTTTAGGATACAGCCGGTGACGTTAACGGCGCATGCGCTCTGAAGGTTCGGCATACTGTACTGGATCTTCAGAGCTTCATACCGAAGCCAAAGGCTCTCCTGCACATACATGGGAGTCACGTCATTGCGGTCCTGGCCACTCACATAGCTGGAGTTCGCGAACCTGGAAAGAAGACCGGGGGAAGATGGAAGCCCTGTCCAAGTGGTGACAGCATGCTGCTGGAGTTTACTGCTGTGGTTTACTACCACTTAAAATACTATGCAGCACATGTTTATTTCTTTTTTATAAAGAACTGTTTCTTAGTTCTTAGTCCCAATATATTTCCTTTTAGAACTAATATTTTTGAAAATTTAGTAAGAAAATTGTGAAAGGATTACTTCAAAGGAGAGATAGATTTATATTTAAAGAATGATTACACCCAAAGGGATTTTGTATGCTAATTATGGATGACTCTGGTGGCACAAACTACCTACTAGTTTTTCATATCTCTCTGAGACTCCATTAGTGAGCACTCCTTGTCTAGTAGTACAGGCATGGCTGGTGCCAGCATAAGGCAGCCCAGGCAGCCGCCTGAGAGTGCCAGGAGAGGGGGGCGCCAAAGCCAGGGGTTCCCCATGAGTCGGCCCTGCTCGCAACTGTACCCAGTTCAGCATACGTACAGGCGACGCAGCACAGCCACGGCCGGGCGCTGTTAACTTCACCCACTTAACTCAACTGACTCGAGTCTCAGCACTGCTATTGCACTCCTCCTCCTCTTCCAGATGGAGGGCAGAGAGAGACACCCTTGTCTGGAAGACACCGCCCCGCCCCGCCACCATCAGCCCTTGTGGCACACACAGACCATTGCTGAACTGGAGAGCGTGTGAGATGAAAGGGAGCCCAGGGAGAAGCCTGGAGCAGAGTGAGATGAAGAGGAGGAACCTGGAGCCGAGTGAGACTAGGGGAAGGAGCCTGGAGCCGAGTGAGACCAGGGGCAGGAGCCTGGAGCCGATTGAGACCAGGGGGAGGAGCCTGGAGCCAATTGAGACCAGGTGGAGGGGCCGAGCCAGCAGAGGACCCAGGAGGACTGCAAGTGGCATGGGTACTACCACATATGAAGATCTCACCATACCATCTCTGTGGAAGGTAGGGCAAGTAAACTGCTTCTAGCTTTATGGTGTCAGAATCTGGTTGTGAATAATTATTGTACCAGTCCTGCCCTTGTGCCATGCCCGCAGTCTCTGACCAACCATCTCTTGTTCATTGCCCGCAGTCTCTGACCAACTATCTCTTTTGCCATGCTTGCAATCTCTGCCCATCTCTTGTGCCATGCCAACAGTCTCTGCCCATCTCTTGTGCTATGCCCATGGTCTATGCCCATCTCTTGTACCATGCCCACAGCCCCTGCCCATCTCTTGTGCCATGCCCACAGTCTCTGCCCATCTCTTGTGCCCTGTATGCAATCTCTGCCCTTCTCTTGTGCCATGCCCGCAGTCTATGTCCATCTCTTTTTCCATGCCCACAGTTTCTGCCCATCTCTTGTGCCATGTATGCAGTTTCTGATCATCTTTTGTATCATGTATGCAGTCTCTGACAATCTCTTGTGCCATGTATGCCGTCTGTGCCCATCTCTTGTGCCATGCCCACAGTCTATGCCCATCTCTTGTGCCATGCCTGCAGTCTCTGCCCATCTCTTGTGCCATGTATGCAGCCTCTGATCATCTTTTGTATCATGTATGCAGTCTCTGCCAATCTCTTGTGCCATGCCTGCAGTCTCTGCCCATCTCTTGTGCAATGCCCCCAGTCTCTGCCCATCTCTTGTGCCATGTATGCAGGCTCTGATCATCTTTTGTATTGGGTATGCAGTCTCTGCCCATCTCTTGTGCCATATATGCTGTCTCTGCCCATCTCTTGTGCCATGCATGCAGTCACTGCCCATCTCTTGTGCCATGCCAGCAGTCTCTGCCCATATCTTGTGCCATGCCCGCAGTCTCTGCCCATCTCTTGTGCCATGCCTGCAGTCTCTGCCTATCTCTTGCCATGTATGCAGGCTCTGATCATCTTTTAGCCAGCTATAGATGAGTGCGGTGGCAAGTTTTTTGTTATCACGTTTGTGTTTGTATTGGTCCAGCAATGCACCAGCACCTTTGCAGTCATTGTGCTATTTGCTGGGTGTTTGGTGTGCTCCTGCACCTTTAAGAAGGGATGGGCTCTCCTTCAGTCCACCTGCCCTCATTTATCCATCAGAATGCATGTGGCTCCACTGTGGGGACACTCATATTTTAGTGTCGGTTCACACTGAGGCAGCACGACTTGCAGCGCGACTGCCTCCGGTGACCCGGACACGACAGGAGCGGCCACTTGCAAAACGACTTCTGTATAGAAGTCAATGCAAGCCACCTCAAGTCACCTGACAAGTCGTCCCAGTGTGAACCGGCACTTAGTGCTAGGACCACAGATACCAGGGTGCCGTGACGAGGCTCTGTGACTTACGCATGCATTTGCAAATGTGTGCAGACTAAACCCCTCTTTTTAACGCATACTGTTAGACAGGTTTATTCGGTTGTCTGCGAGCTGGTTGGTAAGTAGGCTTGAGTTTTTCCTGGGCATTCCCCAGGCTTTGTTGCTATCTGATCATCTTTTGTATCAGGTATGCAGTCTCTGCCCATCAGTTGTGCCATGTATGCAGTCTTTGATCATCTCTTGTGCCATGTATCCAGTCTCTACCCATCTCTTGTGCCATGCCCGCAGTCTCTGCCCATCACTTGTGCCATCCCCACAGTCTCTACCCATCTCTTGTGCCATGCCCGCAGTCTCTACCCATTTCTTATGCCATTGCCTGCAGTCTCTACCCATCTCTTGTGCTATGTATGCAGTCTATGCCCATCTCTTGTGCCATGACTGCAATCTCTGACCATCTCTTGTGCCATGACTGCAATCTCTGACCATCTCTTGTGCCATGACTGCAGTCTCTGACCATCTCTTGTGCCATGCCCACAGTCTCTGCCCATCTCTTGTGCCATGTATGTAGGCTCAGATCATCTTTTGTATCAGGTATGCAGTCTCTGCCCATCTCTTGTGCCATGCCCACAGTCTCTGCCCATCTCTTTGTCCATGTATGCAGGCTCTGATTATCTTTTGTATCAGGTATGCAGTCTCTGCCCATCACTTGTGCCATGTTTGCAATCTCTGACCATCTCTTGTTCCATGACTGCAGTCTCTGATCATCTCTTGTGCCATGACTGCAGTCTCTGACCAACTCTTGTGCCTTGACTGCAGTCTCTGACCAACTCTTGTGCCTTGACTGCAGTCTCTGACCATCTCTTGTGCCATGATTGCAGTCTCTGACCAACTCTTGTGCCATGTATGTAGTCTTTGCCAATCTCTTGTGCCTTGCCCACAGTCTCTGCCCATCTCTTGTGCCATGCCCGTAGTCTCTACCCATCTCTTGTGCAATGTATGCAGTCTATGCCCATCTCTTGTGCCATGACTGCAATCTGACCATCTCTTGTGCCATGGATGCAGTCTATGCCCATCTCTTGTGCCATGTATGCAGGCTCTGATCATCTTTTGTATGAGGTATGCAGTCTCTGCCCATCTCTTGTGTCATGTAGGCAGTCTCTTCCCATCTCTTGTGCCATGTAGGCAGTCTCTGATCATCTCTTGTGCAATGTATGCGGTCTCTGCCCATCTCTTGTGCCATGCCTGCAGTCTATGCCCATCTCTTGTGCCATGCCTGCAGTTTCTGACCATCTCTTGTGCCACGCCCTCAGTCTCTACCCATCGCTTGTGCCATGTATGCAGACTCTGACCATCTCTTGTGCCATGACTGCAGTCTCTGACCATCCCTTGTGCCACGACTGCAGTCTCTGCCCATCTCTTTGTCCATGTATGCAGGCTCTGATCATCTTTTGTATCAGGTATGCAGTCTCTGCCCATCACTTGTGCCATGTTTGCAATCTCTGATTATCTCTTGTGCCATGTATGCAGGCTCTGATCATCTTTTGTATCAGGTATGCAGTCTCTGCCCATCACTTGTGCCATGTTTGAAATCTCTGATCATCTCTTGTGCCATGCCCGCAGTCTCTGCCCATCTCTTGTGCCATGTATGCAGGCTCTGATCATCTCTTGTGCCATGCCCACAGTCTCTGCCCATCTCTTGTGCCATGTATGTAGGCTCAGATCATCTTTTGTATCAGGTATGCAGTCTCTGCCCATCTCTTGTGCCATGCCCACAGTCTCTGCCCATCTCTTTGTCCATGTATGCAGGCTCTGATTATCTTTTGTATCAGGTATGCAGTCTCTGCCCATCACTTGTGCCATGTTTGCAATCTCTGATCATCTCTTGTGCCATGCCCGCAGTCTCTGCCCATCTCTTGTGCCATGTATGCAGGCTCTGATCATCTTTTGTATCAGGTATGCAGTCTCAGCCCATCACTTGTGCCATGTTTGCAATCTCTGATCATTTCTTGTGCCATGTATGCGGTCTCTGCTCATTTCTTGTTCCAAGCCTGCAGTCTATGCCCATCTCTTGTGTCATGCCCACAGTCTATGCCCATCTCTTGTGCCATGCCCGCAGTCTATGCTCATCTCTTGTGCCATGCCCGCAGTCTCTGCCCATCTCTTGTGCCATGCCTGCTGTCTCTACCCATCTCTTGTGCAATGTATGCAGTCTATGCCGATCTATTGTGCCTTGAATGCAATCTGACCATCTCTTGTGCCATGGATACAGTCTCTAACCATCTCTTGTGCCATGTATGCAGTCTCTGACCAACTCTTGTGCCATGTATGCAGTCTCTGACCATCTCTTGTGCCATGACGGCAGTCTCTGACCATCCCTTGTGCCATGACGGCAGTCTCTGACCATCTCTTATGCCATGACTGCAGTCTCTGAATATCTTTTGTTCCATGTATGCAGTCTCTGACCATCTCTTGTGCCATGACTGCAATCTCTGACCATCTCTTGTTCCATGACTGCAGTCTCTGATCATCTCTTGTGCCATGACTGCAGTCTCTGACCAACTCTTGTGCCTTGACTGCAGTCTCTGACCATCTCTTGTGCCATGATTGCAGTCTCTGACCAACTCTTGTGCCATGTATGTAGTCTTTGCCAATCTCTTGTGCCTTGCCCACAGTCTCTGCCCATCTCTTGTGCCATGCCCGTAGTCTCTACCCATCTCTTGTGCAATGTATGCAGTCTATGCCCATCTCTTGTGCCATGACTGCAATCTGACCATATCTTGTGCCATGGATGCAGTCTATGCCCATCTCTTGTGCCATGTATGCAGGCTCTGATCATCTTTTGTATGAGGTATGCAGTCTCTGCCCATCTCTTGTGTCATGTAGGCAGTCTCTTCCCATCTCTTGTGCCATGTAGGCAGTCTCTGATCATCTCTTGTGCAATGTATGCGGTCTCTGCCCATCTCTTGTGCCATGCCTGCAGTCTATGCCCATCTCTTGTGCCATGCCTGCAGTTTCTGACCATCTCTTGTGCCACGCCCTCAGTCTCTACCCATCGCTTGTGCCATGTATGCAGTCTCTGCCCATCTCCTGTGCCATGACTGCAGACTCTGACCATCTCTTGTGCCATGACTGCAGTCTCTGACCATCCCTTGTGCCACGACTGCAGTCTCTGCCCATCTCTTTGTCCATGTATGCAGGCTCTGATCATCTTTTGTATCAGGTATGCAGTCTCTGCCCATCACTTGTGCCATGTTTGCAATCTCTGATCATCTCTTGTGCCATGCCCGCAGTCTCTGCCCATCTCTTGTGCCATGTATGCAGGCTCTGATCATCTTTTGTATCAGGTATGCAGTCTCAGCCCATCAATTGTGCCATGTTTGCAATCTCTGATCATCTCTTGTGCCATGTATGCAGCCTCTGCTCATTTCTTGTTCCAAGACTGCAGTCTATGCCCATCTCTTGTGCCATGCCCGCAGTCTATGCCCATCTCTTGTGCCATGCCCGCAGTCTATGCCCATCTCTTGTGCCATGCCCACAGTCTCTGCCCATCTCTTGTGCCATACCCGCAGTCTCTGCCCATCTCTTGTGCAATGTATGCAGTCTATGCCCATCTCTTGTGCCTTGACTGCAATCTGACCATCTCTTGTGCCATGGATACAGTCTCTAACCATCTCTTGTGCCATGTATGCAGTCACTGACCAACTCTTGTGCCATGTATGCAGTCTCTGACCATCTCATGTGCCATGACAGCAGTCTCTGACCATCTCTTGTGCCATGAAGGCAGTCTCTGACTATCTCTTGTGCCATGACGGCAGTCTCTGAATATCTTTTGTTCCATGTATGCAGTCTCTGACCATCTCTTGTGCCATGACTGCAATCTCTGACCATCTCTTGTGCCGTGACTGCAGTCTCTGATCATCTCTTGTGCCATGACTGCAGTCTCTGACCAACTCTTGTGCCTTGACTGTAGTCTCTGACCATCTCTTGTGCCATGATTGCAGTCTCTGACCAACTCTTGTGCCATGTATGTAGTCTTTGCCAATCTCTTGTGCCTTGCCCACAGTCTCTGCCCATCTCTTGTGCAATGCCCGCAGTCTCTACCCATCTCTTGTGCAATGTATGCAGTCTATGCCCATCTCTTGTGCCATGACTGCAATCTGACCATCTCTTGTGCCATGGATGCAGTCTCTGCCCATCTCTTGTGCCATGTATGCAGGCTCTGATCATCTTTTGTATGAGGTATGCAGTCTCTGCCCATCTCTTGTGCCATGTAGGCAGTCTCTGCCCATCTCTTGTGCCATGTAGGCAGTCTCTGATCATCTCTTGTGCAATGTATGCGGTCTCTGCCCATCTCTTGTGCCATACCTTCAGTCTATGCCCAACTCTTGTGCCATGCCTGCAGTTTCTGACCATCTCTTGTGCCATGCCCTCAGTCTCTACCCATCGCTTGTGCCATGTATGCAGTCTATGCCCATCTCCTGTGCCATGACTGCAGACTCTGACCATCTCTTGTGGCATGACTGCAGTCTCTGACCATCCCTTGTGCCATGACTGCAGTCTCTGACCATCTCTTGTGCCATGACTGCAGTCTCTGACCATCTCTTGTGATATGGTTTCAGTCTCTAGCCATCTATTGTGCCATGGTTGCAGTCTCTACCCATCGCTTATTCCATGTATGCAGTCTCTGCCCATCTCTTGTCCCATGACTGCAGGCTCTGCCCATCTCTTTTGCCATGATTACAGTCTCTGACCATCTCTTGTGCCATGTCTGCAGTCTCTGACCATCTCTTGTGCCAGGTATGTAATCTCTAACCATCTCTTGTGCCATGTATGCAGTCTGTGACCATCTCTTGTGCCATGTATGCATACGCTGACCATCTCTTGTGCCATGACTGCATTCTCTGACCATCTCTTGTGCCATGTATGTAGTCTTTGACCATATCTTGTGCCATGACTGCATTGTCTGATCATCTCTTGTGCCATGTGGGGTGGGGGGTTGCATTGTGGAGGGGAGGGGGGTGGCAGGAGGACAGTTGGTGGGGGGCACCAAAATGCACCTTCGCCTAAGTAGACAAGATTCCTTGCACCGGCCCTTAGTACACGTTCAGTTGCCCCTGCTATAGATTCCTTCTGCTGTTGTCCCTAAAATGAAAAATAAGAGAGAAAGAGCTCCTCTGGAACCGGGGACTAGTTTAGAGATTTCATTCCAGAGATACAATAGTCCATCATGTGCTTCAGTCAGTGCTGGCTCAAATCTAAGATATAACTTTTGGATACAATGATATTTTAAAACCTAGCCAAATGAAACCAAAAGGTTTCTGCCCTTTTCTGATGACCTTTGTAGAAGTACAGATGGGTAAGGAATTATTTTTTCTCTTTGGTGTCATTCAAGTTAGTTAGTCCCACCTGTGCTGTATAATTTGTTCAACCACTGTTCCATTCCAGAACATGAATAGCAGCCTAATGGACACATGATGGAGCTCTTTGTCTCTTGTGTCTCTTTATTGAGCCTAAAGTTGCACAGGGATAGAAGGCAAGCTGTGTCAGTTTTCACTTTGTAGCGTGATGAAAACAAACACATTTTTCAACCATACATGGTTTCATCTCATATTAGCTTATTAAATGATCTCTTAGTAAAAACAATTTGGACCAAGCCCCTTTTTGAGATTGTTTACAAGTTTAAATCTGTTTTTTTTTTTTTGCTAGAAAATTACTTAGAACCCCCAAACATTATATATATTTTTTCTAACACCCTAGAAAATAAAATTGCGGTTGTTGCAATACTTTATGTCACACCGTATTTGTATAGCGGTCTTACAAGCACAATTTTTGGGGAAAAAATACACTATTTTGAATTAAAAAATAAAATATCACTAAAGTTAGCACAATTTTTTTTCTATATTGTAGAAGTTAATGTTAGGTCGAGTAAATTCAGTGTTCATGGTGAGTTATACAACATAGTAAGTAATATTAATGAATCTATTGCAAAATTATCTGACAAAATGACTGAAAATGTGAATGTGAGTCCTAATTATGCAGCAGTATGGTCTAGTAATACAAGTAATATGAATACAGTTGAAGTTGGAATGAGCACTAATTATGTGGCAGACTCTAATGCCCCGTACACACGGTCGGACTTTGTTCGGACATTCCGACAACAAAATCCTAGGATTTTTTCCGACGGATGTTGGCTCAAACTTGTCTTGCATACACACGGTCACACCAAGTTGTCGGAAAATCCGATCGTTCTATACGCGGTGACGTAAAACACGTACGTCGGGACTATAAACGGGGCAGTGGCCAATAGCTTTCATCTCTTTATTTATTCTGAGCATGCGTGGCACTTTGTCCGTCGGATTTGTGTACACACGATCGGAATTTCCGACAACGGATTTTGTTGTCGGAAAATTTTATCTCCTGCTCTCCAACTTTGTGTGTCGGAAAATCCGATGGAAAATGTCCGATGGAGCCTACACACGGTCGGAATTTCCGACAACACGCTCCGATCGGACATTTTCCATCGGAAAATCCGACCGTGTGTACGGGGCATAATGGTTTAAATTCTGTGTAGAAATTCCTGTTTCCTCCAGCATTTCTCAGGCTATTTCAGCAGTTCCTGAAGCATGTATGAAAGAAGTGCTACCGTGTGAGATCTCGCCACTGGGATATCATCTTTCCAATCAAACAAAAGAAAAAATCTGAAAGGGTGAGTTTATAGACATATTATCACTATTGCCATCTTCCAAAGATTTTATAACAAAATCTGAGAGAAAACTTGAAGAAAAAAGTGAAGATGATAGGCGGAGACCAGTGGTGAGATAATTTCATAACTGGCTTCAGTAATTCACAATTTATGCAAGACTTCTGGGTGAAAAACACCCAGAATGTTGTTGTGGACTTTTTCAGCACCTGGAACATGTAATAGAGGCATATAAGAATTTTCGAGGATTAGGATGGTATAATTATGACGAATCATTCAGACAAAAACTGTCTATTTATCCATCTTCAAAGTGCGGTATGAAAGACGTGGGGCTATGGCTTAATTTAATATTGCCACAAAAATCTACATTTTCTAAGCCAGCACCCACATCTTTTATCCCACCATGCAAAAAACGTTTCTGCTATGCATTTGATGAAATACAATGCAGATGGGGTAATGCCTGTAAATATAGGCATGAATGTTCACAATGTTCAGGTACACATCCATTAGTTAAGTGTTTCAAAAGAGGTTAATTTTAAGTACAGATAGAACATACTGCAAAAATCACACACACCAGTGAGATTAGCAAGAATGCTTCACTGGTTGGAAATTTATCCAGACCAGGAGACAGCCAAAATTTTAGTTAATGGATTTTCACATGGTTTCGCATTGCCCATATTCAGTGGTAATGGCTGTAATATGGTTGACAATCTAAAGTTTGTTAATCTATTCCCTCATATTGTAAAAGAAAAGTTAAAGAAAGAGGTATCGGAAGGCCGTATGGCTGGTTCTTTTAAAAATCCTCCATTTATCAACTTTAGAATCTCGCCATTAGGTATTATCCCAAAAAAGGAACACAACTCGTACAGGCTTATACACCACCTGTCATACCCAAAAGGGGCATCTTTAAATGATGAGATTGAATAAAGTTTGTCTTCATTCTCATACTGCACATTTAAAGAGGCAGTCTTTAAAATCAGAAAATGCGGTAGGGCAGCTTTGTTAGCCAAGATGGATATAAAGGCGGCTTTTTGTTTATTACCAATAGCTCCAGAGGCATATAATTCATTAGGTATTAATTTTGAAAATAACTTTTATTAAGATATGTGCCTACCTATGGGCTACTCAATATCTTGCACCTATTTCGAAATATTTGCCACCTCTTTGGAATGGGTGGTAACATTTGAGTCTGGATATGAAGGAATCCTACATTATCTGGGTGACTTCGTATTCATAGGTCCTGCAGACTCCCCTATCTGTTATTTCATGCTTCAGCTTTTTGGTACGATTACTTTGGTATTCCTTTAACAGCTGAAAAAAACAGTGCTTCCCACATCTTCAATACATTTTTTAGGCATTAATATTGACACAGTAAATTTGGAATTTAGATTACCATTGGACAAAATAGATAAATTACATTTTATATTATCTGGGTTTTTAAAAAAAAAAAAAAGTTTTATCAAAGGAACTACAGTCGTTATTAGGTTTATTAGCCTTTGCTTCTCGCATAATGCCAATAAGTAGGGCCTTTTTGCGTCGACTTTATCTGGCCATTTCAGGCATCAAATCCCAATTTGCACATGTTAGGCTAACTTCTGAGCTAAAAGAAGATCTAGTAGTATGGTTATAGTTTTTTTGACAGCTACAATGGTCACTCTTTTTTCCAAGATAATTTCATATTTTCTGCAGCTTTTGAGTTTTTTACAGATGCGGCTGGGTCTTGTGGCTTCTCGGTAGTATGGAAGACGCGTTGGTGCTGTGATAAATGGCCTTCTAGATGGGTAAAATTAAACGCTACAAAGAACATAGTTATTTTAGAGTTATTTCCGTTAGTAGTGGTCCTTGAAATTTGGGGTGAGCAATTTGCTAATAAAAGGATTCTAATACAAACTGATAATAAAGGTGTATTGTACACGGTGAATTGCTTATCATCAAAATCACCATTAGTGATCAAATTACTTAGACTTTTGGTATTCCTATGTTTACATCACAACATATGGTTACAAGCTAAACATCTGCCGGGAAAGGAGAATCAAATAGCGGATGCTCTATCTCAATTTCAGATTTTAAGATTCTGTCAGTTACTACCCAACACCGACTTGGAAGGGATAACATACCCAGAGTACCTTTTGGGATTTATTCTAGAAACCATTACAGACTATATAAAAAAGTCAGTCGCAAATAGCACATGGGCAGAATATTCTGCTGCATGGAACATATGGGTCGAATTTCGCTAGAGATTGTAATTTCCATTTTGATTCTCCTTCAGAACAGTTAATATCAGCATTCTTATGTTCCTTAATGCATAAAGAAGTGTCTTACAGCCATATTGCTAAAACTCTGGCAGGAGTATAATTTTTTCTAAAACTGCAAGGTCTGCCTAGTTGTACATCTTTTTTCTCTGTACAACAAGCTCTGAAAGGTTACAGAAGGAGCCATTATACTGCTGATAATAGGAGACCTATTTCAATTAAGTTATTGAGAAATATTTGTATAATTACTTCAGAAGTTTGTTTCTCAGAATTCGAACCTGAGCTATTTAAGGTAGCATTTGTTTTAGCGTTTGTTGGAGCATTACGAATTTCAGAACTGCTTCCAAATAATAAATGAGCTCATTCTGGTCTTTTGCTACAGCATGTGGAAGTCTTGGATGCAAGGATTAAATTGTTTATCCCATTGTCTAAGACAGATAGGATTGGTAGAGGTAAGTGGATTAATCTACACACATGTGGCGATAAAATGATACGCCCATTACTCCTGGTAAGGAATTAAAAGTGGTGACGGAAAGTATTCAGACCCCCTTAAATTTTTCACTCTTTGTTATATTGCAGCCATTTGCTAAAATCATTTAAGTTCATTTTTTTCCTCATTAATGTACACACAGCACCCCATATTGACATAAAAACACAGAATTGTTGACATTTTTGCAGATTTATTAAAAAAGAAAAGCTGAAATATCACATGGTCCTAAGTATTCAGACCCTTTGCTCAGTATTTAGTAGAAGCACAAGTTTTTCACACCTGGATTTGGGGATCCTCTGCCATTCCTCCTTGCAGTTCCTCTCCAGTTCTGTCAGATTGGTTGGTAAACGTTGGTGGACAGTCATTTTTAGGTCTCTCCAGAAATGCTCAATTGGGTTTAAGTCAGGGCTCTGGCTGGGCCATTCAAGAACAGTCACAGAGTTGTTGTGAAGCCACTCCTTCATTATTTTGTGTGCTTAGGGTCATTGTCTTGTTGGAAGGTAAACCTTCGGCCCAGTCTGAGGTCCGGAGCACTCTGGAGAAGGTTTTCATCCAGGATATCCCTGTACTTGGCCGCATTCATCTTTCCCTCAATTGCAACCAGTTGTCCTGTCCCTGCAGCTGAAAAACACCCCCACAGCATGATGCTGCCACCACCATGCTTCACTGTTGGGACTGTATTGGACAGGTGATGAGTAGTGCCTGGTTTTCTCCACACATACCGCTTAGAATTAAGGCCAAAAAGTTCTATCTTGGTCTCATCAGACCAGAGAATCTTATTTCTCACCATCTTGGAGTCCTTCAGGTGTTTTTTAGCAAACTCCATGCAGGCTTTCATGTGTCTTGCACTGAGGAGAGGCTTCCGTCTGGCCGCTCTGCTATAAAGCCCCGACTGGTGGAGGGCTGCAGTGATTGTTGACTTTCTCCAACTTTCTCCCATCTCCCGACTGCATCTCTGGAGCTCAGCCACGGTGATCTTTGGGTTCTTCTTTACCTCTCTCACCAAGGCCCTTCTCCCCCGATTGCTCAGTTTGGCCGGACGGCCAGCTCTAGGAAGGGTTCTGGTCATCCCAAACGTCTTCCATTTAAGGATTATGGAGGCCACTGTGCTCTTAGGAACCTTAAGTGTAGCAGAATTTTTTTGTAACCTTGGCCAGATCTGTGCCTTGCCACAATTCTGTCTCTGAGCTCTTCAGGCAGTTCCTTTGACCTCATGATTCTCATTTGCTCTGACATGCACTGTGAGCTGTAAGGTCTAGACAGGTGTGTGGCTTTCCTAATGAAGTCTAATCAGTATAATCAAACACAGCTGGACTCAAATTAAGGTGTAGAACCATCTCAAGGATGATCAGAAGAAATGGACAGCACCTGAGTTAAATATATGAGTGTCACAGCAAAGGGTCTGAATACTTAGGACCATGTGATATTTCAGTTTTTCTTTTTTAATAAATCTACAAAAATGTCAACAATTCTGTATTTTTCTGTCAATATGTGTACAATAATGAGGAAAAAAATGAACTTAAATGATTTTAGCAAATGGCTGCAATATAACAAAGAGTGGAAAATACTATCCGTCCCCACTGTACATTCACATTAGGCCTCAGGCGGTTGTTCAATTTCTTATTCATGTAGATAGTTCTCCTATGACCAGGTACCAGTTTAATTTTGTTTTGAAAGGTTGCATGAAAAGGTTAGGATTACAACAATTGAGAGTTACGACCCATTCTTTTTGTATCGGGGCAGCTACGGAGGCTGCAAGAATGGGACTTGACGACTCCATCATACAAAGGCTGGGCAGATCGGAATCTCAATGTTTCAAAATTTATGTGAGACCTGAGCTTTCTTTTTAAACTCCAGGTGATAGAAGAATTGTTTGGATTCTAGGACACTCATTTATTTACTGGGCATTTAAAAGAGCTGCACTACGTTGCTACACATCTAATCTGTCCTTGGATTGTGCTAATTTTCAAGTATTCTGGAAAGGCATCTGGGGTCTCCGCTAATTTGTCTTTTCTTTTTTGAAGTTTGGTCAACTCCTGACATTGTAATCATCCACCTTGGGGGGAATGATGTGGGTAAAGTCAACACCCTGGATCTCATGTATAAAATTAAGAGGGATTTACACAGTCTCACAATGTCGTCCCCAAATACTAGTGTAATTTTTTCAGAAATTGTTCCCAGACTTTTGTGGTTCAGCAATCCTAACTTTAAAAATTTGGAAAAAATTAGATGTAGAAGAAATAAAACAATGGACAAATGTATGCCTATTATAGGCGGATTTTTTCTACAGACACCTAAATCTTGAAGAAGGATTTAGTGACTTATATAGATCACATATACTTATCTGAGGTAGGGCTGGATATATTTAATTTAGGGTTACAGTCTAGTATTGAGTCAGCCGCGGTCTTGGGGTGGGGCTGGACTTGAAGATGCAAGTCCAGCGGTTGGGGACTGGTATTTATGATTCATGAGATTTGTACTCGAGTTGTTTTATGGCTGAGCAAAGTTATATTTTGCAGATTAATAAAGTTCAAGGAAATTTATTAATAAATAATATATTAATATGAAGTTGTTATTCATCGAAAATGTTTATTTAAAACCAATAAATGTGCCGCGGCCATAATTTTGCCACTCAATGGTGTCTGTTATTTATTTGGTAAATTTAAGTTAGATTATAAACAAAGGGAGAAAGTGCAATCTGCATTTCTATGTTGCATACCAGACTGAAATACTTGTTGAAATCAGATACAATAAATGCCAAATAAATACAATAAATGCCAAATACAACACAATCCACAAAGCACTATCTACTCATTGCATATTTGAGTCAGCAGCCCTTACATCGTTATTCAGTATAACATGGGAGAGGTGAGCAATCTGTGAAAGTCTGCAGCTAACATCAATAATTGTTTCACCTCTAGCAATGTTTAATAGCTTCTTTTTATTTCTATTCAATTGGCATAAAATAAAGCTGCTTTAATTGCTATAGATAGAGCAAAGATCATGGGATTTGGAAGGATGGAGCCTTCTTCATTCATTATGTGCTTATTGGTTACAGACATCAGAATGGCGACTGCAGAGAACTTCACAGAGGCACTCACTTTTTTACAAGCAGATAAAGAAAGAATCCTTTGTAAGGCTAAATATACAGTGCATCTGTTAACCTTATTGAAGCTGACATTCCCAGGATATAAAAGCTATTTCAAAGTGCTGCACAAAATAAAATTAACAACCTGGAATTACATTGCTCCTTTCTTTAACAACTTGAACCTGATAAATTATAGAATGGAAGAACATACTCTGCATGTAAAAAGCATCTGAGAGTTTAACAGCTTTTGTGCCAGGACAATTCTATCTCACACTTTTATCTGCCGTTTGACTACTAGGGAATTCAATCACATTTAGTTGCAGTTTGCTAGAGAAATTGACAGTTCAATAGTGAGAGAATCACTTTTGTATAGGAAGCATTCACTAAAAGAATGCACAAGTATACTGCATGGGTAATATATAGCTTACAGATATATAGAAATGCTGTACAAAATAACTGCACATGGTAGGGAAATGGAGAGCCAAACTCTCAAGAAGTATTTGCAATCAATTTATGCTCGTTCACACTTGTGCAAAGACCTTTGTGTTTCTGTACTAGAAAAATGCAGGTCTCTGCAAGGATATCACAGAAAGAATGAATTCCTATGTGCACTGTTAAAATTAAGGCTGGGTTCACACTATTGCGAATTGGATGTGAGTTCCCTACATCCAATTCGCAATAGCAGGGGATTTTTACCGGCTCTTAATGGAGCCGGTTCACATGTCTCCACTGCGGCTCCGATGCAAATTTGCACAGGGGTCCTGTGCGGGTCCTGTGCTTCTTTTAGTTCATTTCAGGTCCGTATTCAGCCCAAAATTTAGGCTGGAATCTGAACTACAATGGTGAACGGGGACGCACCGGACTCCTACTGTGAGCCACATGCGAAGATAGTGTGATCCCAGCCTTAAAACAAGGCAGCTGTGTAGAACTTTGCAGCATGTCTACCCCCAACTGATAATGCTGCTGTCCAAAGGTGCCCCCTGTGCTTATCTGTCTAGAGTGGAAACATTCTAATACAAGCTTTTTACTTGCTAGATCACCAGGTGAGTAGGAAAAGGCTTAAGGAAAGAAAACTGATGCAGCCACCATATCTTTGCTTTTGTTTTTCATACCACTTTAAGAAAAAAAAGGAATACATTGTCTTGTGTTGTAAAAACTTAGGGCTCTACCCCCTTTCAAAAAAGCTCAACTAGTGCAGGTAATGTTAACAAGCCCTTAAAGCGTATTTCCACTTTTGCTATAAAACTTGAGAAAACCCCACTGCATGTGTGTTCCCATTAGTGCCTAACAAATGAAGAAAAAAAAAAAAAAATATTATATATATATATTGTAATGTTTGGGGGACCAGCTAGATCGCAGGACACAGGCTTTTCACTCAAAAGGAGATTTATTGAACTTAAATAGCTTTACAGCAGCAAAAACAAAAGAAAAAGGTTTTAGTCTCACCGACTTGCAAAGTCCAGAACTGCTATCGCAGTTAAACAGTCCTTAATTTCCGTTGCAGCTAGCTTCCCCTGGCAGGAGACTTCCAGGCAGGACACTGCTATTCACTTTTGTTGCTGCACAACAAACACCATCCACCATCCACCATCCACATTCTCCTTTACACTCCTCCACACCCTCTCCAACTTCCTGTCTTGTTTTAAACCCACTTCCTCTGACAGGTGAGTTAACCCTTTTTGTTCCCTTAAAGGGACCACAGTCCAAACAGAGGGGAAACATAGCGTCCTTCCAGGACCCAGCCACGGCGTCCTGTACATATCCCCCCCCTGTGCCCCAACGCCATGGAGGTGGAGGCAACAGTGGAGCTCAAACAATGGACTCGGGAGAGGGCATCTGCATTTTGATGCAGTCTCCCGGGCCTATGCTCCACTACAAATTTAAATTCCTGGAGTGCCAAGAACCACCGAGTAACCCTGGCATTATTCCCTTTACCCTGTCTCAACCATGTTAAAGGGGCATGGTCAGAAATCAGCCTAAACTTCCTCCCCAAAAGGTAATATCTGAGGGATTCCAGAGCCCACTTAATGGCCAGACACTCTCGTTCAATTATAGCGTAGTTTTTTCCGCTGGTGTTAACTTCCTACTGAGGAAGACTACCGGGTGCTCCTCTCCATTAATAACCTGTGACAACACCGCTCCCAATCCTACATCAGAAGCATCAGTTTGGACAACAAACTCTTTTGAAAAATTGGGTGCTACCAGGACAGGGTGTTGGCACAGTGCCGACTTGAGCTCCAAAAAGGCCTTCTCAGCGTCTGCATTCCACTCCACCATGACCGATTTCCGACCCTTAGTCAGATCGGTCAATGGAGCCGCCAACGTGGCAAAGTTGGGTACAAACCTCCTGTAGTATCCCACCATGCCCAAGAATGCACGTACCTGCTTTTTTGTGAGGGGACGGGGCCAACTCTGTATAGCCTCTACCTTGCTGACCTGAGGTTTCACCACCCCTCTACCCACGATATAGCCCAGGTATTTCACCTCCTCCATTCCCAAAGCACATTTTTCAGGGTTTATTGTAAACCCCTCCTTCCAAAGAGAGTCCAGCACTGCCTGGACTTTGGGCAAGTGTGATTCCCAGTCTCTGCTAAAAATGACTATGTCGTCCAAGTACACTGAGGCATATTTCTGGTGAGGTCGTAAAATCCTATCCATTGCTCGCTGGAATGTGGCTGGAGCAGTTTGCAATCCAAAAGGCATCCTTTTGTACTGAAAACTCCCCTCTGGGGTAGAAAAAGCAGTTTTCTCTCTAGCAGCCTTAGTCAACGGGATTTGCCAATATCCCTTGGTAAGGTCTAATGTAGTGATATACCTGGCTGGACCTAGTCTCTCAATAAGCTCATCTACCCGGGGCATGGGGTAGGCATCAAACCGTGAAACTTCATTAAGTTTCCGAAAATCATTGCAGAATCGCAGAGTCCCGTTGGGCTTCGGTACCAACACAATCGGGCTTGACCACTCACTCTGCGATTCCTCAATAATCTCCAGGTCTAACATCTTCTTCACTTCCTCTGAAACAGCCTTCCTTTGGGCCTCTGGGATGCGGTAGGGCCGGACAAAAACTTTGACTCCTGGTTCCGTGATGATATCATGCTCTATGGTACTCGTGAGCCCTGGCAAGTCTGAAAATTTTTCTTTATTTCTCTGCAAGAACTCCTTGGCCTGCTGGCTTTGGGTTTTAGACAGGGTATTTGCTACTTGGACACTCTCCACCCCAACCCGAGGCTCCAATCTTGCACTAGCCAGGGAGGTCACTGGTTCCCTCTCTGTCCAGGGCTTTAACAAGTTTACATGATATATTTGATAGGGTTTCCTCTTACCCGGTTGGTGGATTTTATAATTCACCTCTCCCACTTTTTCTACAACTTCAAAGGGGCCTTGCCACCTGGCTAAGAATTTACTTTCCACAGTGGGAATCAACACCGCTACTCGATCCCCCACTTGGAAATTCCTTATTTTAGCAGCCCTATTATAGACTCGTCGTTGAGCCTCCTGAGCTTTTTGTAAATGTTCCTTGACTAGTGGCAACACAGTTCGGATCCTCTCCTGCATTTGGGAAACATATTCAAGAACACTCTTATGCTGACTAGGTTCACTTTCCCATTCCTCCTTAACAAAATCCAGTAGTCCGCGAGGTCTCCGCCCATATACCAACTCGAAGGGCGAAAACCCAGTGGAGGCCTGGGGCACTTCCCGGATAGCAAACAGGAGAGCTGGTAACAGACAGTCCTAGTCTTTCCCATCCCTTTGTACAACTCTCTTAAGCATAGATTTAAGGGTCTTATTAAAGCGTTCCACTAACCCATCCGTTTGGGGATGGTAGACCGATGTGCGCAGCTGTTTAATCCGGAAGAGCTTACACACGTCGGCCATAACTCTCGACATAAACGGGGTGCCCTGGTCCGTTAGTATTTCCTTGGGAAAACCAGTCCGTGTAAACAACTGGAATAATTCCCGGGCAATAGCCTTAGAGGAGGTATTTCGCAGGGGTAGCGCCTCAGGATATCGGGTGGCATAGTCGAGAATCACCAGTATGTAGGAGTGACCTCGAGCCGACTTCACCAAGGGACCTACTATATCCATGGCTATCCTTTCAAATGGGACCTCAATTATGGGCAGAGGGACCAAAGGATTCCGGAAGTGGGTCACCGGAGCGGTCAACTGACAGGTGGGACAAGAGGTACAGTATCTCCTTACCTCTGCTTTCAGACCTGGCCAGTAAAACCGGTCGGTGATCCGTGCCTCCGTCTTTTCAACTCCCAGGTGTCCCCCTAAAACATCATCATGGGCCAGGTCCAGGACCTTGCGTCTATACTGTTGGGGTACCAATAATTGCTCTACCACATTTTCTCTCACTTTGGTAACCCGATAAAGCAATTCATTACATATTGCAAAGTGTGGCCACCGCTCATTCGCACCTGGCTCTTGGGGAACCCCATTTAATACTACCACCTGTTCCCGTGCATGGGCCAAAGTGGGGTCCTGCATCTGGGCAGTACCAAATGCCCCCTGCGGAACACCCAAATCCGGCAGGGCAGGGGTAACGGCCACTTCCTCATCCTCTTCCCCCAGCATTACCTGAAGTGGGAAAGGTTCCCCCCCCTCTTCAGTGTTCAGGTAGGTCTGTGAACCACACATTTTGACACCCTTAATAACATCAGCACTACTTTCATCACCATTAACCAAATCATTAGCATTTTCAAGAACATTCGGCATTTCAGGGTTATTTCTCTCAACCGCAGGAACAGAGGGACTAGTTTCTCCCCAGTCTCTGGACCGTTCAGGTAGTTCTCCTTGTCCCCACAGTTTTGCAAATAACGGACAGTCTCGTCCTATGATAACATCATGTACCAAGTTTTTTTACCACCCCCACCTTTTGAGTACCAGTGCCACATGCTGCGGAGATGGTCACCGAGATGAGAGGGTACTCTCTAGTGTCCCCGTGAATGCACACCACCCGTAAAGTTTTTCTTACCGGACCGATCTTCCCAATCACTCTAGGATGGATCAGGGTTACCATGCTTCCGGAGTCCAGCAAAGCCCGGGCAGGGAGGTGGTTCACTTGGACTTCACACTCGAATTTCTCTTCTCCAAGATCGATATGTGTTGTACATGCTTTATGGGCATAAAAAGACCCCCTCCGAAGAACCCCGCATTCCATGGGCTCCTCTTGCAGTGGGCAGTAGGCCCGGGTATGGCCCCAGGAATGACATCGCCAACATTGTACATCCCCTCCTCTCCGAACAGGAACAGGTCGCTGAGAAGGTATCGGGAGTGACTCTTGACCTTCTGGGGTGTTGGTTCCAGGGCTCCGGGGAACGTCCTTTCGAAGGGCAGCAGTCGAACGAATAGGCCGTGGCAGACTGGGTCCTTGGCGCTTGGTAGGGCCAAGCAGATCCTCCACCACTGTGTATCGTTCTACCATCTCGACAAGGAGGTTCACTGTTTTGGGGTCTCCATGGCTGACCCACCGTTGAAGGTCGTCTGGCAGTGACCTTAGGTATCGGTCCAGCACGACCCGCTCCACGATTTGGAGGCCAGACAACATTTCGGGCTGCAGCCATTTTTTTACCAGTTGCACCAGGTCATGCATTTGAGACCGTGGTGGACGATCTGGACGATACTTCCATTGGTGCACTCGTTGGGCCCGAACAGCTGTAGTTACCCCCAAACGAGCCAATATTTCTGCCTTTAATTTTTGATAGTCTTTAGCGTGATCTGGTGGCAGGTCGAAGTAGGCTTTTTGCGGATCTCCGGTTAGGAAAGGAGCAATTAGGCCGGCCCACTGGTCCTGGGGCCACCCTTCTCTCTCTGCCGTCCTCTCAAATGTAGCAAGAAATGCCTCTACATCATCACTCAGGGACAATTTCTGCAAAAAATGGCTTGCCCTCACGGTCACCTGGTTGCCAGGGGCAACAGCCGCTTGCTCACGGCCCTGAGAAAGCTGCTGCACTACTTCTTTTAAGGCAGTCACTTGAGCCTGCATAACCTCTTGCTGGGTCGCTTGCTGGGCTGCCAACTGGGCCACCAACAGGCGAGTGTTTTCTTGCTGTACCTCATGGCGAGTCTGCGCTTGTATATTAGCCAAGGACAGCTGTTTAATTAGCTCCTCCATTGCTTCAGCTTTCAGGGTTTGTGCGGCTTTAACCCAGGACATAAATCCACTGTACTGTCCCTTTAAATGTCAGTTTTAAGTCCAATACACAAAAAAAAAAAAAAAAAACAGCAAGAAAAATGCCTGTTACTCTGTCCTGCCCGCATTCGAGCACCACTTGTAATGTTTGGGGGACCAGCTAGATCGCAGGACACAGGCTTTTCACTCAAAAGGAGATTTATTGAACTTAAATAGCTTTACAGCAGCAAAAACAAAAGAAAAAGGTTTTAGTCTCACCGACTTGCAAAGTCCAGAACTGCTATCGCAGTTAAACAGTCCTTAATTTCCGTTGCAGCTAGCTTCCCCTGGCAGGAGACTTCCAGGCAGGACACTGCTATTCACTTTTGTTGCTGCACAACAAACACCATCCACCATCCACATTCTCCTTTACACTCCTCCACACCCTCTCCAACTTCCTGTCTTGTTTTAAACCCACTTCCTCTGACAGGTGAGTTAACCCTTTTTGTTCCCTTAAAGGGACCACAGTCCAAACAGAGGGGAAACATAGCGTCCTTCCAGGACCCAGCCACGGCGTCCTGTACAATATATATATATATATATATATATATATATATATATATATATATATATATATATATATATATATATATAATTGCAGCATGACCTGTGCCCATCATTGCAGCCTCATCTGTGCCTATCATTGCAGCATCACCTGTGCTCATCATTGCAGCCTCACCTGTGCCCATCATTGCAGCATGGCATTTGCCCATCATTGCAACCTCACCTGTGCCCATCATTGCAGCGTGACATTTGCCCATCATTGCAGCGTGACTAGTGCCCATTGATGCAGCGTGACCTGTGCAGAGGAAGAGAGAGAGGGCAGCCGGATCATCACAGGGGAAGAGAGCGTGGAGGAAGAGGAGAGCTGGCTGGATCACAGAGCGGGGATTTCCCACTGTAACAGCTTGCAATTGAATTGCCTCCGCTCATGGTCACACAGTTATGTCTCCTGACGTCTCCTGACCCAGCGCCTGTGACAAACAGAACACGTCCACACTGGCATTGGACCTGCGTTCTGCCTGTGGGCAATAGGATTTATTGTTAATGTTACTATTTAATGGGTGGGCACCCTTAATATAAAATAACTACTATGCAATGATACATAGATACATAATACATAAAAGGATATTTTAAGGGGGTGCATAATTTATTTTAGAAAGCCATTGTCTGCTAGTAGCTTCCTATGACACCATAGTGATAATTTCACACTAAACCTTACCCTACAGAGATATTTCCCTGCTCTAAATCAACATTATAAACACCAGGAGACAGGAAATTAATATTACGAGGCAGATTAACTAAATAGTTAACTCTTTGAACACTTAGTAGCTATCATGTGTTTTGAAGGTGACAACATCTGCTTTTCCAAGTATAACCCTTAAAGAAAATCCCTGTATCAATTACTGCTACACCTAGACTAGATTAACAGAGTTTAAACTACGGTAGCTCCTCACAGAAGCAAAACTCTTTAATTTCAAACAAGAGTTCAAAGCTGCAAATGCAGCCATTTTTGCTGGTCACTTTACAGAATTAACACACTCAATTTAAAAGTCCAAGGTGCATGATGTCGATTTACTGGAGTGGTTTAGTATGCTGCAATGAACATACCCTTAATATGAACTATCCTAAATACATTTATATTTCCATTTGACAAAATTCCACAGTCCAACAACCAGCATATTATTTCCCAGAATGAAATTACAATATGTTAGACACCAAATATGATATAGATCGTATGTACAGTACTGTATGTCTCTCTTAACAGGTTGAATGTATCCCATCAGCCTTCTGGGCCTTGTAATATAAGTGTGTTTAGTGTCTAACTCACTGACATCTTCCCATACTGTACATTATAGGAAACCACTTTTTACTCCTTCATCACAGCAGGAGTTATGGATTATGTTTAAAGTTTAACTATGGTATTTCAGGTTTAGATAAAAAAAAAAACTGAATCGAAGATATATATTGCTCTAGGACTATATGAAAGGCCATTTATAACAGGGATAATTAGAAATGAGCTTGGCACTGTTTTCAGTATGACTTCACCATTCCCCTCACAAAGGGGCTCATCAGACCTCGCTATCATTACAGCAAGATAGGGTCCCTGCTGAGGGAATTACCTCCAATACCCTCACATTGGAGTTATTTACTTGTTTTTTATTGATTGTCAAGATAGAGAAAGTAGCAGAAACAGGGGTGCATCAGACATACACCAGGACATGCCCTCCCCCAAGATGGAAAAGCCTCTGGTGCAAATGCCAAGCAGTGTGACAGGCGAGGGAGCTAAAGAAAGAAACTTCAGGTCAGCTAAAGCAGTTGATGTCATTCAAAAGACCATGTGTTTAAGGAATCTCGTGAGTACTGCTTTTACAAACCTTGATGAGTAAAGGTTTCCCAGCACACTTTCAAGAATACTGTATCAGACTATCTGGACCCTGAGGTAATTAACTACAAAAGGAAGAGCTACATTCTTCACATTGTTCTTGTCAATTAGTGAAGTTGTTGTGCTATAAATAAATATATCATAGTAAAAACAGATCTAAAATATAATATTTCAGTAATAAGTATGACAAATATGCTAGGTCACATTACAATTAAATGCATTTAGCCACTTGTGGACCACCCACCGTAGATATACTGAGGCAGGGTGGCTGCTCTGCACCAGATAATATACCTAGTATGTGATCTGACACTTACGGGTCTGGGTGGGTGTGTGTGCACCACTGGTGACCCACTCCCATTGTGATCACACACAGTGGGAGCCCAGTAGCGGGTACCACACGCTCGATGTCCAATGGCACCTGCCGATTACACAGGACACAGGCAGAATGGCAATCTGCCTATGTAAACAAGGCAGATCATCATTCTGTCAGAAGGGAAGGCATTGATCCTGTGTTTCTGCTAAACAGGAACACAGATCTTTGCCTTCCCCTAGTCAAAGTACCTCCCCCACAGTGAGTAAGCACATCTTAGGCACACAGTTCACCCTTTGATCACCCCTGATGTTACCCCTTCCCAGACAGTGTCATTAGTACAGTGACAGTGCATATTTTTTAGCACTGATCACTGCATTACTGTCACCAGTCCCCAAAAAGTGGCCAAAGTTGTCAGTTAAATGTCCGATTTGTCTGCCGCAATATTGCAGTCCTGCTTTAAGTTGATGATCACTGCCATTGCTATTAAAAAATATATATATTTTTAAAAAAATAAAAAAAAATATCCCATAGTTTGAAGACGCTATTACTTTTGCGCAAACCAATCAGTATATGCTTACTGGGATTTTTTTTTACCAAAAATATGTATCAGAATATATATTGGCCTAAATTGATGAAGAAATTAGATTTTTTAATTTTATTCGGTATGTTTTATAGCAGAAAGTAAAAAATATTGTTTTGTTTTTTTTTTCAAAAATGTCGGTCTTTTTTTGTTTAAAGCGCAAAAATTAAAAACCAAAGAGGTGATCAAATAGCACCAAAAGAAAGCTCTATTTGTAGTAAAAAAAAAGGACAAACATTTTATTTGGGTACATTTTGGGTAAATAAAAATATCCTATAGTTTGTAGATGCTATAACTTTTGCACAAATCAATCAATATTTGCTTATTGGGATTTTTTTTATCAAAAATATGTAGCAGAATATATATTGACCTAAATCGATTAAGAAATTTTTTTCAAAATTGACGGTCTATTTTTGTTTAAAGCGCAAAAAATAAAAACCAAAGAGGTGATCAAATACCACCAAAAGAAAGCTCTATTTGTAGTAAAAAGGACAAACATTTGTCAGTTAAAGTAATGCAGTGCCGTATTGCAAAAAATTACCTGGTCATAAAGGGGGTAAAACCTTCCGGAGCTCAAGTGGTTAATAAATACCTGCAAAGTTGACCTGACCTAATAGGTCGTATTTGCAGAAACATATTTAAAAGGAAAACTATTAGCTCGTTTTTTAATGTGCTGCTAGAAGTTTGTATCCCCCAATGATTACATGACAGCATTTATGGCACCTAGGACTGAAAACATTGAATTAAACCATTACAAGAAAAGAATACATAGCTTGTTCCTTGTCTTTGTCTTCAGCAACAGTGCAGATGCCGACATGCTGAATGTAAACTACCAAAAGTGTAATACTTCACAAAATATTTAATCCATCCCAGTGGCGGCCCGTCCATAGGGGGCGCAGGGGTGCCGCCCCCCCCAAAACTAAAAAAATAAAATGTTTTAAAAAAGAAATGTTCCTTTAAGTGTGTGCGGGGGGGGGGGCGGCACCGGACACAGAAGTGCAATGGGACGCATTACATCATTGCAATCGTGTGATTGTGGGCAAGCAAATCTATCGGCTGGCATTTAGGCTGCCCATGGAGCGCAAAGCTCTGCGCTCTCCGCACACCCACTCTGGCATTATGTTTCCTGTGGTGGTCAGTGATTGGCGGGTCCGTAGGACATAGGGCGGTGCTTTTATCGGACCCGCCAATCACTTTCGTTTTTTTGAGTGACTCATCCTGGCTAGTCCGATGGAACACGAGACATGAGCAGAGGAGTTAGCCGGTGATCGGGGCATACCACTGAAGAAGCTGCTAGGAGGTAAGATTAAGCAGAGCACACTTGTGTTGTGCTCTCAGACCTGCAGTGTGATCACAGCATCTGCCTGTGTAGTGGATCTGGGGAGGAGGAGGGGGGAGTGCAGAGGCAGTGAAGGGTTGAGAAACTTTTAGCGCATTCCCAGGACAACACATCTGGATGGGGCTGCTAGTGTTAAATGTGTGGCAGGTAGGGGGAGGGTCAGCCAGGCATGCAGTGGGTGATGTTATGCTAGTTGTTCGGGCTGTCCTTTCCTTTCCTCTCACCCAGTTGCATTTACTCCCAGTCTGAGAGCAGAGATCAGAGCTACTCCCTGGCAGGGGGATCTGATCATACTGGATGGTATGGTGACATTGTGCTGGGAGGACAGGAGATGACAGCAAGGGGGGAAGACAAGCTTCCTTCACTGTACACTGATCTGTGCTGGATCAGAACACTGACAGGCAGATCTACCATCTCCTGATCATTAAATATCTCCATCCTCGCTGCATCCATCCATCCACCCATTGATCCATCCATCCACCCATCCCCTCACCCACCCACCCACCTATCCATCCACCCACCCACCTATCCATCCACCCATCCATCCACCCATCCATCCATCCATCCATCCACCCACCCACCTATCCGTCCACCTACCTATCCATCCATCCATCCATCCATCCATCCTCCCACCCATCCATCCATCCACCCACCTACTCATCTACCTGTCCATCCATCCCTGCACACCCCTTCCTGCTGGTTGTGTATAATCTGGCTATCCATCCTCTTTCCTATATGAAAGCAGTTTATTTCTTGGTATTGTCCTAAAGATTTGTACAATCCCCTTTTTCAGCAGGCCATACACAATACAGTCTGTGCAATCTCCTATAGATCTGCCAACTACTATGTAGTGCAAGAGCCTGCCTTGGGGGGGGGGGGGGGGCGAGTGAGGGGGCCAGGTCTTTTTTGCACCCCCCCCTAAAATTTCGACCACCAGCCGCCACTGATCCTTTCTCTAAATTATTGCATTTGTTGTTTTGAAAGACCACTAAAAAAAAGAAAAGTAATGATGAACAAGCACTTGTGGACTTAACCATTTTTGTTGCACATGCATTTCTCATGGGGGGATTGCAGAAAGTTTGAAGGTATGTTTATCCCTAATAACAAAGCTTCTGTCAGAGCTTGTACACTATTACTGTGTGTGCTGGCGACCTTTATAATGATAATGATATAATGATATCATATGTGTATGGGGTGAGGTGATCCTTTATAGATAATTCAGTGGGGTTGATTTACTAAAGGCAAATCCACTTTGCACTACAAGTGCACTTGGAAGTGCAGTCGCTGTAGATCTGAGGGGGACATGCAAGGAAAATAAAAAACAGCATTTTTGCTTGTACATGATTGGATGATAAAATCAGCAGAGCTTCCCCTCACTTCGATCTTCCCCTCAGATCTAGAGCAACTGCACTTCCAAGTGCACTTGTAGTGCAAAGTGGATTTGCCTTTAGTAAATAAACCCCAGTGGGTGTAAAGTTTGCAAAATGACCTTCTTTCAGCTAAAATCTCCAAAAATTGATCCCTTTGTTTGAATCACTTTCATTTTAATATAATACATTTAATTTTAACAAGAGCTGCTACACAATTATTATAAAAATAGATTAATCTCGGAATAATGACTAATTTCTGAAAACTTATTTTAACTTTAAAGTGTATTGCTAAACTTTTATATAGTAGTTAAAGGTTAGATTTCCTGTTAAAACTGAATGTAGGGGTAAAAAAACTTTCCTGTCTGTACATAAATCAGAGCTGTGGGAAGGACCCAACAGGTCCACCCTTTACAGGCTGTGTGCAAAAAACTAGAAAAGGGGTGGATATAAGACCAGTCGTCCTGCACAAGGAGAGAGAGAGAGCAACTTGATTACAGGAAAGGAGCGCAAAGGAAAAATTACATACTGGGGGTTATTTACTAAAGGAAAATCCACTTTGCACGCGAAGTGCACTTGAATGTGCACTGAAAGTGCATCTGGAAGTAAAGTCGTTGTAGATCCAAGGGGGACATGCAAGGAAAATAAAAAACAGCATTTTAGCTTGCACATGATTGGATGATAAAATCAGCAGAGCTTCCACTCATTTCAGATCTACCCCTTAGATTTAGAGCGACTGCACTTCCAAGTGCACTTGCAGTGCAAAGTGGATTTGCCTTTTGTAAATAACCCCCATTGTATTATTGCACAGATCTGAAAGATATATATACACACCACACCAAGATTCAAGTGGGAATACACATGCCTCTTTTATTTAGACATTATGTGCATATCTTGTCTAAGTTTAATTGCTAACTGGAACACTATTGTAGAGATTTGCCATCAAATCCAGCCCCAGGGACTTGTCATGAAAACAGGAAGATAAGGGAGATCTCCAAAGGGGGCATAGCTTTGCTTTGTTCTTTTTAAATTTCACTACAAAAATGTTTTTACTGCTAAAGGGTCTCTATTGGGGAGACATACCCTCACTCAGTGTTTCAATAGCATTGCTGTTCTTGGTACAGAGCAGTGGCGGCCCATCCATTAGGGGCCGCCGGGCACCGCCCCCTCTTTCCAGGCCACCCCCTATATGCATAATGGATAGATTCATGCATAGCATGAATCATTCCATGACCACTGTGGTCACCCCTTATTTATGCGTCCGGCCCCTTTTGGGGCACCGGGTGCATGAATCACAGCAGCAGGGAATTTTTTTTTGAAGCACCTGATTAGAGCTAGAGGGTGGGCTTGGGTCGCAGAGCATGCGACCGGATCCCACCCAGGTGCGTTACAACAGCGAATTAATATTCGCTGTTGAAACACTGATCCTCAATCTGGCCAATCAGAAGCAGGTGTGAGACCCGTTTTCCGATTGGCCGAAAAGAGAAGACTCCCGATTGGCCCCAAGGAGGAGGAGGGAGGAAACTGGAGAACGGCAAGCGGCCAGTGATGGAGAGCAGGAGAACGGGAGTCCGCCGCCGCCCCCGCCAAGCAGGGGGAAGCCGTCGGTGATGGGCAGGGGGAAGCCGCCGTGATGGGGTAAGTACTACAGGCCGACTGACATGGGTGGGGTGGCATACTGTTTGCCGCCTATCCCAAAAAATATTTCCACCAGCTGCCACTGGTACAGAGTCCCAGAGTATGATAGACACTCTTATCAGAGACAACAATCAACAAAAGACAGAAGAGATGCTACAGTGACACAAGTACTCACAGACAGATGGGCAGAGCAACAACAGACAACCAGGTGTGATAATAAACCTATAGGAGGAATAATGGAAAGAAAGGCAAGAGGTTGAAGCAGGCAGCAGGCAGAAACCTGATAGGTAACCTAAAGGTTAGGACAGGTGGCAGACAGAAGTGCAATCCAAAGTAGATGTCGGGGTTAGAATTCAAGAATAAAATACAAACACAGTAGTGCGAGGGACAGAAACATACTGAACCTGCTGGTAAGGCACTGAGTTCAGAGTTCCCTATGTAAGTAGGTAATGAAGTTTAGGTGGCAACTGTAGCATGGCCTTGCTGCAGTGCACAGTGGTGACTACCAGATAGTCAAGGCTGACTATTGGCTTTACATACACATGAAGTGAAGGAAAATCTCCCAGTGGAGTGACAGGCAGCAATAATAACCCTATAGGTAAAATAATAGTAACATAGTAAATCGTAAACTAATCTCAACCCTTTCACATAACTAAAATAATGTTGTAGATGGAAATGCCCTTTAATCACACCCTGAGATTAGATTTGAGACACCAGGCAAACAACTACATACACAGCTGAAATACATATTTGTGGATCAAGCAACCCTTCCACACATGTAAAATCAAGTCCCTTATTATGTTTTATTTTTTTATTGCAGTTAAGCATTGCAGCTTGGTCAAGGATCTATCCCAGTCATTGATTGGACAGTGGAGGAACATAATCATGCTGAGGTTATCACTTTGCTCTTCTCCAGGAGTAAAGCCTGTTCATTCATTCTGTGCAGCTGAGGCTGCAGAGAAAGGGGCTGATGAATCTGTCCTCAGTCCCTTTCTCTGTCTCAAAAGTGAGACGTCAGGGGTCTGTTTAGACCCCTGATATTTCACCAAATCCCCCCAACTGGGGTCCTAAAATAATAAAAAAAATAACAACATTGTAAAAAAAAGAAAACAAAATAGTAAAAAAAAAACATTAAAAAAACAATAAAAAGAAAAAACTACTGACACCAGTGGCGGAACTACAATGGTCACAAAACACTTGCAACTGGACTCTGTCGCTCCACCACCATGGGGGACCCCAAGACGCATAAAGGTGGCTTGCTGTGGGACCATAATAAAGGGTCCCACAATGGGAGTAAAGGGCCCCAGGATCAGTGGGAAGGGCCCCGCATGGTTTCTTGCACTGGGATTTTAAAATTTCTAGTTATGCCTCTGAAGTTCAGGTTGGTGTATACTGCCTCTTACCTAGCGATGTCCACCCATGAAAGGTAAATATTTGAGAGCTGATTCACACTTAATCATTCCATTGTACTGCCTTAACGCATTTTATGGCATGCATTCAAATGAATAGTGAAAAAGTAAGCCCATTCAATATATTAAATGTACAGTGTATTTGGGTTCCATTCATGATGAATAGCTTTACAAAACACCACACACAGTGCAGGGGTGCTGCAACACATTGCAGAAACATGCATTTTTAGAGCGCATTACCACCACATACAACTGTAATTGGGCACACAGTCATTTTATCACTGGGTATTTATCCCAGCTGAAATCAAAGCTTAATGTTAAAGGGTAACTCCTCTTTTGTGGGGGGGAAAATAGCAAATAAAGAAAAAAATAATATAGCACATATAATTGCTACACTAATCATATTGTAATTGAATGTTATTAAAAATTAACATTCCTTTTCAATCTACAGCCACTGTAATTTTCTGAGAATGCACTGCAATATGGCTACATGGAGTTGTTCCATATACAGAGTGTGTACTGACCACTCCCCGCAAACATCATTTCCTTCTTGTGTGATTGGCTCACCAATTTTCCCAGAAGTCTGCCTAAGATACAAGTCAGAATTCAGGCATCCCCTGCAACAAAAATGTAGGAACACGTCTAAAGGGATGCAGGCCCAGCAGATTTCCTCATTAGTGCCCTGCAGCTGCACACCTGACAGTTCATTATGAAACCAATCCAATTAGACCCACTCAGTACAGAGGCACAGACAAACACCCATGGATTACTTCAGAATAACAAAAGATAGGAATCTGCAACAAAGGTTGTTATAAGCCTTGCAATGTATACATAAATCACCCAGAGGGGAATTTTTTTTTTTTTCCAACAAAAGTGGAGTTTACGATTTAAAGCTTCTATCAATTGGAATAGTACTATTTTTGTCAGATTTATATTTCTGTGTGTGATGCCCATTCAAGATATGGGGTGTAGCACAGCAATAAAATAAAAAAAAAATCAGAAATTCTAAACTTTCCCCACATCACTAAAATGTGTTTTTGTGTCTACATCAGATAGATTTCTCATCATTACCTTTCCTGACAGACAGCAAAAAAAAAAAAAAAAAAAAAGATAGATGCTCTTACTCTTTCACACTAATTTCAAAGTGAAATAAAACATTTTGAATTGGATTTGGGCTTTAAAATGGACCCGAACTAAAAAAATCTAAGATATTCTATGTTAAAGGGAACATCAAAAGTATGCCTAAGCAGTACCTCGCACAAAATACATTTTGTTTTTAATTCCTCCTGAAAAATGGTAGTGCAGTTCCTGGCATGTGTGTGTGACTAGGCACTCTTTGACCTACAGCCTTTTAAATCTGCAGTGAGAGAGGCACTGCTTCCTCTGACTGGTAGACTAGGTAGTTGATGTCACTATTGTTGCTTTGGTTGCGTTGGATCTTTGCTTTCTACAACTCTCCTGCTGTCATTCGAATATTCCCTCACCTGTCATCAGATCACCATTCATCTAGAGAGGCAGATCTGACATGAGGAAGCAAAGTCCTGCTTCTACGAACATGACCAGCTCCACACAAATACATCTTGCAGAACAAGGCATGACAACTCAGTAATGGGGAAAATACCAGCTGCAGGGAGACCAAAAGCAATGCTGGTAACTAGACCTTTGCCCTCTTCTTGCTTTTTGGTGCACAGCCTCCAGAGTTCAGGCCTTTTTCAAGTTCACTTCCAAAAAGAGTTAACACTATCATAAAATGTAAAGATCTGCTGTGTACCCACAGCTAACATGATGTAACTAGATAAACAGCAGCTAGCACAATATTGATGAAATAGCAATACAAAAAATATTAAAAGGTGGTGCAGCGCTTAGAAAATCCAGTCCATAAGAAATACATCCAAAGATGATGTTCAGCACACTTCACATCAAAGGTGGTTAGCAGAAGGTGAAAGAGGAGGAAACCATCACCGGCACGCGATAACACAACCGCCTACCCTCCATAGTAGAACCTCATCACAAAGGTCACATAAGCATTGGATAATAGGGGAAGCTCTTCAATCTTCATGCATCTCAATCAGGGCCAGCACACAGGAACATTGATGTAACAGCTCCTGTCTCAGGTATCCTTCTCCAGATACTCCATCAATGACCACCATAGATTAATCCATCCCATGAAAATGTAAAGAGATAGACCTCATGGTGCAGTGTATCGGAAATAGGTTTATGCTCCACATAAAAAACACGCTTTGTTTGTAATAACATCCAGCATTTTAAAATTTTAAAACTACCATAATATTCATAAAAAACAATATTTGCAGAGAGGAAGAATTTTTATGTAGACAAAAAATCTGGTATTGAAACTGCGTAATAGGTGGTGTAAGACATATTTATTTTAGTCCGTGACTGGACATACATAGGTTTAATGTGCTAGGTAATGTTTTTGCTATAAAGCTTCAGATTATATATCATTGGATATTAACATAAATAGAGTCTGAGCAGCAGATCCGTTCATGACAAGAATGCAATGAAAGATATTTGACCTGCAGTTACTAAGCAAAATTAGTCTAACAGGTTTAACCTATGACCTTTCAGACACAAGGTACACTTCTTCACAGTGATTGCATGTTGATTGCTGGACTGTTTAAATACCAGTGTCGGTTATGTCCACATATTCTCATACTTTCCAAAGATATCTTTTTCACCTTTCTGGGTAGATGATGAAGCTGAAAATAAAACAAAAGAAAATTACATCTTGCTGAGATTCCTGATCCTTCAATCATGCCTTGTGCATTATGGTGACTGGGATTAAAATAATGCATTGATTTCTACTGAAAAATCAATAGGCTAGTGAAATGTAATTTCTCATGTAGGTGAAAAGAACTTACAGAGTGTACAAAGAGCGAAAATAGAAACAACAGATGAGAGTAAAATGTGCATTGTGAATAATGGGAGAAATACGTACTAGAACCAGGGATGGATGTTTTTTCAAACTCCTATTTATGAAAAAAAAAATTCTACAGAAAGAAAATACCTATTAAAATTGTTGAGATTATTTTAGCGAGATTAAAGCTGAATTGAAGTCAGATATAAACTATCTAATCTATTTATGTGTGCCTTAAAATAAAAAAAACTCAATACCTACCTGCTCTCTAGGGATATTCATTACCATCTTACCACATTCTGATCTTCTGGGTTTAGTGAAACCCAATCTCATCCAACCCACTACCCAAGGGTAACAGGTTCTAGGGAAAAAATCATCATGCTGGCCTTGGCTCACAGCTATTCAAAGTATGGACCACTTACTGTCTTCAGTGGAGAAGAACAAGGACCCAGAAGACTGCAGAAAGGTATTAGTTCATTGCACATTAGGATTGGAGACAGTTCATTGCACATTAGGATTGGAGACACAGAGGCACCACTGTAAACCAGTCAGGAATAGCTCTGTATAGAGCTTCTCGTTCATTCATAAACTGAGACATAGTAAATACAGTTTACTATGCCCCAGCTATGAATGAATAAAAAGCAAAAAAAAAAAAACATAGTCAGTGATCGGTACCAATCACTGACTCTATTCATTAAGACAAGGAAATTACACATTTACCGGCTCCTTCCCCACCCTCCCTCCTTACAGTATCCCCTGCAGCAGGTGGGAAGTGGAAACCCAGTAACACTGCGGGGGGGGGGGGTGCAAGGGGGGCCAGGGAAGGACACAGGAGCCCAGGACAACAATAGGGAGGCAGCGGGAGCAGCATGTGGAGACGCCAATGCCCTCCATTTCCCTTCTGCAGCTGCTGAATGCCTGCGGATGGAAGAGGAGGGGAAGCAAGCATTCAGCGACTACATGGAGGGATTGGTTCCTCTACATGCCGCTTCTCCCACCACCCTACTATCCATGCGTACAGGGGGGGCTGCATGGGCCCCCTGACGCACGAGACTGGGTCGCAATGGTGACCTCTGCGACCCCTGTACAAATGCCTCTGCTGAACTTTATTATTCCCTTTTAGCAAAGATCACATCACCAAATGCCGTGATAGTCAAACCTGTCGTAGCACTGATGGGGGGCTACATTTTTTCAAAAAAGTTATTTTAACACCAATGGGCATATTTATGAAAAATAAATCTTGTAGCATGTGCATGTACATCCATTCTGTTTAAATCAATGAACAAAATTTACACAACCTAAAAACATCATTTTTTTTGCCCCATTCACACAGAATGAATGTACATGCGATTTCACTGGCTATGTACATTTTATTAACTACACCCCTTAGTTTATATATGTTTATTACTAGTTATCCATTGGAGCTACACTGTTGACTTGGGTCAGGGTGTATGTTACATTTGAATGTAGACTGCACAGTGCATGCTATCTAATTCAGAATGCCCTTTCTGGATACTTTTTTTAAGAGTTTCCTTTGCCTCTGAATTACCATAAATAGCTTGGTGCCATTTATAGTGGTGATTCTTGCTGTGGCATTTTATACTTATAAAAACAGGAAATAATTTTGTAGCACGCATGAAATGTTTGGTTTATTTTTTACTTCACAGCTCATAATATTGATCATTTGTCATCTGTACACTACCTGACTATCTTAGTTGACACTTAAATCTGTACAAGTCTGTGAAAAAAAAAAAAAAAACACATATGGTATGCAAAGTACATGTTCATGCAAATATTGGATATGTACAGTGGAAGGCTCTTTGGGAATATCAGGTCTGTACTGCTTAGGATCAGTGGAGGAAGTAAATGCTAATAGACCTATTTGTTCTTCAAGGAAAGGAGGATGTGGCACACGCTTTACTTGACTGGATACATTATTCTTATATCTGTAAAGGTGAACTCCAGGCAGATATAAAATATTCAGATTCATGCACCTCAATAAATAATGATTACATTTTTAAAGGATAAGTTAATCTCCCATAACATGTTATATATATTCAGGGTGTAACATGTAACATTGTATGAAAGGGCCAGCCCCCACAACCCCCCCCGATCCCCCGCTCTGACAGCTAGCAGGGATCTTCTCCCTCCCACTAACTGTCAAATTTTAGTGACCTTTGAATGCAAAACTACAAGTCTCGTCAGCCTTAGCGGCTGTCGGCTTATAGTTCTCGATGAACTATCACGTGCTGTGAACGCTGTGGTAGTTAATTGATTCTCCCTGTCAGAGTGTATCGGCTTGCCCATACGTGATACAAGCAATCAGATACACTGACAGGTTTGCAGGAGTCCTGCATGGCATTAGCCATCTGCCAATCGCTGGTTCAAAGCTTTACAGGCTCCTACAACAAAAAATAATAAATGCACATTTTTGTTGCCTGCAAAAAAAGTGGATTGATTATTTTTTGTAGAAAGGTGAACGTATCCTTTAAATGTATATTTTAAATGTAAGCTGTGTAAGTAACTGAATGTGACCTGGAATTAGCCTCTCACATTGCCTTCATAGCAGAGCTAAGGGTGAAAGAAAGCAGTAGTGCAAAAAGCCATTGTACTGACAATATATATGCTGACTGGAAGAGAAAGCAGACAGACAGAGACATGAGCTAATCACTGTGCTGCCTCTCTTTTTTACCGTCCAATCACAGGCTGGGGAGGTTCCAGGATGACCTGGGCTCACAGCAAAATGTAATTTATTTACAACTTTTTTTTTAATTCCACTTGCCATAAAAGTGTTAATAATCCTTGTCTCTGACTGCACAGATAGTGAAACCATAACAGACACCAGCATACCTCCCAACTTTTGAGATGAGGGACACCTATTATCAAAAGTATATAGGCATAAAAAGTATCAAAAGTATATAGACATAGGACACACACCCTGCCGCGCCCCCATGAAGGAGAATTAAACAAAAACAAGATTAGTTAGACCCGCAAGTGTTTTTTTTTACCATTACTATTCCTTTATATTGGCTTTTTTTGAAATTTATGCAGCAATTTAGAAATTGGATGAAATGTTTAGCACTGTGAAACACTTTTTGAAAGATAAATAGTGCATTTTATATACAACTATATAGATCAGACCAAAATGAGGGACTAATGAGGAGGAAAGAGGGACAGAGGGACTTTGTTTCAAATCAAGGACAGTCCCTCCAAATCAGGGACAGTTGGGAGCTATGGACACCAGTACTACTTTTGTGCCTCCTTCCCCTCTCTGTGCTTTTTCATTCACCAATTACAGCCTGTGTGAATAGCTAAAAATAGGGAAACATGACCACCAGAAAAAGTGCACAGTCTATTTGCCTTTAATAAGTCAAACCCAATATTTTCAAAAAGGAGATAGCTAAGTATCTGCAATCAATTTTGCTTAATTCCTTGCAATGTTCATGTTTTGTTTCCCAGCAAACCTTGTTAAAGTGGTTGTACACCCTGTACAACCACTTTTACCTACAGGTAAGCCTATATTAAGGCTTATCTGTAGGTGCTTGAAATATCTCCTAAACCTCCACGGTTTAGAAGATATTTACAAAAAAGTCGAGCGCCGATGTCTACGGAGCATGTGCACTTTAGAAAGGGCACATCGTGCCCTTTCTAATAGGGGTCATGCCATGACTGGTGGCTCCCGCACGCATGTGCGGGAGTGACATCATGCGACTCCGGCCAGTCACAGAGCCGGAGTTCACGGCCCTGGAAGGAAGAGGGGTGAAGATGAACAGGAAGTAAACATAAATCTAACAGGGACAGAGTGAGGTTGATTTACTAAAGGCATATAGACTGTGCACTTTTGAAAGTGCAGGTGCACTCTGCAAGTGCAGTTGCTCCAGAGCTTAGTACACCAGGTAAAGCTTCACTTTACAAAGAACAACCAATCACATTCAAGGAAAATAAAAGAACAGCATGTTTGCTTGCACATGATCGGATGATGAAAGCCAGCAGAGCTCTCCATCATTTACTAAGCTCCGGAGCAACTGCCCTTTCAAAAGTGCACAGTAAATTTAATTTTAGTAAATCAACCCCTTTCAGTAGAGTATTAGCAATGGAGCATGGGTAAGTAAGTAGAACTTGCTTGAGGTGAGGGGGTTATCAGAGGATACTGATATGGCAATTGGTATTATACCTCTAAAGAAAAACTATGTTCATCTAGATTGGAGCATAGCCATGCATTTTCTAGAAGAAAAAAAAAAAAACTTTCTATAAAAAAAAAAAAGGAAAATTAAAAAAAACACTGTGGTGCTCCCTGCATCAAATAGCCATTTGCATGTAAAAAAAATTGACAAGAGATGCGTGACTACTTCTCTGCAACTCCTAACTGTCACATTTGTTTTCAGTACTAATAACTACCATTCTAAACCATCATAATTCCTGAACCTAACAATAAAATTTTAATATTCTGTGAAGGATTCTTTTTGGTAAATACTTTGCTATAAGACAAAGATTTCAAAATTATAGAAAAAAAAGTCAGAAATGATTGGCAATTGATAAACAAAGAATTTATGAAACACCAGTATGTTTTAAAAGTTCAGTGTTCCAAGCGCATAGTCTGGCTAAAGATACATATACAACAGACCACTTTACAGAACTCTGTAAATATCATGTCTCTTTTGGTTAAATCTTAAATATCATTTTCAGAAAAATAAAGTATTAGCTGAATGTTTAATTTATTTATTTTCTGCATTGCCTGAAGCGAAATGGAGTTGGCAGTAATGGTAAAATTGACAGTGTTTAACTACGGGCAAAATACTTTTTGTGTTTCTAAAGAAAAGATCTTGTTTGATAGAAGTTCTATTTTAATGACCCATATTCAATGGTAGTTTATAGCATTTACACTTTTGTAATGGTAGCTGTTCAATATTTATTTTGCTATATGTAACTTTATATTACAACATCCCAAATGTATCATATGAATACTAGGGTTTTATTTCACCTTATATTTTCTCTTCTTTATTTAGAATTTTCTAAAGTTACTTGGTTCACAACATCTTGAAACAAAAGAAGGACTTATTGAACAGAAACAAATGTATATGAAAAATACACATGAAGCCAAAAAGGAGAGTAAAGTATATGAAAAAAATGCTAAATTCTCTTGCATTCAGAGTAAAAGAATCAGTGGGGTTGAGTTAGAAAAGGAATATAGGCTGCTTACTTAGCAAGGTGAATCTTCACTTGGGTCCTCTTCGCACCACATGCAGTGCTTTTTTTCTGCATCAAAAATGCATGGAAAATAGGTTATATGGGTTACAATGGTAAAGTTCACACCAGTGCAGCGCATTTCAGTGCGTTTCAGATCCAGAAAAAAGTACAACATGCTGCTTTTTTTCCCTGCACAGAACTGTACTGCAACGCAGTAAAAAGCATAAAAAATGCATCAAAGATACACTGGACCCCAGTACAGAGAGAAAAAAAAACAGGAAAAAAGAAAAAAAAAGCAGCTGGAATGCATTCGGAAAAGAATAAAAAAATGCAACAAAACGCAGACATCAAAAAAGTATTAAAAAAGTACATGCAGAAACGCATCCAGAACAGATCTAGAGGATGTTTTTGTGAATGGGCACTAAAAATATATGATCACTTTTCAAAGTGATAGATAGTGAATAAGAGAAATTGTGTTCATTTTAATGCCCAAGTACAGTATGTATTAGCAAAAAGCTACTACTGTGCAAACAATTGGCTATTCAAAGTGAATGCAGGATCACTTTATTTACCAACATGTACTTTGCAAAGTGAACATACACTTTACTAGGTGAACAGTTTCTACTTCTTTACAAAATAAACTCTATTATATGCATGTAAAGCTTGCTTGTAATACTCACTGTGGTACCTAGGGGATTAATCCCCTGTAATTGTGTAAAATGGTTGTTTGATCCTGTCTTCTCTGATCCTCCTCTTTTTTCTATGTCCCCAATATATCTCCTGATAGTACAGAGCCAGGGGACAAGCTGAACATGCTCAGTTTGATGTGTATTGCTAGAGAGTTTTTTTTTTCATGATAGAGTGCATGTGATCAGCACATGGCCAGTCCGCACTGTCCAGACAGAGGGTCAGGGGTCCTGCATCCTCATAGGACAATCGGGGAGAATTAAAACTCCTTCTACAAGGTTTAGCCAGACACCAATAGAAGTCACAAGACAACTCTAACTGATGATGAGAAAAGGTATTTAGCAGTTTATATTTACAAAAATAATTGAATTTCCATGTTCTGTGTACTGTGGGAGACCAAATATAGTGAATGCAGGGTCCTTGGTTTAGTAACACTTTAAGTGAATTAAAGAAAGTAACCTATTAAAAAGTAGCTGTTGAATGATTATAAGAAACTTGTAGCAAGAGAAATATTAAGGCAACCATTGCTACCCTTCTGAAACCGTATTACTTAGATATATGACAGCAAGGTGGCTCTAGTGTGCTAGATCACGTACCTAGTACATGATCCAGAACTCCTGTGTAGGGGGCGTGCAGGCATGCCGCCAGTGGCTCCCTTCCAATGTGATTACACACATCGGGAACGGATCGCCTGATACCAGACTCAATGTCCACCGTCACCTGGCGATCATTTGTTATACAGGTGGAAAGGCAGTCTGCCTATGTAAACAAGGCAGATTGCCATTCTGTCAGTAGGAAAGGCACTGATCCTTTGTTCCTGCAAAGCAGGAACATGGATCAATGCCTTCCCCTAGTAAAAGCACCTCCCACAGTTTAGTAAAACACTGGCTAGGCACACATTTAACCCCTTGATTTCCCCCTGTTAACCCCTTCACATCCAGTGTCATTAGTACAGTGACAGTGCATATTTTTAGCACTAATCACTGTATTAGTGTTACTGGTCCCCATAAAGTGTCAAACATGTCAATTAGTCTCTGACTTTCCACCGCAATATCACAGTCCCATTATAAGTCCCTTAATGCCACCATTACTAGTAAAAAAAAAAAAAAACTACAGTGCCTTGAAAAAGTATTCACACCCCTTGAAATTTTCCACATTTTGTCATGTTACAACCAAAAACCTAAATGTATTTTATTGGGATTTTATTTGATAGACCAACACAAAGTGGCACATAATTGTGAAGTGGAAGGAAAATGATAAATGTTTTTCAAAAATGTTTACAAATAAATATCTGAAAAGTGTGGTGTGCATTTGTATTCAGCCCCCCTACTCCGATATCACTAACTAAAATCTACAAGAACCAATTTCCTTCACAAGTCACCTAATTAGTTAATAAAGAGTCCACCTGGGTGTAATTTAATCTGCTGTTCTGTGAATCCCTCAGAGGCTTTTTAGAAAACCTTAGTGAACAAACAGCATCAGGAAAGCCAAGGAACACACCAGACAGATCAGGGATGAAGTTGTGGGGAAGTTTAAAGCAGGGTTCGATATTAAAAAAAAATATCACAAGCTTTGAACATCTCACAGAGCACTGTTCAATCCATCATCCAAAAATGGAAAGAGTGTGGCACAACTGCAAACCTACCAAGACATGGCTGTCCACCTAGACTGACAGGCTGGGCAAGGAAAGCATTAATCAGAGAAGCAGCCAAGAGGCCCATGGTAACTCTGGAGGAGCTGCAGAGATCCACAGCTCCAATGTGAATCTGTCCACAGGACAACATTAGTTGTGCACTCCACAAATCTGGCGTTTATTGAAGAGTGGCAAGAAGAAAGCCATTGTTGAAAGAAAGCCATAAGAAGTCCCATTTGCAGTTTGTGAGAAGCCATGTGGATGACACAGCAAACATGTGGAAGAAGGTGCTTTGGTCAGATAAGATGGCACATCACCCTGAACACACCATCCCCACCATGAAACATGGTGGTGGCAGCATCATGTTGTGGGGATGCTTTTCTTCAGAAGGGACAGGGAAGCTGGTCAGAGTTGATGGGAAGATGGATGGAGTCAAATACAAGGCAATTTTAGAAGAAAACCTGTTAGAGTCTGCAAAAGACTTGAGACTGGGGTGGAGGTTCACCTTCCAGCAGGACAACGACCCTAAACATACAGCCAGAGCTACAATGGAATGGTTTAGATCAAAGCATATTCATGTGCTAGAATGGCCCAGTCAAAGTCCAGACCTAAATCCAATTGAAAATGTGTGGCACGACTTGAAAATTGTTGTTCACAGACACTCTCCATCCAATCTGACAGAACTTGAGCTATTTTGCAAAGAAGAATGGGCAAAAATTTCACTATCTAGATGTGCATAGCTAGTAGATCCCCCAAAAAACTTGCAGCTGTAATTGCAGTGAATGGTGGTTCTACAAAATATTGACTCAGGGGTGCTGAATACAAATGCACACCACACTTTTCATTTATTTATTCGTAAAAAAAAAGTTTGAAAATCATTTATGATTTTCCTTCAACTTCACAATTATGTGCCACTTTGTATTGGTCCAGCACATAAAATCTCAATAAAATACATTTATGTTTTTGGTTGTAACATGACAAAATGTGGAAAATATTAAGGGGTATAAATACTTTTTCAAGGCACTGTATATAAATTAATAGAAATATTCAATAGTTTGTAGACGCTATACCTTTTGCGCAAACCAATTAATATACGCTTATTTGGATATTTTTTGCCCAAAAACATGTAACAGAATACATATTGGTCTAAATTGATGAGATTGATTATATTTTTTCTATTTTTTATTGAATGTGTTTTAAAGCAGAAAGTAAAAAATATAGTTTTCTTCTCAAAATTGTCACCCTTTTCTGTTTATAGCGCAAAAAATAAAAACCACAGCGGTGATCAAATACCACCAAAAGAAAGCTCTGTTTGTGGGAAAAAACTGACATACATTTTATTTGGGTACAGTGTCGCAAGAGTGCGTAATTATCAGTTAAAATAATGCAGTGCCATATCGCAAAAAATGGCCTGATCATGAAGGGGGGTAAATCAGAACTACACCCATCGATTTAACGGTTTTAAAAAACAGTTACATTCTTGACATGCCAAGAGTGCTAGCTAGTGTCATATTTATTTGTGCTCTCAACCAATCTATCAAACCATTAAATGGCTAGTTTCATTTCTGATCACATGTGCAGCACCATGGCAGATGTAGATCAAACAGAGGCTAAGATGGTTTAGATCATCTTTAAGATCAGAGTAAGACCAAACAAATGCAAAACGCCTGATCTGCATCAAAATGATCCTGTTTTGACTTCAATGTAATTTGAAATTCAAGTTTGTTTATTTTTTTAAATTTTAAAAAAATCTAGTCAAATAAATGTTGGGCCCATCACTAACATTACTTTCAAACAATGGCAGGTATAAATCTGTTGGGTGGCTGTAAGCCATTTGTTATCACAGATTTACATTGGACTTTCCCGACAGGAGGACTGTGGTGGTGGGTGTGTTTGGCAATTGCTCTCCTGTATCACAAGTAGGAATTTTTAAAGCAACAGACTGGACTGATGCACTACAGCAACGTAGAGGTGAAAACTGCAGGTTTGTTCCCTGTATGTATGTCAATTAATGTGTTCTAATCCAACTGGTGTGCACCTTTCAAATTCATACAGATATAAAGCAACATAAAGAAAAATATACATTTCTTTATTTTAAACACAACAATTGCACTATATCTATATATATTTGCAATATTTTATTTGCAATACTATATATATATATATATATATATATATATATATATATATATATATATATATATATATACACACACACACACACAAGTTGGAACAATTGCTTCAAATAACAAAAGAGGTAAAAAGAAATATGTTAAATTATGCTTCTTACATTGCCTTGCTTTACTAAGCACAAAACACTCTTTTATAAATTAGTGTCACTCTATTGTCAAATAGAAAATGGAAAGTTTGCAAGATTCATTGTAATGTAATATTTATGTTGTGAAAATAATAATAAAAAATACATTTAAATTGAATATATAATTAGGAATCAGGGTGTAAAGCATGCCAAAGTATAGCACTTTTCTAAAGTACTCTATTAAGAAATCAACAGAAAAATTATTTGTGTTTTACCAGTATTCTGTATCCACTGATAAATGTTAAATGTATGAATATTAATTTATGTAATGGTTTTGCTTACATTAGGCACAAGCTAGTCACTAGATGGATTTAAGATATAAAACAGAAAAAGCCAGCATTCATAAATGTAAATTTATGCTTATTAGATGGCTCTTGCTTTGTATTAAATATATATGAATAATACATTGATCTAAAATAGAATTCCATTATGTGTTAGGGAGTGACCTCATGTATTAGGTTGTACCTAAAGCACTGCTTTTTTTGTAGTACTAACAAAATAAACCAGGTATTGTGATATTGTGCAATTGTAATTTGGTTTAACTGTAAGAATATTAAAGATTTGCCAATAAAACTGTTGTGGCAGGATAATAGATTAACGTTACCAAGTCACTACACTAAAAGAACTCAGTGAGAGTAAAATCATAGGCTGTATATCTGTCCAGCAAGTAACAAGTAAAACCTTTATTCACGTTCAAAGCTACAGGCACATATCCTTCACTGGCTACTAAGTCAATTTGCTAGTGTCTGGGAAAGATGGAGAATGGGTTACACTGTTGAAGCAGGTGTTGATGCTCCATGTCTTGTACCTAGTTGTTGGTGACAGCACAGTCAACCCTGCCCCTTCCTCCTCAATGGCCTCATCCTTCAACTATTCAGAGCCACTGGCTCAGGCAAAATGATGACATGCTGTTTTGCAGCTAGTATGCCTGAACAACGGAAAACACGCTGTGAAAGAGATTCTGGCAACTCACAAGGCTCATTGTAAGAGGTGGCTGATCCCATGCAATCTTGTTGCTGTAATGTAATATAGGTTGTAAATAGTTATTGATTTATTGAGAAACTTTGTAATAATTTTTATGTAATTAATTATGGTAGTTTGTAGGTAATCACTTTTGTGTATATACTATCTCTTTCTGTTAGCTGTGACTCTCTGATCTGACCATATGCATCATCACATTCCTTCCTGTTTTCACCATTGTTTGATGAAAACTGGTTTTAACTAATTTTCAAATCAAAGACCCTGCAATAAGATAGGTATATACTGGTAGAAAACAAAGACTAGTTGAGTTCACCCAGGGCTCCGACAGAGCTCCTGGGAAAAGAAGACTGTCACTCCCAGGAATTTTGATTAAAATTATGATCTGGTCTGAGCTCGAGCAATGCTGTGTTTATCTAGTTTATCATCTGTAATACATCTTTAAGACTGGGTTCACACTATGTGCACCACGGGGCACATCAGGGGGTCCGGTGTGTCCCTGTTCACTGTTTCAGGTATAAATAAGGTCTAAATTTTTGTCTGAACTCAGACCTAAACTGGAGCCAAAGACGCACAAGACTCTTCTGCTGTGTGCTCTGTGGCTGCCCCGTAGTTGTGTTAACCAGCTCCATTGAGAGTCAGTCACATTCTCCTGTCATGCCAATTGGATGCGGTAAGCCCACATCCAATTCGCAGTAGTGTGAACTCAGCATAAATCAAACCAAGTTCCTATTATTATTATACACATTGTACTACTTTTAAGTTTTTTGAATTATTGCACCACATCTAAATATCTGAACATTTAAATATGGGAACATGTTAGCAAACACATATTTATTTTTAACCCTTTATTACAGTGGCAGACAAGGTCATGTGTAACAATGACACTAACCTCCTGGCTTTTCTTTGGCAGGTTCACAAACGTACCTGTAGCAATTCCTGGTTAAGTAACCTGGTTTCCAGGAGGTCCAGCATCAGGCCAAAAGAATGGCCAGCCACTTTAGGCCGTCATGCACTGCACAAGAAATGCAGTGGCAACAAAAACGACCTGCTAACTGCCTGACACCCCACTTGCTGGAATTAAACATTGGCTGAGCTTCAGAGGCTGCATCAGCAGTAGTGGGACATCAGTGAGTATATGTGTGAATATTGGATTAGGACAGTCTCTGTGGAGTTGTGCTTCTTTTTACCATGTCAGTGGCTTCTGATTCAAGATGTGTGCAGCATCCGGTAAAACTGGTCACTGGAGATACAGCAAAAGAAAGAGGAGGACTTCCCTCTCTCAGACCCAGCAGGACCCCTTACCTACTGCCACCATTCCTTTGAGGCAGAACAGCAGTAGAGAAATATGAGGAAGAGGATTGGGTTACTGGTAGTGAGGAGAAATAGGATATTGGGCTTGCATCCAGGGGACATTTCACCCTTACCAGTTATATGTGGTTGGGATGAAATTATTCATGATCTTGTTGTCCTTAGCTAGACAGAGGATTTGGGGTCCTCTGTTGCAGGAAAATTGTGGTGAATAAGCTAGTTAATGCTGAAATGCCTGCACAAGGACCCTAGGATGTGGCTAAGCTTCAGAGGCTGCTTCAGCAGTAGTGGGACATAAGTGAGTATATGTGTGACTATTGGACTAGGACAGTCTCTGTGGAGCTGTGGTTCTTTTTACCATGCCAGTGGCTTCTGATTCAAGATGTGTGCAGCACCTTGTCATCATTTGAAAAAGTGACCAGAATGCTGAACCGCAGTAAGGTGGGGGGTTAACAATATGACCCCTCTGGTGTTTCTCCTTTAGCATTTACTTTGTAGTGTGATAAACTGGTCACTGAAGGTACAGAAAGAAAAAGAGGATCACTTCCTTCCTCTCAGACCCAGCAGGACCCCTTACCTACTGCCACCATTCCTTTGAGGCAGAAACAGCAGTAGAGGAGTATGAGGAAGAGGATTGGGTTGCTGGTAGTGAGGAGAAGGAGGATATTGGACTTGCATTCAGGGGACATTTTACCCTTACCAGATATATGTGGTTGGGATGAAATTATTCCTGATCTTGTTGTCCTTAGCTAGACACAGGTTTCGGGATCCTGCGTTGCAGGAAAATTGTGGTGAATAAGCTTTTTCATGCTGAAATGCCTGCACAAGAACCCCAGGATGTGGTCCACAAAGGAAAGGGATCTTTCTCAGGTGGCTACCCCTTTGAAAGCCTGATACAAATGAAAAATGGCTTATCTAATGGTACCATCCAAGAGGAAACCCAAGATGCACCACTTAGAGAAAGCTTTGTGGAGGAACCTCTAGGCTACATTTTCTGATAGTGATAGGATCTCCACTCATGTGTCTCTTCTCAAGTCCCTGAGAAGCAGGTGGTTTTGTTATAGAAAGATGAGTCTGTCTCTCTCATTACATTGTGGACTGGTTCACTAATGCTACCAACTACATTTTTCTTTGTCATCTGGCCCCCCGCAAAAAATTCTACCATCAACCATTACTAGCTCCTTCCACCACTACCAGATCCTGCCACCTCTCCTGGCCTGTTCCCGGTTCTCCAGCACTGTAAAATTGCTGCACATAATATTTATTTTGCTGGGTTTAGCTGGAAAATGTGTAATGTTTGCTGAAGGGTAAATTGTATTTTGTGCCTCAAAGTGTTGACCTGTTATGGTGCTCTGGCACTGTAAAGGTGCCATACATTATGTTTCTACAGCTGGACCTCAGCTGCAAAATTTTGTAAGTGTTGCTGCATTGTGAATCTTGCTTTGAACCTCCTTGTTTTCAGCCTGTTCTGTTGCTCTGACACTATAAAGGTGCCACACGTGGGGTTATTTATGAAAGGCAAATCCACTTTTCACTACAAGTGCACTTGGAAGTGCAGTCGCTGTAAATCTGAGCGGTAGATCTGAAATGAGGAGAAGCTCTGCTGATTTTATCATCCAATCATGTGCAAGCTAAAATGCTGTTTTTTATACTCCTTACATGTCCCCCTCAGATTTACAGCGACTGCACTTCCAAGTGCACTTTCAGTGCACTTGTAGTGCAAAGTGGATTTGCCTTTCATAAATAACCCCCATAATGTTTCCTCAGCTGGACCTCAGATGAAAAATGTGGAATGTTTGCTGCAGGGTAAATCCTGTGTTGCACCCTACAGTGTGCAGTCTATTTAGTTGCTCCAGCACTTCTAAAACTTTTCTTCATCTCTTCCTCTTATAGTGCAGCTAAATCAAGCTGCTTACATACTGTCCAGCCACTAAACAATATTTGGGTATTGTCTGTCAGATAATAGACTCAACTTGTATTGCAAGATAAAATTTACCATGCTGCCTATTCAAACACTGTCCTAACATTACTCTATTTCTTCTTAAAACATACCTGAATTCTTTTTTTTTTTGTGGTATGGGGATGGGCGAGATTTGGGGAATGTGAGGTTGTGATTCTGTTTTTGTGCATTTTTATTAAAATGTTGAGACAGCGCAGTGCGTTACTGCAAAAAAAAAAAAAAAAGCTCAAAATTAGAAAATTGTTCTGCCTCTGGCCAATTATTACAAAGCGGAGGGCTTTAGCTTTTTTTTTTTTTAAGAGTAAACTCTCCTATAGGTTTGAGATCTGTTGTGACTACTACTGCCACAGTTCCATTCAGCCCTATTATTGCTAAATAAAAAAGCAGGTGTTGCAGCCAAAATACCCAAGAAAGCTTTTTTTCAGGTTAAAGGTAATTCGATTAGGGTGTTACCAAATTTAAGCCAAGTAAAATTTATAAGGTAAAACATCTAAAATAATAAGGTGTCACTGATGCTATCCATAAAAACCATACTGTTCCATAACACCACATACAGCTTAAAAGCATCTTTAAAGCATGTTATTCCCATTAAAATGAGAGCCGGTATTTAATTTACTTTTTCATTAGTACATATCCCCATAGTAGTTCTCTCCATGCCCTATTTTGAGTCTATTTAACACTGAAAATGGCCAGAATTTAGTATAAATATTCATCCTCTTTAGACTTCAATTAAGTTTGATTTTTCCTTCTTGGAGAGGAGTGCCCATTGTCCAGAAAATGTTTAATAGAATGTTTATTGAAGATAAAAGTATGCAAATGGAGCTAATTTGTTTATAATTGTATGCTCCTCCCCAATCATTCAAGTGTTCTCTGTGTTAACACCCCCATAGTCGTTATCTAAAAGGTAGCAGCCCTAGACCCCAACGGAGTCTATCACCTAACACCTACAATTGGAACAAAACCCTGTTGGAAGTGATTCCCTCTATACCCTTCATACAGTAATCTGCTGCTAGGCAGACTTCCAGTGGCACCAGTCAAGCGCTGTCTTCCACCCATGCTAGATTTTAACTACAGAATTTTGAAATTTCACACAGAATTTGACTAACCCCCTTAAACCAAACCTGGGCACATTTGTTAATTTCTACCCCTCACTATGGATGAGCCGAACACTCCCCGGTTTGGTTCACAGCAGAAAATGCGAACAGGTAAAAAATTTGTTCGAACATGCGAACATCATTAAAGTCTATGGGACACGAACGTGAAAAATCAAAAGTGCTCATTTTAAAGGCTTATATGCAAGTTATTGCGTTTTAAAAACGGGAGCAGTGATTTTAATAATTCTTAAAAGTAAAACAATTAAAATGAAATATTCCTTTAAATATCGTGCCTGGGGGGTGTCCTTAGTATGCTTGTAAAGTAGCGCATCTTTCCCATGTTTATAACAGTGCCACAGCAAAATTACATTTCTAAAGGAAAAAATGTAATTAAAATCTGCTTGCGGCTGTAATGTATTGTTGGATCCTGTCAATATAGATAAAGACACCAAAAATACCCCCCAAAAATGGCGTGCATGTCACCCCCAAAATCCATACCAGGCCCTTCTGGTGTGGCATGGATATTAAGGGGAACCCCGCACCCACATTTTTAAAAAAATGGTGTGGGGGTCCCCCAGGCACTATATACTCTGAACAGCAGTATATATACTATATGCTCCTGCCCTATATACTCTGCAGAAAATTAATTGGGCCTTAGGTGTTGGTGGTACCAGAACACTGTAACTCTTGTTGGGCACAGGAACAGGCCCTGCTGTGAAATATTATATCAAAAATTGTAATTACATGTCCCTGTTAAACAGGGGCAGAAAAATTGGGCCTTGGGTGGTGGTGCCACAACACTGTAAACCCTCACAGATACTCTTGTTGGGCGCAGGAACGGGCCCTGTTGTGAAATATTATATCAAAAATTGTAATTACATGCCCCTTTTAAACAGGGGCAGAAAAATTTGGCCTTGAGCGGTGGTGCCACAACACTGTAAACCCTCATAGATACTCTTGTTTGGCGCAGGAACGGGCCCTGCTGTGAAATATTATATCAAAAATTTTAATTACATGCCCCTGTTTAACAGGGGCAGAAAAATTGGGCCTTGGGCGGTGGTGGTGGTGCCCTAAACCAAAAATATTGTTGGAAGCTAGCATCATCAAGATTAAGGAGGAATAGGATAATCAGCATAGGCAGTCTTCAAGGGATCCCACATTCATAGCAAATTCAATCAGTTACATCAGCATCAGGTGCTTGATAGCTGCTAATCCAAGACTAATTCAGTTTTATGAATGTGAGCCTATCAACGGAGTCTGTGGATAGGCACACTCTTTGATCCGTTACAAACCCTCCAGCAGCACTGAATATGCATTCAAAAAGCATGCTGGATGCAGAACAGGCCAGTAGCTCGATTGCATATTGAGCAAGTTCTAGCCAGTGGTCCATCCTAAAGACCCAGTAACCCAGTGGATTCTCTGTTGGAAAGGTCTCCAAATCAGCTCTTGCCCCTAGATATTCCTGCACCATGTAATGCAGACGCTGGCGATGATTGATTTAACCGATCAGACCTTGGTACTGAGGACTGAACATTTTTTAAAGACATCGGTCAGCCGGCCACCTTCTCCACTGCTCTTCCTCTGACTGCAGGAAGCCTCAGCAACATATTGTCCAGCACCAGGAAATGGTAACCTACCAGGGTCTAGAAATGCATTGTACAAACCTTTCTTCAAGGCCCCTGAAGATGTTTTATCCTCTGCTCCCTCTTCAAAGGCAGGATGAGTTCTGCAACCTCACCCTTGTAACATGGATCAAGAAGGGCTCACAGCCAGTAATGATCCCTCTCCTTGATACCACAAATCCTAGGGTTCTTTCGCAGGCTTTGCAGAATCAGGGAGGCCATGCAGGGTAAGTCTGCAGAGGCATTTGATTCGAGTCCTCTGGGTCACTAAGGATCACATGATCCGTAACTACCTCCTGCCAGTCACGTTGGGTTTCTGGGGACTGAAAACCATCGCTTGAAGACTGCTGCTGAGTGTTATCCTCTACAACCATGCTGACACAATCCTCCTCCTCTTCTTCCTGCATGTTTGGTGGGCCCGCAGGAATGCTATCTGGATAAAGGGGGCCTTGAGAGGTAAGGAAGTCCTCTTCTTCCTCCTGCTCTTCTGCCTGAAGTGCCCTGTCCATGACTCCGTGAAGCGTGTGCTTCAACAGGAAGACTAGAGGGACAGTGTTACTGATGCATGCATTGTTGCTGCTCACCATCCTTGTGGCCTCCTCAAATGGTGACAGGACAGTGCATGCATCCTTGATCAGTAGCCACTGGCGTGGCGAAAAGAAGCCAAGAAACAATGGCTTTGAAATGACAGAGCTCAAGTCTTTTAGGATCCTTGCGTGGATGGCACCTGGCCCGGGTGCTTTATCCACTTTTATTCTGTCTAAATATTTCTGGACCATATCACTTTTGAGCCATTGTGGATCATTTGGGGCTGTGTCAATACCATTCCCATTATGAACAGGAGCTCCCCCATGCTCCTTTGTATACACAAAGCTGAAGAAAGTATTAAATACATTTGCCTTCTCTTTGTCCCCAGTCATCCACTCTAGATTATTTTGTAAAGGGCCTACATGCTCGGCACTAGGGATGAGCCAAATACCCCCCGGTTTGGTTCGCAGCAGAACATGCGAACAGGCAAAAAATGTGTTTGAATACGAGAACACTGTTAAAGTCTATGGGACACGAATGGGAAAACTCAAAAGTGCTAATTTTAAGGGTTAATATGCAAGTTATTCTCATAAAAAGTGTTTTGGGATCTGAGTCCTGCCCCAGGGAACATGTATCAATGCAAAAAAAAAGTTTTAAAAATGGACGTTTTTTCAGTAGCAGTGATTTTAATAATGCTTAAAGTGAAACAATAAAAGTGAAATATTCCTTTATATTTCATACCTGTGGGTGTCTATAGTATGGCTGTAAAGTGGCACATGTTTCCCATGTTTAGAACAGTCCCTGCACAAAATGACATTTCTAAAAGAAAAAAAGTCATTTAAAAGTACTCACGGCTATAATGAATTGTCGGGTCCCAGCAATACAGATAAAGGTCATTGAAAAAAATGTCATGGGATCCCCCCAGTCCATTACCAGGCCCTTTGGGTCTGCTATGAATATTAAGGGGAACCCTGAAACCAAATTTTTTTAAAAAATTGCGTGGGGGTCCCCCCAAATTCCATACCAGGCCCTTCAGGTCTGGTATGGATATTAAGGGGAACCCTGTGCCAATTTTTTTTTTTTAAATGGCATAGGGGTCCCTTCAAAACCATACCTGACCCTTCAGGTCTGGTATGAATTTTAAGGGGAACCCCGTGCCAAAATAAAAAAAAAAATGGCGTGGGAAAATCCATACCAGACCCTTATCCGAGCACGCAACCTGGCAGGCCGCAGGAAAAGATTGGGACGAGAGAGCGCCCCCCCTCTTGAACCATACCAGGCCACATGCCCTCAACATGGGGAGGGTACTTTGGGATAGCCCCCCAAAAGCACCTTGTCCCCATGTTGATGGGGACAAGGGCCTCATCCCCACAACCCTTGCCCGGTGGTTGTGGGGGTCTGCGGGTGGGGGGCTTATCGGAATCTGGAAGCCCCCTTTAACAGGGGGACCCCGCAGATCCCACCCCCCCTGTTTGAAATGGTAACGGGTACATTGTACCCCTACCATTTCACAAAATAAGTGTCAAAATGTTAAAAAAACCACAAGACACAGCTTGGGGACAATTTATTTTTAAAAAATAAGAATGTTCCACGAAGTCCATTCATCTTCTTCTCTCACTCCGCTGATGGACCCCCTCTGATGCCACGGAGAAGCCATTGGGAAGTCCCCATGCATCAGAGGGGGGCGGGGTCACCCGGGTACGTCACTGTGTGGCCCCGCCCTCAGTTAGAAAAGAACTGTCACCTGCGAGGATGCATCATACAGTGGGTGCCTCCCATGGACCGTTGATGGAGCGAGAGAAGACGATAAATGGACTTTGTGGGACATTTTTATTAATTTTAATAAAGGACTTGTCCCTTAACATGGGAAACATGCGCCACTTTACAGGCAAACTATAGACACCCCCCAGGTACGAAATTTAAAGGAATATTTCACTTTTATTGTTTCACTTTAAGCATGATTAAACTCACTGCTCCTGAAAAAACGGCCATTTTTAAAACTTTTTTTGCATTGATACATGTCCCTTGGGGCAGGACCCAGGTCCCCAAACACTTTTTATGACAATACCAAGCATATAAGCCTTTAAGATTAGCACTTTTGATTTCTCCCATAGACTTTGAAAGGGTGTTCCGCAGCTTTCGAATTTGCCGCAAACACCCCAAATTGTTCGCTATACGGCGAACGCCCGGTGTTCGAGTCGAACTTACGTTCGACTCGATCATCAGGCTCATCACTACTCAGCACTGACCTTTTTACTATCAATATATTTGAAGGATTTTTTGGGGTTTGTCTTACTGTTTTTTGCAATCTGTCGCTCGTTTTGAATTTTTTGCGGCCTTGATTTCCTTCTTACATATTTTTTTATATTGTTTGTAACATTAAAATGATGATTGTGTTCCTTCATTTTTATATTTTTTAAAAGCCCTTTTCTTATTATTTATAACTTTTTTAACTTTGGCCATAAGCCACATAGGTTTTATTTTTATCCTTTTAAACTTATTGCCCATGGGAATATGTTTTGCATTGAATTCACATACAGTCTTTTTGAAGAATTCCCATTTCTGTTCTGTCACAATTGATGCGAATATTCCCTCCCAGTCCTGGAGAACAGGCCTCATTCTTAGAAAATTTGCTCTCTTAAAGTTAAGTGTTTTTATTTTTCCTGTATGTGTTTGTTGCTTACAGCTAACATTAAATGAAATCAAGTTATGGTCACTGCTACCCAGATGTTCTTTTATATGAATATTGGCAATAAGCTCTGCATGGTTCGAGATTAGGGATGAGCTGAACACCCACCAGTTCCGTTCGCACCAGAACATGCGAACAGGCAAAAACCTTGTACGAACACGCAAACACTGTTAAAGTCTATGAGACACGAACATGAAAAATCAAAACTGCTAATTTTAAAGGCTTATATGCAAGTTATTGCCATAAAAAGTGTTTGGGGATCCATGTCCTGCCCCAGGGGACATGTATCAATGCAAAAAAAGTTTTTAAAACTCCCGTTTTTTTAGGAGCAGTGATTTTAATAATACTTAAAGTGAAACAATAAAAATGAAATATAATCATGCCTGGGGGTTGTCCTTAGTATGCCTGTAAAGTAGCGCATTTTTCCACTGTTTAGAACAGTACCACAGCAATGATGTAATGTATTGTCAGGTCCTGGCAATATAGAAAAAAATCATTGAAAAAAACGGCATGGGTTCCCCCCAGTCCATTACCAGGCCACAGCAAAATTACATTTCTAAAGGAAAAAATGTAATTTAAAACCGATCACAGCTGTAATCTATTGTCGGATCCAGGCAATATAGATAAAAATCATAGAAAAAATGGCATGGGGACCTGGGTCCTGTCGCAGGGGACATGTATCAATGCAAAAAAAGTTTCAAAAACGTATGTTTTTTCAGGAGCAGTGATTTTTTATAATGCTTAAAGTGAAACAATAAAAATTTAATATTCCTTTAAATATCATGCCCGGGGGTTGTCCTTAGTATGCCTGTAAAGTATCGCATTTTTTACACCACAGCAATGATGTAATGTATTGTCGGATCCCGGCAATATAGATAAAAATCGTTGAAAAAAAATGGCATGGGTTCCCCCCCAGTTCATTACTAGGCCCCTTGGGTCTGGTATGAATATTAAGGGTCCCCCCAAAACATCTTGTCCCCATGTTAATGGGGACAAGGGCCTCGTCCCCCAAACCCTTGCACGGTGGTTGTGGGGGTCTGCAGGCGGGGGGCTGTGTCACGCCACATGATGTCATAGGAAGGCGGGGTCACCCATTTACGTCACCGGGTGGCCCCACCCTCAGCTATATAACAGCTGTCATCACGAATAAGCATCAGTCGGCAGGAGCCTCCAATGGAGGCGGAGTTGTTGCATTTTTTTTTCTTTACGTCGGGTGCTGTCATCGAAGATGGATTTACATCGTGGGACATTTTTATTTTTTAATAAAGGACTTGTCCCAAAGTGTCTCCTGTCATTTTTACTATTTTTTGGCACTTTTTTGGTGAATTGGTAGGGGTACAATGTACCCGATACCCATTCACATGGGGGGCGGGATCTGGGGGTCCCCTTGTTAAAGGGGGCTTCCAGATTCTAATAAGCCCCCCACCCGCAGACCCCCACAACCACTGAGTAAGGGTTGTGGGGACGAGGCCCTTGTCCCCATCCACATGGGGACAAAATGTTTTGGGGGGACCCCAAAACATCCTCCCCATGTTGAGGACATATGGCCTGGTACAGTTCTGGAGGGAGGGGAGGCGCTCTTTCGGCTCCCCTCTTTTCCTGCGGCCTGCCAGGTTGCGTGCTCGGATAAGGGTCTGGTATGGATTTTGGGGGGACCTCTATGCCATTTTTTAAAAATCTTGGCACAGGGTTCCCCTTAATATCCATACCAGACCTGAAGGGCCTGGCATGTATTTTGGGGAGACCCCCACGCATTTTAAAAAAAAATTTGGTGCTGGATTCCCCTTAATATTCATACCAGACGCAAAGGGCCTGGTAATGGACTGGGGGGGACCCATGCCATTTTTTTCAATTATTTTTATCTATATTGCTGGGATCTGACAATGCATTACAGCTGTGATTGGTTTTAAATGATATTTTTTCCTTTAGAAATGTAATTTTGCTGTGGTACTGTTCTAAACAAGGGAAAAATGCACTACTTTACGATATTTAAAGGAATATTTCATTTTTATTGTTTCACTTGTTTCACTTTAAGCATTATTAAAATCACTGCTCCTGAAAAAACAGCCATTTTAAAAACTTTTTTTTGCATTGATACATGTCCCCTGGGACAGGACCCGGGTCCCCAAATACTTTTTATGACAATAAATTGCATATAAGCCTTTAAAATGAGCACTTTTGGTTTTTCATGTTAGTGTCCCATAGACTTTAACCACTTGCCGAACAGCCGCCGCAGTTGTACTGTGGCAGAATGGCACGGCTGGGCAAAGCGACATTATATCGCTTTGCCCTGTGGCCACTAGGGGGTGCGCGTGCCGCCAGAGGCATGCGCCCACTGCTCGCCCCGCAGATGATGCGAGTGCCCGGCAGTCACGATCACCGCCGGGCTCCTGCGATGCCGGCTGACACGCGGAGAACTGGGATCTGTGTGTGTAATCACACAGTTTCCGGTTCTCTGAGGGTAGAAGAGACAGATTGTCTGTTCATACAGAATATGAACAGCGATCTGTCATCTCCCCTACACAGTCCCCTCCCCCTTCAGTTAGAATCACCTCCCAGGGAACACAATTAACCCCTTGATCGCCCCTAGTGTTAACCCCTTCCCTGCCAGTGACATTTTTACAATCAATGCATTTTTATAGCACTAATCCCTGTATAAATGCCAATGGTCCCAAAAATGTGTCAAAATTGTCTGATGTGTCCGCCATAATGTCGCAGTTCCGATAAAAATTGCAGATCGCCGACATTATTAGTAAAAAAAAAAATTTAAAATGCCATAAAACTATCCCCTTTTTTTAGATGCTATAACCTTTGCGCAAACCAATCAAAATACGCTTATTGGGATTTTTTTTACCAAAATATGTAGAAGAATACATATCGGCTTAAACTGAGGAAAAAAATTGATTTTTTATATATTTTTGGGGGGGGGGGGACATTTATTATAGCAAAAAGTAAAAAATATTGCGTTTTTTTCAAAATTGTTGCTCTTTTTTTGTTTATAGCGCAAAAAATAGAAACGCAGAGGTGATCAAATACCCCCAAAAGAAAGCTCTATTTGTTGGAAAAAAAGGACGTCAATTTTGTTTGGGTGCAACGTCGACGCAGTGACGAATCGCAAAAAGTGCTCTGGTCAGGAAGGGGGTAAAATTTTCTGGGGCTGAAGTGGTTAATGGTGTTCCGCGGCTTTTCGAATTTGCCACGAACACTGCATAATGTTTGCTAATCTGCAAAAAGGCGAACACCCAATAATTGAGTAGAACTTTTTTTTTTTTTTTGGCCACAGAGTTGCTTTTAATAACAGTTAAATCCATGGTTGAACTAACATGAACTATTCTTTCTGCCAAAATGTTCCTTTTTAGTTACTTTTGTGATTACATATTGAATGGATAGGAAGTGAGAAATTATATATTGGTTCATTAGCAAAAAGTACAGCTAAAACATTCAGTAAAACTTTCAATCTGTAATATGTCCAGTTTCATATACACACTTTGATGGTTTTTTGTTAATTTTCGTTTCTAACCTTTTGGGCCAAAGTGGCAACTTTTATTAACATTTTCTACTTTTGACATACATTATTTCAAACTGTATTATAGCTGAAGGAGGGTTGTTTTTATAATAATGAAAAAGACAAGAGAAATTGTGCTCCATATGTAACCAATTTCAAAACAGTCTTCAAGATCAGTATTAAATTTCTTGCCATTAAACATTTTTAACTATTTGTGTAATTTATTGGCATGAGAATTGACGAGGAGAAGTATGCAGTTCCTCTCCAATGACAAATATGCATAAAAAGGCCAAATATTCATCTACTGTACATTCCTTTAGCCTGTTGTCAACTGAATCAGTGGCACATATAACTGCATTGTAAGTATATCCATTTCAGCACACTGCTATAGCATCAGTTGTTAATAAAAATGTAGTTATTTTACCTCATGCAAGTTATAAAGCAACAGAGGGAACCTAAGATATGAAAGGTTATAGATACAACAAAGGAGAGGGCACACTGACCTATTGCATTACCATAACTCAATTTTATTAAAAAATATATATATAACAAGTTCATACTCACAAACGCATGCCATGCACATGTATATCTAGAAATACAGATGAGACCACCTCCAAATCCACCATACTCAGCTAATGGCATGGGAAGACCTCATAGCGTCCAAGAAGGGCTAACCTGTTTTGAGTGTTAAACCATCTTTTTCCTTGGATACGCTAGTTTATAGCTAAGGTCAGCCAGTCATAGTAGAAAAATCATTTTCAAGGACAGTTGGAAAATTTTTGGGTGGTGATACGTAACCATAAATATGTTATCTTACAGCAAAAAGATCCAGAGAATATGGTGGGAGAGCTTTGGAGACCTGATGTTTCCCCATTGATGTTAAGTAAAACAAACCAGTTTTTTTTTCACCTTAGACTGATGGAACTGCCATACTCGGCAATACATAATTGTATTGTTTGCTCTTTTTTTACGTAACTGCTATCCATGATTAGCATTATAACTCTACCCTTAGATTACCAGGAGTAATAGGAACTATATTTGTTAGCAAAAATTGACATTAATCTATTAGAAGAGGGTCAGTCATTGCAGTCTGCATGTTTCCTCAGCACAAATTTCTTCTAAGCTGCCCAATATTGGCCTATATATATATGGCCATACACAGACAGATATCTGCCTGAGAATATAGAGCCAGGAAGCTGTCTGCTCAGCCTCAAATTGTGCAGCAGGTTGTGGAGGATATTGTGTGACCAATGAGTGGGAGCATAATATGTCCTCCAATTTCTTATCTCATCTGTTTGTGAATAGGTATGAAAAGAAGTATTTTCAACATAGAAATTAGTTATCACTTTCTAATGAAGGTCCAAATGGCCCCATTATGACCATAATTCTAATTCTTCCAGGATAGATATGAGTATTGCCCCAAATGCAGGGGTAGTAGTTGTGAAAAAACTAGCTCAGTTGAATTCTTTTTAGTAAAGGGATAATATTAATGGTTACTGATTTGATCTTTTGTTGGAAGTGAGAAAAGTTGATTTTTGTCTTTAGAATTGGCTAAAGCCCTATATAAAGCAAATTAAATGCAATATTTCATTTCAAGCTGTTACTGAAGCAGTAATAGTCATGTGTTGCTAGACTATGGATCATGAAATACTTAATCAAAAGTAGAATCTCGCATCTCTTTCTTTCCACGTTGTAGATATTTAAAAAAAATAATCATAAAATAGCCATGGTGTTAAAAGACAACTGTACCATATAATGAGATGTGCTTTTCTTAGATAAATAGTACACAACATGACTGTTTAATTTCTCACAAAGAGAATACTGTATGTCACAAAAGAAGATATTAATTATAGAAGTAGCCCTCATCCTCTGATAATATAAGTCCCTAATAGATGATCTCTATACAGGTTTTGGCTCATTGGGGGTTATTTACTAAAGCTGGAGAGTGCAAAATCTGGTGCAACTCTGACTAGAAACCAATCTGGTTTTATTGCGAAAGCTTAATTGAACAAGTTAAGGTTAGAAGCTGATTGGCTACCATGCACTGTTGCACAGACTCTGAGTGCTCTAGTTTTAGTAAATCTACCTCATTGTCTTTGTCTAGGCAGGTTTTCCTGACTATGCAATAGGGCATAGGTGTGTGAGTCTCAACAGTGACTAATCAGAATCACAAATTCATTGCAGGTAAAACTTTTTATTTCCACTATATATTTAGCTGTTCGACTTTCTCTAACTTTTCTGTATGCCTGTGAAATAAACAAACAATGTAAATGGCATGAGAAACACTGTCTTAGTAGATTACTAAATGCTGAGCCCATTTTACTTCATATCATTAAACCCAATCAAGATTTATACCCATCTCATTCCAGGAGGTGTGTTACTATGCTGACATCTGATTAATTCAGCATAGTATTAATAATTAATAATTGTCATTGTGTACTAAATCTCCTTCCGGAGATATATAAAACCGCTACCCTATGTGCTCATAACTAGTTTGATTTACAAAAAGTTTTGCAAAACTTGCTTGAAGCTCACAAAATTTTAAATTAACCCCATTGAACTTTATGAGAGCGAATCTGTATATTCAAGCATATACAGTATAAGCAAGTTATTTTCAAACAAAATGCATAGGAAGTCAGACACTGCCATGAGAGACATACATGTACCAATGTCAAAATTAAAAATAACACAGTGGGGGTTATTTACTTAAGGCAAATCCACTTTGCACTTGAAAGTGCACTGAAAGTACACTTGGAAGTGCAGTCGCTGTAGATCCGAGGGGGACATGCAAGGATAATAAAAAACAACATTTTAGCTTGCACTAGATTGGATGATAAAATCAGCGGAGCAACCCCTCATTTCAGATCTAGTCCCCAGATTTACAGCGACTGCACTTCCAAGTGCACTTTCAGTGTGTAATGCAAAGTGGATTTTCCTTTCATAAATAACCACCAGTATGTCTATCTACACAGAATTGTCAGCTTTTCCAAACAGCTCAAACACACACTGACAATATGGAGTCTGTGAGTCCAACTTTATTATAGAAAGGGGTTTGGGTTGTGCAATTGCCGACAATAGGTTCCGATTTGGCATGCGATTTGACATGTCAAATCGCATGCCAAATCCCCCCAATGTGAACTTGAGCTGAACCTAAAGCCGGGTACACATAGGCCGAATGTCAGGAGACAAATGTGCGATTAAAAAGAATGGCTGATATTTGGCCTGTGTGTAAGTTGGCCTGTCCGTCAGAAGCCGGATGTTTGCTGGCTTCTGTTGGATGAGCATGCTGGAAAACCACTTACATGTAGAGTGTGTGTACGAAGACCAGGAAGAGCGGGGAGCCTGGGCACTAATGCCGCATACACACGGTCGGAATTTCCGACAAATGTTCGATGGGAGCTTGTTGTCGGAAATTCTGACCATGTGTAGGCTCCATCGGACATTGTTGTCAGAGTTTCCGACAACAAAAATTTGAGAGCTGGATCTCAAATTTTCCGACAACAAAATCCATTCTCACAAATTCCGAGAATGTGTAGACAATTCCGACGCACAAAATTCCACGCATGCTCTGAATCAAGTATGAGACGGAATGCAGCGCATTCTCTTCTTCTTCATAATGCTAGAATAATGAAGTTATTTTGCTGCTGATATTCACACAGAGTTCTCACAAACTGATTTCTTTATTATTTCTTGTGCTCTCATGAATAATATTGTTAATTTCTTTTTGTCATCTCCATAGTAATGTTTAGAATTTATTTTTATAGTGATCTTTATTTATTTGTTTTTTTATCAAGATTTCCCTTTTTTTTGTGATCTCCATAATATTTTTTGTCATTTGTGTGTCAAGTTACCACAACACCATTATTATCTTGTATTTTTTAAACTCAAGGAGGGTTGGTTGGTGTTGTTGTCCCTTGTTAATTTGACATTGTATTTTAGAAATGTACCTGCCTACTCACAAACTGTCCTTTTTTTTAATTAAAACACATAGGCAAGTATTTGTGAAAATAAAATAGACATTTATTAGGGGGTCATAACAAAATAAAGAGGAAGGCAACGCTGGATAAACTGGTGAAATTTGCAAAGCCTTCGTACCCTGGGGCACACATCAACTATTTGACATGCAAAATTGGTAGCCTGAGGAGTCCATTTAATAGGGAGCACAATCCGGTCCAGGACTCCAAGAGATCAGGAACAGCAGCAGGTGACATATATGTCCCCAGGCTGTGATCTCACAACAGCCTGTGTCTTTTGCCAGACCAGACAGAACCCAGGCCATCATTCTCTTGTCTTCCTTCCACGCTTCCTTCCACGCTTGCTTCCAGGCTGTGGCTCTGGTGTTGGAGTTGTGGCAGAAGGTGGAGGAGATGGAGGAGGTGGAGGAGGTGGAGGAGGAGGAATGTCCAACTCACACAGGTGGGTTTTGCTTGTGAGTTCACCCCTCAACCCCTTATTTAAGGCCATATATGTAACTTCCTCACAAAAGAGGCATTGGCCCACCTCCATTTCCTGCATTTTGTTGGCAGCCATGCAGGCATAGGCCTCAAGAAGAGTGGGGGGGGTTCTGAGGGCCGCAGAAGCCTGCCAAATTAACCCAAGTGCTGACTCCTCCATGCTCCTCCCCTTCTTGGGCCTTTTTTATTGAAGGCGGAGGGGAGGGACCTGAGATTCAGTCAGGCTACTGGGCCCGGCCACCTCCTGGCTGCCACTTACCCCCGCCACCTCCTAGCAGCAACTTTCTCCTGCCACCTCCTGTCTGCCACTTTCCACAACCTCCTCCTGGCTGAGTCTTTCCTGTGTATGAAAAAGGGACATAGTTTTAGTTTATTGTTCATCAATCACACACAATTTTGAGAAATCTGTTTAACAATGCTATACCTGACTCAAGCTGGGCTCCTCCACATCTTCTTCCTGGGTGGAAGGCTCAGGTTGGATGTCAGAAGCCTCAGCTGGGGTGGAAGGAAAAGTGGAATGAAGGGTTGAGAGTGATGGCCTGATTTCAGTCTGGTCTGACAGAAACCACAGTCTGTCATAGTACCACAGCCTGGGTACATAAATGTCATTTGCTGCTGCTCCTGATCTCATGGAATCCTGGACCTTCTTGCGCTCCCTATTATAAGTGCTTCTCAGGCCACCAATTTTGCACTTCAAATAGTTGATGTCTGCTGTGGGGATCTGCGGCTTCACAAATTCCATCAATGTATCCAGTGCTGCCTTCCTCTTTAGTTGATTTGTATAAAAGCAGTGTTTTGTCTGCCACAGACAGGGCAGCTCTCTGTACAAATCAATGAATTGGGGGAGGAAATCATGATCGTTGAATTGATCCATTTTATCTGCAAGACACAACACAAGACAAACCCTAATGTTAGGCTAAACTCTTCTAATCTTGTGCCAATATAGGCCTCAATATATAAGCAGTATAGGCCACTGATGCCCCAAGTTAAAATTGTACCTTCGTTAGAATGATCGGCGCTTCGACTACTCCTTCCTCCACTCACAGATCGTACGTACGACACATGCGTGTTCCGCTTTATATACACTGCGCGTGCGTTAAACTACGCCCACCCCTGACCTTCTTTCTAGTATTTTCCCCGCCCCTTCTCTTTCAGCGCAGTGGTAGAGCACATGGCGGAAAAAGAACAAGTACATGAAGAAAGCAGCAACAACGAAAGCCCGGAGCCACGAATGTCCTGATCCCAGAGGAGATTTAAGGCCTCAAATATGGCCTTTGTAGAGATGGTGGAGATGGTGGACATCTTGATGGGAAGCATGGACCTAACCCAAACCCAAATGTGAGAAAGGCGAAGATCATGACTAAAGTTGAGAAAAGTCTGCAGAGGAATTTTGGGTACGACGATCCAAGGATCAATTGAGGAAACGCTGGTCAGACCTAAAATTGAGGGGGCACGATCAGTACAGAAGGATTAAGAGAGTAAGTAGTTGTTGCGTGTTCCTATTATTATTATTATCATGTGCTTTTCTTTACTGTTGTACAGTTTAAAATGGCAAGTTTCAGGTTCGTGGGCACAGTAATCGTTCGTAGTAAACATTGTTCTTTCGCCCACTAATACAATATTTTTGGCAGATGCAGGTTAACTACATTTGGTCAACTGGCAAGAAGGAGACACAGTTGGGGGAGGGGAAAAGAAATTGCTGCTCACCCCTATTATGAAGGCAAAAAATAGGAAAAGGATTTCCCCAGGTGGGGTTTTTAGGCAGCAGGGTTTGAAATATTAGACCAATGTTGTATAAAAAGAATAATGTTTATTATAAAAAGAATAAATTTACACAAGGATTGTTAAAAAAAAGAGCTCTGATATAGAGTGTTTGCAAAACTAGTAGAGGCAGACATGCATTTATACAGACATAATTTTCCATAACAACATCATATAGATATTATCAATATTGAAAAAAAGGATCTGACGTGTTTCAACCTATATATTTCAAGGTCTTCTTCGGAGGTCTGTCTGTTGAAAAATATACAATGAGAATATACTTATAAAAGCTTGGTTGCATATACCAAAAGAAACATATCATATTCCATATAGCATAGTTACCCAATAGTGCATGTCCCATAAGCGAAAAACTTCCTATAAGAGAGGCCCCTTAAAATCAAAAATGCCTGCTCACTCCCCCCGAGAGGTCCTATAATGCCTCCACCAACGCAGCCACCGGAGCCAGGGCAGAAGCCAGTGATGTGGCTTACGAGAGGTCACACTGAAGATCACCCCCCACCCGGACCACACAGTCGGTCGGGGGGAAGGCAAACACCTGCAGCAGAAGCCCAAAAAGAGCATTTTTGAGAAACATACTTATAATATATATCAAAAACATTGTATTGAGAAGTATATACTTAATTAAATGAGAAGGTAAAAAAGATAGAGAAGTGAGAATATCAGTCTATACACATACCTCATATACAGACTGTATTTAAATAGTATTGGATAAATATATTTGGAAATAATTAGATCGTGCATATGGGTGACAGAAATACCGAGGTAAAAATTCAAAACAAGGAAACCAAGTGATGGTGATCAAATTCAAATGAATTGATCAGATGAAATTAGAAGTGAATAAAAAGGCATGGGGTTGTTTGTGTGCTGGGACTTTGAGAGATAATAGGAGACTATGTGTGCAACATATATAATATATTGTATGTGCTGTGTAACAAGGAGAAATAGATAGAGCGTGTATACCAAGTAGGTAACTCAAATATAGGTAAGTGGGCAGAGATGTGAAAATAAAAAACTGAAAATAGGTGAGGGTGCCCGCAAAAGGCATGATAAAACATGGTGTAATAAGAAATATATTGATAATGGACAGTGCATTACCTTATATCAATGTGCAAGCAAAATGTGAAAGTGCACTGTGCTGCCCTTTACATTTAGACCCAAATGTGACCTGACCCGGGATTGGCCACAGGGTTTGTCAGACTCAGTGGACGCTCATCCAAACGGAGTTGACAGTCTAAAAATATGCAAGGAAAGTAACATTGTATATGGTATCAGGCATTCATAATGTATATAAGATCAGTATAATAAACTGATCATTTCATTCAGGGCTGAAACAGTGCAGAGACACAATGCTGAAAAGGTGTACTTACCAAGTGAGAGCTGCAAGAGAGTCAAACCACCCAGAGAGAGAAATTGCCAGTGTTTGTGCTGTGAGAGCATATATGTATCCTTATTTATGGGCGTATATCAATTAAGAAGGAATTCCCCGCAGGTGTGAGCACCTCCCCTCACCACTCCAATCAGTGGGAACACTGTGGAGGGCATAGCCGCCAATAGGGCAGCCCTGTGTGATCTCCCCGGCGTTCGGGACGAGCCGAAGCCCCGTCCCTGACATCATCCTCGCCATAATCATGTGACGCGCCCGCATGCGCAGTGACCGGGAGCATCCGAGGGTGTCCCCGAACGCCGCCGGCAAGGGAGAAAATATCCCCGACGCGACACCCAGAACCAGCCCAGATGTCCGATGGGGGAAGGGGGGGAGCCAATACCAAAGGCGGCCTCCTCCCCCCCCTTGCCGGGAAGACACGTCAAAATGCCCAGCCCCGGCCCAGAGGCCACGACAACAGAGCCGCCAAGTCCCAAAAGGGGGGGTGCAAGCAAAAAGAAAGAGGCATATAATGGTCTACAAGGATAAGCATATACACACATATGCACACATGCACATGTGCATATATGCATACAGGAAACTGATGGTTTTTAACATTTGTGGGCAAATTAACCCAGGCTCATAATGCATTAATTCTAGGTCTATTGGCACATGAAGTATCCATATATGTAGGAAAAATGTTTTCACATGTCTCAATAAGTTGGAAAGAAAATAATAAACTACATTTGGTCATGCCTATTTGTCCTAAAAGAAGTATAGTACATTGTTGTCTAGATGGGTTTGTAACTAGAATGAAATGCAAACTTGATTCAATGTAAGGAAAGGACACTCAGCAGCTGTTTACACATCTGGACGCAGGAGCACTAGTGTGGGACCAATTTTTTAGGGTGTCCCACACAGGTGCTCCAGTGGATAGTGAAACTTTACCAAAAAAGGTAAGTATTCCAGCTTTAAGAAAGGGAAAAAATCATGTCTTCAGCTTGGAACTCTGCCAAAACAGACAATTGAACGACACTTCCAAGCAATGTTTCATATTTCTATTTATGCCCTCAAATATCTGTGTGCTAAGTATACCTTTTTTTTATTCACATAGGGGAGAAAAGACTTGGGACAATAGAGGACACCAGGGACCCACAACCTCCTAAAGAAGGGGAAATCACAAAACCACAACCTGAGGATGTGGAGGAAGGAGAGGTTTATGAATTGGGCAAAATAGTGACCTCAACAGGTGAGTGTCTGAGACCACAGCTTCAGGTAATAGATGGATGCCTGCATATTTATAATACATGGTGTGTTTTTATATTTTAGGTGATGTGGATGTTGTGGAAGAAGAAACACATTTCACAAATGCAAGTGCACAGATCCTCATCGGGGAGATAATGGTGTGTAATAGGGATTTACAGAAGATCAAGGAAGACATCAATGATGTTGAAAAAAAACTCAAAAACATCATTGATGTTTTAGGCAGAATCTAAAACACACCAACATTTTTCAAATTGTTTATATTTTTCTCACTTTTTAAAAAAAAATTTTGAAATCCAAATTTTGAAGATGCGCACAGTGTGTCAACATGTGCTATTTGCCATCACGGGATATCAATGTAGGCGTTTTGTGGGTGCAACCCCTTCCTTGCAACTAAAGTAGCTGAGAGGAAGGGGTTGCACCCCCCGAAACACGTCCATTGATCCCCCATGATGGGAGCTAGCACATGTTGACATTAGGCATGGGATCAGGAGGGAAATCCCCATTTTGACTCTTAATTTGTGTGCATCTTCAAAATTTGGCTTTCACAGGGGTGACATCACCCCATCTAATGAAGGCAAGATCAACACAGTTTGGACATACTAATGTCTGATATTGCCTTCAATTTATCAAAGTTGAACTTTGTAAGTTCCTGAGTTGTGTATTATTTTATGGTTTTAAACATGCCTGTTTAAGATAAAAATGATATTTCTACTGTCAAACAAAAAAAAATTTTTTAAAATATGTTGGTTTGTTAAAAAATCCTTTTCTAACGCACCTGTGACTGTGCACAGAGTAAAAATATTTCTACAGAACAACGTGTGGCTTCTTCTTTCAATGCTCAATATCAGTTTTTTGAGTAAGTTGGTGTTTACAGTGACAATGGGGGTTATTTGCTAAAGGCAAATCCACTTTGCACTACAAGTGCACTTTCAGTGCACTTTCAAGTGGACTTTAGCAGTGCAAAGTGGATTTTCCTTTAGTAAATAACTCCCACAGTGCTTTATAATTTGCAACAATCAGGACATTTTCGTGACTCCAAAAAATTAATTAATGGTGCTGAAAATGATGAATATTTTTATCAGTAATGCATTACATACATTAACAACAAAAACAAGGTGTGTGTGTAGCAGACCCACAACATAATAGTTAGCTGAAGAAGAGATTGTCACCTCATGTATCAAAGAAATTACGTTTGCACTATTGAAGAAAATGTCCAAAAAGAAAAGCCCATTGGATAACCTAGAAGACAGTTAAAAGAAACACAAGCAGTAAATCAAAGGAAATATAATTTTAGTTTAAAATAAAAATGTATTTTAAAAATGTTTCTTAAACATTTTCTGGCATATCAATCGCCCCCCCTACCCGCAAAGTATATTTTAGACGGACCTTGCGGGCACTTTGGGGGGGCAAGCCAGGACGGCCAGCTTCAAGCGCCGCCAGGGTTTGGTCTTGAAATCTGTCCTCAGGCCCAACTGAGGCCACATAGTTCATAGAATTTCTCCTTAAAAAGTTGTGGAGAATGCAGCATGCAAGGATTCTATGGTTAAGTTTATATTCCGCCATGTTGATTGGCATAAGGAATAGGCAGAACCGGCTGACAATTATCCCGAAAGCATTCTCCACCACTCTTCTGGCTCTGGCCAGCTGGTAGTTAAAAACCCTCTTTTCCGGGGTGAGGGTCCTCATCGGGAACGGCCGCATCAGGTGATCACCCAGCCCAAAAGACGAACGGCAGACCGGCCATGTTTTCTTCCGGAGGTGGCAATCCCAAGCCACCACTCTGGATCCATCCATAGAGCTCGGTCTGGGCGATGACTCCACCATCCAACATCCGGCCATTCTTCCCCACGTCCACATAGAGAAACTCGTATGTCGCCGACCCCACCGCCAACATCACAACATCACAATACTATTAAACCCCTTATAGTTGTAATATTATGACCCCGAGTTGGGGGGTGGGACTATGTGGATGTGTTTCCCATCGATTGCCCCTCCGCAGTTGGGAAAGTCCCACCGCTGAGAAAATTGGGAAGCCACAGTCTGCCATTCCTGTAGCGTTGAAGGAAACTGTGGAGTGAAACAAGATTACAAGATTAGCAGACTAGACACAACATCAGTATAACATTTATTTGAATGAGTATTTAAAGACAAAAATATAAGGTCCACTTATCAGATCCCCCCATTGTAAAAATTTTAGGGGGGGTGTTTTGGACAGGTAACCCTCTCCGCTTCATTGAGAGCTGAATGCATACATAATGAGTGTTACTTTGGCCAGCCCCTCCTTACTTTACACTATTGGCAACTCACTGAACAGGTAAGAAGTGTCATAATCCAAAAATGTGAATACACAGTGTACAAATTGAAGCACATTTTTACATTCTGCAATTTCCTATCAAGATAATAGGAGAACAAAACTTTAAACAGTTCCATTTGAAAGTATTCAGGCAGGCCTTTTCACTACTTGCTTTGGTGAATTCATCCATAAATATGACCACAAAAGAGGTAGGTATAGTGTGTATGGGTTTGGCAAAGTCAGCAAATAGAGGATTGGTATCGGTTGACTTAGCAGTTGGGGGGAGGGAGGGTTCCAAAAGAGTTTGGGACACCAAAAAAAGCCTTTTGCACTCTGCCTGAATTTAAGGACACAAATAACATTTGTACACATTTTAGGGGGTGTTTAGGGTAAAGCAGTACAATGGAGCAGACACAATACATTGTTAAGTGACTAGGCTAGGTGTGTATGGGCCCAGGATAGCATGCTGGGGAGGTTAGTGAAGGCAAATATGCATGAAGGACAAAAAAAGGAACTTCCAGCATTCATGAGGATAAAGAGGACATTTACTGCATATTACAATCATGGTAATTAGGGAATGATGAAAGAAATACAATACATTAGCAAACAATAAATACATATAATGTGATGTTAAATGAGAAATCTTACCTTAATATAGTCCTTCTGCAGGACCTGAATTATAACAGAACAGGTCTCTGGAATAATGATCTCCAGAGCCTGGGGGGAGATGCCTGTCGAGAACTTGCAGACTTCCCCCTGTCGCCAAGTACTGCAAGGTGGCGACGAGCCTCTGTTCAGGAGTGATGGCTTCTTATAATAATATAAATTATGTGCTTAAGTGCAATTAAATTGTTAATGAATAATGTAAAAAAAAAAAAAGTTATAACTTGTTGAGTCTTCACAAATCCTCAAAAATCCGTGCTTTGTATCAATTAACCCCTGTGCTCCCCCATAAGAAATGCACTCACCTCACAGAGTGTGACGTCATACTTAAAGCGGAGTTCCACCCTAAAGTGGAACTTCCGCTCATCGGATTCCTCCCCCCCTCCGGTGTCACAATTGGCACCTTTCAGGGGGGGAGGGGGGTGCAGATACCTGTATAATACAGGTATCTGCACCCACTTCCGGGTATAGCTAGCCGCAGCTAGCCGCAGACTTCCCGCCCACCCCCGTTGTGTTGTGGGAAATACACAGTTCCCACAACACAACGGGGACCAGTGTAGACGCGCAGCGTGACTCGCGCATGCGCAGTAGGGAACCGGGCAGTGAAGCCGCAACGCTTCACTTCCTGATTCCCTCAGTGAGAATGGCGGCGGCAGCACCCGAGGATCGAGGGACGGCTCGGTCTCGGGTGCCGACATCGCTGGACCCCGGGACAGGTAAGTGTCCTTATTTTAAAAGTCAGCAGCTGCAGTATTTGCAGCTGCTGACATCTAAAATTTTTTTTTTTAGTGAAACTCCGCTTTAAGTTTAGTCAAATAAAGCTTTTTAGTCACCCCGGACTAACAGATCATGCTTTCCTCCTCATTGCTCCTTTGATGTACCTCCATTATGACTCAATATATGTGAGAGTGAAAGAGCTCCAAATAGTGCTTATTCATTTTAAACAATATTCAATTTATTAAAAAATGTGCATAGAACTCACATATAAAAGGTGCTCCAGTGCACCAACTCTATACAGCGTATGTTATATATGAACAACGATGCTGCAGCTACTTCGTGCCTCTTCGTGAAAGATGCAAAAAACGTCTTGCCAAACAAATCTGCCCCTCCCCCACACGTTACATCACAGGGTCTCGTGACTCATCAGGGGGATTCCACTGTATGCTACGAGGACTGTAGACGTGTTTTCTTATGATCTTGGAAGATCTATATACTTAAGGCCTGACTTGACCTGTGGGGTCTCCCCCTGAGGTGAGCAAGCAATTCACCTAGAGGTGGCGGTGGCATTTTTCATCATGTTATTGAGGTTTTCTACCATATGTCACATACTGTGTAAAGTCATTCATCAGCACTAGTTATTGACGGCACTGGTATATGTTTCACATGTTGAATTAGCGCACCATTATTTGACATTAAATTATTATTGTAGGTGTTAGAGCACTATTCCAGTGATTGCAGCTGTTTATAGGTTTTATTCTTCTTCCTTAGTTCACAACACTCACATTATTTACACATAGTAGCGCTTAAAGGGGTTGTAAACCCTCTGGGTTTTTCATCCTAATGCATTCTATGCATTAGGGTGAAAAACCTTCTGTAGTGCAGCTGCCCCCCAGAGCCCCCCTTTTACTTACCTGAACCCGATTGTTCCAGCAATGGGGACAAGCACAGCAGCTCCAGCCGCTGTCTCTGGTCCTAATTGGAAAGAGAGATAGCAGCAGGAATCCATTGGCTCCCACTGCTGTCAATCAAATCCAGTGACACGGGAGACGGGGGTGGGGCCGAGTCCTGCTGTCTGTGTCAATGGAAGCAGCAGCAGGACTCAGGCACCTGCCTGCTTGAGCGTTCCCATGCGGCTCTCCGTGGGGTCACTCAAGAAGAGGAGGAGCCAGGAGCGCCGCTAAGGGACCCCAGAAGAGGAGGATCGGGGCCACTCTGTGCAAAACACTTGCACAGAGGAGGTAAGTATAACATGATTGCTATAAAAAAAAAATAACCTTTAAAACCCCTTTAAGTAATATACATATATGATGGAAAACCAGCATCTGACCGACCCAGCCAATGGTAGAGAGCACTAATAGTAGTGTTCTGGCAGGGGGGCCATCCCCCTGTCAGAACACAACAGCTCAGCAGGGGAGATTGCTGAACTAACCTTGCATGGTTAGTACAGCGGCTCCGACCAGAGCTGACAGTTTTTTTTTTGTTCAACCCGTGGGGTTAAATGAAAAAAAAATGAATAATGTGTACCTGGCTTAAACCTCATCCCTAGTAGGATGGTGAGTGTAATGTGTTAACATTCATTTTTAGATAATAACAATCATTCCCACTCATCCTTCTTGGATGTACATAAGCCCAGTTGCAGATCGGCATTAGATAAGCACCACCCTATATACTCATCTTAGGTGCTGCATTAGCTTGTGCTTATTCAATTGAATGAGAAAATGAGACTTGTTTATCATAGTTAGATGTTTAGCTTCTGCTAAATATAAATTTTGATGAAGAAGAATGGCCTGGAAACATACAATTTTGGTCCCTTTGCCATCTTATTGGAGGTGATCATTTGCAGTGCCTCTCTCCAAAGTTTTTCTAGTACTTTTTTGGAATCTAGTTATCTACATTCCTACTCTGTCCTTATGCCAGCTGCCTAGTAAGATTGGACATAGCAAGTATTGCAGTGACATGTTACCCTGCAGGAGGAGGTTTCCTGGTTTAAAGCCTTGCTTCAAGTTTTGCAAGTGCAACTTTTTTTCATTTTTTTTTCAATAAACGTAGTTTTATCTGCACTGTCCAGTCTGCTAAGTTTTGCTCTTCTATTTTATGTTCAGTTATCTGGCCTTTAACCACTTCCCACCCAAGGACGTCATATGGCGTCCTGGACTTTCAGTGGGAAAATCTAAGTGATGCCCGCAGCTACAGGCATCATTCAGATATCCTTGTTTTGAGCCGGCGATTCCATTCAGTTCCGTTGCTTGATCATTCTTACAGGCGACGGGAGGGGACACTCCCCCTCCCGCCACCATCCGATGCTTCTCCGGGCTCTCCCGTGCCATTAGGGACCCGGAGAAAGAATCGGCCACCGTCAGATGACGAGCATAGGGATGACCTATCTCTATGACCGTCGGAGGCCTGAGTGCAACGTTATGAAGTTATGTCCTGGCCGCGGATGTAAACAAAGCCGCGATCACGGCTGGTAAGCATGAGATTGTGGATTTTTTTTCCAATCTCATGCTTTACAGCCTGGAGGAGAGATGTGAGGGCTTATTGACCCTGCATCTTTCCATAAAGAGAACCTGTCACAAATGATTCCTATTACAAGAGATGTTTACATAAACATCTTTATTTAAATTTACATAAAGTAAAATAGAAAAAAAAAAAATTAAAATGCCCCTGTCTCCGGTAGCTCGCGCTCAGAAGCGAACGCACACGTTAGTCCCTCCCACATATGTAAACCCCGTTCAAGCCACACATGTGAGGTATCACGTGCGTTCGAGCGCGAGCAACAATTCTAGCATTAGACCTCCTCTGTAACTATAAACATGTAACCTGTAAAAAATTTTAAAGCATCACCTATGGAGATTTTTAAGTACTGACCTTTGGCGTCATTCCATGAGTGTGCGCAATTTTAAACTGTGACATGTTGGGTATCCATTTAATTGGCGTAACATCATCTTTCACATTATATTAAAAAAATTGGGCTAACTTTACTGTTTTGTTACTTTTTAAATCATGAAACTGTTTTTTTTTTTTTTTAAAAACATTTGAAAAATTGTTGCGCAAATACCATGCAAGATAAAAAGTTGCAATGACCGCCATTTTATTCCCTAGGGTGTATACTAAGAAAAAATATACATAATGTTTGGGGGTTCTGAGTAATTTTCTAGCAGCAAAAATTATGATTTTTACATGTAGGAGGGGAGGGCCAGAGCAGGCCGGGTATGGAAGTGGTAAAATAAATACATAGCTTGCAAGGATAAACAGTCTGTGCCTGGTTACCAGTGAAGCGCAGCACATTTGAAGATTTAATTTTTGGCAATGGCATCCAATAAGAGCTGAAAATAACAGTCATTTGACCGAAACGAAATGAACTCATAGGTTTAACTGAGTCATATGTTTTTAAACCTGCTTTCGGTATAGTATTAATAATTTCACTGTGCAAATTTTTAAGAAACAAGAAAAAAAGTTTAAAATATGATGGTTGAGCATTAGAAACTGTATCTGGGGAAAATAAATCTCTTCTATGAGCAGAAAGTATCAGCATTTTGGCAGTACACTTTCAGCTGTCTGGAAATTGTTAATTTAAGTCTAAGAACATGAACATTTACCTGTATCCCCTTCTGCACAACATTGTAACATAATATCATGCCTTAAATTCTTGGGGAAATCCTAGAAATGACATTCAAACAATTTGAGGAAAACAATTGTATTAAGAGGGCCTACAATGATCAAAGAATGATGATGCAAAAACAAACAAATTAGCAAATAACTTCCTACATCTTTCATCAGTGTTTTATTCACAGTCATTAAAGTGCATGACCTCATTAATTATGTCTTGTCTATCAAGCCACACCCAAAAGTTAATGCTGGCTATGATTGTTTTTATTTGGAAAACAAATTAGTAGGAATAATTTACAGGAAACAGCAACATAGACCTTTTTGTATTTTACTGAGCAGCCTGAGAACAATCCTAAGCTTCTCCGTGTGTCAAAATGATTGTCAATAATAATCCTGAAATTAAGGGTAGGTTCCCACTGCATCAATTTAAAGCTGTCCTCATGTATGCACATCTTCTCTTTATTGTTCTAATCAGTGTACTAAGATTTAGACATGAGAAATACTAAAAAACTCAAACCTGAACTTTACTTTGGAGTTTCCTCATGAGCTGTTCAATATTCTTTAGGGGTACAGTTAAGAATGAAATGTATGAATATGTACACATGTTCAGGGCCAATCCTAGGGTCACAGATGCCTGAGTGAAGAAATATTTCTGGCACCCCCACATGGGCGTGGTCATCTTACTAACTCCTCCCCTTTACAAATGTTTCTCTGGCAACAACTTAAACACAGAGATGTTCCCCTAAGGAGTCTTCATTACCCTGGAATCCTCCCACAATTTCCACAATCTGGGACCTGGAGGGGGGTCTCTCTAATGGACACAAAGAAGGGCCTCTGTTAGAAAGTCTGGTAGAAAGAGCCCCCTCCAGGCCCCATTAGAGACTACAATGGGGTCTAATGGGACCTGGAGGCGGGTCTCTTTAACAGAGGCCTTCTTGGTGTCTATTAGAGAGTCTCTGATAGAAAGAGTCCCCTCCAGGCCCCATGAGAGACTACATTCGAGTGTCACTGAATAATAGTTCAGAGATGGTCAGAGACTGCAGACATACTACATGAGATGGCCAGAGACTGCAGACATGACACAGAAGATGATTAGAGACTGGGGACATGATACAAGAGATGGTCAGAGACAGCAGACATACTACAGGAGATGGTCAGAGACTGCAGGCATGATACAAGAGATGGTCAAAGACTGCAGACATGATACAAGAGATCAATGCAGCCTCACAAGTGCCCATCAAATGCAGCCTCATCAGTGCCCATCAAATGCAGCCTTATCAATGCCCATCAAATGCAGCCTGCCAGTGCCCATCAAATGCAGCCTACCCGTGCTCACCAAATGGAGCTTCATTAGTGCTCATCAAATGCAGCCTTATCAGTGGCCATCAAATGCAGCCTATCAGTGCCCATCAAATGCAGCCTACCAGTGCTCATTAAATTCAGCCTTATCAGTGCCCATCAAATGCAGCCTACCAGTGCCCATCAAATGCAGCCTCATCAGTGCCCATCAAATTCAGCCTTATCAGTGCCCATCAAATGCAGCCTCAACAGTGCCCATCAAATGCAGCCTCATCAGCGCCTATCAAATACAGCCTACCAGTGCTCAGATCACACAGAGCGAGGATCTCCCACTGTGTCACAAAGCTTGGATTTAAATTGCCCGGGCAGCCGCTGTAACAAAGTCCCACCACCTAGACAGGCTCCTATGATACACATCACACTTATTCAATTTCCTGGCATTGGGTCAGTGTGCCCTCTATCATAAGAGTTGGTCTAGGAGGCAGGACTTTGTTACAGATCCCAGCGGGAGATTGCCGCTCTGCATGACACACATAAGGAGAGGAGGAGGGAAGGGAGGAATCTGACAGGGGCACGCCACAATGACAGCCCCCTGACACCCCTCCAATGTGTGGCATCCCCTGTTTGTACTCCACTGTTTGGTGCCCCCCTCTGCCACAGCTCACGGTGCCCGGGCAAGGTGCACCCTGTGTACCCACCCAGGATCGGCCCTGCACATGCTGTCATTCAGCAATGTTGGTTCCTTACTTAAAGGGGTTGTAAACCCTTACACATACCCAGTAAATTGACTAGCCTCAGGTAGTACACAGAGATGAAACAAATCCTCTTACACAAGTTGTACCTTTTATCTGAAACTATTTGTCCACTGTATTTTTGAAAAACCCAGAGATAGAAGGATTTTTCAGAAGAGACAAAAGCAGGGGCAGGAAGCTGCTCAGTGAGGAGAGCTCTGAGAGCTGATTGGAGGGAAGGAACACACCCACTCCACACAGCTCACATGAACCATCCAGAGCTTAAGATATGAATTACAGGCTGTGTCCTGGAGCCCCCTTCTCCATTACTTTTTTTTATCTTTTGGAGTCGGGGAAAACCTGTCAGAAATGACTCAACTGATTGGCCAACAGAAGTTTTCTTTGTTCGATAACAACAAAGAAAAGTAGATAAAATGGGACTTTAATGGTCCTATTGCATTACTCGCAGGAAAAAACACACAAAAACATGTATAGAATTACAGTTTTATTCCAAAATTATCTTGGTAAAAGATGGGTAAAAAAACCATTAGAGATAAAAAATATTGGATGAACCTCTGCAAGTGTGTAATTAGCATCCCCATGCACCTCCCTTAACATATAAATCATCAAACATATTACCTTAATCCAATAATATATAAATGGAGACAGAGAATGTAGGGAGGTATAGTATCCCAACAGCAAAGAAATTATATGTATAGAGGGCAAAAAATCAAAACCATCTATATATCAGAAAAGAAAAGACGTGGAATAGGGTGTTGAACGATGACCGCCTGATATCTCTAATATCAATAGGTATACAAAATATTAGTATAAAAATTCATAACTATATTAAAATTGAAATGACACTATGCGGCCCCTATTATTAAAAACAACAAGGATAGGGTAGCTGTCAGACTGTGCGTGAAGCTTGCCTACTCGTTACGCAGTCAGGGTCGATTCTTTGGGGCTTCAGTCTCCCATCGTCTATGTGAATACCTAGTGTTATCAAACAAATACATACAATGAGTACAAACCAATCAGCAAATACATATCCATAAAAATATTTATAAGAAAACCCCCTATCCCATGGAGAAGGAGGGGTTGGGGGAAGGAGGGAAAAAAAGGGGGGGTGGACAGGGGAAAAAGACAAAAAAAATTATTATATTATATACAATACCTCAAAACCTATCAATTCCATCCTTGGGTAATGGAGCAGACCCGGCAACACCTCCAGGGGGCCTCAAAACTGTACCAGAAAAAAAAAACACAGCACAGAAGCACAACTAAGGCTCATCATCTGGAGGTGGGTATATATAAAGAGACCACATGGGTCACATAAAGAAAATAAGGTAACCAAAGGGGCATTTTACTGATCAAGAAGTAACACTACTAACCTTAGCTAATAGGTAATGCAGGGGTAAACCCCCCAAAGTCACAAATAGTAGTAGGAGGTTATGGTATACAAATTTGAAACTGTAAAAAAGGGAAGGAATAGCACCTGTCAAATATCAGCACATACTGTCCCTATTAAAGCCCAAGAGGGATAAACACTCACCTAAAACCAAGTCAGTAGTCAGCATCACAGCTAAAGCTGAACTCTAGGCAGATATGACATGCACAGTATTAAACAGGGCTCTACATTAAAGGGGTTGTAAAGTCAGAAGGTTTTTTATCTTAATGCATTCTATGCATTTAGATAAAAAGCCTTCTGTGTGCAGCAGCCCCCCTTGGCCCCCCTAATACTTACCTGAGCCCCATCTCTGTCCAGCAATGTCCACAAGTGTCTTGGCCATCCAGGACTTTCCCTCCTGATTGGCTGAGACACAGCAGTGTCGCCATTAGCTCCCGCTGCTGTCAGTCAAAAACAGTTAGCCAATCAGGAGAGAGAGGGAGCGCGGCCGAACTGCAGCTCCGTGTCTGAATGGACACACAGAGCTGCAACTCGGCTTGGGTGCCCCATAGCAAGCTGATTGCTGTTGGTAGTACCTAACAGGAGGGAGGGGCCAAGAGCACAGACTTTAAATCATTTTAATTATTAGATCATTAATTGTATTTTAAATGCAAGCAGTGTAAATACTTAATTTTGAACTGGTATCAATGTAGCCCCTGTATACTAAAGCTGGGTACAAACTAACAGTTTTTTTTCACAAAATAAAAATAGTCAGCTCTGGTCAGAGACACTGTAATAACCATGCAAGGTTAGTCAAGCAATCTCCCCGCTGAGCTTTTGTGTTTTGACAGGAGGACGTGCCATCCCCCCCCCCACCAGGGCTGAGAGCGCTGATTCGGTCGGATGCTGGCTTTCCAGCATGACAGACTGACATACACATGTGTAGAATGTCGCCCATTTTTTTTTTTAGTGGAAAATGTCTCCAGACATTATACACATGTGTACAGAGCTTAAGGCTGGGAGGGAGAGGCAGCACTAGGAACAGATCATTTTATGTGCTGATAAGAAGCATGCTGATAGGAGTAGAAAAAGTGAGAGGGAGAGAGAGATGAGCTCATTACTACACTAGTTCAACGTCCACTGTCCATATACAGACTGGAGCAGGATTGAACCCAAATATTGCAGTAAAAGCTGGTTTTGTTATTTAATTTTTTCAAGGTCAACCAGGGTTCTGTGGTTGGTAGGGATTCCTTGAGTAATTTCTGCCCTTCCGATGAGTTTTCACTAACATTATTGATTTTTTTTTAGCGATCTGTAAGGGGGTAATTCATCCCAAGGACCACAAGTGTAAGGAGCATTCTTCCCACTGACATTGCACCAATGTATCTTGAGTTGTAGATATAGTAAGTTTTACCAGGGGTTCCCTGAGACCAGAAAGTTATTTCAAGGGTTACCCTGTGCAAAATAGGTTGAGAAAGTCTGGTCTATGCATTTCTCTCTTGTTTTTCTTTTTTGTTGATTTGTGTCTTTAACCACTTGCTGACTCGCCACAGTACATATACTGCGGAGGCGGCACGTGCAGGCAATGTAACGTACATTTACCCCGAGCGCCTTCTCTGGGTTTATGAGTGCATAGCACTCCCCTCTGCGATCACTGTGTCCGGTGGACACAACAGATTGCGGATCCCAGGTACTCTGGGCCCCGTGAAAAAACAATGATAAACGTTTAATTTGCGCATAATATTGCATGACTGCGCAATTGCCAGTTAAAGTAGCTTAGTGCTGAATAGCAAAAAATGCGCATCATGAAGGGGGTAAAATCTTCTAGAGCTCAAGTGGTTAAGCAAATGGCTGTGAGCTAAGTCGAAAGAATTCTGTCTCTTCAGTCATATATACTTTTCCTTAAAAGAAAAATGTAACGGCAAGTCGCACTTCATCATTGTTTGCTGTGCATTCTTTTCATGCGGAATTATACATTTGCTTTTTGAGCATATGCTGTGTGCAACTGTACACTATTACATGCTCAGTAATTGTTGTCTGAAGGTTACATTGTTGGTGGCCGGCTGACAGCCTGTTTCTGTCACTCGCAGGTGTCTTGTCTGGCTCCAGTTTGTCCTTAGCTGTGCTTTTCCCCCACTGCAGCAGGGGCGTAACTACCACCATAGCGACCCATGCAGGCGCTATGGGGCCCGCAGCCGAGTGGGGCCCAGTGAGGATGAGAGCACCGCTGGCACAGTCTCCCAGCCAGGGGAAGAGAGAGGAGAGAAAGAGGCGAGCTGTCCGTATCAGCAGAGAGCTGAATTGCCCGATGTAATCAGGGGCGTAACTACCACCATAGCGACCCATGCGGGCGCTATGGGGCCCGCAGCCGAGTGGGGCCCAGTGAGGATAAGAGCACCGCCAGCACAGTGGAAGAGAGAGGAAAGGAAGAGGCGAGCTGTCCGTATCAGCAGAGAGCTGAATTGCCCGATGTAATAGCTTTCATTAGAACTTCCAGTGTTCCCGGGTCTCACGTCACATAGCTCCACCTTTTGGCCCGGTGCCTTTGATAGACAGAACGCCGATCCAATGCGGGACATGTGACGTCATCAAAGGCGTCTAGCCAAGAGGTGGGGCTATGTGACGATGAGCCCCGGAAGACAGGAAATTTAAATGAAAGCTATTACAGCGGGCAATCCCGCTCTCTGCTGATCCGGGTGGCTTGCTTCTTCCTCTACATAGGTGGGGCTGTATGGGGCACAGGCAGACCAGGCTGTAGTGGGCACAGGTCACGCTGTATGGGGCACAGGTCATGCTGTATTGGGCACAGGTCACGCTGTATTGGGCACAGGTCACGCTGTATGTAGCACAGGTCACGCTGCATTGACACTAGGGAAGCTGTGGGGGGGGCTGTTTGCAGGGGGGCCCCATACAACATTTTGCTATGGGGCCCTGCTATTTCTAGTTACGCCCCTGCACTGCAGAGTACAAATATGAAATGTATCTCAAATAGTTTGCCAAGGTCACAGAGAACCTGTTGATGTTTCACAAGTTTGTGGGTTGCAAGGTTCAGCACCTCACACAACATCACTGTAGTGACATGCACTGGCCAAAAGTTTAGCACATCAAATGACTTCATCTATGGCAGTATTCTGACAGCGGGTAGAATTCTCTGTCGTCAGAATACACTGATCAGCATTGCTGTAGCTTGCAGCACTGATCAAACAGGTAAAATCTGTAGATCTGCAAACAAAGTGAGGTGGATTAAGCATACTCTGGGTGAGGATGCAGCTGATAAACCAGCACATAAATGAATTAAATAAAGCCCATTTGGCAATGTCCATAAAAGCAGTAAAAACTAGTAGGAAGGAAGGCTGCCTGCTTGCAGATAGAAGTTGATCTGAAACGAAGTGAGGGAAAGAAAGCGGCGCCTTCTAAGCGTAGTATATTAAAAATTTAATGGATTCAATGTAAAAAAATAGCGAATACACTCACAGATGAGAGAGACAGGCATGTATAATGGGTGTCATCCGCACTTATCCAGAGGATGCAGGGCTGGGACCGGTGTGTACCGAGAAGCCGTCCTTGGTAGCTAACGCAGTGGTGGAGTCCAATGCCTTCAGTATCCAGGGGAAGCTATCCGTGAACACCGGAAAGTCCTGCTGCGATGTCGTCACTTCCAGATTAAAATTCAGCGGGAGGGTGCATACGTTCGAAGCATGCATGCTTCTTCCTCAGGCTCTGATGGGGCCATCGTAGAATTGGTATATATTATGCTCCCAGTCACATGATAAACTTAGAATGATAAAATAAGAAAAACGGAGCTATAGTAATTCCATCGATGCATTGTTTGATGACAGGAAATGTGTATGGGAAAAGGGAAAATTATTCCTAATATGACTGTATGAAAGTGGCCAATCGTGGAGATGGGTAATGTACAGAGAAGGGGAAAATAAAATACAAAACTAAAAATGAAAATAAAAATAAAGATAAAAATAAAAATAAATTAAAAATAAAGATAAATAAAATTTAAAAAAATTGATAATGAAAAAAATATTAAATAAAAATGAGAATCAAAATAAAAAAAAAAAAATAAAAGTAGAAATAAGAATAAAAATAAAATTAAAAATAGAAATGAAAATAAAAATAAAGACAAAAACAAATGAAAATAAATAAATAAAAAGAATATATAAAATAAAGTAAAATAGATTAAAATAAAAATAAAAATAAAAATAGAAATAGATAAAGATAAAAAATATAAAAATAAAAATAAAGATGGAAATAAAAATAAAGATAAAAATAAAATTCTAATAATAAGAATAAAGATGAAAGACGTGAAATTGCTAGTAAGGGTAAAGGACTGAGTGAATTGGACTGAACATCAAATTGTCACATATATAGATGTGAATACCGATGCATGTGTACACACATATGTGTAGTGGTGCGTACATGTGTGTAGAGGTGCAGATGCATAGGCACCTAAACAGCAAAGAGTATGAAGTAATACATCAAAATAAAATCAATAACTGGTCAATCGGTCAATCGGAGACAGTCACGGGTGACTGAGTGGGGTCAATAGAAAAATTATACATATATATATATATATATATATATATATATATATATATATATATATATATATACATATATACATACACACACACTTACACATATACACATATATATATATATATATATATATATATATATATATATATATATATATATATATATATATATATATATATATATATATATATATATATATATATATATATATATATATATATATATATATATATATATATATATATATATATATAGATATAGATATAGATATAGATATACACATACATCTGCATGCATCCATAGCCAACACAAAACAAGTGAACCTGTGATGATGGATTATACATGTATATGGTATTGGATGGGCCAATAAGTGGTTGAACAAATATGGGCAACAGGAGCGGTAATTAATACTTATAATAAGACATTGATTTCTATGCCTTCATTTAGGCCCCCAGGTGAAAGGCTATCCAAGGTAAAAATCCAATAATTTTCCCTTTCACATAACCTCTTATAGCGTTCGGCTAAAGGGAACTGCTTGGGAATGGCCTCTATGACCCAGACACGCAGTCCTGCAGAGGACTGTTGATGGAATTCCTTGAAGTGCCTAGCGACACTATACTTGTCCAGCCTTTTTTTGACAAAATTCCGGTGCTCACCGAACCTTTTGCAAAGGGTCCGGTTGGTGCGGCCTACATAAAGTAGGCCGCAAGGACATGTCAGACAATACACGACATACTCTGAGGAACAGGTGAAAAAAACAGGTATAGTGTATGATTTACCTTTACATATAAATTCTTTTTTCTGTGTGTGACGTGATTGCATGTGAGACACAGGGGTTTTTGCAACAATACATTCCCTTGAGGTTGAAAAAGGTAAGGGATGCGCTCACAGTGGCTATCGAATTTGTGTTTTTATTCTACTGGTCGCTTTTTTGGCCTTGATGTTTTTAGCTCTTCTGTAGGTGACTTGTGGTCGATCCGTGAGTGTGGATTTAAGATGAGGATCCTCACTGGGAATCGGCCAATGTTTTACCAAGATTCTTTCCATTTTTCAAAATTGGCTATGAAACTGCGTGACAAAGCGGATTGGTTGGGAATTATCATCCATGGTCTTGGCTGTATCACTCCTAACTTCAGTGTGAAGGTAAAGCTGAAAAGCTCCCTCGACTATCTCATCGGGGTAGCCCTTGTCCCGAAACTTCATTTTTAAGGTCCCACCATAAGTAATGTAGTCCTGCACTCGGGTGCAATTGTGCTTGAGTCTACAGAATTGACTCTTCGGGATGTTATTGACCCAACGTGGGTGATGGCAACTCCCATAATGTAAGAAGTAGTTGCCGGCCGTGGGCTTTGTGTAGTTCTGTGCACAGATGACTGTGTCCTCATGGAAGAGTTCCAGATCCAAAAAAGCAAGTTTTTGGTTATCAGTAACTGCGGCGAAAGATAGGCCCATGTTATTGGCATTACAATATTCAAGAAATGCTGGTATAAGGGTTTCTGGCCCATCCAAAATAATGACCACATCCTCAATATACCGATCGTAATATACTAGATGGGATGAGTAGGGGTTATTCTGCCAGATGAGAAATTATTCCCAGTACCCCATAGTCAGGTTCACATAACTGGGGGCAAAATTGGCCCCCATAGCTGTGCCTCTCATTTGGATATATAACTCACCATAAACTTCAAAATAATTATGAGTGAGACAATATTCTAGCATATCCAAAAAAAAGTGTACCTGTTGGGCATTCAAAAGGGGATCCTCATTAAGAAAATACTGTGTGGCCCTCAGGCCTACACCGTGGGGGATGGAGGTGTAAAGTGAAACCACATCCAATGAGAGCCAACGATATGATGGCTCCCACTGATATTGCTGTAATGTGTGTAATAATTGTTTACAATCTTTGATATATGAGGGAAGATTGTGGACCAAGGGCTGTAAAAAGTGGTCGAGATAGATGGAAAGGTAACTAGTCACACTTTCCATGGCCACGATGATGGGCCTCCCGGGTGGATTAATTGGGTCCTTATGGACTTTAGGAAGATGGTAGAAATACGGCCGTTTGTAGAAATCATGTATAAGGAAGGCCACTTCAGTCTTTGGAGTCCCTCAGTATAAGCTTTATTGACAAGGTCATGTGCCTCCTTGGAGAATGTGGGTAGTGGGTAGTGGGTCACTGGTGAGTTTCCGATAGGTGGTACTGTCGGAGGGAGCCGACAGCTTTCCAGCTGATAGTCTCCAAGGTCTTCTACCACTATTCCTCCTCCCTTGTCGGCTGACCTAATGACTAAGGTGGTGTCATTGGTCAGCCGATTCAGAGCGAGAGTTTCAGCTTTAGAGAGATTGGACGGTGATTTAATGTGTATGGGTGTCTGTTGACACATCTGTAAGATCTCTGTATATACCACCTGGTAAAAACTTTGAAAAGGGCCCCTTGCAAAGGTGGGGAAAAAGATAGATTTCGGGCGAAATCTAGTGGGTTGAATTGGTGGGGAGGAGGACAAATGTTGCGCAAGCAATTCGACAAGGTCATCGGAATCCTCAGTGTACAATAATTCTAGGTGGTCCAGGGCCATTCTTTCTGGTACACTGCAATCCTGAAAGTTGTTTGTGGGGGAACTGGAGTCTGGCAGACTGGGACTGGAATCAGGTTCGACTATAGGAGTATTGTGTACCTTAAGATTGAAATAGCGTTTCACAGTGATGTTCCTGATAAATCAGTTAAGGTCCAAAAATAAAGTAAAAGGGTTAGATGGTGCGGTGGGAGCAAAGGTGAGACCTTGAGCGAGTAGGGTTTCTTCAGATTTAGACAAGGAATGTTTGGATAAATTAAAAATCTTTACAGTCATCGCTGTTTCCCCTTCCTTTTTGTGCCTGCGTCTTCCCCCTCTCCTGCCTCCATGGTGTATTTTCTTTTTGGGCAAGACAGGGGGGGAGTCCCTAAAAAAGAGGAGGAAAGAGAGTGTGGATTAGATTCATCAGCCTATGTGGCTGGAACACTTGTGTTGGGAATCGAAGCTGGTTCAGGAGTCGTGGCCAAGGTGTCTGGATGGACACTGGGGCCATGGTCTATATCACCACAATTGGATGATGTGTTAGATGAAGAATCGGATGTGGCAGATGGAGGGTATGGTCTGGAAAGGTTGGGTGCAATGTTGGGGGGAATAATGGGGGTCTGGGCAATGGATGATCTGGGGCTAGGTGAAACTTCGGCCTTGGGACTGGTTAAGGGGATGGAAGATTCAATGGTGATAGCAATGGTGTCCTTAATGGGTTGAATCAAAGATCTGGTAACAATAGAGGCATTCCTGGCAGGAGCAAGATGTTTCGATGTTGTGGGGATTGAGCCATATCTGGGCATACGGGTAGAAGGGTGCTGTTTATGCATAATCAGGAGAGATGGATGCTGATTGAGGGGAGGTTTTAGGGTGGGCTTAGGAGTACAATCCATGAGGGGCATCAGGCTGTCAGGCCTAGAGTGACTGGCACCTACATGGTCATGGATGGATGGGGAAGGGTTGACAGTTCTGTTTTTTTTCCAAAAAAACACACGATTGGTGTTATAGTCGTCAAAATCTCGATTAATCTTTTGTAGTTTGGTTCCAATGAAGTGCTCCTCTTGGAACTTGGTGTTCAGTTTGAGTTTTCTTAGCCAGGATAGTGGCAGAGATGGGATGAGTGATTGGAGAAAGTGTGTAAGATCGGTTATTTTGGATAAGAGAGTGGTGTACTGTACCGCTCTTTGTTTGACAATAATACCCATCCATTTCTGGGTGCAGAATTCTGAAATACTGGCCCACTCATGGGCCAGGTCTGTACCCAGAAAGGAACATGTTTTGATGTTTCTGAGTCCTCTGGGAGAAATCTTATGTTTGAGATAGATGTCAAGAAAGAGCCTATCCCACCATTGGTAACTGACGGATATGATGGTATCTTCAATATTGAGTCATATGAAACAGGAGGACAAAAGAAGTGTATCTGCGGTGTAAAATTAAGAGAAATAAAATAGTGTAGATACACTAATTAAAAAAAAAAAAACCCACATATACACAGTATATAAACTGTTGACATAGGAACTAGGGATGAGCCGAACACGCCCCGGTTCGGTTCGCACCAGAACCTGCTAACGGACCGAAAATTCTCACGAACTTTAGAACCCCATTGACGTCTATGGGACTTGAACGTTCTAAATCAAAAGTGCTAATTTTAAAGGCTAATTTGCATGGTATTGTCCTAAAAAGAGTTTGGGGACCCGGGTCCTGCCCCAGGGGACATGTATCAATGCAAAAAAAGTTTTAAAAATGGCTGTTTTTTCGGGAGCAGTGATTTTAATGATGCTTAAAATAATAAAAAAAAAAGTGAAATATTCCTTTAAATATCGTACCTGGGGGGTGTCTATTGTATGCCTGTAAAGTGGCGCGTGTTTCCCGTGCTTAGAACAGTCCCTGCACAAAATGACATTTTTAAAGGAATAAAAGTCATTTAAAACTGCTTGCGGCTTTAATGTAATGTCGGGTCCTGGCAATATGGATGAAAATCAGTGAGACAAACGGCATGGGTACCCTCCAGTCCATTACCAGGCCCTTTGGGTCCTGTATGGATATTAAGGGGAACCCCGCACCCAAATTAAAAAAAGGAAAGGGCTGGGGCCCCCAGGCCCTATATACTCTGAACAGCAGTATACAGGCAGTGCAAACAAGAAAGGGACTGTAGGTTTGTTGTTAAGTATAATCTGTTTGTAATTTTGAACTGGTACATTTTTAAGGTCCAGCCAAAAAATCTATTTTAAGCTTTTTGGAAAACATAGGGAAGGGTTATCACCCCTGTGACATTTATTTTGCTTTCTGTGCTCCTCTTCAGAAGATTTCACCTCACTTTCTGACCCAATGACAAATGTTTTTAGAAAATTTGGGGTTTTTAGTGAAACAAGGATTGGTGATAAAGCATCAGTGGAAAGGAGAAACGTTTTTCCCATATTAACTCTTACAGGAGAGAATTTCCCTTCCTAGGGGTAGATTTCATCTCACTTCCTGTTGTCTCCTTCCGTTTGTAAGTAGGAGTTGTTTGTAAGTTGGATGTTTTAAATTAGGGGCCTGCCCTATATACTCTGCAGAATTTGTGGCCTTAGGTGTTGGTTGCCACAACACTGTAAGCCCTCACAGGGCCCTGCTGTGAAATCTTAGATCAAGAATTGTAATTATAATTATTGTAATTGTAATCATACAAAATTGGGCCTTAGGCATTGGTGCTGGTGCCACAACACTACAACCCCTTACAGATACTATAGTTGGAGCACAGGAACGAGCCCTGCTGCAAAGTATTGCATCAAAAATTGTAATTACACGCCCCTGTTAAACAGGGGCTGAAAAATTGGGCCTTAGCCACTGGTGGCGGTGCCCAGAACCAAAAATGTTCTTACAAGCTATCAGCATGATCATTGAGGAAGAGGATAATCACTCAGCATAACAGGATAGTCACTCAGCATCAGCATAGGCAGTCTTGAAGGGATCTGACATTTCAAAAAAAATTATTCGGTTACATCAGCATCAGGTGCTTGGTAGCTGGTGGTGATCCAAGACTGATTCATTTTTATGAAGGTCAGTCGATCGACCGAGTTGGTGGACAGACGCACCCTGTGATCAGTTACAAAGCCTCCAGCAGCACTGAATGTGCGTTCCAAAAGAACGCTGAATGCAGGACAGGCCAGTAGCTCAATTGCATACTGTGCAAGCTCTGGCCAGTGATCCATCCTCAAGCCCCAGTAACCCAGAGGATTTTTGGTGGGAAAGGTGTCCAAGTCAGATCTTGCCCCTAGGTATTCCTGCACAATGTAAAACAGACGCTGGCGATGGTTGCTGGAACCGATCATACCTTGGGGCTGCGGACTAAAAATTTGTCTGAACGTATCGGTCAGATGGCCACCTTCTCCACCTCTCCCTCTTTGACTGACCGAAACCTCAGCAACACGTTGTCCAGGAACAGGAGTTTGTAACCTCCCAGTCTCTGGGAACGCATTGCACAGACCTTTCTGCAAGGCCTCCCGAAGATGTTTCATCCTGTGCTCCCTCTGCGATGGCAAGATAATGTCCACATCCTTACCCTTGTAACGTGGATCAAGGAGGGTTGCCAGCCAGTATTGATTCCTCTCCTTGATACCACGAATACGGGGATCCTTCCGCAGGCTTTGCAGGATCAGGGAAGCCATGCAGCATAGGTTTGCTGAGGCATTCGGTCCGGAGTTCTCTGGGTCACTAAGGATGACATGATCCGCAGCCACCTCCTCCCAGCCACGTACAAGTCCATGAGTTTCTTGGGACTGTAAATGATCCTTTAAAGACTGCTGGTGATGCTGAGTGCCAGACTCCACCTCCATGCTGACACAATCCTCCTCCTCCTCCTTGTCCTCTTCCTGTGTGATCAGCGGGCACGCAGGAACACTGTCTGGATAAAGGGGGCCTTGAGAGATAAGGAAGTCCTCCTCTTCATGCCTCTGTTCTGCCTCAAGTGCCCTGTCCATTATTCCACGCAGCGTGTGCTCCAACAGGTGGACAAGGGGGACAGTGTCACTGATGCATGCACTGTCACTGCTCACCATCCTTGTGGCCTCCTCAAATGGTGACCGGACAGTGCATGCATCCCTGATCATGGCCCACTGGCGTGGGGAAAAAAAACAAGATCCCCTGACCCTGTCCTGGTGCCATAGTCGCACAGGTACTCATTGATGGCCCTCTGCTGCATGTGCAGCTGCTGCAGCATGGCCAACATTGAGTTCCACCTGGTGGGCATGTCACAGCTTAGGCGGTTCTTGGGCAAGTTAAATTCCTTTTGGAGGTCTGCCAGCTGAGCACTGGCATTATATGACCGGTGGAAATGCACACAGACTTTCCTGGCCTGCCTCAGGACATCCTGTAAGCCCGGGTACCTGCCCAAGAACCTCTGCACCACCAAATTAAGGACCTGAGTCAAACAGGGCACATGGGTCAGTTGTCCCTGTCGGAGGGCGGAGAGGAGGTTGGTGCCATTGTTGCAAACCACCATTCCTGCCTTAAGTTGGTGTGGCGTCAACCACCTCTGAACCTGCCCCTGCAGAGCTGACAGAATCTCTGCCCCAGTGTGGCTCCTGTCCCCCAAGCACACCAGCTCAAGCACCGCATGGCATCTTTTGGCCTGGGTACTTGTGTAGCACCTTGAATGCCTACGGAGCACTGCTGGTTCCGAGGACAAAGCACAGGAAGAGGCCATGGAGGAAGAAGAGGAGGGGATGGAGGAGAGAGGTGTGTCAGAATCACCAGTAGTGGCATTTTGGAGGCGTGGTGGCGGAACAACCTCCAACACTACTGCACCTTGTCCTGCATCCTTCCCAGCTGCCAGCAGAATCACCCAATGCACCGTGAAACTTAGGTAACGTCCCTGTCCATGCCTGCTGGACCATGAGTCATATGCACCTTACCGCTGACTGCCCTGTCCAGCGAGGCCAAGACTTTGCTCCCTTCTGGCTCTCTACTGGCATGTGGAAGGCAGAGTCTACCAACTGAAAAGGTTGCAGTAGAAGGGCTAGCAATTTTTCCAAGCTTGCATTCAACTGCTGGGCATGTGGATGGCTGGGAGCAAACTTCTTTCGACGGTGCAGCAGCTGGGGCAGGGAAATTTCCCTGGTGCAATCTGACGTTGGTGTACCGATAGCAGATTGCCCGCAAGTACTTGGCTGTGACACACCTAATTCTACACCTTCATTCTACATCTCAGGTCTCAGAGAGGATTGAAGGTATAGTGGGGTTGGAGATCCCAACTGATATGGAGCAAGGAGAGGTCCTCTTTGTTCTTTGGTGTGGGTCTATTAGGTACGCTTGCCAACGAACTGCATGGCAGGTCAACATATGTCTGGTCAAGCATGTCGTGCCCAAGCGGGAGATGATTTGGCCACACGAGATATGCTTGAGACATATGTTGCAAATAGCAGCAGTGCGATCTGATGCACTTGTCTCAAAAAAGGCCCACACCAAAGAACTTTTGGAATAACACGCAGAGACAGCAGCGCCCTGCACATGCGGAGCTCTGCAGTGTGATGCAGTCAGTGTGCTGCCCTTAGGCTGGCCCCTGGAGGGCATCCTGCCTCGTTGGTGATGTGCCTCCTCCTCCTCTCTCCTATCAGGCACCCACGTTGAGTCAGTGACCTCATCATCCCCTTCCTCCTCATCACTGGAGCAAACCTGGCTGTATGCTGTAACCCTTCATCAGAAAATCATGCCGTTATCTACAATAGCCCGAAAACGTTTATTATGGATGCCTGATTTTATGGATGTCGTGGTGATGTCCTTTTGAAGATTTCAAAATAAATACGGTTTGTGCAGCAATCCCTTGTTTGGATTTTTATATATATATATATATATATATATATATATATATATATATATATATATATATATATATGTGTATGTATATGTATCCCAGTTTTGTGCAGCTCACTGCAGGCCAATAGTATGTCTGGAAGGCCAACAAGGAAAGGCAGACAGTCACAAGCCAATAAAAGAGGGCAAGCAGGCTCTGTGTATAGAGGCAACAGTGCTGGTTGTGGAGACGGTGCATCCTCATCAGCACGTGGCCGTGGGACATGCTTGGCCTTTTTTTCGGCAGCTGGCCTTGTTGAGCCGCAACATGTGGAAGACTTGGTCGAGTGGATGACCAAGCCATCCTTATCCTCCTCATCCTCTCTCACCCAGGTTCAGGGTACTTTGTCTGGCAAAGCAGCTGCCAACGCAGCCTCTTCCCTTGGCTCAATGGCATCAGTGACTCCTTCCCTATCCCCACCATGTCCTCCTGTGGAGTCCCTCGAAATGTTTGACCACAGTGTTGGGTACATGCTCCAGGAGGATTCCCAGCGTTTTGAAGGCTCTGATGATGGTACTGAGCTAGATGAAGGCAGTAACATGAGCCTGGACAGAGGGGGTGCCCAAGAAGGACAGCAATCTGGCAGTTATGTTCCCCCTGCTGCTGCAATCCCTTGTTTGGATTTTTTCTATGTCGAAGCCTGTGGGAGGGCTTGATTGCTAAGCACAGCCATCTGAGTCTGTAGTGCACCTCACCCTTCTGACTATTTTTATATATGTAATATATATATATATATATATATATATATATATATATATATATATATATATATATATATATATATATATATATATATATATATATATATATATATATATATATATATATATATATATCTATCTATATCGATTATACTGCAGCTAGCAGAATCAACTGCCTGCCTGTAGTATTATTAGTATGATAACACCTGCACTTGTCTTCAGGTAGCTATACTGTAGGTGCAACTGTGCGGGGTACACAGTACAGTAACTGGAAATACTTCAAAAAGCCTACACAAGCACCTGGCTGCAGGTAGCTATACTGTAGGTGCAACTGTGCGGGGTACACAGTACAGTAACTGGAAATACTTCAAAGAGCCTACACAAGCACCTGGCTGAAGGTACCTATACTGTAGGTGAGACTGTGCAGGGTACACAGTACAGTAACTGGAAATACTGTAAAAACACCTGCCTGCCTGTCAGTATATTAGGAAGAGAAGAACAGGATCTAGCTAAAACTGAATACAGTGTATATATATATATATATATACACATACACACACACACACACACACACACACACACACACACAACACCTGGGATGCATATATATACACAATACACTGTAACTGCAGCTAACTGACTCGACCTGCCTACTCTATCTGACTTAAATCAAATGACTCTCTCTCTCTCTCTCTCTCTCTCTCTATCTCTGTCTCAATTCTGGAACACACTACACAGGGCCGACGTGCAGGTGGCCTTATATAGTGTGGGGCATGTACTAAACCCCCTGAGCCATAATTGGCCAAAGCCTCCTTGGCTTTGGCCAATTACGGCTCTCTGTACACACAGTGCTGTGATTGGCCAAGCATGCTGGTCATAGTGCATGCTTGGCCAATCATCAGCCAGCAATACACTGCGATGCCGCAGTGAATTATGGGCCGTGACGCGCCACTCGAATTTGGCGCGAACAGACCATATCGTTCATAATTCGGCGAACGACCGAACACACAATGTTCGAGTCGAACATGGTTTGACTCGAACACGAAGCTCTTCCCGAATAGGGACTACTAAATGAACAAAACACACCTCTGTGCCCAGTGGCAGCTCAAAAAGTAACTTCAAAGACATACAATGCAAACAAAGTGAGGTGGATTGAGCGCACTCTGGGTGAGGATGCAGCTGATAAACCAGCACATAAATGATTTAAATAAAGTCCATTTGGCAATGTCCATAAAAGCAGTAAAAACTTAATTATTGTACACTGAGGATTCCAATGACTATGTCTTACGCAACATTTGCCCTCCTCCTCACCAATTCAACCCACTAGATTTCGACTGAAATCTATCTTTTTCCCCACCTTTGCAAAGGGCCCTTATATTCAAAGCTTTTACCAGGTGGTATATACAGAGATCTTACAGATGTGTCAACAGACTCCCATACACACTAAATCACCGTCCAATCTCTCGAAAGCTGAAACCCTCACCCTGATTCGGCTGACCAATGACACCACCTTAGTCATTAGGTCAGCCGACAATGGAGGAGGAATAGTGGTAGAAGACCTTGGAGACTATCAGCTGGAAAGCCGTTGGCTCCCTTCTACAGCCCTTGGTCCACAATCTTCCCTCATATATCAAAGATGGTATACAATTATAACACACATTAAAACAATATCAGTGGGAGCCATAATATCGTTGGCTCTGATTGGATGTGGTTTCAATTTACTCCTCCATCCCCCACGATGTAGGCTTGAGGGTCACACAGTATTTTCAATGAGGATCCCCTTTTGAATGCCCGACAGGTACACTTTTTTTTGGATATGCTAGAATATTGTCTCACTCATAATTATTTTGAAGTTCATGGTGAGTTTTATATCCAAATGAGAGGCACAGTTATGGGGGCCAATTTTGCCCCCAGTTATGCGAACCTGACTACAGGGTACTGGGAACAATTTCACATCTGGCAGAAAAATCCCTACTCATCCCATCTAGTATATTACGGTCGGTATATTGATGATGTGGTCATTATTTGGGATGGGCCAGAAACCCTTATACCAGCATTTCTTGAATATTGTAATGCCAATAACATGGGCTTATCTTTCACCGCAGTTACTGATAACCAAAAACTTGCTTTTTTGGATCTGGAACTCTTCCATGAGGACACAGACATCTGTGCACAGAACTACACGAAGCCCACGGCCGGCAACTCCTTCTTACACTATGGGAGTTGCCATCACCCACACGTTTGGTCAATAACATCCCAAAGAGTCAATTCTGTAGACTCAAGCACAATTGCACCCGAGTGCAGGACTACATTACCCATGGTGAGACCTTTAAAATGAAGTTTAGGGACAAGGGCTACCCCGATGAGATCATCGAGGGAGCTTTCCAGCATTACCTTCACACTGAAGTTAGGAGTTATACAACCAAGACCATGGATGATAATTCCCAACCAATTCGCTTTGTCACGCAGTTCCATAGCCAATTTTGAAAAATGGAAAGAATCTTGGTAAAACATTGGCTGATTCTCAGTGAGGATCCTCATCTTAAATCCACACTCATGGATCAACCACATGTCACCTACAGAAGAGCTAAAAACATCAAGGCCAAAAAAGCGCCCAGTAGAATAAAAACACAAAGTTCGATACCCACTGTGAGCGCATCCCTTACCTTTTTCCTTGTCAAAAGAAGTTTATTGAGTATACAATGTTATAAAGATACATAAAGTAAGTTTACAAGGATCTATAAAGTAAGCTCATTGTTTTACAGTAGGGTTTATATAGGTAAATATCATGAAATTTCAAATATTAAACATTGGGTTCACGTAAATCTAAATTAAAGATATATATAATTTCCTTAGTTACTTTTGTAGGTATTTAAATGATTTATACCTACTATACATATTGTTTACAGGTAGAGTGTATATAGGTCAAATAAATTCTGATAATGAGCTTTAATCGTAAGGTGGAGAAAAGGAAAGAGAAAGAAGAAAAAGGGTTGAAAGGTAGAGGTATGGTCCACAAGGTTGTCCCGCTCATCAGTTTATTATTCTTTTTAGTTCTCTTTGAAGCCTTAGAATGGGTGTCTCTGTAAGTCATTTAATCTGTTACCATGGCAACAGGACAGAGTCATTGAAGTTTGACAGGAACCCAACCACGACACTACCTGCCTGGAGTTTGCATGTTCTCCCTGTGTCTGCGTGGGTTTCCTCCGGGTACTCCGGTTTCCTCCCACACTCCAAAGACATGTTGGTAGGTTAATTGGATCCCGTCTAAATTGGCCCTAGTATGTATGAATGTGAGTTAGGGACCTTAGATTGTAAGCTCCTTGAGGGTGTAGGGACTGATGTGAATGTATAATGTATATGTAAAGCGCTGCGTAAACTGATGGCGCTATATAAGTACCTGAAATAAATAAATAAATAAATAAACTGTTGTTTTATCCAAGGATGCCAAAGTTTTTCAAATTTCGGAATTTGATTTTGATCGATGGCTACCATCTTAGCATGGGACATTGTATTATTCATTCTGTGAATTGTTTCTGCTAGTACCAATGTAGGAGATTTCCATGCCTTGGCCACTGTTTGTTTTGCAGCCGTTATTAGTTGGATCATAAGTTTGAATTGAGAGAGTGTTAACCATTCCGGTTTTAGATTAAGTAAAGTTAAATATGGATCTGGTTGTATTATTTTTTTAAATATTTTAGATGCAATCACGAAGACTTCCTTCCAGAAGGTTTGGATTACTGGGCACGTCCACCATATGTGTAAATATGTGCCTATTTCTGGGCATCCTCGAAAACAAAGAGCTGAGGTATTAGGTGAATATTTTGCCACTCTAGCGGGTACAAGGTACCAGCGAGTTAGGACTTTATAATTTGTCTCCAGTGCTAAGATGTTGGGTGAAGATGACTTAGATGTGAGCCATATGTTAGACCAGTCCGTGTCTTCTAAAGTTCGTCCCAGGTCCTCCTCCCACCTCTGAACGTAAGAGGGTCTATTAAGATTTGCTACTCCATATAATTGATTATAAAGTGATGAAATTGTACCTTTAGCAAATGGATCTTTTGTACAGATTGATTCAAAAATGGATAATTGGGATAATGGTGTATCCCCCTTTAGGAATGGTGTATAGAAATTTTTGATTTGGAGATATCTGAATATCTCAGAGTTTGGTAGATCATATTTTTCTCTAAGCGATGGGAATGAAAGGAATGATTTAGATGCTATGAAGTCATTTAGTGTCTGAATGCCTGATGTTGTCCAAGCTTTAAAAGAATTTGGGTAGATCCATGCCGGATAAAAGGCCGGATTTCTGATAAAAGAAAGGAGAGGATTGTGTGGAGATTGTAACTGATATTTGGTTTTTAGTTTATCCCAGAGAGATAAGAAGTGTTTAGTTATGGGATTCTGAATTTTAAAGCGGTCTTTAGGATCAAGCCATAATAAATTTGATATTAATAGAGGGTCATTTTCTGAAGCCTCTATAAATACCCATAATGGGATTTCCTGTTTTGCATGGTATTTGGACAGACTGGCCAAATGTGCTGCTCTGTAGTAGTTAGTAAAATTAGGGTATCCCAGGCCTCCTTTATTTTTGGGAAGATGTAGTGTGTGTATAGGTATACGTGGTTTAGAAGAGCCCCATATAAACGAAGTTGCTCTTTTTTGTACTATTCTCAAAAAATAGGAAGGAATTGGAATAGGGAGGACTCTGAATAGATAAAGCAATTTGGGTAGAATATTCATTTTGATTGCATTAATCTTCCCTATCCAGGATAAAGGAAGTTGCGACCATTGTTTTATTAGATTTGTGATCTGTCTTAATACAGGAGGATAATTGGCTGAGAATAAGTCAGAATGAGATGCTGTTAAATGAATTCCAAGATATGGGATTGATTTTTCTGCCCATGTGAATGGGAGTGCAGCCCTAGCCGGGATCAATTCCATGTTTGTGAGTGAAATATTAAGCACTAGGCATTTCTTAGGATTAATCATAAGGCCGGATAGGGCTGCAAATCCATCAAGAGCTGGTATTAAGTTAGGACCAGAGACCTGTGGTGATGATAGAAAAAGTAATATATCGTCTGCAAATATACATAATTTGTGTGTAATACCTCCTACTTCAATGCCAGTTATAGTTTGGTTTGTTCTGATGTATTGGGCCATGGGTTCGAGTATAAGGGCAAATAATAAGGGAGATAATGGGCAACCCTGTCGGGTACCTCTTTCGATATAAAAGGCTTCAGATTTGTATCCAGCATATTTTATATAGGCTTTGGGTTTATTATATAATGCTTTGATCCATGTTAAAAAATGGGGTCCAAAACCCCATTTTTGTAATGAATATTGCATATATTGCCAGGATACTGTGTCAAATGCCCTCTTAATATCGAGAGATAGAAAACATAAAGGGATTTTCCGTTTTTTAGCAATATGTGCCAATAACACTGCCCTGCGTATATTATCGCCTGCCTGTCTATTTGGCATGAAGCCTACTTGATCTCTATGTATTAATTTTCCTATAATGCTATTGAGGCGTTTTGCTATTATTTTTGCTAATAATTTAATATCGAGGTTTAACAGAGAGATAGGCCGATAATTCACACAGGAAGTATCATCAGAAAGGGGTTTTGGGATCATACAAACAATTGCCATTAGTGTTTCTTGCCGAAAAGAATGTCCATCTAGAAGTTTGTTAAAAGTTTCAGTGAGAATGGGAGAGAGTATTTCTGAGAATGTTTTATAGTATAAAGCCGAGTAGCCGTCTGGGCCTGGTCTTTTGTTAAGTTTTAGGTCTTTTATGGCGTTAGCAACTTCATCTATAGTTATAGGCTCATCCAAACTGCTTTTTTGATTCTGAGATAACTCAGGTAAGGTTATTTTTGAGAAGAAGGATTCAGCTTCTGTAGGATTAAATTCATTGTTTGTCTTGTATAAAGTTGCGAGATGTGAGTGAAATTTATGGACTATTTTAACTGGATTACAAGTGTAAACATTTTTTGATAATTTCAAACGTATTGGTTTGAAAGATTTGTTAGTTGAATTTAATTCCCGAGCCAAATATGTACCTGGTTTGTTTGTATTCATGTAGAAATTGTGTTTGGAGCGTTTGAGGGATTTATCAACTGACTCAGTGAGAAATAGATCGTATTCCAATCTAGATTTTTCCAGATGAGATTTTGTACTCTGAGATGGATTATCTTGAAATGATATGTAGGCTGCATTAAAATTGAGTTCTAGTTTTTTTGCTAGATTTTTGCGTTCCCGTTTAAATAGTGCCATTTGTCTTTGTATTGTACCACGCAAGACAGGCTTATGAGCTTCCCACAGTGTTATTGGGGAGATGTCTGTTGTATTATTAATTGATATGTATTCCTTTAAAGCTTGTTCAATGGCCATCTGATGTAGTGGGTGTTTGAGCATTATGTCCGGTAAGTACCACGTTGGGTCATGCGCTTTTGGTATGGCTGAGGCTATAGTAGTGTATACTGCATTATGGTCAGACCACGGAATCGGAATTATATCTGATGCAATAATTTCTGGTATCATTCCTATTGTTAGAAAAATATGATCTATTCTGGTGAAGGTTTGATGAGGGTGCGAGAAATAAGTGAATTTCTTTTTCATTGGGTTACTTTCTCTCCATGAATCTACCAGATTGTATTTGGAAAGAAGTTGAGAAAAAGGTAATCTAGAGGTTATTTTGGATGGTGTAAAAGGTGATTTATCTAGAAATGGGAGGAGGACCTGGTTCGAATCCCCACACATTATCACTGTTCCTATTTTGTGTGTATTAATCACTTGTAATATATGTGAGAGGAATGGTGTAGGTTGTTTGTTAGGAGCGTAGTAGGAAATCACCGTGATTGCTGTATCCATTATATAACCCATGAGTATCAGGTATCTACCTTTTGGGTCTTTAATTTCTGATAAGGTGAATGGTGTGGATCGGTGAAATGCAATTAGAGTTCCCCTTTGCTTGGTACAGGCAGAAGCCGTGTAAATTTGTTGATAAAAAAGAGAAATATATTTTGGAGTAGAATCTTTGGTGAAGTGTGTTTCTTGGAGGCATACTATGTGAGCCTTCTTGTTATGGAAAGTACGGAAGGCTTTGGTCCTTTTTTGAGGGACATCCCTTACCTTTTTCAACCTCAAGGGAATGTATCGTTGCAAGAAACCCCTGTGTCTCACATGCAATCACGTTACACACAGACATATGTAAAGGTAAATCATACACTATACCTGATTTTTTCACCTGTTCCTCAGAGTATGTTGTGTATTGTCTGACATTTCCGTGCAGCCTACTTTATGTAGGCCGCACCATCCGGATCCTTCGCAAAAGGTTGCGGTGATCACCAGAATTTTGTCGAAAAAGGGCTGGACAAATATAGTGTCGCTAGACACTGCAAGGAATTCCATCAACAGTCCTCCACAGGACTGTGTGTCTGGGTCATAGAGGCCATTCCCGAGCAGCTCCCCTCAGCCGAATGCTATAAGAGGTTATGTGAAAGGGAAAATTATTGGATTTTTACCTTGGATAGCCTTTCACCTGGGGGCCTAAATGAAGGCATAGAAATCAATGTCTTATTATAAGTATTAATTACCGCTCCTGTTGCCCATATTTGTTCAACCACTTAGTGGCCCATCCAATACCATATACATGTATAATCCATCATCACAGGTTCTCTTGTTTTGTGGCAGATGTATGTGTATATATATATATATATATATATATATATATATATATATATATATATATATATATATATATATATAATTTTTCTATTGACCCCACTCAGTCACCCATGACTGTCTCCGATCGACCAGTTATTGATTTTAATTAACATCCACTGCATTTTTTAAAAAGGCTGTTTGATCAAGTATGTACAGATCCTCCTCTTCTTCCACTTCAAAACTGGTCCGGATAAGACAGAGTTAATGGAGTCAGGCTGCACATGCTTAGTTTGGTGTGTATTGCTAGAGAGTTTTTTTTTTCTTGGGAGAGTGCATGTAATCAGCACAGGGCCAATCAGCACTGTCCAGACATAGGTTCAGGGGTCCTGCAGCCTGATAAGACAATTGTGGTAAAATTAAAATGCCTGCTACAAGCTTTAACCACGCACTGATAGAAGTCGCAAGACTGCTATATACTGCTGATGAGAAAAGGTATTCAGCAGTTTATATTTACTAAAATTATTGCATTTCCATGTTCTGTGTACTGTGGGAGACCAGATATAGTGAATGCCTGGTCCTGGGTTTAGTAATACTTTAGGAGAGGTATGGACTGCAGAGAGAGAGGTATCATTTTCCCCCTGTACAAATAATTAGTAAGATCTCATCTGGAATTGCAGTTCAGTTTTAGGCACCAGTTCATAAAAAAAAAGAATATTGGGAAACTGGAGAAAGTGCAGGGAAGAACAACCAAACTGATAACAGGCATGGAGGAGCTCAGCTATGAGGAAAGATTAGAGGAACTGGATTTATTCTCTCTTGAGACGAGGAGATTAAGGGTGGATATGATCAACATTAGGGATGAGCTTCGTTTTCAAGTCAAACCCATGTTCCACTCGAACATTGTGTGTTTGTCCATTTGCCGAATTACGAACAATATGGGCCGTTCGCACCAAATTCGAGTGGCGCCTCACGGCCCATAATTCACTGCGGCATCGCAGTGCATTGCTGGCTGATTATTGGCCAAGCATGCACTATGACCCACAAGCAGGGTGACTTTGGCCAATTATGGCTGAGGGGTTTTAGTACACGCCCCACACTATATAAGACCGCCTGCACAGCGGCCCTGTGTAGTGTGTTTGGGCGTTGAGAGAGAGATAGATAGACAGAGAGACAGTGTCATTTGATTTAAGTTAGATAGAGTACGCAGGCGAGTCAGTTAGCTGCACTTACAGTGTGTTGTGTGTATATATATATATATATATATATATATATATATATATATATATATATATATATATATACACACATACATACACACACATCCTTGGTGTTGTGTATATATATATATATATATATATATATATATCTTTTTGGCTCTATACACCACCACAATGGATTTGAAATGAAACAAACAAGATGTGCTTTAACTTTAATTTGAGGGTATTTACATCCAAATCAGGTGAACGGTGTAAGAATTACAACAGTTTGTATATGTGCCTCCCACTTTTTAAGGGACCAAAAGTAATGGGACAGTTGGCTGCTCAGTTGTTCCATGGCCAGGTGTGTGTTATTCCCTCATTATCCCATTACAAGGAGCAGATAAAAGGTCCAGAGTTAATTTCAAGTGTGCTATTTGCATTTGGAATCTGTTGCTATCAACTGTCAATATGAGAAGCAAGCCATCAGTGAAGCAAGCAATCATTAGGCTGAAAAAACAAAACAAACCCATCAGAGAGATAGCAAAAAATTAGGTGTGGCCAAATCAACTGTTTGGAACATCCTTAAAAAGAAAGAACACACTTGTGAGCTCAGCAACCCCAAAAGACCCAGAAGACCGTGGAAAACAACTATGGTGGATGACCGAAGAATTCTTTCCCTGGTGAAGAAAACACTCTTCAGAACAGTTGGCCAGATCAAGAACGCTCTCCAGGAGGTAGGTGTATGTGTGTCAAAGTCAACAATCAAGAGAAGACTTCACCAGAGTGAATACAGAGGGTTCACCACAAGATGTAAACCACTGGTGAGCCTCAAAAACAGGAAGGCCAGATTAGAGTTTGCCAAACAACATCTAAAAAAGCCTTCACAGTTCTGGAACAACATCCTATGGACAGATGAGACCAAGATCAATTTGTACCAGAGTGATGGGAAGAGAAGGGTATGGAGAAGGAAAGGAACTGCTCATGATCCAAAGCATACCACCTCATCAGTGAAAGTGGGAGTCCGGCGACCAATCTTTTTTTTTTTTTTTAGGTCATTGAGACACTTTGCTAATCCCAAAATAATACTCACAGTTTGGGTGTAATATTTCCGCCTCTGTCTGTTTTCGTACTGAAGAATAACTTTAAAAATGTGGCTGGCTGGCTGTTTCCATCTTGCTTGTGGGCATGTGAAGCCCACAAGCATTGATTTCCTGGATGCGGTGAATGCTGTTCATTCACAGCTTGTTCACAAGCATGATCATTGTTCCCGCACTGAATCTTGGGAAGCCTGACACTAAGCTCCCAGTAGACAGTGCGGCACCGGGGAAAGGCAATAAACACGCCTACTCCCATGGGAGGAGAGACAGGAAGTGCCACAATAAAGTACAATATAAAGGTAATTACAGCGATAAAAAAAATTTTCGTGCAGCATTTGAATATCTATGCAATTAACTGAAGGGGGTAAGATTAAGTTAAAAATTTGAGTGGAACCCCGCTTGAAGCATGGTTGTAGTGTCATGGCATGGGCATGTATGGCTGCCAATGGAACTGGTTCTCTTGTATTTATTGATGATGTGTCTGCTGACAAAAGCAGCAGGATGAATTCTGAAGTGTTTCGGGCAATATTATATGCTCATATTCAGCAAAATTCTTCAGAACACATTGGACGGCGCTTCACATGACCTGAAGCATACTGCGAAAGCAACCAAAGAGTTTTTTAAGGGAAAGAAGTGGCCAATGGCCAAGTCAATCACATGACCTGAATCTGAATAAGCATGCATTTCACTTGCTGAAGACAAAACTGAAGGGAAAATGCCCCAAGAACAAGCAGGAACTGAAGACAGTTGCAGTAGAGGCCTGGCAGAGCATCACCAGGGATGAAACCCAGGCTGTAATTGACTGCAAAGGATTTGCAACCAAGTATTAAAAAGTGAAAGTTTGATGGATGATTGTTAATCTGTCCCATTACTTTTGGTCCCTTAAAAAGTGGGAGGTAAATATACAAACTGTTGTAATTCCTACACCGTTCAACTGATTTGGGTGTAAATACCCTCAAATTAAAGCTGGAAGTCTGCAGTTAAAGCACATCTTGTTTGTTTCATTTCAAATCCATTGTGGTGGTTTATAGAGCCAAAAAGATTAGAATTGAGTTGTTGTCCCAATTTTTATGGACCTGACTGTATATACCGTATTTATCAGCATATAACACGCACAGGCGTATAAAACGCACCTTCATTTTAGGAGGGAAGTTTCAGGAAAAAAACTTAAATTTTAGATAAAGAACTTTGAAGCAAAATAAGGGTCAGTGCCAATCAATGCAGCCTCACCATTGCCCATCTGCAGCCTGATCAATGCAATCTGCAGCCTCACAATTGCCCATCAATGCAGCTTGATCAATGCCCATCTGCAGCCTGATCATTGCCCATATGCAGCCTCACCATTGCCACGAATGCAGCTTGATCAATGCCCATCTGCAGCCTCACCTCAGATTACTGCTGCCTCAGAGGGGACAAGGAGGGGGGCGGGACAAACGCCGTCAGATTACATACAGCGTGAATCTCCTGTTTACTCTGCGGCCTCTTTAATACAAAATCCCGCCCCTGGACCGGCTTCTATGATAGACAGAACAATGGTCCAATGCCGGCCCAGGAGACGGGACTTCCTATTACAGAGGCGGCTGAGTAAACAGGAGATTCTCGCTGTAATCTGATGGCGTTCGTCCTGCCGCCCTCCCCATTCCCTCCTGGGCAGCCCAAATTGCAGTATCGGCATATAACACGCACACACTATTTGCACCTGATTTTCAGAGTGAAAAAGAGCGTGTTATACTCCAATAAATACAATATATATATATATATATATATATATATATATATATATATATATATACACACATACACTGTATTCAGTTTAGCTAGATCCGTTCCTGTTATTCTCTTCCTACTACTGAAAGGCAGGCAGATGTTTTTACAGTATTTACAGCTACCTGAAGAAAATTGCTGGTGTTCTTCTGATCCTATTAGTCCTATTAGCTACAGTATTTACAGTTAGTGTAGTGCGTCCTCTGCGCAGTGTGCACCTAAAGCTACCTGAAGAAAATGAGTGGTGTTCTTCTGATCCTATTAGTACAGTACCACAGGCAGCTGTAGTATTTACAAGTTAGTGTAGTGCGTCCTCTACACAGTGTGCACCTAAAGCTACCTGAAGAAAATTAGTGGTGTTCTTCTGATCCTATTAGTACAGTACCGCAGGCAGCTGTAGTATTTACAAGTTAGTGTAGTACGTCCTCTGCACAGTGTGCGCCTAAAGCTACCTGAATAAAATTAGTGGTGTTCTCCTGATCCTATTAGTACAGTACCGCAGGCAGCTGCAGTATTTACAAGTTAGTGTAGTGCGTCCTCTGCACAGTGTGCACACAAAGCTACTTGGAGACAATTGCTGTTGTTCTGCTCCTATTAATACCACAGGCAGGCAGCTACAGTATTTAAAGTTAATGTAGTACGCCCTCTGCGCAGTGTGCACCTAAAGCTACCTGGAGACAATTGCTGTTGTTCTGCTCCTATTAATACCACAGGCAGACAGCTACAGTATTTACAGTTAGTGTAGTGTATCCTCTGCACAGTGTGCACCTAAAGCTACCTGGAGACAATTGCTGTTCTTCTGCTCCTATTAATACTACAGGCAGGCAGCTACAGTATTTACAGTTAGTGTACTGTGTCCTCTGCACAGTGTGCACCTAAAGCTACCTGAATTAAATTGGGGGTGTCCTTCTGATCCTATATAAATACCACAGGCAGGCAGCTACAGTATTTACAGTTAGTGTACTGTGTCCTTTGCACAGTGTGCACCTAAAACTACCTGAATAAAATTGGTGGTGTTCTTCTGATCCTATATTAATACCACAGGCAGGCAGCTACAGTATTCACAGTTAATGTAGTGCGTCCTCTGCACAGTGTGCACCTAAAGCTACCTGGAGATTAGGGATGAGCTTTGTGTTCGAGTCGAACCCATGTTTGACTCGAACATCGGCTGTTCGATCATTCGCTGAATTGCGAACGATATGGGCCGTTCGTGCCAAATTCATGTGGCGCGTCACGGCCCATAATTCACTGCGGCATCGCAGTGCATTGCTGGCTGATGATTGGCCAAGCATGCACTATGACCCGCATGCTTGGCCAATCACAGCGCCGTCTGTAGAGAGAGCTGTAATTGGCCAAAGCCAGGGTGGCTTTGGCCAATTATGGCTAAGGGGGTTTAGAACACGCCCCACACTATATAAGGCCGCCTGCATGGCGGCTCTGTGTAGTGTGTTCCCGCTTGACCGAGATATAGACAGAGAGAGAGACAGTGTCATTTGATTTAAGTTAGATAGATTGGGCAGGACAGTCAGTCAGTTAGCTGCACTTACAGTGTATTGTGTATATATATGCATCCCAGGTGTTTTATATATGTATATCTACACTGTATTCAGTTTAGCTAGATCCGTTCCTGTTATCTTCCTACTGACAGGCAGGCTTGTGTTGTTACAGTATTTACAGCTACCTGAAGAAAATTGCTGATGTTCTTTTGATCCTATTAGTACCACAGTCAGGCAGCTAGACTATTTACAGTTAGTGTAGTGCGTCCTCCTCAAAGTGCTCAGCTAAAGCTACAAGTTAGTGTAGTGCGTCCTCTGAACAGTGTTCAGCTAAAACTACAAGTTAGTGTAGTGCATCCTCTGAACAATGTTCAGCTAAAGCTACAAGTTAGTGTAGTGCACAGTGTTCAGCTAAAGCTACAAGTTAGTGTAGTGCGTCCTCTGAACAGTGTTCAGCTAAAGCTACAAGTTAGTGTAGTGCGACCTCTGCACAGTGTTCATCTAAAGCTACAAGTTAGTTTAGTGTGACCTCTGCACAGTGTTCAGCTAAAGCTACAAGTTAATGTAGTGCATCCTCCTCACAGTGTTCAGCTAAAGCTACAAGTTAGTTTAGTGTGACCTCCTCACAGTGTTAAGCTAAAACTACAAGTTAGTGTAGTGCGTCCTCTGAACAGTGTTCAGCTAAAGCTACCAGTTAGTGTAGTGCAAGCTCTGCACTGTGTTCAGCTAAAGCTACAAGTTAGTGTAGTGCGTCCTCCTCACAGTGTTCAGCTAAAGCTACAAATTAGTGTAGTGCACAGTGTTCAGCTAAAGCTACAAGTTAGTGAAATGCGTCCTCCTCACAGTGTTCAGCTAAAGCTACAAGTTAGTGTAGTGCACAGTGTTCAGCTAAAGCTACAAGTTAGTGTAGTGCATCCTCTGAACAATGTTCAGCTAAAGCTACAAGTTAGTGTAGTGCACAGTGTTCAGCTAAAGCTACAAGTTACTGTAGTGCATCCTCCTCACAGTGTTCAGCCAAAGCTACAAGTTAGTGTAGTGCGTCCTCTGAACAGTGTTCAGCTAAAGCTACAAATTAGTTTAGTGTGACCTCCTCACAGTGTTCAGCTAAAACTACAAGTTAGTGTAGTGCGTCCTCTGAACAGTGTTCATCTAAAGCTACAAGTTAGTGTAGTGCGTCCTCTGAACAGTGTTCAGCTAAAACTACAAGTTAGTGTAGTGCATCCTCTGAACAATGTTCAGCTAAAGCTACAAGTTAGTGTAGTGCACAGTGTTCAGCTAAAGCTACAAGTTAGTGTAGTGCGTCCTCTGAACAGTGTTCAGCTAAAGCTACAAGTTAGTGTAGTGCGACCTCTGCACAGTGTTCAGCTAAAGCTACAAGTTAATGTAGTGAGTCCTCCTCACAGTGTTCAGCTAAAGCTACAAGTTAGTTTAGTGTGACCTCTGCACGGTGTTCAGCTAAAGCTACAAGTTAATGTAGTGCATCCTCCTCACAGTGTTCAGCTAAAGCTACAAGTTAGTGTAGTGCAAGCTCTGCACTGTGTTCAGCTAAAGCTACAAGTTAGTGTAGTGCATCCTCTTAACAATGTTCAGCTAAAGCTACAAGTTAGTGTAGTGCACAGTGTTCAGCTAAAGCTACAAGTTAGTGTAGGGGGTCCTCTGAACAGTGTTCAGCTAAAGCTACAAATTAGTTTAGTGTGACCTCCTCACAGTGTTCAGCTAAAACTACAAGTTACTGTAGTGCATCTTCCTCACAGTGTTCAGCTAAAGCTACAAGTTAGTGTAGTGCGTCCTCTGAACAGTGTTCAGCTAAAGCTACAAGTTAGTGTAGTGCAACCTCTGCACAGTGTTCAGCTAAAGCTACAAGTTAGTGTAGTGCGTCCTCTGAACAGTGCTCAGCTAAAGCTACAAGTTAGTGTAGTGCAACCTCTGCACAGTGTTCAGCTAAAGCTAAAAGTTAGTGTAGTGCGACCTCTGCACAGTGTTCAGCTAAAGCTACAAGTTAGTGTAGTGCGTCCTCTGAACAGTGCTCAGCTAAAGCTACAAGTTAGTGTAGTGCAACCTCTGCACAGTGTCCAGCTAAAGCTACAAGTTAGTGTAGTGCGACCTCTGCACAGTGTTCAGCTAAAGCTACAAGTTAGTGTAATGCACAGTGTTCAGCTAAAACTACAAGTTAGTGTAGTGCGTCCTCCTCACAGTGTTCAGCTAAAGCTACAAGTTAGTGTAGTGCGTCCTCTGAACAATGTTCAGCTAAAGCTACAAGTTAGTGTAGTGCATCCTCTGCACAGTATTCAGCTAAATCTATCTGTAGAAGGTTGGTGGTGTTTTCCTGATCCTATCACTACCGCAGGCAGCTACATTATTTTAACGTTAGTGTAGTGCGTCCTATTCACAGTGTTCAGCTAAAGCTATCTGTAGAAGATTGGTGGTGTTTTCCTGATCCCATCACTACCGGAGGCAACTACATTATTTAAACGTTAGTGTAGTGCGTCCTCTTCACAGTGTTCAGCTAAAGCTATCTGTAGAAGGTTGGTGGTATTTTCCTGATCCTATCACTGCCGCAGGCAGCTACATTATTTTAATTTTAGTGTAGTGCATCCTCTTCACAGTGTTCAGCTAAAACTATCTGTAGAAGGTTGGTGGTGTTTTCCTGATCCTATCACTACCGCAGGCAGCTATCATTATTTTAACGTTAGTGTAGTGCGTCCTCTTCACAGTGGGACCAGGGGTTCTGGCAGTCATGCTCCCCCTGCTGCAGCATACTGCCAGGTTTGCTCCAGTGATGAGGAGGGAGGGGATGATGAGGTCACTGACTCAACGTGGGTGCCTGATAGGAGAGAGGAGGAGGAGGAGGCACATCACCAATGAAGCAGGATGCCCTCCAAGGGCCAGCCTAAGGACAGCACACTGACTGCATCACACCGCAAAGCTCCGCATGTGTAGGGCGCTGCTGTCTCTGTGCGTTATTCCAAAAGTTCTTTGGTGTGGCCTTTTTTGAGATGAGTGCATCAGATCGCACCGCTGCTATTTGCAACATATGTCTCAAGCGTATCTCGCATGGCCAAAACATCTCCCGCTTGGTCACCACATGCTTGACCAGACATATGTTGACCTGCCATGCAGTTCGTTGGCAAGCGTATCTAAAAGACCCACACCAAAGAACAAAGTGGACCTCTCCTTGCTCCTCATCAGCTGAGATCTCCAACCCCACTATACCTTCAGTCCTCTCTGAGACCTGCACTGAGAGGAATGAAGGTGTAGAATTAGGTGTGTCACAGTCAAGTACTTGTGGGCAATCTGCTTTCAGTACACCGATGTCAGATTGTACCAGGCAAATTTCCCTGCCCCAGCTGCTGCACCGCCGAAAGAAGTTCGCTCCCAGCCATCCACATGCCCAGCGGTTAAATGCTAGCTTGGCAAAATTGCTAGCACTTCAACTGCTACCTTTTCAGTTGGTAGACTCTGCCCCCTTCCGTGAGTTTGTGGAATGTGCGATTCCTCAGTGGCAGGTACCCAAATGACACTTTTTCTCACCGAAGGAGATTCCAGCTCTCTACTGGCATGTGGAAGGCAATGTCTTGACCTCGCTAGACAGGGCGGTCAGTGGTAAGGTGCATATTACTGCTGACTCATGGTCCAGCAGGCATGGACAGGGACATTACCTAAGTTTTTACGGTGCATTGGGTCACTCTGCTGGCAGCTGGGAAGCATGCAGGACAAGGTGCAGTAGTGTTGGAGGTTGTTCCGCCACCACGCCTCCAAAATGCCACTACTAATGATTGTGACACACCTCTCTCCTCCACCCCCTCCTCTTCTTCTTCCTCCATGGCCTCTTCCTGTGCTTTGTCCTCTGAACCAGCGGTGCTCCGTAGGCGTTCAAGGGGTTACGCAAGTACGCAGGCCAAAAGATGCCATGTGGTGCTTGAGCTGGTGTGCTTGGGGGACAGGAGCCACACTGGGGCAGAGGTTCTGTCAGCTCTGCAGGGGCAGGTTCAGAGGTGGTTGACGCCACGCCAACTTAAGACAGGAATGGTGGTTTGCGACAATGGCACCAACCTCCTCTCCACCCTCCGACAGGGACAACTGACCCATGTGCCCGGTTTGGCTCACATCCTTAACTTGGTGGTGCAGCGGTTCTTGAGCAGGTACCCAGGCTTACAGGATGTCCTGAGGCAGGCCAGGAAAGTCTGTGTGCATTTCCGCTGGTCATATAATGCCAGTGCTCGGCTGGCTGACCTCCAAAAGGAGTTTTTAACCTGCCCAAGAACTGCCTAATCTGTGACATGCCCACCAAGTGGAACTCAACGCTGGCCATGTTACAGCGGCTGCACATGCAGCAGAGGGCCATCAATGAGTACCTGTGCGACTATGGCACCAGGACAGAGTCAGGGAAGCTTGTTTTTTTCTCCCAATGTCAGTGGGCCATGATCAGGGATGCATGCACTGTCCTGTCACCATTTGAGGAGACCACGAGGATGGTGAGCAGTGACAGTGCATGCATCAGTGACACTGTCTCCCTTGTCCACCTGTTGGAGCACACGCTGCGTGGAATAATGGACAGGGCACTTGAGGCAGAACAGAGGCAGAAAGAGGAGGACTTCCTTAGCTCTCAAGGCCCCCTTTATCCAGACAGTGTTCCTGCGTGCCTGCTGATCACATAATAAGAGGAGGAGGAGGAGGAGGAGGAGGAGGAGGATTGTGTCAGTATGGAGGTGGAGCCTGGCACTCAGCATCAGCAGCAGTCTTTAAGGGATCAGTCCCAAGAAACACATGGACTTGTACGTGGCTGGGAGGAGGTGACTGCGGACCATGACATCCTTAGTGACCCAAAGGAACGAATGCCTCAGCAAACCTACGCTGCATGGCCTCCCTGATCCTGCAAAGCCTGCGTAAGGATCCTCATATTCGTGGTATCAAGGAGAAGGACCAATACTGGCTGGCAATCCTCCTTGATCCACATTACAAGGGTAAGGTTACGGACCTTATCTTGCCATCGCAGAGGGAGCAGGGGATGAAACATCTTCAGGAGGCCTTGCAGAAAGGCCTGTGCAACGCGTTCCCAGAGACTGGGAGGTTACAAACTCCTGTTTCTGAACAACGTGTTGCTGAGGCTTCGGTCAGTCAAAGAGAAGGTGGAGAAGGTGGCCGTCTGACCGATGCGTTCAGATAATTTTTTAGTCCGCAGCCCCAAGGTATGATCGGTTCCAGCAACCTTTGCCAGCGTCTGTTTTACATGGTGCAGGAATACCTAGGGGCAAGATCTGACTTGGACACCTTCCCCACCGAAAATCCTCTGGGTTACTGGGTCTTGAGGATGGATCACTGGAGCTTGCACAGTATGCAGTTGAGCTACTGGCCTGTCCTTCATCCAGCGTTCAGTGCTGCTGGAGGCTTTGTAACCGATTACAAGGTGCGTCTGTCCACCGACTCGGTCGATCGACTGACCTTCATAAAAATGAATCAGTCTTGGATCACCACCAGCTACCAAGCACCTGATGCTGATGTAACCGAATAATTTTTTTTGAAATGTCAGATCCCTTCAAAGACTGCCTATGCTGATGCTGAGTGACTATCCTGTTATGCTGAGTAATTATCCTCTTCCTCCTCAATGATCATGCTGATAGCTTGTAAGAACATTTTTGGTTCTGGGCGCTGCCACCAGTGCCTAAGGCCCAATTTTTCAGCCAGTTCCTGTGCTCAAACTAGAGTATCTGTGAGGGGTTGCAGTGTTGTGGCACCAGCACCAGTGACTAAGGCCCAATTTTTCAGCCCCTGTCTAACAGGGGCGTGTAATTACAATTTTTGATGCTATACTTTGCAGCAGGGCTCGTTCCTGCGTTCCAACTAGAGCAGTGGTTCTCAACTCCAGTCCTCGGGACCCACCAACAGGCCAGGTTTGCAAGACAGCTGCAATACATCACAGGTGCTGCTCAGTGATTGCAGTATTCTAGTCTGCAACTCCCCAAGGTAATACTTAAAATCTGGCCTGTTGGTGGGTCCCGAGGACTGGAGTTGAGAACCACTGAACTAGAGTATCTGTGAGAGGTTGCAGTGTTGTGGCAACAGCACCAGTGCCTAAGGCCCAATTTTTCAGCCCCTGTTTGGACACTGCGGTGAGCAGTAAGGTGCATATTACCGCTGACTCATGGTCCAGCAGGCATGGACAGGGACATTACCTATCTTTCACCGCACACTGGATGACTCTTCTGGCAACTGGGAAGGATGCAGGACAGGGTGCAATAATATTGGATGCCTCCAAAATACTACTAGTGGTGATTCTGCCACACCTCTCTCCTCCACCCCCTCCTCTTCTTCTTCCTCCATGGCCTCTTCCTGTGCTGATTTGTCTTCGGAACCAGCGGTGCTCCATAGGCATTCAAGGGGCTACGCAAGCACGCAGGTCAAAGATGCCTTGCCGTGCTTGAGCTGGTGTGCTTAGGGGACAGGAGCCACACTGGGGCAGATATTCTGTCAGCTCTGCAGGGGCCGGTTCAGAGGTGGTTGATGCTACGCCAGCTTAAGGAAGGTATGGTGGTTTGCGACAATGGCACCAACCTCCTCTCCACCCTCTGACAGGGACAACTGACCCATGTGCCCTGTTTTGCTCACATCCTTAACTTAGTGGTGCAGCGGTTCTTGGGCAGGTACCAGGGCTTACAGGATGTCCTGAGGCAGGCCAGGAAAGTCTGTGTGGATTTCCGCAGGTCATATAATGCCAGTGCTCGGCTGGCTGACCACCAAAAGGAATTTAACCTGCCCAAGAACCGCCTAATCTGTGACATGCCCACCAGGTGGAACTCAATGTTGGCCATGCTTCAGCGGCTGCACACCCAGCAGAGGGCCATCAATGAGTACCTGTGCGACTATGGCACCAGGACAGGGTTTTTTTTCCCCACGTCAGTGGGCCATAATCAGGGATTCATGCACTGTCCTGTCACCATTTGAGGAGGCCACGAGGATGATGAGCAGTGACAGTGCATGCATCAGTGACACTGTCCCCCTTGTCCACCTGTTGGAGCACACACTGCATGGAATAATGGACAGGGCACTTGAGGCAGAACAGAGGCAGGAAGAGGAGGCCTTCCTTAGCTCTCAAGGCCCCCTTTATCCAGACAGTGTTCCTGCGTGCGTCACACAGGAAAATAATGAGGAGGAGGAAGAGGAGGATTGTGTCAGCATGGAGGTGGAGCCTGGCACTCAGCATCAGCAGCAGTCTTTAAGGGATCATTTACAGTCCCAAGAAACCCATGGACTTGTACGTGGCTGGGAGGAGCTGGCTGCGGATCATGTCGTCCTTAGTGACCCAGAGGACTCCGGACCGAATGCCTCAGCAAACCTATGCTGCATGGCCTCCCTGATCCTGCAAAGCCTGCAGGAGGATTCTTGTATTCGTGGTATCAAGGAGAGGGATCAATACTGGCTGGCAACCCTCCTTGATCCACATTACAAGGGTAAGGTCGCGGACTTTATCTTGCCGTCGCAGAGGGAGCAGAGGATGAAACATCTTCAGGAGGCCTTGCAGAAAGGTCTGTGCAACGCGTTCCCAGAGACTGGGAGGTTACAAACTCCTGTTCCTGGATAACATGTTGCTGAGGCTTTGGTCAGTCAAAGAAGGAGCGGTGGAGAAGGTGGCCATCTGATCGATGTGTTCAGACAATTTTTTAGTCCGTAGCCCCAAGGTATGATCAATTCCAGCAACCATCGACAGCGTCTGTTTTACATGGTGCAGGAATACCTAGGGGCAAGATCTGACTTGGACACCTTTCCCACCGAAAATCCTCTGGGTTACACAGTATGCAATTGAGTTACTGGCCTGTCCTGCATGCAGCGTTCTTTCGGAACGCACATACAGTGCTGCTGGAGGCTTTGTAACCGATCACAGGGTGTGCCTGTCCACCGACTCGGTTGATTTACTGACCTTCATAAAAATGAATCAGTCTTGGATCACCACCAGCTACCAAGCACCTGATGCTGATGTAACCGAATAATTTTTTTTGAAATGTCAGATCCCTTCAAGACTGCCTATGCTGATGCTGAGTGACTATCCTGTTATGCTGAGTGACTATCCTCTTCCTCCTCAATGATCATGCTGATAGCTTGTAAGAATATTTTTGGTTCTGGGCGCTGCCACCAGTGGCTAAGGCCCAATTTTTCAGCCCCTGTTAAACAGGGGCGTGTAATTAAAATTTTTGATGCAATACTTTGCAGCAGGGCTCGTTCCTGCACTCCAACTAAAGTATCTGTGAGCGGTTGCAGTGTTGTGGCACCAGTGCCTAAGGCCCAATTTTTTAGCCCCTGTTTAACAGGGGCATGTAATTACAATTTTTAATGCAATATTTTGCAGGAGGGCTTATTCCTGCGCTCCAACTAGAGTATCTGTGAGGGGTTGCAGTGTTGTGGCACCAGTGCCTAAGGCCCAATTTTCCTGCCCCTGTTCAACAGGGACATGTAATTACAATTCTTGATCGAATATTTCACAGCAGGGCCCGTTTCTGCACCCACCAAGAGTAACTGTGAGGACTTACAATATTGTGGCACCAGCACCACCACCACCAAAGGCCCAATTTTTCTGACCCTGTTCAACAGGGGCATGTAATTACAATTCTTGATCTAATATTTCACAGCAGAGCCCGTTCCTGCGCCCACCAAGAGTAACTGTGAGGGCTTACAGTGTTGTGGCAACACCAAAACCTAAGGCATTTCTGCAGAGTATATAGGGCAGGCCCCTACTTTCAAACATCCAACTTACAAACGACTCCTACTTGCAAACGGAAGGAGACAACAGGAAGTGAGATGAAATCTACCCCTAGAAAGGGAAATTCTCTCCTGTAAGAGTTAATATGGGAAAAACGTGTCTCCTCTCCACTGATGCCCCAAATTGTCAAAAAACATTTGTCATTGGGACAGAAAGTGAGGTGAAATCTTCTGAAGAGGTGCACAGGCAGCAAAACAAATGTCACAGGGGTGATAACCCTTCCCTATGTTTTCTAAAAAGATTAAAAATAGATTTTTTGGCTGGAGCTACACTTTAAAAATGTACCAGTTCAAAATTACAAACAGATTCTACTTAACAACAAACCTACAGTCCCTGTCTTGTTTGCACCGCCTTTATACTGCTGTTCAGAGTATATAGGGCCTGGGGGCCCCACGCCTTTTCTTTTTTTAATTTGGGTGCGGGGTTCCCCTTAATATCCATACAAGATCCAAAGGGCCCGGTAATGGACTGGGGGGGGAGATACCCATGTCGTTTGTCTCACTGATTTTCATCCATATTGCCGGGACTACACATTACATTAAACCCGCAAGCAGTTTTAAATGACTTTTATTCCTTTAAAAATGTCATTTTGTGCAGGTACTGTTCTAAGCATGGGAAACACACGCCACTTTACAGGCATACTCTAGACAACCCCCAGGTCTGATATTTAAAGGAATATTTCACTTTTTTTTCACTTTAAGCATCATTAAAATCACTGCTCCCGAAAAAAACGGCCCTTTTTAAAACTTTTTTTGCATTGATACATGTCCCCTGGGGCAGGACCCAATTCCCAAACCCTTTTTAGGACAATACCATGCAAATTAGCCTTTAGCACTTTTGATTTCGAACGTTCGGGTCCCATAGACTTCAATGGGGTTCTAAAGATGGCGCGAATTTTCGGTCCGTTCGCAGGATCTGGTGCGAACCGAACCATGGGGTGTTCGGCTCATCCCTAATCAACATGTATAAATACATAAGTGGTCCATATAGTGAACTTGGTAGTGAGTTATTCACTTTAAGGTCATCACAAAGGACAAAGAGGCATTTATGTCTAGAGGAAAAGAGATTTAATCTCCAAATATGGAAAGGCTTCTTCACAGAGCTGAGAGCTGTGAAAAGAGGTGGTTCCAGCTCAGTAGATTGTTTTAAGAAAGGCCTGGATTCTTTCTTAGATGCACATAATATAATTGGATGATAATATCTATAGGTAAAGTTGAATTGAAGTCCAGCGATTAGTACCTCTTGGAGGGATCAGGAAGGAATTTTTTCCCCCCATTGTTGCAAATTGGGTAAAGCTTTGTTGTTTTTTTTGCCTTCCTCTGGAACAACTGTGGTTATAGAATTGTAAAGATAGGATTGTATATGTGTATACTGTATATATATATATATATATATATATATATATATATATATATATATATATATATATACACACACACACACACACACACACACACACACACACACACACACATATATATATATATATATATATATATATATATATATATATATATATATATATATATATATATATATATATATATATATATATATATAATATAAATATATATAATATAATTTTTTTTTCTTCTATTGGCTGAACTAGATGGACTTTTTTCAACCAGTCTAACTGCATCTATGTAACTATATATACATAGCCTTTAGCATATCATGTTGTCTACACTCGTCAATAATACTGTAGGGCTGTCCTGCCTATTACTGAGCACTAACGTACCATAGGCATCACAGTGAGTATAACAAGCATGCTTTACTGCATATACAGACTAATTTTACTGTTGTGGGTTTAGTAACACTTTAATATATATGCATATGAGAGAAACTTATTTAACTGTAAATGTATAAATACTTTCCAATATGGCAGTAGTTAAAATATAAGAGTACTAAATGTAGCACCCCTGCCACAAATAAGCAGTTAAAAACGTAAATTCGCTAGTTAGCCTGCATTGATACGCCTGGTCCTTAGCGCCAAGGGGCCGCATATTTGTGTGAATTGCTGTGCATCCAGCTGTCCCAAGAGCACCTAAACGGAAGCTCCTGATTGCAAAGACAGCCCATCATAGCAGTCACATGCTCTTAAGCCCTGCCTGTCAGCATCATTAACCTCTTAAAGGGCTGGGAGGCACCGGCCTTAAGAGGTTAAAGGAACTATAATACTTGTACTCGGGCAAATACTCCCGATGCCTGACCCGATACCTTTGCATGAAAAGGTGGCTCCCGGAAGTCAGTGGGCGGAGAGGGCAGAGCGGAGAGCGAGTCCTGGCAGTGGAGAGCGAGTCCTGGCAGTAGCGGAAGGTAATCTGGCCGAGGGCAGGGGTGTGGGTGGCAGCATCGGTGACCCAGTCCGTCACATCCGTTAATGGAATTGACGGCCCCGGTCTCCGTTGGAGATTAAATAGCGCGACGTCCATCTTGGTACACCCTGCACTCGGCCTCAGTAAGGCGGCAGCAGAAATCTTGTTACACCCAGCCCATATAGTTCACTAACTATATGAACTGGGTATAACAAAATGTCCACTGCTGCCTTCTGACTGCTGCTTACTGAGGCCAAGTGCAGGGTATACCAAGATGGGCGTCGCAGCACTTGTATACTGGAGAAATTTTGAACTGTTATTGATTGTCTCTCATCATTAATTTATCATGCCAGGCTGCCAGCAATTGCCAGTGCAATCAGTGCTGCATTTCATTGTCACTGCCTGCCCATCAGTTCCACCTATCATTGCCCATAAGTGCCGCCCATCAGTGCCCATAAGTGCTGCCTATCAGTGCCCATAAATGCCACCTATCAGAGCCAGCAAATCAGTGCCCATCAGTCAGTGCCACCTATCAATGCTGTATATCAGCACCAGCCATTAGTTCTGCATATCAGTGCCAGCCATCAGTGCTGCATATCAGTGCCCATCAGTCAGTGCCACCTATCAGTGCTGCAAATCAGTGCCCATCAGTCAGTGCCACCTATCAGTGCTGCATAGGGTTGACACATCATCCCTTTAATCCAGGATACATATTAATTACACAGGTTCTGAGGCTGATTTCATGCAGATAAGGCACCAAGTGAGTTTAATTACCATCTTAATCAACCACATAACCTGTGTAATTAAGATGTGTTTTGCATTAAAGGGATGATGTGGCAACCCTAGTGCTGCAAAGATATCATTAGTCTGTATTGTGCTTTGGAAACTGTCACGTGACTTTAATAAAAAGTATCTTTAATCGGTATCGGCGAGTACTTGAAAAAAGTATCGGTACTTGTACTCTGTCATAAAAAAGTGGTATCAGTGCAAGCCTACGCTTTACCCTATCCTTGCTTTACATTAAATCACCTATCACTATCAGCAAACTTTCAGTTTCATCATACATTCTTTATCTATCCCATGCAATTTCCATTGGTCACTGCTGATATCCTGTTGCTGTTTCCCTGCTGTGTTACACACATTAGCTTACACAGCTGTAGATTTTGTGATGGGATGGAGGGGAGTAAGATACTAAATTCCTGCTCACTTGCCACTGATTGCCCTGATAATGTAGTTTAATTCTATGTAATTTTTCAGAGTGCTTGTTACTAGGCCTCTAATAACTATTAATGATTAAAAAAGTATTAGTTAAAATCCCATTTTTTTTTCAACACATCCAAATGTACACAACTGTGAGGGTTAAAGTGATTCTAAAGGTTAAAGGTTTTTTTTTTTTTTTTTTTTTTACCTGCATGCATTTTATGCCAGTGAGCCAATGAGGAGAGATCGGGGGGGTGGGGTTGAGACCGCAGTCTTATGGATGCATACAGCAGTGGCTCAGGAGCAAGCATGCAGCAAGTGGCTTTCTTTGGAGGCACTACTGCTCGAAGGGGAGGGGCCAGGAGCACCGGCAGGGGACCCAAAAAGAAGAGGATCAGAGCTACTCTGTATAAAACCACTGCACAGAGCAGGTAAGTATAACATGTTTGTTATTTAAAAAAAATAAGGTTTAATACCACTTTACATATTTTTCATCGAAAGGTTTTTTGTTCTGGAATTACAAATAAATGGATTACTCCATGTATTAATTTAGCTAAAGAAGAGCTTGGTGGAGTACTTCTTTAAAAAAAAAAAAATGTGATACTGAATTGGAGTTATGCAGATGTCTAACTGGTGCTGCTGTGGGTGTTTAGTCTTTTCTATGATGACGGCTGATATGACAGTTATGATAAAAAAATGTTTTGTTTGACTTGAAGCTGTGGCACAAAAGATGTAATGTGATTTCAAATTGTAGGAATGTAAAACATATGAAATAAATCAATGATTGAAACACATCTGCCTACATTATATTACATTGATGAAGGAGCTCTCCAGAAAAAGCACAATAAGAAAAAATCTGTATTTATAATTAACATTTCACATGTTGCAGTCCTTTCATTCCTTTGCATTGTTTCAATCAAAAACATGACATTCTTTACTTTTTTAATCTATAGCTGTAATACCAGCCTACCTTCAACATCATCTTGCCCAGGGCTTTTTTTCTCAGTGGTGCAGGAACTTCTCTCTTCTGAGTCACCCCTTGACTCCTCCCCCTACCAACCTCCAAGCACCATTCCTTTGTTTCACCCCTTGCCCACCTCCTAGTACCACCCCTTTTAGAGAATACAGAACCAATTATCAATTTGTGGTGCTAAGTATTTTGTATGGGATATGTTAATAACAAGAAAGACAGTAAAATAAATCTAGCCACAATGGATCCATCCCAGCAACAATGTACTCCCAACAACCACACTCTTAACAGCCACAGCCAGCATCAATAGACCTCCCAAAAGCCAGCAACATTAGACCCTTACCTCAACAGTAGATCCCTCCCAGCAACGATTGACCCCTGCAATAAAACCCACCCCTAGCAACAATAGATCTCCCACCAGCAACAATAGACCTCCTGAGCAACAATGGATCCCCTCCAGCAACAATAGATTCCCCAGCAGTTAGAAAAAAAAGATCATTCCCTCAACAGTAGATCCCTCCCAGCAATGATTGACTCCCCAGCAACATAAGACCCACCCCCAGATACAATAGATCCCCCACAAGCAACAGAAGACCCCCCCCAGCAACAATAGACCTCCTTCCTCTACAAAAATAGATCCTCTCCAGCAACAATAGATTCCTCAGCAACCAGCATCAATAGACCCTCCAGCACACCCCAGCACCCCTTGCCATTACATATATTCAGTTCTGCGTTCCCCAGGTTCCTGCTAAAAAAAAGCCCTGATCCTGTGTATTACAAATATAATTAGGTGTTTCTTGTGAAATATTTTTATTAGGTTTTCAGTAATAGTTAACACAAAAAGTTTGATGTATTAATATATTGGGTTCTTATCTTAGCTGCATTCCCCACATCAAAATACTGCAAGTAACAGGGTTCTCCCATTGACAATACAGATATAAAGATACAGATATATACTGTAATACAGATATACAGAAATGTTCTAAATGCAATACATATACAAAGTACCTATCACTCCTTAATCAAACACTCACATTTGAATGTGAAATTTAATGTGAAAAATAAAGCCCAATGCTTTGGAGCTAAATAGGGACTTTTTAAAAAAGATCTAGAGTTCTTGTCTTTAAAGTAAATTGAGCCTTAAAACAAACAACATACTCTATATATAATAACTGTTGTGCCACAAGTTTTATAGCTGTTGAAACTTCTACCAGCATACTGTGCTTGAAGAAGAATTAACTTTTTATTTAACTATAAGTAAAAAAAATGATGATGCTATAGTTTAAAGAAACAAAGGGAGCTGTGCTTCTAGTTTGCTACTAGCAACTTTGAACTCATCTGTATGGTGTGCCACTGATACTTACCAGCAACCCATTTTTGTAGGATATGACACTGACCAACAATCAGATAGAGGAGAGAAAACGATCAATCGTGTGTTTATTATGCAATTGCATATTGCATGGATGTTCTTCAATCTAGCCAGGAAGAACAAAGGTATCCACCATCCTTTACCAGGCCATTGTTTCAGATATTGTTTACACAGGCTCCATATCCTCCTCCTTCCTAATTTCACACACCAGTCATTTCACGCAGTATAATGCATTTGGACTGATAATTTTATCATGTACTGTACCTTGGTTGGAGGCCAAGCTAATGAGAGGGCTTTTCTTGTAGCTCTGGTCTGAGCACCTCTGAATGTGGTTACAGAGGCACAAGGTTCCAAGTAGCATGGGTGCTGATAGCTGGGTAGCAGGTGGTTGGCAGACTATAGAGTGGCATGAAGACTTGAGCAGGAGTACACTCAGACGCAGATGCTGGTAACTGTCAAGATCATAGTCAAGGCCAGCAAGGATCTTAAATGGATAGGCAGAATGAAGTGTAGTCAAGTAGCTGGCAAAGTCAGTACTGGGGAAGCAGGCAGAGCGTAGTCAGAAATAAGCCAAGGTTGGTATCCAGAATTGAGAGATCAAAGTCAGGCACAACCCGGTTCAACAACAGGAGACCAGTAAGTAAAAGCAGGATCACAGGAAGCATGCACAAGAGTGTGGCAATGTGTGCATACATGTGCGCAGGTGCACACGAATGCACACTGATGTGCTGATGTGTGCGTGCATGTCGGCTATTGGCAAAAGTCCTATGTCTACATGTTGGCGCATGCGCGTGGTTGTTGGCTTCCTGACATATCTGCAAACCTGCTTGGGGCTGATATTATTGTTCAGTATAGGCAGTTCTGCAGCTTGCTATAATAATAATAACAATCTGATATTATTTATTTGGTCGTATTTATTATGATTAAACTGAGTTTTTCTTCTAGCCAACAAGTAGGAATGAGAAAAATGATTTCACCAAACCAGTTTTGTTTTCACCAAAATTTATTTGAAAAGTTGTCATGTGATTTGCCTAATTGAAAAAAATCATATGGCTTTTTCCCTAACAAAGCTATGTGATCACTATGCCAGTGTTGGCTTTTTGATCAATTGTTTTTTGTTTTTTTAAGTGAACTCTATCCCTTTGTTAATAAATAAAGAGCATGCCATTGCTGAAAATGGATATAATAAGTTTATTTATCAAAATGCCATATCAGTGACATTTGCCACTACATACTTCTTTCTGGGTCTCCTAAAATGCATTATTTTAAAGAGTAACTTTACTTTATTTGAAACAAATATTTAAAATGTAGTGATAGTTGCACAAGCTAATGTTTAATGTACAATTTATAAAAAAGCTATTCAGTCTACTGCCAGGTAGGATTTCCTAAAACTGGCAGAAAACTCAAATATCAGATTATTACAGTAATGGAAACCATGGCAACAAAAGCAGCAATAGAGATCCTAAAATAAATCTGTTTATGATAGTCATGGTTAAGGATGAGCTTCACAATTAGACCGAAGTGGAATTTGGTCCAAATCTTGCCTGTTTGGCACTCAGTAAGCGAGCAAACTAAATGGGGTGTTGGCCTGCCTGCTGAGCTACACCCGCGGTTGTAGCAGAAACCGATATATTTAGCAGCGGTAATACTATCACTGCTAAATGTAACAGTTTTCCACTCAGGCCAGTTGTTAGGAAGCCAGTGGCAGTTGATCAGCAAACACTGACGTATCCCTCCCCGACTCGTTCAGTGGTCAGTCAGGGATTCTCAGCTCACAGCTGAATGAAAACATAAAAAGGCAAGGATGGTAGCTGATATCACTGACCAAATATGGCAATGGCTATATTTATTCAGTAGCCATGGCCATATTTGTTTAATGATATCAGCCAGTATCCCTACCCCTTTGTTTGCCAATAGTGCTTGGGCAAATAGTTCGGCCCGAGCATGAGTTTGGGCCGAACATTGGCTGCTTGCCTATTTAATGAAAACCTTAATGTTCGGGGTGTTCAACCGTTTGTTCGGCTGGCCGAACAACCACAATTCACTGTGCTGCCGCACAATGCATTGAAAGCCCTGATTGGCTGAAGCAATGAAAGCTTTGCCAAATCAGGGCAAATAGTACTGTCTGAGCCATGACTGAACACTGCCATGATGACTCTATCCAATCATGGCTCATTGCTCTTAGTCCCACCCCACACTAGAAAAATAATCTTCCCATAGCGGGTGCTGGATAGAGCAGAGGAGGAAAGTAAGGGTGAGACACAACCTCAACAAGGCAACCATCATGGAAGAGTAGAGAGCAGCCACCCTATTCCACCAGATTGTGGAGCTGTTATCTCACGGCCCACTTACCACAGCTCAGCTATCTGGGCCTTGCAAATTTTGACTCAAGTGTGGCAAAAACAACAGCCATTTGGCTACCACATGCTTGACAATGACAAGGCATTAAACCTCTCACCACTCAGCCCATTGGCAAGAGCACCTGAAAGCCACACAAAAGGGAAGCAATTCTCCTTCTTTCCGGTCTACTCCCGCTATACCTCATAACCTCCCAGCAGCCTCCACTGACAGGGATGATGGTATAGCAAAGGATGTCACAGGTCTTTGCAGCATGTCTGCCAGTAGCACACCACCAGATGTAGAATATAGCAGGCAAATTTTTCTGCCCCATCTGCTGCAGCGAAAAAAAAAAAAAATACAGTCACTACAACCCACATACCCAGTGTCTAAATTCAAGCTTGTCAAAGCTGCTGGCTTTACAACTCTTGCCTTTCCATCTGGTGGATTCTGCCCCCTTCCATGATTTTTCAGAATGTGCTGCACCAAAATGGCAGGTTCCCAGTCACTATTTCTATTAACATAAGGTCATTCCAGCTTTGTACAATCACATGGAAGACAATGTTGTGGCATCGTTGGGCAAGGCAGTCAGCAGCACCAGAGCAGAGATTCTTGCAGCTCTGCCGGGGCAGTCCCAGAGGTCATTCACGCCACGCCAACTGGAGCTAGGAATGGTGGTGTGCGATAATATCACAAACCTTCTGTCCGTCAGTAGACAGGGAAAGTTGACATGTGCCATGACTGGCACATGTCCTCAATTTAGTGGTGCAGCATTTCTTAAGCAGGTACCCAGGGTTTGAAGATATGCTAAAGAAGAGCCTGTAGCCATTTCAGGTAGTCATACACAGCCAGTGCTCAGTTGGCTGAAATTCAGTGGGAATTCCACCTGCCCGTAAACTGCCTGATTTGTGATATGCCCACCAGGTGAACTCAACTTTGGCAATGCTGCAGCAGCTCCACATGCAGCAGAGGGCCATTAACAAGTACCTGTGTGAGTATGGCACAATGACAGGCTCAGGCTGGCTTGGCTTTTTTTCCCGCAATGGCTGCTGATAAAGGATGCATGCAATGTACTGTCACCATTTGAGGAAGTGACAAGCATAGTGAGCCATGACAATGCATGCATCAGTGGCACAATTACTGTTGTGTTCCTGTTGGAGCAGACTCTGTGCGGCATTATGGACGGGGCACTCGAGGCAGAGCAATGGGAGGAAGAGGAGGCCTTCCTTTCCTCTCAAGGCCCACTTTATGCAGACACCATTTTTGCCACACTACACAACATACAAGAGGAGAGGAAGGAGGATTCTAGAAGTTTTGGAGACATTGAAGCAGAGGAAAACCCTTAACAGATGGTTTTCCCATCCCCAGAAGCCTTGGTAGTAGTACATGGCTGGGAGGAGGCACTTCCAGATACAGTAATCCTCAGTGAGCCTGAGGAGTCTGCTTCTCATGCCTCCCCAAACTTGCAGTGAATGGGCTCCCTCATTCTTTAAAGCCAGCGAAAGGACCCGAGAATACGTGGCATCAAGGAGAAGAATCACTATTGGTTGGCAACCCTCCTTGACCACTGTTACAAGGGGAAAGTCTCTGAATCCATCCCGTCCTCCGAGAGGGAGCAGAAGATGAAATCTCTTAAGGACACCTTAAAGAGGAGTTTATGTAACGTCTTTCCAGATTTCCAGACTCTGGTAGGTTAAAGTGTAGTAGAAAATACGTTTTTAGGCTTCTGTTGGTGAAGAGAGAAGTGGTGCAAAAGGCAGCTGCCTCAGTTATCCTTTTCAAAAATGTTTTAGTCCTCTGCGCCCAGGGCTGTCAGCTTCCACATCCCATTTATAGTGTCTGCATCATATGGTGGGGGATTATCTAGGGGCAGAAACAGACATGAAGATCTTTCCAGTTGACGATCCACTGAGCTACTGGATCATGAGAATAAATCACTGGCCAGAACCTGCCCCGTATGAAATTGAGCTGCTGGGCTGCCCTGCATCCAGCGTGTTTTCTGAATGGGCATTCAGAGGTTTTGTGACAGATAAGAGAGCGTGTCTGTCCACAAACTCTGTGGACTGGCTGATATTTAGTAAAATGAATCAGTCCTGGATTAGCAGCAGCTATCAAGCCCCTGATGCCAATGTTGCTGATTAAGTGCTTTCTGGATCTGGAATCTCTGAAAGACTGTCTAGGCTGCCTAGCTTTGTGGGTGTTGATTTCATCTGGCAGAAATATTTTTGGTGCACAATTAACATATTATTAACATATAATTAGCATATTTTTCACTTTTTGAAAGCAAGGTCAATTCTTGCTTTTATCAAGAGTACCTCTATAGGGTTACGGCACCAGCAACTCTCAAAGCCTAATTTTTCCACACCTGTTCCTTCTATTCAAAGTCTGCAAGAGACAGCAGAATTTATCCAAAAAATCTCTAATCGTGTTCTGAGTGCACTAAATTGTGGCCTCATCATACAGACTGGCTCCCCAAGCCATTATTTACAAAATAAAGAAAGCTTGCAGGGAAAATGTCATTTTTATGGTTTTATAAATGTCATTATTGCTGCAGCAGGTTCTATACATGGTACAGATGTGCCACTTTAAAGGCAGACTAAGGGGACCCCCAGGCACTATAGTTAAAGGATTTTTTCATTTTTTATTGTTATTTTCTCATTTTAATGGTTTCACTTTAAGCATCAGTAAATCGCTGCTCATTTAAAAATGATGTACCCAGACCCCCATACCTTTTGTATGCCCAATTACTTGCATATAAAGCTTTAAAATGGGTACTTTTGATTTTTCCATATAAGGTCCCATAGACTTCAATGGGGTAGTTTTTTGGTTTCGGAACGTTTGCGATGTTCGAGAGTTCTGTTGCAAACTGAACCATGGGTCATTCGGCCCATGTCTATTTACCATCTGCCTGTCAGCTGTGAAGGAGAAATGGGAGTGGATCTTATTGTGGCCAGATTCATTGATAGGCATCATTAATCCTGATTAACTGAAATCTGCGTAACTGGACAATGTGATAGACTTTTTAGTCTATTGTTTAGTTTTTTTGTTTTTTTTGGAAAAAGCCAACTTTATTTGAATGAAAGTAATTTTACAATGTAGTTACATATGTAAGATAATATTATGCCATATGTAGCCCATACTGTCGAGTCTGAGAGGTATTCTAACTCTGGTAGGTGTTTGTTAAACCATAGTGGGGTGTGGGTGTGAATTTTCCCAGTGTTTTGCTTCTTCTGCGTGATTTCCCATATTCTTTGATGGAGCGGCATTCCCATATTATACCTTGGGAGTTTTTTAGTAATTTGTTTCTCTCTAAGGATAGCTTGAAGCGGGGTAAATGCTGGGTGACCCGGTTTGTTACATACTAGCGATCTATAACGTTGCATTTCCTCTTTATTAAAGTGATATATATGGGAGAGTTGAGCTGCCAAGTAATAATCTTGTAGATCAGGAAGGGACACTCCTCCCCTGTCTGTGGGGTTCTTTAAAACATGCCAAGCCAGTTTGTGTCTGCCATTACCCCATACAAATGAGTTTAGAATGGCTTCCATTTGTTTAAAGCCTTTTAAAGGGATATAGAGAGGGGCATGCCAAACCATATATAGTATTTTGGGTAACAAAATCATTTTTATTATATTTATTCGTCCCATTACTCCCAGTGGCAGCCTGGACCATGTCTGTGTTTTGGACTTTATCAAGTCAAATAGGGGTGTAACATTTAGGTGTGTGTAGTCCATCAAAGTCCTGGTGACCTCCACCCCCAGGTACTTAATTTTGGATACTCTGGATAATGGAAGAGTTGGGTTTGTTTTAGGGGGGGAGAGATGTCCAGTGGGAGGATTTGAGATTTGTCCCAGTTAATACACAATCCCGAGTAGCTACCTATTTTTCAATAATTTCAAGTGCTGCCTGTAGTGAAGATCCTTGGTCTGCCAGATACAAATTTGTGTTGTCAGCATATAGACCTATTTTAACTACCGTATGACCTTTTCTCAGTCCCTTTATATTAGTGTCTACTCTGATGGCAATTGCCAGTGGCTCCACTGCCAGGGCATATAGTAGGGGGGACAGGTGGCATCCCTGTCTTGTATCCCTTTCCAGAGGGAATTGCTCTGAAAGCCAGCCGTTAACAAATACCCTTGCTTTAGGTGTCTGGTAAAGAAGCTTAACCCACTGCATAAACCGTGGACCAAAGCCATAGTTGTGTAAGCACTCCCACATATACGGCCATTCAACGGATTCAAAGGCTTTGGCGGTGTCAAGTGCTACCAACACCCTAGTTCCGGAATCGTCATGTTGAGCCTGTATGTTCATATATTATCTCCTAATGTTCGTGGCAGTGTTTTTCCCTGGCATAAAGCCTGTTTGGTCAGGATGTATTAATGTAAGTATAACTGTGTTCAATCGATTGGCCAGTATTTTAGCTAGTATCTTTATATCCACCTGTAGGAGTGATATAGGCCTATATGACTTAGGGTAATGGGGGTCCTTGCCCGGTTTAGGGAGTGCAATTATTTGGGCCTCTTGCATGGATAAAGGGAGCGAATTTGTGTCAAATATAGATTGATAGAGATTCTTAAGTTTAGGTATGAGCGTTTCCGAATATGTTGCGTAGAACTCCAGGGGTAGGCCATCTAGTCCTGGAGCTTTGGACTTGGCCAGTTGGGCAATCGCATCGGTAATATCCTGTGTAGTTATGGGTGCATCTAGCAATTTCACTTGTGGTTTTAATCTGGGGAATTGGATAGTGTTTAAGTACACCTGAAGTTCTGTTTGTGTATGCGTTGTACGGGATTTATATAGGTTTTTATAGAATTGTAAGAACTGGGATGCTACTTGAGAGGGGTCTGTAATATTATTTCCCTTAGTGTCTTCTAGGGAGACTACTACCGGGGGCCTATCGTCCATGTGAGCTAGATAGGCTAATAACCTGCCTGCCCTCTCCCCCTGTTCATAAACTCTTTGCTTACAGAAAAATATACTTTGCTTGGCCTTTTCAGTGCCTAAAGGTGTTACCATGCGGGACTGTAATTTTACCCTGTCTAGGTTTTCAGGGGTGGGATTGGAGTTATAAGTTGTTTCCAGCTCTTGTAACTTATCTGTTGTTAATTGTAGCGTTAGATTGGATGACTGTTTTAGTCTGTTTATTCTGGTGGTAAGAATCCATCGGGCCTGTTCCTTAAAGTCATCCCAGAATGTGTTGAGGGAGGGTGGGATTCTAGGTCTATCCAGGAAGTATTTAAGCTCTCTTTCAATGGAGTCATGGTCTGTAAGGGCTGACAGCCAGTGGGGGTTCAATCGCCATGTGCGTATAGGGGGGCATTCCCCAGAGATACTGTCACCCAACATGGGGAATGATCCGATAACATCCTTGGTGCAATCCTTGACCCCGTGACTTTAGGCAGTAGAACCTGGGACACCAATATAAAGTCTATTCTAGACATGGTATTATGGCTTGTGGAATGGCATGTATAGACTCTGGTTGTAGGGTTGTGGTGCCTCCACACATCCACTAGGGCAAACTCTGTCATGGTGCGAGATAGTCTGGTCTGCATGGGTGCACCTAGTGGATCCCCCATTTGTGTCGGTCTGTCTAGATATGGAGACATTGTCCTGTTAAAGTCTCCCATCCAAATTGCTGGTATTGTCACAAGGGATGTCCTATGTGTCTCTTGCTCTGTCTGAGTGAGACTCCCGCTGCAAGAATATATAGTCATCCTGGTGTACTAGATATTTTGAACCGCAGCCCTATAGTATCTACATAAATGCACTGTGGGGGCAGTACAATACACAGGGTGATACTCTCTGTAGTTCAAGTATCTGCAGGACCAAAGCCATGTACACAGGAATATCAGCAAACTGAGGGTTTCCCCCTCCCCCCATACATGTCGTAAGAGGAACAGACCCTCTATCTTCAGGAGGGGGAGTCTCCAGTTTCACATTCAGTAATGCGTGGGTCGTAAGGATGGGGGGGAGGGTTAAAAAACAGAAGGAGGGGGAGGCCTTTGATCTTTTGTGTGAAAAAATAAAGGATGAGGTGAAATTACCCCCCCCCCACAGCAAGGGGGACAATTAGAAGAAAAATGGAGCCTGATATCTTCTGCCAATGGCAACAGTACTCACAGTATCCAGCCGTGTATCCGATCATCCATCCAGGCATCCAGTGTGCTGCCGCCTTCGGGTCTCCTCCACTCTCAGTCTAGCCAGGAACAACATAGCATATTTAAGGTGTGCCACCCTGAGTCATCTCTTGACATCTTAGAACTGTGCACGCTTTCTTTGGACTTCATTAGAGAAGTCAGGGAACACCGCAACATGGCCGTTGCCCAGGGTGATGTTACCTTTCTCTCTGGTCAGCCGCAGGATTTTATCTCTATCTTTAAAGTTGAGGAACTTGGCAATGAAGGTCCTGGGGGGGGCTCCCACTGGTGGAGGTTTAGCTGGGATGCGGTGCACCCGTTCCACTGCAAACATGACTGAGAAGGCTTCTCTTCCAAAATGTTGGACCAGGAGGGATTCCAAATATTCAGCAGGGTTGGTACCCTCAGCCCTTTCAGGTAAACCGATGAAACGGAGGTTGCATCGTCTCAAACAATTCTCTATATCATCTTGGTGAGCGTGTAGTTGGTGGATCTGGCACTGCAGGTCCTCCGTGGTGTGGCTCAGCGGGTGCAGGATATCCTCTGCTGCTCCAATGCGTGTCTCGGCCTCGGTTACCCTGTCTTTTACCTTAGATAAGTCCTGACGCAGCAGGGAAATGTCAATCTTGACCTCATCCATTTTGGCAGTGAGTGTCCCCTGCAGCGTTGCTATGGCATCCAAGACCTTAGCTGTGTCTGCGCTTTGATGGTCCTTTGCTGAGCACGTGCCATCGCCATCCTTGGCCTGCGAGTTTTGATCTAGATGGTGGTATTTTGCTAACTTATCCACCGCTTCGGAGGTCCTTTTCGGTGGAGACATGCTTCCGGAATGTGTATCCCCAGGCCCTCCCCAGGTGGAGCAAGATGGCCACTGGTCCGGAGGTTAGACTGGAGCCACGCTCCACTTTCAAGACAGTCACAGACTGTGGATATGTCTAGGCTGCGGGTGCAGACAATCTGAAGGCCCCTCTAAGATGGAGCGGAGCACACACTGTGGCCACCGCCGGGTGTAGCAAGATGGCCGCCACTCCGGGAAGTAGGCCGAAGCCGCGGCCTGTCCTGGGGGCACCAGAGAACGTGGATGCACAGCAATCAGGGCCTCAGGCAGTCCAGAGGTGGTTCTAGGAGATGGGCTAGTGCTAGGCTACCAGGGAGGCCTGAAACACCTGTCCAGGCCGCCGCTGGGTGCAGCAAGATGGCCGCCGCTCCAGAGGCTAGGCCGAAGCCGCGGCCTTTCCTATGGATATTACCGGTCCAGAGGCTCCGGGCGGCGCTTCAGCGCTCCAAGCGAGGATGCAGGCTCTAAAAGCAGGGGAGAAGATGGATTTTATCCCCAGATGCAGTGTAGAGTGTCAGATGGCTAGGATGCTATCAGGATGTTGAAAACGGAGTTTGGGTCAGCAGAGCTCTCTCAACCTGTGACCTACTCCATTGCTCGCCAGGCCACGTCCCCAGTCTAATGTTTAGTTTAGTTTAATCTCTGCATGTTGAGGGTATGCAGACTGCCATGGTTCAGGAGGTTTATTCTTTTTACCTCATTCTTTCCTGGCCATAAGGCTGAATGCTTAGATTAGAATTTGGTATAGATAGTGACATTTTAGAAAGCAAAGAAAAACATTTGCTGCTAATTTACATTTCCCTGTCATCATTTTTTTTTTTGTAAAACACAGCATGATGACCCAGAAATACACAACATACCCTCTAAACTTTTGGTGATCCTTATGTCCTTTTTTTACAAAGAAACTAAAGCTGATAAATATTGTAATTTACCAGCAATTTAAATGGTATTTTTTCTTTGTAAATGTCACTTTTGCTTCAACATAACTGATTACACCGGTAGACATGAAGATCAAGGGCACCACATCCCGAATATGAACTACATATTTGGAAAAATACCTTGGAATTTTAAAGGTGTCAGACACAACGCACATATAGAAGATAAAATTAAAAATTGTATTAGTTGATACAATATAAAATTATGTTAAAAAGCTGTACAGCTATACAATGGTGAAACATATTGAGATGAAGTAACTACATGAATGAGATCGTATGGACACTTATCTTTGATGGTTGTTTTTAAATAAACTGAATGTATATATTTTTTTAACATAATTTTATATTGTATTAACTAATAGAAATTGTAATTGTAACTTCTATATTTGTGTTGTGTCCGGCACCTTAAAAATCCCAAGATATTTTTCCTAATATGTAGTCATTTTTGCTTTAGTATTTTGTACAGGTATGCCTCTTCAAAGGCAGGTTTAGGGTGCCCCCAGCATGTTATTATGTTAAAGAAATTGGGCATTTTTAATGTTTCACTTTAAGCATTAAGAATTTTTATTAACTTTTGCATTACTACATGTCTTAGAGCATGGCCCAGCCCTCCTTGCCATTTATTTGGCAATCCCTTACCAGTTAGCCTTGAAAATTACAATGGAGTTTAAAAATTTTGCTCCTATTTATTTCAGTGAGGTTCAAATTAAAGTGGCTGTAAAGGCAGAAGGTTTTTTATCTTAATGCATTGTATGCATTAAGATAAAAAACCTTTTGTGTGCGGCAGCCCCCCTCAGTCCCCCCCCAATACTTACCTGAGCCCTATCTCGATCCACAAGAGACTGTCCGGGACTCTCCCTCTTCATCGGCAGAGGAGCACCATTGACTACTGTCAATCAATGTCAGTGAGCCAATAAGGACAGAGAGGGGGCAGGGCTGGGCCAGCCAGGCCACAGCTCTGTGTTCAAATGGACACAAGGAGCTGCAGCTTTGCTCGGGTGCCCCCATAGCAAGCTGCTTGCTGTGGGGGCACTCAACAGGAGGAAGAAGCCAGGAACCATGAAGAGGGACCAGAAAAGAGGAGGGTCTGGGCTGCTCTGTACAAAACCACTGCACAGAACTGGTAAGTATAACATGCTGCTTATTTTTAGCAAAAAAAAAACAAGACTTACATTCATGTTAGGAAATTCAGCACAGTTCAGCAAACCTCCTCCAAACTCTAAACCATGTACATTTGGCTCATCGCTAGTCATAGTGGTTCTATTTTGCATTGAGTATTGATCTTTGACATACATACATATATATATATATATATATATATATATATATATATATATATATACACACACACACACACACACACACACACATATACACAGATAAGGTGACATCTTATCAGAGAAAATGTAACTTTTATTTTAGGTCCACGATCACTTATTTGGCATATGTTCAGATGCTGGAGGGTGTAATACTTTTCAAGCCACATTTGTCAGTGAATTATCCATATGTACTCTATCATAATTGTGGGTAATGCTGAAAACATTATGTGCACCTAGTAAATATTGTGAGTGCGATTTGACTGTTTGGCTGGGCTTCAGAATGCATCAATGTAGTAGCATGCTTATTTTCTTTTATAAATCAACCAAGCAGTTCTGGAAATGTAATTTCTTGTTCATGAGATTGGCTAACTGCTATCCCCATCATTTTTCTCTTATAGTAGCACTAGCAATGGTCATATGATTATAGAAAGTATTCCTTCCACAAATTATGCTATCCATGTACAGCAGAGCCTAGATGGGGTGAAAGAGAATCAGCTCAAGGAACCAAACAGTTGTGCTATAGTGCAAGAAGCATGCTGGTAGGAGAGAGCAGACTAATAGAGATCTGAAATAATTGGTGTTCTGATTCTCCATTCATTCTCCAATGACAGTGTCTGGGAGGAACACGACCTGTAAATGTTACTGAACTGCTGCAGAGAAAATTAAATCTTCCCTGCCAGCAAAGCTGTGCTGTTTTGAAGAGCTGTGTATATCTCAGGACTGAATGGACAGAAAAACAAATAATTTAACAGGTAGTACAACTACCTTGTATGTATTTCATCTGCATGTTTACAATAGCTATTTGCCTGGAGTTCGGTGTTCAAGCCTTTTGAGCAAAGCCACAGTGATAATGGGGGCACAAAATACCCCCAGTCAAAAAAATAGTTTAAAGGCTGAATTCATGAATGTTGAAAAACGAGTAAAACAATTGCAAACTGCAGGTGCTGTTGATAGATTAAAGTTTCAACTGCAGATACAGACCAAAATTAGCATAAATAACACATCCTCTCTTCAACCTGATGTACATTCACAACTTCACTACGAGAGACTTCTAGGAAGGAAAGACGAGAGGGTGGGAAATTACCGCAGACAAAACAACCTGGTTCATGACACATCTTAACATCTGCTGTAGCAATTACACCAAGTTATTGAGAGATTTTGCTGCTCTCCCTTCCACTACTGTGATACAATTAACACATTGTCATTATTTATTTAATTATCCTCCGGATAGGATTCTGGCACAACATAACAAGTGAGAGAGAAGGAGCTCAGGCATGACATTTACAATATAGAGAAAAATCTATTTTCAAGTGTCAGTTTGTCTATTTATTTTTCATATTGCAAGCCTAATGCCCAATATAAAACTTACTAGGGATTTCTTAATTCAAAATAAGTAATGCCTATTATTTGCCATAACACAAAGGGGTGAATTTATTGTAGGACAAATAGACTGTGCAGTTTCACTCTGCAATTGCAGTTGCTCTAGAGCAGCGGTCTCCAAACTATGGCCCTTCAGTTTTTCAGGAACTACAATTCCTATTATGCCTAGTCATGTCTGTGAATGTCAGAGTTTTACAATGCCTCATGGAACATGTAGTTCCACAACAGCTGGAGGGCCGTAGTTTGGAGATCCCTGCTCTAGAATATAGTAAATGAGGGGAAGCTCTGCTGACTTCAAACATCCAATCATGTGCAAGGAAATTTTTTTTTTTTGTGATTGGGTATTCCTTGCAAAGTGAAACTCCATCTCATTTACTAAGCTGTACAACATCTGTACTTGCAGAGTGCAACTGCACTTGTAAAGTGCACAGTGTATTTGCCTTTAGTGAATCCACCACAATATTTGAATCTAACATAAGACAATTGTATTGGTTCTCATATCTGGTTCTCCATTTTTGTATGCACTTTACACAAATGGTCCATGGTTATACAGTAAATGTCACGATCCCCCTGGCTACTAGGGTGCATTAACCTCCCTGGCGGTATGATTATTTCAGATTGTTACAATTATTTTGCATGACAATTTGGCGTTTTATATTGTAGGCCTGTAATTCTTAGGAATAACTCACTTAAATCTGTCCAAACAAGAGTCTAGCAGACATCCTGGGTATTATAAGTTTTGAAACACAAAATAATAAATTATAATATAATAAATAACTATAAATAATTAGAACAAATAATAATATAATAATAATTAAAATTATTCAATAATGTAATCAAATCCTAAACACTGAAATTTGCTCAGTTGCAGAATTGTCGCCGTCATTACTTTCAGCGTTTGATGACAGATTTCCCCACAAATTAATATCGCTCAATTCTGCTAGTGATTCTAATTTAATATCACTGTTTTCTAACTGGTCTAAAACCACTTTTGATGTAAAGGAATGGTTTTGGTTGCTATGGACAATCTTCAGTTTCCAGGCAGAAAGAACAGTATTTATAATAAAAAACTGCATGCAGGGCACTGAACAAACCACTAGGGACAAAAGGGATGTGACATAAATTGATACAGTAATGTAATCTGTAAGATTACAGTGTACTGTATATGTATTGTGTGTTTTACTTTTTGAATTTGGCGCCGTGGCTTGGCTCTGTGATAGACCTGGTGGAGGACGGCTTGCACACAGAGCGGGGAGGACATCGCAGGATCCTAGGGACAAGGTAAGTTTGCTGTACCTGTATCCTGCGATGCGATCCCCAGTGTGGCTCGGGGTTACCACTTTTGGTGCTGAAAATCCACCCCGAGCCACACTCGGAAATACCATCAGGGAGGTTAAAGAAGGCATGGCTCCATTATTTACTTTATTTTTAATAAACTGGTGGTACAATATAAGAAATAGAGGGGCCACAGTTGATGAGGTTAAAAAAAAATCATGCCATCATGTAGCAAAACACCTGAGCTCACTATGCACAGAAAAAGAAGTACAATGTCAAGAGAAAGTTAAGTATTAAAAAATAAATACATTTATTAGAGTTTTATTGTTCGATTTAAAACTGTCATCTGTAAAGATACCAAAAATTAATATTTTCACTAGCCTTGTGCACAATGGAAAATTTTGTTTAGTTTTAGCTCGTTGTCATTCGTAAAATACATAATACATAATTTTGTTCAGTTATATTCGTTATGTTACGTTAATTCGTTATTCCTGTAGAGTGTCGATATTGGTTCATATGATATGAATCTCGAATTATGTTGAATTCATTAGTTAGTATCCACTATAATTTCTTTTGTATTAGTTGAAATTCGATATGCATGTATATACAGTGGGGACGGAAAGTATTCAGACCCCCTTAAATTTTTCACTCTTTGTTTTATTGCAACCAATTGTTAAATCATTTAAGTTCATTTTTTTCCTCATTAATGTACACACAGCACCCCATATTGACAGAAAAACACAGAATTGTTGACATTTTTGCAGATTTATTAAAAAATAAAAACTGAGACCTAGGCCCTATTGACGGAGAAACATGGGAGATGTGTCTACCCCACTGGTATCAGTCTCAACATCACATAAATTGTCGCATCTATTCTTATTGCAGAGAGTTTATAGGACACCGACTAAACTGCACAAATGGGGGCTCCGGGACTTCCCAATATGTCCAAAATGTGGTAGACAGGAAGGAGATTTACTACACATAATGTGGAAATGTCCAAAAATATTCCGATACTGGCAATATGTTCTGTCCACTATCTCTCAGGTATTTCAATATCCAATTCTTGCCCAGTTGTTTGCCTCCTCGGTGCCTTGGAGATACCCTCACTCTCACCAAATGGCCACACGGCAGTATCGCGTTTAGTATACCTAGCACGCAAGGCGATTGTGAGGCTTTGGATAACCCTGAGGGTACGGGGGAACGATGGATAGTATTAGTAAATAATATGTTAATACGGGAAAAATTACCTACCAACATAGAAATGTCCTTAAGAAATTCTATTCAATGTGGCTACCTTGGCTGGACACTCGGGCTGGGTCCAACCCAACTAGTTAAAGATAGACTATTGCAGGTGTAACCGATTAGTAAAGGGAGGAATTGCCAGGATGATTGTGTAAATCATCGTTCTCAAAATAATAGCTCATAGAGGAATCATGGTGAACAATCACAAATGCATAGGGAGAGAGTAATGTTACATTATCTTGCTCTCTATCTAAGTGTGGATTGCTGTTATTAAATCCCATACATATCTGGTTATTGTTATAAGTGCAAGTTTTATAGTACTCCTTATGATTCAGGACACGAAGTCTAGATTGTTGTTGATTGGAATTGGAAAATTATACAATATTGTCATAATAATAATTGGTATTGTATATATACAGCCAGCTGACCTAATATGTAAATCCATATGTTACACAATATATGATACCTGATATAACTACTCTATTGGAATTTTTTGGCTGAAATGACACTGTTTGAATGTATTGTTGATTGGTTTTTCAATAAACTTTTATCTGATTAAAAAAAAAAAAGAAAAACTGAAATATCACATGGTCCTAAGTATTCAGTCCCTTTGCTCAGTACTTAGTAGAAGCACCCTTTTGATCTAATACAGCCATGAGTCTTTTTGTGAAAGATGCAACAAGTTTTTCACACTTGGATTTGGGGATCCTCTGCCATTCCTCCTTGCAGATCCTCTCCAGTTCTGTCAGGTTGGATAGTAAACATTGGTGGACAGCCATTTTTAGGTCTCTCCAGAGATGCTCAATTGGGTTTAAGTCAGGGCTCTGACTGGGCCATTCAAGAACAGTCACTGAGTTGTTGTGAAGCCACTCCTTCGTTATTTTAACTGTGTGCTTAGGGTCATTGTCTTGTTGGAAGGTAAACCTTCGGCCCAGTCTGAGGTCCTGAGCACTCTGGAGAAGGTTTTCGTCCAGGATATCCCTGTACTTGGCTGCATTCATCTTTCCCTCAAATGCAACCAGTTGTCCTGTCCCTGCAGCTGAAAAACACCCCCACAGCATGATGCTGCCACCCCCATTCTTCACTGTTGAAACTGTATTGGACAGGTGATGAGCAGTGCCTGGTTTTCTCCACACATACCACTTAGAATTAAGGCCAAAAAGTTCTATCTTTGTCTCATCAGACCAGAGAATCTTATTTCTCACCATCCTGGAGTCCTTCAGGTGTTTTGTAGCAAACTTCATGCGGGCTTTCATGTGTCTTGCACTGAGGAGAGGCTTCCGTCGGGCCACTCTGCCATAAAGCCCCGACTGGTGGAGGGCTGCAGTGATGGTTGACTTTCTACAACTTTCTCCCATCTCCTGACTGCATCTCTGGAGCTCAGCCACAGTGATCTTTGGGTTCTTCTTTACCTCTCTCACCAAGGCTCTTCTCCCCCGATAGCTCAGTTTGGCCGGACGGCCAGCTCTAGGAAGGGTTCTGGCTGTCCCAAACGTCTCCCATTTAAGAATTATGGAGGCCACTGTGCTCTTAGGAACCTTAAATGCAGCAGAAATTTTTTGTAACCTTGGCCAGATCTGTGCCTTGCCACAATTCTGTCTCTGAGCTCTTCAGGCAGTTCCTTTGACCTCATGATTCTCATTTGCTCTGACATGCACTGTGAGCTGTAAGGTCTTATATAGACAGGTGTGTGGCTTTCCTAATCAAGTCCAATCAGTATAATCAAACACAGCTGGACTCAAATGAAGGTGTAGAACCATCTCAAGGATGATCAGAAGAAATGGACAGCACCTGAGTTAAATATTTGAGTGTCACAGCAAAGGGTCTGAATACTTAGGACCATGTGATATTTCAGTTTTTCTTTTTTAATAAATCTGCAAAAATGTCAACAATTCTGTGTTCTTCTGTCAATATGGGGTGCTGTGTGTACAATAATGAGGAAAAAATGAACCTAAATGATTTTAGCAAATGGCTACAATATAACAAAGAGCGAAAAATTTAAGGGTGTCTAAATACTTTCCGTCCCCACTGTATATTCATGATAATGATTCATAGTTTGGAAAGTCGTTTGTTTATTAAATCTATTAACACACCCAATGACAATATCTCTTCTCCTCTGCTCAAATACAATACAACACCCTTCTCACTCAGTTCTCAGTTAAGCACTTTGCCAGTAATCCAACCTCCAGCACAAAATTAATCAGCTGATTGGACTGTAAGATTTACTTTGAGTTGACCTTTTGTTTCATTAGATCTTTAACGAATTACCGAATCATGTCAAATTAATTCGTTACATTCACTATCATTTCTTTTATATTAGGTGAAATTCATTAATTTTTTATTCGGACATTCGGATGATTCCAAATGTCCGAAAGAATCAAAATTCGGCTGAATTTCGTTACGAAACGAATTGCACATGTCTAATTTTAACATTTTTACCAGCATATAATAAAATTCATGAATAAAGTGTATATTAAGATGTGTACCATGTACCAAATAAAGCTGGACATCCTTAAAAAGCAACATAAAATTGTTCATGTAGCCATATTAGTCATACAGTTATTGTCAAGTTAATCGATGCATAGAGAAGCTGCTAAGTATAGTTACAGCATCTAGACTTCAGTTACTTCAATGTCAATATTTGTTAGCATGGAAACATGGAAGTATTCCACATGAAAAGCACAGCCAAAGGACTTGCCTTTGTTAACAGTATTAATAATAATCAAAACCAAGTATTCTTTTTTTACTTCTCTTTTTTTTCCTCTTCTATCCCTTCCTACATTTTTCATCTTTATTATATTATATTCATTATTATGTTATTACGGTTGAGATAAAAGAAGAGGCTCTACCACAAAAATTACCAAAATACCAATATATATATATAAGGTGTGGTGCATGGTCTGAGCACTGACAGGCTGACCCCCCACCCCTTCAACCTCTGCAGCAATGCTGGCAGCACTCATACATCTATTTCCCAAAGATAATCTCTGGATATGATGCTTAGCACGTGCACTCAACTTCTTTGGTTGACCATGGCGAGGCCTGTTCTGAGTGGAACCTGTCCTGTTATACCACTGTATGGTCTTGGCCACCATGCTGCAGCCCAGTTTCAGGGTCTTGGCAATCTTCTTATAGCCTAGGCCATCCTTATGTAGAGCAACAATTTTTTTTTTCAGATCCTCAGAGAGTTCTTTGCCATAAGGTGCCATGTTGAACTTCCAGTGACCAGTATGAGACAGTGAGAGTGATAACACCAAATGTAACGCACCTGCTCCCCATTCACACCTGAGACCTTGTAACACTAACAAGTCACATGAAACTGGGGAGGGAAAAGGGCTAATTGGACCCAATTTGTACTCACTGTTGTCTCCAGCGTTTTAGACATGAATGGCTGTGTGTTGAGTTATTTTGAGGAGATAACAAATTTACACTGTTGTACAAGCTGTACACTCACTACTTTACATTGTAGCAAAGCATAATTTCTTCAGAGTTGTCACATGCAAAGATATAATAAAATATTTACAAAAATGTGAGGGGTGTACGCACTTTTGTGAGACACTGTAAATAAAGACAGCAACTCTCCATCTCCCGCCAGTGATAGACTATTGAAGAAGGAAAAGCACTAGGAGATGCAAGAGTACAATGTATTTTCCTGAGATGTAATTATTATTACAAAATTATTTTCTCAAAACAGTTCCATATCTGGGCTTGGCTGACCCACCTTAATATTTTCAGCAGGAAGAGTGATTAAGGAAATACCTGTCATCCATAATGATGTGTCACCTTCTGCAATAGTCATATTATAGTGGAGTGTCTGAAAAAATACAGCCACCTACAGAGAAAATAGCTTTGAAGAAATGTGTTATGCCTGACATGCATATCGTAATTTTGCTTTGCTGCCATACACAGGTTTACCAGCAAAGGATTCCTCACATGGCTTTTATTTATATTGATAGTAGAAGGTAATAACTCTGATTGATGCCATAAGCACAAGAAAACTGAAGCTCATTATGACTCAAACCATAACGTTCCATGACAAGACCAGTAATAGCATCCTCAGTACTATTTGCCATAATTTCTATATGTATGACAGGGCAAATACCTGAGGTCACTTGACTTGGGCATAATATTCCTTTGGTGTTGTGATGTACTATTTTAATTATTAACATATAGCTTTGGTTTGTAGTTCTAAAGTCTAAAATCCAACTACTGAATTTGTCAAGTAAATAGTGCTCATTGAAGAAAACAAGTTTTATGTGGGCAACGGTGGATAATTGAAGAAAATTTACACTATTTTGGAGCAAGCATTCTCAACACCTTCAAGCTGGGTATACATTAGAAGTTATTTTGTTGCATATTTTTTGTTCCAAGAATGTTGTAAGAACAGTTGTTTGTTTTTGTAATCATTAGTGGAGTCAAATCGATGTATGTTTTCACTCGAAGTGATGATAAAGTTCAAAAGGGCAAGATGGAAACTTTTTCTTGAATGTGCAAATTTTTAACAGTGTATGTGGTTTTCATTCAGTAAAGTCCATTCATTTCCAGATTGATTGTTAAAAGCAAGCAATATCTAACTACTTTCAAACAACATTTGAATGTACTGAGAAATTCCATGCTAATTTTCCTACACATTTTTTCATTTGCAATTCTACTAGTGTAAGAAAATCAGTCTCAGTGTTGCCGCCTCTTGGGGCAAAGACTGCCAAAAGTGGTTCTTTGTACTATAGAGAGCTTTAGTAGGTACTATATAAATATGGGAAATACATAAATAACTAGGTTTTCCTTTTAATGATGATTGTTGATTTTTCAAAATGAATGACTTTACACTCTTGTAAAACCACAAATAACAAGCAATAAAACACATGATTAAAGGCCGTATAAGAGTTTATACACTTTTTACTTTTAATTGGCTGGGATATATAAATTGTATGTGAAGGGCCATCCTTCTACGTGGAAAGCCAGAAGTTGAAGAAAGTAGACCAAACTAAAGGAATTAGAAGTTTTCAGTTTGTTTTAAAGTATCTCAGGTGCATCCTGTTGCTATCCGACAGGATGGATTAGTATAGGAAAGCACAATTTTTGTAAGAAGGAATGATGACAATCAAAAGCAAACACACTATTATGTGATACCTAAATATCACTCACTCGTAGCAGGTGAAGAACTGAAGAGGATGTTGTGATGATTTTGAGGTAAGTTCGCATATGTGGCTGGTGATAGTAGTTCTTTTTCAGCCAAGAGCCCTAGAGAAAAAAAAGAAAATCATATTTTGTTCTAAGGTACACTTATGCAATCACTAATTTAAAGAGCCACTGACACCTTGACAACGAAGGACAAATTGACAGTGTCTCTGCAAAGGGACCCCCTGACCCAGTTATACTACCTTGCCAGTGTTTCCTCATAGCTCCTTCCTCCTCCACAGCTGGTTAAACAATACCCCTCAATGTGTAAAAGGCATGGGGTACCATGTGACCCAGTCTCTTGCAACTGTGCTCAATTTAAAAAAGTATATTGCTAGGTCCAAGCACTGTCACATGAAAGAGAAATGGTATCACCAAACCCCACAGTTGCTTCCAGGAAGAGGGAGCTGTGTGGGAGTGCTGACAAGGTTAACATAAAGGGGATTGGAAGGGCCCCTTTGCAAACAGTGACACTTTGCTTTGCATTGGCAAGGTAAATGGATTATTTAATACAGTGCTCCTAACAATGCTGGTTAGTGAAAAGAAAATGTCACTGCATTGATGGTCAGTGGTAAAAAAAAAAAAACGCCTGGAGTTATTGGTCATTGGAAGGAAAGTGCATGTGTGCACTGCTATGGGGTAAATCCGCTGCTGGTGCCTTTACTTCATGTTGTATCATAAATATTTGTGTAACATGAAAGATGATCTTAAAAAGGCAAAGATGTTTCTATTACAAATTATGTGAGCAGACTGCAGTTTCTCTTTAAGTAAATGAATGTGATGAAAATTCACTTTGCAAACAAAAAACAATGCAAGCAAAAAAAAATGGATTTTCATCTGCACATAGTTAAATGATTGAAGTCCACACAACTGTACCTCATTCGCCAAGCTAAGTTAAACTTTCCTTGCAAAGTGAACATGCTGTACTCCTTTAGTAAACCGGCCACATTGTTTCTATAGTAAAAGCACATTGGGAGGTTGTGAGTGTCTTTTATTTGGCCTTAGACCACAGCCAGATGTTATAATCTTAATGAGTCCCTCCATTGTAGAGATAACACACCACCTATTTTTACTGAAGTTGGTACATGACTATAAACCATTTACAATATATTGTAAAAACATTCTTGACTGGCATTGGCATTCCTTAGCAGTGTGAAGTGTTAAACTCAGCATTTTATTAACTAATCAACTAAAATAAACTTTACTAGGCCACACAACAAAAGCATAGTTCGTTTCTTTGCAGGTTTGTTCACATATTTTAGATCCATTCATGCAACTCTGTATTTGCCAGTTTCTGTTTTCTTTTTTTTTTCAGTCTTACCAGCCATTTTTTAAAATAATTTAGTCTTTAGTCAGACAGCAATGAAACCTTGTCAGATGGCAGAACTTTTCCCTATTATATTAAAAAAAATTGCTTTGGTTCTTGTACGGAAATAAACATTTTCTACTTCCTCAATCTCACCAGCAAAAAAATAAAAAAAAGGCTGTAACCTTTTTCTGCTCAGTCCAAAATAATTTTGGCCTTCATATTAAACATCAAAATGTATTATTAGTCGTGTACTGTTACTGGACCAGTACCAATCATATTCCTATTTGTTGTGGAGGTTTACCCTTTGATTTGCATTTTATTTTCTAGTGATATTACATAAAAAAATAAGAAAAAAAATTGTCTTCTATGCTTTTAAATTTACATTTTGAAAAATCACAGTTTGTAAACATGTACTTTGATATCCTTGTTATGCAATGTTCACAATTTTGGCCTAAACCTTTTCTGATTTCACAGTTCAGTAAAATGCTTTGTGCCAATGAAACAAATCACAGCGCTTGTACTGCTATTTAGTAAGATGATACATATGTTTATACTCAAGTATGGATTTTCTGAAATATTTCAACATTTAGCCATTTTAGCAATGAAGACAAAGTGGAAAGGAGACTGAAGTTATATTTATTAAACTGAAGACTTACCTTTTTATTTAGCTCTGAACAGAGTAGTGAATGGTTTTAACATCTGCATGTCTGTTTTTAAAGCTATATTTGTTCTCTTTTAAAAATGTTTTCCTTCCCGTCTTCTTTGTCAGAGCGGGAAGTGAAGGAAAATTTCTCCACGAGATGCATTCCAGGCAGACATAGACAGCATTAATCCAAATCTTCTAGTAGCCTCCATCAGGATTTTGTTGCTGCTATTCATATTAGGGCGATGCCCCTTCTTTTCCTATCCAGCTGACAAGTGTCAGACAGAACAGGAAGGGAAAAGAAATATCTTAAAGTGGATGTAAACCCTCCCTTATACCCAGTGAAGTGAACAGCCTCAGATGATACACAAACATGAAACAAACCTTCCTACATAAGTTTTACATGCATATCTGCTGTCTTCAGCTTTCTATACAATTTAGAACGTGAACATCATGTTAGAATTTTCACTTCCTCTTTCAGGAGTGGGAGGGGAGTCTGGGCATACAATGTGTGAGAGCTCATTGGAGGAAAGGCACACCCCCCCTTAACATAGGCAGAGGAAGAAAGAAACATGCAGAGGAACGGAGTATCAGAAAGACATGGGACCCAGTGCTTTGGAGAGAGATAAGTAAACACTACATATATATGCACCCAGGTCAAATTTCATGAATTGGGTTTACATCCACTCTAAACAGGACCTTACAGAAGTTGTAACCCTTCGCTACTATATCCAAAGCAGTGGACAATCCGAGACAAATAAAAACTTTGACTCACATTTCTACAATTACCCATATTTGAAGCACACATTTTGGCTGGAGTTGGACTTAAAGTAAAGGATGAAGGCTTTTTACCTTCATTGGCTCCCCCTGCTGTCAATCACAGCCAGTGAGCCAATGAGGACAGAGCAGGAGACAGGGCTGAGCCTCCTTTGGGGGGCTTATGGAGCACTTAGAGAACAGGAGGAGCCAGGAGTGATGGCAGGGGCACCCTAGAATAGGAGAATTGGGGCTGCTCTGTGCAGGTAAGTATAATAATTTAGCCTTTAATCAGACTTTAAAAATGTAATGCTCAGTGAAACATTATTTACCACTTCTGCCCTGGAAAGATTTGCCCCCTTAATGACCAGAGCATTTTTTACAATTTGGCACTGCACTGCTCTAACTGGTAATTGCGCGGTCATGCAATGCTGTACCCAAACAAAATTTGTGTCCCTCTTTTCCCACAAATAGAGCTTTCTTTTGTTGGTATTTGATCAACTCGTTTTTTTTATTTTTTGAGATATAAACAAAAAAGACAGAAAATTAAGAAAAAAATGATATTTTCTACTTTTTGTTATAAAAAAAATACAATTAACTCAATTTTAGTCATACATTTAGGGCAAAATGTATTCAGCCACATGTCTTGGGTAAAAAAAAAAAAAGTTCAATAAAGCGTATATTTATTGGTTTGAGCAAAAGTTATAGCGTCTACAAACTAGGGTGCATTTTCTGGAATTTACGCAGCTTTTAGTTTATGACTGCCTATCTCATTTCTTGAGGTGCTATAATGGAAGGGCAGTATAACCCCCCCAAATGACCCCATTTTGGAAAGTAGGCACCCCAAGGAATTTGCTGAGAGGCATGTTGAGCATATTGAATATTTTATTTTTTGTCACAAGTCATTGAAAAATGACAAAAAATAATTTTTTACACAAAGTTGTCACTGAAATTATATAGTGCTCACACATGCCATGGGTATATGTGAAATTACACCCCAAAATACATTCTGCTGTGAGGATACCACATGTGTAAGACTTTTTTGTAGTCTAGCCACGTACAGGACCCAGGAAACCAAGCACTGCCTTCAGGCTTTTAAGAGCGTAAAATTTTTGATTTCCCTCCTCACTACCTATCACAGTTTCGGAGGCCATGAAATGCCCAGATAGCACAACCCTCCCTCAAATTACCCCATTTTGGAAAGTAGACACCCCAAGCTATTTGCTGAGAGGCATGTTGAGTCCGTGGAATATTTTATATTTTGCCACAAGTTTTGGGAAAATTAAAAAAATATATTTTTTTTTTTTTCACAAAGTTGTCACTAAATGATATATTGCTCAAACATGCCATGGGTATATGTGAAATTACAACCCAAAATACATTCTGCTGCTTCTCCTGAGTATGGGGATACCACATGTGTGGGACTTTTTGGCAGTCTAGTCACATACAGGACCCGAAATCTAAGCACCACCTTCAGACTTTCTAAGCAGCAGAATGTATTTGGGATCAAAAAGAAAAAAAAGTGTAATTTTCCTGAAACTTGTGGCAAAGTATAAAATATTCCATGGACTCAACATGCCAGCACATAGCTTGGAGTGTCTTCTTTCCAAAGTGGGGTAATTTGGGGGGGTTGTGCTGTCTTGGCATTTCATGGCCTCAAAACTGTGATAGGTAGTGATGAGTGAAATCAAAAATTTATACCCTTTAGAAATCCTGAAGGCGGTGATTGGATTTCGGGGTCCTGTACGCGGCTAGGCTCCCAAAAAGTCTCACACATGTGGTATCTCCGTACTCATGAGAAGCAGCAGAATGTATTGTGGGGTGTAATTTCACATATACAAATGCCATATGTGAGCAATTTAGTGACAACTTTATGTAAGATTATTTTTTTTTTTAATTTTCCCAAAACATGTGGCAAAATATAAAATATTCCATACACTCAACATGACTATCAACAAATAGCTTGGGGAGTCTACTTTCCAAAAAGGGGGGGTGTTGAACTGTTCTGGCATTTTATTCACAACATTAGAAGCTTATGTCACACATCACCCACTCTTCTAACTACTTGAAGACAAAGCTCTTTCTGCCACTTTTTGTTTACATGAATTGATGGGGAATGAGTACAGCGCTGCACCAAAGATGTTATAGAAATGGTTACACAGTAAGCAGCTAACACGCCTCTTAGACACAGGTTGAAATAACTAAATAGAAAATATATAGTGTAGCGCTATGTGTGTAAATAATATAAGATCTAAAAAGCAGTGAACTAAACTCTAGCCATCCCTTAAGGGCCAGAAAATAAACTGAATACTTCAAAATTACATATAAAATAAGTGAATAAAATCGAAAATACACTGAGTGTTTCAAAATAACATTTAGGATATAGTGATTGTAATAAACCAGTGATAAAGAACAGTGTAGTGAACATAAACAGATCTTAAATAAGTGATAAATCAACCAAAAAAGTCCATGGACGTTGACAGTTGTATTCCTAATGGGAATAGAAAACCACCACCAAGAGTCTCTGAGGGTTGAATAATGAGGAATAAAGCTCCCAAGCTTCCTATAACGTAAAACAAAATGGAAAGCTTCTGGTAGATGGATAGATAGAACACCCGATGAATGGGACGTCTAGATAGGTGGCGGGACCATCACCGGAGCATCAGGGGAGGCTTACCGGAAACAGGTGACTTGAGAAGACCTACGTCTTACAAGTCTAAGCAAGCTTATTTAACCACCAGGACTGGCAAGATGGATCATCAGGTATCCTCAGCTTCAAATGGGGGGAGGGATCTCGTCACAGCTTCAAACGTCCCCAAACGTTCCAACAGGCCAACCAGATGTTTTTAAATACCATGAGAGAAATAAAGCTCACATGGCATGGTATCGTTTTAAAAAACATCAATTTATTAAAATAATAAAAGAGACACTCACATGATAGGAGATCGTAACACAGCTCAAATTAGATCAGTCGCGGTAATCGTGAGGGGTCCACCCAACATGTTTCGGCTAACGAGCCTTCATCTGGGGTGTGGAGCCCCCCACCTCACCGCTATTTAAACCAGAAATTACCCCCACTGGGAGTGTCACAATACCGGAAGTGCACAACTGATGTCACTTCCGGTTATTAGGCTAATGTTGATTAACGTGAATACATGTATAATATAAGAAAAGTACAGTGGGCGGTATTATACCGCTAACACCAATAAGTGAAAAATCAAGATCAGATGTCACATATTATGATAATATACTGGCCAGCTGGTCCGGAAGTGTTTGAAATTTAAACCAAGCCTCATTTTCAATGTGGCCGGATCTCAAAGGTCGAAGCGCCATCGCGCTCCGCCCACCGGACCCGGCCAAATGATATGGCTGTGCGCAGTAGCGGCATTCACAGAAGGAAGTCCGTCTGCACACCAAGCCTCGCTCTCGACTCGCAGATCCCATAGGCCGGAGCTCCGTCACGCTCCGCCCACCGGATCCAACGTCGAGTGTGCGCACATGGCCCGCCCCCGTCAGATGCGGCGCGCATGCGTTCCACATCTAGGACCAAGCCTCTCCCCCACATCGGCGGCACTCATATTTCCTGTATACAGGAAGAAAGGCCCTGATAGGCTGGAGAGGACCGGAACCAGGTCCTAGTACCCTGGCTACGTAAGAAAATGTCAGCAAAGGTGATAATAATGGGAATGATGTTATTATGTCCTGATATCAAAACGACATAGGACTTATGGTAAAACAAATAAAAAATGATAAGTGGGGGGCATCGGCCATGACCGTATATTGGTTAAAATCATTAGATGGATATTATGTGACACTGCCAATGAGGGGCATCCCTTCCATCCTATATAGTACAACACACATAAGGGGGACTGACATGACAATCTTTCCTATAAGGGGGCATCCTCCAGAGTGTACAGATACAAAAAGTACATATATGATATCACAATCTAAAATATATTGATAACCGGAAATCTCACTGACCCTGGTGCAAAATTATAAAATGTATAAAAAAAGTTAATGGTAAAAGAGAAAAATAAAAAAATAAAAAGAATATAAAGGAGATCGTAAGCAAAATAACTATGCCTGGTTAATAAAAGAATTGATGTCCCACTCTACGTTAATACCTTGCGGGAAGTGGGAACCCAATTCGTAGATCCAGTAAGTCTCCAGACAGGAGACCCCCCTAAAAACTTTTTTACATGAAAAAATATTTTTTTTGGCTAGATAATTACTTTGAACTCCACAAAAATATATAAATGTTTTAAAGAAAATTAAAATGGTGGGTGTTGCAATTTTTTTCACACGTATTTGCGCAGCGATTTTTCAAATGCAATTTTTTTGGAAAAAAAAACACTTTTTTTAATGCACTAAAACACACTATATTGCCCAAATGTTTGGTAAAATATAAAAGTTGATCTTATGCCAAGTACATAGATACTAAACACGACATGCTTTAAAATTGCGCACAACCGTGCAGCGGTGACAAACTACATACATTTTTTAAAGCTTTTAAAAGCCCTTACAGGTTACCACTTTCTATTTACAGAGGAGGTCTACTGCTAGAGTTCTGTAAAAAGCTGCGCTCAGAAAAAAAACAAACAGTCTATGCAAATGACATCAAGGAGATTTTAAAGTCCTTTCAAAGTAAAAACACCACCACCGTGTACTTCTAAGCAGTAGTGACAATCCACCGTAGTAGTTAAGCCTGCTTACCAGATGGCAAGCATAAAAGGGCAGGTGGCTATAGCCCAGCCAAGGCCTTTTAGCTTGCTTGCACTCCCGGTGTTCATGTGGGGGGTAAATCTCCAGGCTCGCTTGCGCTGTCACATATCACCATTCAACACGAGAACCACGGATAACCCAAAAGGAAGAAGAACTCACCATAGTATAAAATCCAGACCCACATAGGTCAAAAGTGTGTGTGCTGATCGACAGCTTAGGGATGCATTCCTCTGTCTGCCAAATCTCAGAGATTCACAATGGACAACAGCTCCCAGCAGATCTGGATGGACGAGTAAGCATGGACGCTCATCTGCAGCTGATAAAATGGATTCCTCTACACCTTTCTTGAAGGGCTCGAGCCCACACGGTGGTGGTGTTTTTACTTTGAAAGGACTTGAAAATCTCCTTGATGTCATTTGCATAGACTGTTTTTTTCTGAGCGCAGCTTTTTACAGGACTATTTATTTTGGTGTAATCGCACTATATGCTGCTGCTGTTTCGTATTTTCTGGTCAAGCGCGGTTCTCTCCATTTATCTACTGCTAGAGTTACTGCCCTCGATCTGATACCTCACATGCATGGTGCAATTGCTGTTTACATATGACATGAGACCAACGCTTGCATTCGCTTTGACACGCAAGCACAGGGGGAAGGGGCTGCTTTATTTTTTATTATTGTTTTATTATTGTTTATTTTGCTTTTTTATTTTATTCTTACACTGTTCCTTTCATTTTTTTTTTTTTTTATCATTTTTATTGTTATCATAGGGAATGTCCCCTATGATAGCAATAGGTAGTGACAGGTACTCTTTTTTGAAAAAAATGGGGTCTGTTAAACTAGATCTCTCATCTGCCCTCAAAGCATCTGACCACATCAAGCTTTCCCAAATTTCTTAATGGTGCTGTTTATAGTCATGAAATGCTCGTAGCTTCCGGTTTCTTAGGCCATAGAGAGGATTGGAGCTATTCTAGTCTCTGATCAGCTGTATGGTCAGCTGGCGGAACCACCAGCTGCATTCTCGGGTTCCCTGGTGGGACAGGAGAGCCTGAGAAAACCATGGGAACGTTCCCTCCCACTGCTTGTAAAAGCAGTCTAGCAGCAAATTAGCTTTTACATGAAAGCCGACCACCAGCTGAAAAGAACAATAACTAGGTGATACCTAAACCCGCAGGCATCATTCCGGTATAACCACTCAAAGTCCAGCAACTTACCAGTATGTTGCTGGTCCTTGTTGGGCATATATTGTAATGTTTTTTTATATGCAGCCTGTGGGCTGAATGGAAAAAAAGAGATTGATCGGTGGTATGTCACCATTGGAATACCGCCCTGCATCCACCCACTTCTAATGATTGGCATACATGCACAATTTTTTTTTAACTGTGGTGGTGAAATCACCTCCTACAGTGCTGGAGTCGCTGATTTATGTATCATGAGAGCAAATCCTGTTGCTGTCAAAATATATCAGTGCAGCTGAATGGTGTACCTGAAAAGCAAACAATGGTAACAATAAAACATTAACTCAATAAAACAACTTTTTTTATTGCAATCTGTGCCCAAAAAGAGTAAAAAACATATCCTGAAGCATGGGGGCAATCCGCCCCTAATGTTAGGGGCAAATCGCCCCTCCACCCCTACCCCCATGCTTCGGCATATATGCTCTTTTTTTGTGGTGGTGAAATCACCTCCTACAGCGCAGGAGTCATGATTTACGTATCGTGAGAGCAAACGCTGTTGCTGTCAAGATAAATAAATCAGTGCAGAGCAGAACAATAGAGAGAGAACAATAGAGAGAGAACGACAATAAAAATACAACTATTTTTGGCTTTCTCATTATATATATATATATATATATATATATATATATATATATATATATTTAATTTACTTTTTTTTCTACACTTTTGTTACTGTAACTGTAAAGGTTCCAGGTCCAGGTCTCTGAAAATGTGATGGCATCTTTCCAGACCCTGTGTTAGTGTGCCCTAGGACTGTACAGTGCTGTACCCTATGCTAATACTACATGAGTGTCTGGTAGCGACGGAAACATTCACAGATGCAGAGAACAGGTTGGTCAGGACAGGAGGGACAATAATAGTGGGTGTCACTCCTATATCAGCATTTCCTATAGACATTCTATCTTCTTTTGGGCACTCGTTGAGTAGGGGTACCTGGGAGTACATCTGGAAAATGCCTCTCATGCCGGCTTACTGCATTTACATTGTGAAGTTGGGGCACAGCACCATCTGGAAACATAAGAGCTGTGATGATCTTTTCCTGAAATTTAGGAAGGATCCAGTTCATCCTGATGCTTTGTATAGCACATAAGCGTTCAGCAGAGCCAATTGAAATAGATATGCAGACGCTTTTTTATACCAGCATCTGGCTTTACAGGCAATTAAGAGGGGCTTCTCAACACCACCAGTCATCGTTGCAATTTGAACTGTCGTATCTGCGTGAAGGGAGGACAGAATGAAAACATTTTGTGTGTCCCTCCACTTCACTGTGAGCAAATTATTCAATTTCAAGCAGGCTCTCTCCCCCGTCTAAGTCAGGAATCTACAAGCCACTGGGGGAAGCCCCGGTGATTAGATCGCACGGTGCCACATGAGCCAATTCCACAATCAAAAAGGTGACTAAAAAATGGCACTCTTGTATAATAATTGTCCACATACAAGTGGTACCCCTTTCCAAATAAGGGTGTCACCAAGTCCCAAACAACCTTGCCAGCACACCCTATGTAGTCTGGTTAGTTGGGGGGCTCCAGGTGACTGTCTTTTCCCTCGTAAACCATAAAACTACATGTGTAGCCTGTGGCCCTGTCAAAGAGCTTATACAACTTGACCCCATATCTGGCACACTTGCTGGGGAGAAACTGTTTGAAAGACAAGCAGACAAAAAACTTAATCAGGGACTCATCAATGCAGACAACTTGATTGGAAATAAACAAGGCTGCAAACTGTTGGTTGAAGTGGTTTACGAGAGGCCAAATTTTTTGGAGCCAATCAAATCCAGGGTTACCCCAAGGACAACATAGTTCATTGTCGTTGAAGTGCATGAACCGCAAGATCTGCCCGTATCGTGTCCTGACCATAGAAGCAAAGAACACGGGGATATGATGAATTTGGTCAGTGGACCAATATGACCGCAACTCACTCTTTTTAGTTATGCCCATGAGGAGGGATAGGCCCAGAAAGGTCTTAAATTTGGAAACTATAATAGGTTTCCATTCTCTGGAATTCCAGCATACAAATTGTTTGGTCCACAATAGATCTATAGAGATCTTCCATGAAAACACCGGGCGCAAGCAACGTACAGGTAGGTCGATTCGTGCAGCACTGCCAACCTGCCGCAGTAAATGTACGTAAACTGGTCGGCAAGTGGTTAAAGTTCTCTCTAGACAGGAAGTGAGGACATACAGTATCTCCAGGGGACATGAAAATTGTTTAAAACTCAACAAAATTACTAGCTATAGAACATAATTTTTTCACCATTGGGAAACTTTCCCTTACTATCCTATCCTAACACCCATCGACCCCAGTGTAGATGCAGTCAGCAGCAATACAAATTGGATGAAGTTGGTGCCGGCTGGCAATTATATATATATATATATATATATATATATATATATATATATATATATATATATATATATATATATATATATATATATATATATATATATATATATATATATATATATATATATATATATATATATATATATATACCCAAACACTACCCATATAAGCTTTCTATTTTTAAAATATTTTTAAATCCGTAATGCCGCGTACACACAGGCGGAATTTCCATCGGAAAAATCTTGGATGGTTTTTCCGACGGAATGCCGCTCAAGCCTGGCTTGCATACACATGGTCATAAAAAAGTTTGCTGAACTTTTGACCGTCAATGTATAACACTATGACGAGCCATGAAAATTAAGTTCAATGCATCCGAGCATGCGTTGAATTGTTTCCGAGCATGTGTAGGAATTTTGCGCGTCGGAATTGGTGCAGACGATCTGAATTTCCGATCTGAACTTTTTCCGACCGAAAAATTGAGAACATGCTCTCAATCTTTTGCTGGCTGGAATTCCACCAGCAAAAGTCGAATGGAGCATACACATGGTTGCATTTTAGGAAGCTCTCATCGGACTTTTTCTGGTGTAATTTCCGCTCGTGTGTATGGGGCATAACTTTCATTCAAACTATACCTGTTGCTATAGGACGACAATACTCCCTGTCTTCCAATTGTGCCTTTTCACTCTATCACACATTCTCCTAAATGACACAAACAATACTCTAAAACTCAGTGCTGACACACAACACCTAGGTATGTTTCACTGTTGTAACCATAAGGAAACCTAACCTCAGAATAGCTATACAGCCATGTCAGAGTACATAAATATAGCCAGAAAGTGGCCACAAAGGTTCTGCAAAAAATTAGCAGCTCTGCCATAAGAAAGTATGAAATAAATCCAAAAACAAATATTTTATTTAGAAAAATTGCAATTATTTATGTTACAAAGTGCTTTAACAAGCAACATTATTCAGTTAGGATTTACCCACTCTAATATTTTGCTTTCTTTATAGTAGATGCTGATCATAGGCTGTAGTATCATAAACGTGACTTTAAAAAGCTTCATCAATGGCAGTAGTAAAAGAGATAAAATAGTTTATCAACAAACATAGAAAATTGCAGTAATCATTTCCCTCATCTCATGCAAGAGAAACTTTTACTCCCTCTAATTTTGGGTTGTTCCTTTCTGCACAGCTGGAAGCTGGTTTAAGCTATGGAGTGTTGAAATCACGTCATGTGTATTTCATCAGAGAACCAGAGAAAGTCTATTCATGGAAGGCAGTAATTCTACTCAAAGGCTTAAAAATGAAGATGTACTACTCTACAGATAATGCACAATGACTGCCAGTCTCCCTTAATTTACCTTAGCAGAGGACCATATTTTTGACGCATGATCAATTTCAAAGTGAAGAATCATATTGAGCAGATCTGCAAAATATTAACTAAAACCCACTACCAAATAAAGCATTCGAAAGATGAAAACGCAACATAAAATTGACAGCCTGTCAGAAGATGCTAATAAGCTTGTGGCATTACAGGAGATTTACAGGTATAATAGAATCTGTGAATTCTCTTGAGTTTGGGTTCATATGGAGTCAATTGCATTATGAACAGTTTAAGAATGTGTGCCTCTTAGGAGGTGCTGTTTTATCTGAAGTGTTTAAAGAGTGAGTGGAGGTGCTTTACTAGTATGGTGCAGTTCTGAAGATTGATAGGCTTAGGATGAAAGGTGTTCTCTCAATGCCATGTACATTTAATTAGACTTGCTTCTTGAGTTTCGATTACTGCTAAGAACATCAAGAAGCATTGTTTCCAAGTACAACCCTCTGTGCAGTACATTAATATTATGTCATTTACAAAGTTCAAAAAAGTCTATAAATATGTATACCTTATTTGTATGTGTCTGCTTACAAGAATAACAAGACTTGACAAGTGATAGTCTACTTATGTCCAACATATATTGATCAGATTGTCATATTAAACAATTGCTTCAATATATGCATTAAATGAGGCAGGTATTGATTTTTTTTCTTCTTGTTCAAATATTTTATTGAAGGAAGAACAGCGAATATGATAAACTGTACATAGCTTAGGCAAACCATAGGAACAAGGATGTTACAGAAAGACAACAAAACCGCTTCTCAGATGCAATAACAAAGTGGATATAAAATTGTCAGATGACCATGATGCATAATAAAGTTATTGCAGACAAGATAAGACATGTCCACCCAGTTAAATCAAACTGTTGAGCATTGAAGGGTCAGATGACCCAGAGGATACAGGGTTATAGCAGAGGTGCCTAAAGGTGAGTGGCTTCTGGAGGTACAGCAAGCAAATAGTAGTGAGACTGGGTTATCTCATGGATCTATCTCCACAAACTCGGTAATCTAATGGAGACCTAGACTTGTGTATCAGGAGGGTCTTTCAGTACTAATATAATGAGAGATGGGCATCTGATGTTGGAGGAAGCCCACAAGATGTGTGAGGAAAAAGAGAAAAGAAAGAGAATAGCAACAAAGGACAAGACAAGAAAATAGCAGGGGAGGACAGGGGAGCAGAGGGGAACCCCAGAAGGAAGGGAAATTGGAAATTCTAGAGACGTTTGCCAACATGCAAGTCAAGGGGATAATAGCGTCTCATCAAAGTCAGCTGGTAGATAATGGTTCACTCATGGTTTCCACAAAAATTAATCGTTACTCACCCTATCCATGAGGACTGCCTCGGCTTTGGCATGTATCATTGCCCTGGTAACTCTGTGTTTAGTTTCAAGGACACTCAAGTTAGGGAGGTTCCCAAGCCTTTGCAATGGTTTGCTTCACTGCAGTTGTGACCTGCAAGAGTAATTTAAAGGTATTGATTTTTTTTGTACTAGATTGATCACATATAATTGATAGCTTAGACATTTCAGATTGTTTTATAGTGCAGGGGCAATCAATTGACTTTGAAAACAATAATTGTGTGTTTACCTTTTCCCACAATCTTATATTTAAAATTTGTAAAATGTATGTTATTAAAAAGTGACTTTATTGGTGAAAGCAAATTTAATGTGTTTTCCATAAGACCAGACCTTTTCTGGCACTTTTTGTTTGCATGTAACAATCAGTATTTATATTTCTTTACAGCAGATGTCCTATAGAATAAATTGTTTGGTTTTACGTTTTTTTTTTTTATGTCACATGGTATTTGCATAGTGGTTTTTCAAATGCATTTTTTTGAAAAAATACACTTTTTTTAATTCTAATGCAGAAAAAAAAACAACACATAACCCATTTTTTTGGTAAAATATAAAAGATGATGTTACACTGAGTAAATAGATGCCAAGCATAGCACACTTAAAAATTGCGCAGAAAACAATGTAAACTTTACTATTCATAGGCGATGTTTAAAAACCTTTATAGGTTACCACTTTAGACTGAAAAAGGAGGTCTGGTGCTAGAACTACTGCCATGATCTGACGTTCATGGTGATTCCTCACATGTGTGGGACAATCTCTGGTTGCATGCATGTGGGACCAACTCGTGATGCAAGCACAGGGGGATGTGGGCACTTAAACATTTTTTTTAGTTATTTATTTTTATTTTTACATTATCACTTACATTTTTTTTAATCACTTTTATTGCTGTCAGAAGGAATGTAAACATCCCTTCTGACAGCAATTGACATGTGACAGCTACTCTCCATAAGACCCCAGATCCCTCCTCTTTCCTAAAAAACAATTGCAGCCACCATTGAATGCTGGGTCGGTGATGTCACATGGGGCAGTGCCACCAGATGACTTTGCAAGGTGGCTCCACCCCTCACCTATTTAAGAACTGTCAGACGGTGGAGCAGGCAGTCGACGGGGAGATTTTTTTTCTCTTTTTTTCACCACACACAGACGGATCCTGGATATGGGCTTCAACTGTCGTATTCCTCTTGTCAAGCCACTCCTGAACAACAAATAATGTCAGAAGCGTCTTACCTGGGCTAAAGAAAAACAGACCTGGTCTGTTGCTCAGTGGTCCAAAGTCCTCTTTTCTGATGATAGCAAATTTTGCATCTCATTTGGAAACCAAGGACCCAGAGCATGCAGGAAGAATGGAGAGGCACACACTGCAAGATGTCTGAAGTCCACTGTGAAGTTTCCACAGTCTGTGTGGATTTGGGGAGCCATGTCATCTGCTGGTGTTGGTCCACTGTGCTTCATTAAGTTCAGGGTCAACGCAGCCATCTACCAGGAGATTTTGGAGCACTTCATGCTTCCTTCCACAGACGAGCTCTATGGGGATGCTGACTTCATTTTCCAGCAGAACTTGGCACCTGCCCACACTGCCAAAAGCACCGAAACCTGGTTCAATGACCGTGGGATTACTGTGCTTGACTGGCCAGCAAACTTGCCTGACCTGAACCCCATAGAGAATCTATGTAGCATTGCCAAGATAAAGATGAGAGACATGAGACTGAACAATGTAGAAGAGCTGAAGGCCGCTATTGCAGTATCCTGATCTTCCATAACACCTCAGCAGTGCCACAGGCTGATATCTTCCATGCCACGCCGCATTGAGGCAGTAGTTGCTTCAAAAAGGGCCCAAACCAAGTACTGAGTACATATGAAGGCTTATACTTTTCAGTGGTAGGATATTGTTCTATGTACAATCCTTGTTTTATTGATTGCATGTAATATTCTAATTTTCTGAGATTGTAGATTTGGGGTTTTCATGAGCTGTTAGACATAATCATCACAATTATGACAAATCACAGCTTGAACTATCTTGCTTTGCATGTAATGAGTCTATCTCATATATTAGTTTCACCTTTTAAGTTGCATTAGAGAAATAAATGAACTTTTGCATGATCTTCTAATTTTTCGAGTATCACCTGTATATATATTCTGCAGCAGAAAAAAGAAGGTTTCCCCACCTTGGGGTTTTTAGGCAGCGCAATAATGGATATAGACTCAGTTGTATGAAAAAAGTAGAACAATTTTTATTGAGTAATAATAGACCATCAAAGTTAAAAACTGTGAGCTTCAGTGGGAATTATTTAAAAAGTAAGCTGAACATACATAAGCAGACATTTGTTCATAATCATACTTTGAATCATGAACATTAAACCTGACGCGTTTCAACCCCTACAATTGGGGTCTTCTTCAGAGGATCAGTCTGCTGGGGAGAACATGAAAATAAAGTTGATATATATATATACACATACATGTTCCATTCGTATGAATCTAGTATGAACTACATTGGCTACGCGATACTTTAGTGCAGTATAATTACCAAGTGTAGGTATGTTCAACAAAGAACACAGATTCCCACATGAAGATCCCTTTAAAAGGTAAGTTGCTTTGTCCTCTTCTCCAGTGGGGGGCTCCAACCACCTCTATCGCCGCCACAGCCCGGACCAGGATTGTGAGGTATAACGTAGCTTACGAGAGATCACACTTTTGAAACACCGCCCGTCAAGACGGATGACCGGCCGGAAAACACCAAAACACCTGTGATGGAGGTTTGCAGGGAATAGTCAGTAAAGACCCATATAGGAATAGTCAAATTTGGTCAGTGGGCTGAGAAAGCCGCTATAAGATCAAAGGTATTATAAATAGGATATATATGGCCCAAAACTAAGAAATGTTCTGAACCATAGCCCTCTGGTGTATGTTCAAATGAAGAAGAAAAGAACATGCACAAGGCAAGACTGCAAGGAGATTGGGAAATATTGTGTCTGTGCTGGAGAGGAGATAGTGATAACAGAGTGAAAGGGAGTGATGTAAAAGGGGTGAGGAGGTGGAAAGAGACATACAGTCTATAAGTGATGAAATAAACAACGAAATACAAATAAGTGCAAGTGGGGGGGAGAGAGGGGTGGGGAAGAGGGAGGGAGGGGGGGGGGGGGGGAGGGAAAGGGGGAAAAAGGGAAGAGAAGAAAGGGGGGGGAAGGAAAGGGAGAGAAAGAAAAAAGAAAAGAGAAAAAAGAAAAAAGGAAAAAGAAAAGAGAAAAAGAAAAAAGAAAAAAAGAAAAGGGAAAAAAGGACACGAGAAAAGAAAGAAAAAGAAAGAAACAGAAAAAAAGAGAGGAAAGTAAAGGAAATAAGAAGTAGACAAAGAAGGGAAGAAAAGAAAAGAAGGAAGGAAGGAACCGTTGGGGGATGAAGGTGTAGTTACCTCTAGGGGTGCTATATAGCTCATGTGGATGCCTCAGGTTGTCCCATATATCTAGACTGTTGCTTTGTTGGCCAACCCGGGATTGGTCATAAGCTGTGTGAGACTCAGGTAATGGCAACCAAACCTGAGTCAACCAGTCTAAGAATAAACAAAGTATATAATTATAAAGTATATGACCACATGTGTTATCAGTGGTCAAAAAATATATTTAGCAAACATAAGAGTCAGTAAATCCCAACTATTTGGGACAAAGCGATGCTATAACAACACATAGCTTAAAAGGTGTACTTACTGTGTGGTAGCTGGGTGTAACAGCAAATGTGATAGCAAGCAGCAGGATGTGTTTGCAGTTAGCCAGGTGAAGGAGGATTGAGAGAAAATACATCAGGTGTACCTTTTTATACCAATAGTTAGGGGGTGTGTATGCCCTGTATCCCTCCTCGCAGGTGTGTGCAATCCGCCGATAATCCAAAGACGGGCGGTAAGGCGGCCAACGTGGCAGCCCAGTGTGATCTCCCCGGCGTTCCGGAAGAGCTAAGCTCCGAAATCTCGTCATCCTCGCCGAAATCTCGCGATGTCTGTGACGTCGCTCGCGCGGGGCCCCGCGCATGCGCAGTGACGAAAGGCATCCGAGGATGTTCCGGGATGCCGCCGGCAAGGAAGGAAAGTCCCCAATGCGGGGCTCGGTGGCTAACCGAGCGCCCAAGGGGAAACATGGGGGGGGGAGGGACCGCCGAAATGAGGGCAGGCCTGTCCCCTCCCCCTACCTTGCCGGGAAGGCACATCATAGGTCACTCCCACCTCCGGGATAATAGCAAAGAGGGTGCCAGAGCTCCCCCAGTGGAGGGAGAAAGCAAGTCTACAGAAAAGATAAATGTGAACCGTGAGGATGTCAGTTCCCCACGGCTCAAAACTATCATTGTTGATCCATCTCTTAGAATTATTTTCCCACGTGAAGAGCCTCAATGAAAATAGGAAAAGATCAGTCACATGCATAGATATCTTCACACCATCAATTTAAGAATAAAGAAAAACAGCAATGTCAAAAATAATAACATATAATAAATTAAAAATAAAAAATACAAATAAATCAGCACGGGGAAAACAGGGAAGGGGTAACATGGAAGGGGGGGGGGGGGAAGAAGGGGGAAGAGGAAGGAAAACGGGACATAGTCAATGATATTAATTATTTTAATTCTTTTGGGCTATATTAAATTATACTATAGCCCATCAGAGGAGGGGACAGGACTATTGTGTTTTGCCAGAAACAAAGCCTTTTAGGAATGGAGCAAACGAAATGGCCTCGTTCAATCCTGGGAACGAAGTGGAATTTAGTTCCAGCATGCAGCATCCAGTCAGTACATAAAGGACATTCCGTGGTGTACTATTTCTAATCTACTTCAGGCAGTGTATTTGATATATATATATATATACAGTCAGTCTAAATATAGATATAGATATATCTATATCTATATCTATATCTATACACACACACACACACACACACACACACACACACACATACATATACATATATACACACACACATACAGTGGGGACTGAAAGTATTCAGACCCCCTTAAATTTTTCACTCTTTGTTATATTGCAGCCATTTGCAAAAATCATTTAAGTTAATTTTTTTTCCTCATGAATGTACACACAGCACCCCATATTGACAGAAAAACACAGAATTGTTGACATTATTGCAGATTTATTAAAAAAGAAAAACTGAAATATCACATGGTCCTAAGTATTTAGACCCTTTGCTCAGTATTTAGTAGAAGCACCCTTTTGATCTAATACAGCCACGAGTCTTTTTGTGAAAGATGCAACAAGTTTTTCACACCTGGATTTGGGGATCCTCTGCCATTCCTCCTTGCAGATCCTCTCCAGTTCTGTCGGGTTGGATGGTAAATGTTGGTGGACAGCCATTTTTAGGTCTCTCCAGAGATGCTCAATTGGGTTTAAGTCAGGGCTCTAGCTGGGCCATTCAAGAACAGTCACGGAGTTGTGAAGCCATTCCTTCATTATTTTAGCTGTGTGCTTAGGGTCATTGTCTTGTTGGAAGGTAAACCTTTGGCCCAGTCTGAGGTCCTGAGCACTCCGGAGAAGGTTTTCGTCCAGGATATCCCTGCACTTGGCCACATTCATCTTTCCCTCAATTGCAACCAGTTGTCCTGTCCCTGCAGCTGAAAAACACCCCCACAGCATGATGCTGCCACCACCATGCTTCACTGTTGGGACTGTATTGGACAGGTGTTGAGCAGTGCCTGGTTTTCTCCACACATACCGCTTAGAATTAAGGCCAAAAAGTTCTATCTTGGTCTCATCAGACCAGAGAATCTTATTTCTCACCATCTTGGAGTCCTTCAGGTGTTTTTTTAGAAAACTCCATGCAGGCTTTCATGTGTTTTGCACTGAGGAGAGGCTTCCGTCGGGCCACTCTGCCATAAAGCCCCGACTGGTGGAGGGCTGCAGTGATGGTTGACTTTCTACAACATTCTCCCATCTCCCGACTGCATCTCTGGAGCTCAGCCACAGTGATCTTTGGGTTCTTCTTTACCTCTCTCACAAGACTCTTCTCCCCCGATAGCTCAGTTTGGCTGCACGGCCAGCTCTAGGAAGGGTTCTGGTCATCCCAAACTTCTTCCATTTAAGGATTATGGAGGCCACTGTGCTCTTAGGAACCTTAAGTGCAGCAGAATTTTTTTTGTAACCTTGGCCAGATCTGTGTCTTGCCACAATTCTGTCTCTGAGCTCTTCAGGCAGTTCCTTTGACCTCATGATTCTCATTTGCTCTGACATGCACTGTGAGCTGTAAGGTCTTATATAGACAGGTGTGTGGCTTTCATAATCAAGTCCAATCAGTATAATCAAACACAGCTTGACTCAAATGAAGGTATAGAACCATCTCAAGGATGATCAGAAGAAATGGACAGCACCTGAGCTAAATATATGAGTGTCACAGCAAAGGGTCTGAATACTTAGGACCATGTGATATTTCAGTTTTTCTTTTTTAATAAATCTGCAAAAATGTCAACAATTCTGTGTTTTTCTGTCAATATGGGGTGCTGTGTGTACATTAATGAGGAAAAAATGAACTTAAATGATTTTAGCAAATGGCTGCAATATAACAAAGAGTGAAAAATGTAAGGGGGTCTGAATACTTTCCGTCCCCACTGTATATATATATATATATATATATATATATATATATATATATATATATATATATATATATATATATATATATATATATATATATATATATATATATATATATATATATATATATATATATATATATATATATATATATATATATATATATATATATATATATATATATATATACACATACTCTGCATCCAGTCAGTGTAGCCTAGATCTACATTCTACAGTGCATTCCGTGGTGTACTATTTCTAATCTACTTCAGGCGGTGTATTTGATATATACATTCAGACAGTTTATATATATATATATATATATATATATATATATATATATATATATATATATACTCTGCAGCATCCAGTGTAGCGTATATCTACAGTGCAGCTGTAGTGCAGTTGTTACTACTTTTCTGGTGGTGTAAACATTACACAATAGAGTGCAACCGTAGTGTAGTTGCTACTACTTTTCTGGTGGCGTATACATCACACAATACAGTGCAGCCGTAGTGCAGTTGCTACTATTTTTCTGGTGGAGTACACATTACACAATACAATACAGCCGTAGTGCAGTTGCTACTACTTTTCTGGTGGTGTACACATTGCACAGTACAGTGCAACAGTAGTGCAGTTGCTACTACTTTTCTGGTGGCGTATACATTACACAATACAGTGCAGCCATAGTGCAGTTGCTACTACTTTTCTGGTGGTGTACACAGCACACAATACAATGCAGCTGTAGTGCAGTTGCTACTACTTTTCTGGTGGTGTACACAGCACACAATACAGTGCAGTGTGGTGTTGTCAAACAAAATATACATCATATCCGGAAAGCAACCATGGAGAGGCAGGCGCTCACAGGCCACTAAAAGAGGGAAGCAGGCTCTGTGTCTACAGTCAACAGTGCTGGTCATGGACATGGTGCATCCTCTGCAGGTGGCTGTGGGGCACGCTTATCCTTTTTTTCTGCTGCTGGCTGTGTTATTGAGCCAGAACATTCAGTAGAGTTGGTGGAGTGGATAACAAAGCCGTCCTCATCCTCCTCATCCTCTGTCACCATGGCCAAATTGCTAGCACTGCAACTGCTGCCTTTTCAGCTGGTAGACTCTGCCCCCTTCCGTGAATTTGTGGAATATGCTGTACCTCAGTGGCAGGTTCCAAAACGTCATTTCTTTTCATAGAAGTCCATTCCGGCTTTCTACCGGCAGGTGGAAGGCAATGTTTTGGCCTCGTTGGACAGGCCGCTCAGCAGTAAGGTGCATATTACTGCTGACTCGTGGTCCAGCAGGCATGGGCAGGGATGGTACCTTTCCTTCACGGCGCACTGGGTAACTATGCTGGCAGCTGGGAAGTATGCATGACAGGGTTCAGTATTGTTGGAGCTTGTTCCGCCACCACAACTCCAAAATGCTAGTGGCCCTCTTCTTCTTCCTCTGTGGCCTCTTCTTCTGATTTCTCCTCTGAACCAGCGGTGTTCCGTAAGCGGTCAAGGGCCTGCGCAAGCACTCAGGCAAAAAGATGCCATGTGGTGTTTGAGTTGGTCTGCTTAGGGGACACGGTATCAAACACCTAATGCTGATGTAACTGATTGATTTTTCTATTTATGTGGGATCCCTTAAAGAGTACCTATGCTGAGTGACTATCTTATTCTTCCTCAATCTTGATGATGCTAGCTTTCAACAATATTTTTGGTTTAGGGCACCACCACCACTGCCTAAGGCCCAATTTTTCTGCCTCTGTTTAACAGGGGCATGTAATTACAATTTTTGATCAAATATTTCACAGCAGGGCCCGTTCCTGTGCCCAACAAGAGTATCTGTGAGGGGTTATAGTGTTGTGGCACCACCACTGCCTAAGGCCCAATTTTTCTGCCTCTGTTTAACAGGGGCATGTAATTACAATTATTGATATAATATTTTATAGCAGGGCCCATTCCTGCGCCCAACAAACGTAACTGTGAGGGGTTACGGTGTTCTGGCACCTCCAACACCTAAGGCCCAATTTTCAGTATTTAGGGCAGGCCGTATAGTATATATTCTTCTGTTCAGAATATATAGTGCCTGGGGGCCCCCCTCACACCATTTTTTTAAAAATTTGGGTTCCCCTTTATATCCATACCAGACCCAAAGATCCTTGTAATGGGCTGGAGGGACCCATGCCATTTTTCATGTATATTGCCGGGACCCGACAATACATTACAGCCGCAAGCAGTTTTAAATAACACCCCCCCAGGCATGATATTTAAAGGAATATTTCATTTTTATTTTTTCACTTTAAGCATTCTTAAAATCACTGCTCCTGAAAAAAGTTTTTAAAACTTTTTTTGCATTGATACATGTCCCCTGGGGCAGGACCCGGGTCCCCAAGCACTTTTTAGGGCAAAAACTTGCATATAAGCCTTTAAAATTAGCACTTTAGATTTTTCACGTTCATGTCCCATAGACTTTATTGCTGTTCATGTGTTCGAACAAACTTTTTTGCATGTTTGGATGTTCTGGTGTGAACCAAATCGGGGGGGGGGGGGGGGGGGGGAGTTCAGCTCATCCCTATTGCGGACATTGTTTTTTTATTTTTATTAAAGGAATTGGCAAAAACTGTGTTTGTGATTTTATTTCTTTTTTTGGTAAATGAATAGGAGTACAATTAACAAGGGGACAAGGAGCTTTGGGGTGGGGGACAAAGCCCCTCTTGCCCCAAAGCACCCCCCCATGGTGAGGGCATGTGGTCTGGTATGGTTCAGGCTGCATACTTGGATAAGGGTCTGGTATTGATTGTGGGGGGACCCAATGTCATTTTTTTTATCTTGGTGTGGGGGTTCCCCTTAAAATCCATAGCAGACCTAGGGGTCTGGTATTGAATTTGGGGGGACTCCACACCATTTTTTTTCTTTGGCATGTGGTTCCCCTTAAAATCCATACCAGACTCAAAGGCCCTGGTATGGATTGGGGGGACCCCCACGCTGTTTTTTCACATTTTTCTATTGCCGGCAATGTTTTTTTTTTTCATTCGGCTGTCTACGGGGAAGCCAGCTGGTAATTGATGATATATCTGCTTTTAAAGACGGGGCGGCCGGTCCGTTTCTTAACAACCGGCAGCTATTTACTGTTGGCTCGGTGGGCGAGCATCCCACGAGCACCCCGATAATTTGTGTGTTCGACGAACACCCGTACAAGCACTGTTCGGGGCCAAACCAAACGCTCGGCCTGAACAGTTTGCCCATATAAAATCTCTAGGGATATCTCCCTTGCAAAGCACAATATCCCTTGCAGGATGAACAGTCTATTTGACTTTAGAAACTCAATCCCCTAGACTGAAATTCATCCTATCCTTCTTAATATAAGAAGAGCATGTGTTAACTGACATGATTTTGTTTAATAGGATTGATGTTGACATTGTTAATAAAATATATTTTAATAAAAAAAAATATTTTGAAAAAATTACCTCTTTAGACAAAGGAAAATCATACTTTAAACACGCCAAGTAAATTCACTCAAAAACACGGCAGATGCTCATCAGAGGTAGAAATCAGAAGAATACAAATTCTTTCCTGTATGTTAATTCCTGTTGGCCAGGCGCCAATAAATAAATTCACAGGTGCATGTAATGAGGACAAATCACAATGTTCTGTCTTGTTTCGCTCTTAGACTTAAGATAACTCAGTTGAAAAGGCAAGATTACATTAACAGCTATGTACAATAAGACATTGTAATTAAATTGGAAATCTATTGTTACGCTTAAGCAGTTGTAATTGCATTATTAATACAATCTTGAAATTAATATATTTGTTTACTGAAAAAGCTTTAAAAATAAAAACATGTGGCAACACAAATTCACAGTCAGAGAAAATGGAAAAAGCGGAACCCGGGAAAGGATTGTATAAAGGGGAACAGCCAGAGAGTTGGCACCAAGGAGTGGGCATAGAATATGGAAGAGCCAGAATACTACACGCAGTAGTAAGTGGCAAGTGTGCCCTGTTGCTGATAGGTGACGCACATGTCGCAGGCCAGTCCAGAGATTGTTAATCAAGATGGCAGACAACAGTGTTAGTACGTGCATGGAACAGTGTGTGGTGATGAAGTTTCTTGTTAACGAAGGCGTAAAACCCATGGATATCTACAAAAGACTTCAAGCACAATATGGTGATGAGACGCTCAGCCGCAGTAAGGCATTTGAATGGTGTAAACATTTCAAAGATGGCTGTACATCTGTCAGTGACGATCCTGGCTGTGGTGGTTCCCAGCCCACAGCAGTCATTCCTGTGAACATTCAGCACGTGGAACGCTTGAATCTAGATAATCTGCATAACCTGTGTTGATTAATTGCAAAAAATTGCACAGGAGATTAATCTCTCTGTAGGAACGGTGCACATTTGCCTTTTTGAAAAATTAGCGCACGATGGGTACCATGGTGCCACTATCAACAATAAATATTACTGTCATGTTCTGAGCAATGTACATATGGGTCTGCAGAAAAAATGGCCTGGTTTGATTATGTCCTGTTCTCCAGGACAATGCACAATCTCAAACTGCTCACTGCACTACGTGCACATTACAGCAACTCAGCTGGGAGGTATTGCCTAGAGTGATTTCTGCTTGTTTGGACCCGCAAAAGAGTTCCTCGGAGGTCAGTTTTTCAGGACTGATGACAAAGTAAAGCAGGCTGTCCTAGGATGGTTCAGCCATACTGACAAATCTTTTTATGCCAAAGATTCCCATGCATTAGTTAAATGCTGGGATAAGCGTAAGAATGTAACAGGGGAGTAAGTAGAAAAATACATTCATTTTCCATTCCTTGAATACCGTTCTTTTATTATATAAACATAAAAGTCCAGGTTTGACTTGAATGCCCCTCGTATATAAAATAAGTGCACTTAGTTTCCTCTACTTCTAGAAAGTGAACCTGCTAGTGATGCAGCTTCCTATGATGGTGTGGCAACAATATTGAACTACTGCTGAATGCAGAGTAGAGTTGCCATAATGTAGGTGTGGTTATCAGCATTGTCACTGCTAATTCACAAGACTGTAGCTTGGGAAGAACCCACAGGCTCTGGGTCGGACTTTACAGGCAAGATGGTCAAGTAGAAAAAGACTTAATGAACACATAATGGTTGATAATGTATGGTGTAAAAAGAAAATTGACACCAAATGAACGGCATTTGCTTCTTCAGGACACACTTAGGGGTAGTTGAAAGGAACAGGTCTCACTATCTAAGATAAAACAGATCAATCAGACATTGTATAACAGTGACATATAAACATATAGTAAAAACTTTCAGCCGCTTGCATATCCAGAGGACATACATATAGCAAACACCCATAGCTACCTTGTCAGGATAAGACTATCTCCACGTGGAGGTCTCCCAAATGATCAACAGAGAATAACCATGTAAATAGGGAGGAAGATTCTATTAGTGCCAGAAACCATGCATTGGGCTGAAATGGTTAACAATTTTATCTAAGTTAGTATCAAACATGGCCATGTTCAGAGTTAAAGTTGATAGGGATATATGTAAAGCAAACATACCCCATGGCATGGGAAAATGAATATAGATACTTACCAGTACTTACGAACAACTGACCGCAATTGAGAAGCTACTCAGACGTCCCTCTGCGTCATTCACAAAAGGAAAGATGCAAGAAAGGCCTAAATATAGCACCTACTCAGCGCCAGATCAATCCCACAAATCTTATCAGCAGAAATAGGGAAAAAAAACTCTATAAAGGAACAATATCACCATTTAAAAGATAATAAGCAGCTGTTAAAAAGGAGTAAAACGGTAATAAAACTACTGACATGTTACTGCTACTGAATATAGTTCCAATTTAGGTATATTATTTTTGTATTGATGGTGGAGCAAAGGAAGCAGGATTGTCTTGGCATGTTTAAAGGAACCACCAAACCCTGCATAGATCTTCCCAGACCTTAAACTAACTGCCAAAGCACCCTCAGAGCAGAAAAAACTATTTGATAACCATTATATCTGCAGCCTCAAACCCGTCATTAATGAATTATGGATGGTTATAATATTCTTTAAAAGAAAATTAAGCAATTCACTTGTAAAAATGCTTACCTTGGGGAGAAGTGCCTAGTTTTACATAGCTTAATATATGAAATACCCATTTGCCTTTAATAGCAAACTTATCAGGTCGAATGTCATTCGCATTAATGTCTGTCTGCTCTATTCTTAGCTCTAAACTTCATCAGTTTAATATAGTTTTTAATCATGGTTAAACAAGTGCGAAATTAAATGTTGGGACGTATTTAACCTAATTGGGAAACTAGTATGTTTGAAGTATCCCATTATCTATGGTGTAGGGACCCTCATAACTTATTTTTTTCAGATTATCTATAAATATATTCTTCAGAATTTCTTTACACTTCAATATATGATAGTTGAAGCTTTTTAAGAGGTCCTAATGATCAGGACAACAATTTCTTAAAAAACTGTTATTAGCTCAGGCAACCATAAAAGAGAGAAAATGACATTTCATAGATCTGTATTCATCTGATGACAAATCAAACTGCTGACTGCCCATATGTAAGAATTAATACTGCTTGTCCTCTGACAAGCAGATCAAACCTGAATAGCTGTAATTGTTGAAACCTGAGTCAGGTGAAGAGGACACCAGATGATATATGTTAGTTTATGTTAGCTTTTAGCCTCAGTCCAATAAATTCTTCTAGAACTGGAGTTATAAAGGTATAAATTCTTTCATTTACGCTAGAAAAATGCCAGTGATAGCATCCTGGCCTGGGCATAGGTTCAAAGTCCACTATGTGCCTTGCTCATATACTTATCACATATGCATGGATTACCCAATTGTACATGTTCAGCAGATGAATTGGTGATTATAGAAATAGAATCTCAGTGCTAATATGTTTTGACCTTGTTGGTTTAACATTATTCCCAGCACAGAATGGTCTGACCCTTTAGCAAGGACAGGGTAGGTGAGGATTAGTATGTGTTATTGAATTAAAGTTAGGGGTTATTTTAAGATCAGAATTTAAAGCGGTTGTATACCATTTTTTTAAACTTTTACCTACTGGTAAGCCTATAAAAAGGCTTACCTGTAGGTAAAATTAATATCTCCTAAACCTGTACGGTTTAGGAGATATTTACTTTGCATGCAGCCGCTGACATCAGTGGCGCATGGTCCGTGAAGGCCCGGCTGAAGGTAAGGCAGAGAAGACTCCCACGCAAATGCGTGAGAGTGACGTAATCGCGGCTTCGGCCACTCACAGCGCCGGAGCCGCAATACCCGGAAGAAACGCCTAGGGAACATGTCAGTTCCCTCAGTGTGGACTGGGATCAGATGTCAAGGACTCGTTCTAAGGTGAGTATTTCATAATGAGCTAGTATGCACTGCATACTAGCTCATTATGCCTTTGCCTTGCAGGTTTTTTTGTTTACAATAAAAAAATCTGTGCGGGTATACAACCGCTTTAACTGTACTTGTGCTTTGCTGATATTAGGCAAAGCAACATGTTCACCTTTATACAGCCCTCCACACTCCACAAACGGAAAGCCCTGTGTAAGCTACAAGTTGCTGGAGTTGTATCTTACACAGGGCTATGAACTCCCCCTGCAAAAGTGCTGATTTGTCCAGTCCTGTTACATGGATTAAGTAATATCTCTTCATACTCAGAAGTACTGGGTGTTTATGTCAGGCTCCCGATACTAGACAGAGTAGATAATATTTTAGGGTTTAGGAGGTAATAGGGTTATGCAATAGAAGCTCTACACTAGTTTTCAGCACTAAAACACCTACCCCAAGTTACAGAGCCACAGAGCTGGGTAATCAATGTAGAATGACTTTTATCCACATCTTTTGAGCATGCCCCTTCTTCTTACAGTTCTGACTGGAGGTTCTCAGCTCAATAAATATGGGCACCCAAACACGACTTACTCTAACACCAAGAATATGTTTGTTGGACCTGGTCAAACAATTGGTCCCTACTGTGGCCGAATAGACTCTCTTGGATCTGTTGCTCTATTACACCAGTCAATTACCATGCATTGGAAGAACATCTTCCCTCCTCTGATGTGGATTGTGTGGATTAGACACCCTGATGCTTGTCTCTGATCTTACAAGGCTATCTGAATTTTTCCGTTGATGCTCTGCCACAGTTTTCAAGAGGCTATGGATTAGTACCTGAGGCACTATGGTAGGTACAGCATGTTGTTAGCTGTAAGGGCCCATGTGTTCTTTCTACAAGTCAACTCCCCTGCATGGGTTGGCTCACTTGGAGTCTATACAACTTTTGACATTGTCAAAAATTTAAAAAATCAAAACAAAAGGTTTAAAAAAAACGGTATTTCCTAGCATACTTAATTTAAATAATGTTAAATAATCTTCACCAAATTATTGTAGTTGAAAGATGAACCTTGGTTACGCCCTCTGCTGTAAACCAGTGCACCTGCAACCTGGGCCCCTGTTAGATGGCCCTTAGTGACCTTTATGGACCTTTGGTTTTTCCCACTAGGAAAGACAGTTATCATATAGAAAAGTGCTTTTATCTGACTTCTCCAGCCCATGCCATTCTGTTATGTCAAAAAAAAATTTGCAATACGTTTGATGTATTCAGCAACTGTAATGCCCCGTACACACGGTCGGATTTTCCGATGGAAAATGTCCGATCGGAGCGTGTTGTCGGAAATTCCGACCGTGTGTGGGCTCCATCGGACATTTTCCATCGGATTTTCTGACACACAAAGTTGGAGAGCAGGAGATAAAATTTTCCGACAACAAAATGCGTTGTCGGAAATTCCGATCGTGTGTACACAAATCCGACGGACAAAGTGCCACGCATGTTCAGAATAAATAAAGAGATGAAAGCTATTGGCCACTGCCCCATTTATAGTCCCGACGTACATGTTTTACGTCACCGCGTTTAAAACGATCGGATTTTCCGACAACTTTGTGTGACCGTGTGTATGCAAGACAAGTTTGAGCCAACATCCGTCGGAAAAAATCCTAGGATTTTGTTGTCGGAATGTCCGAACAAAGTCCGACCGTGCGTACGGGGCATAAGAGATTTACCCCTATATGGCTGTCATGACTAAAAAAGGTTTCTTTGTATTTTTTAAATGTATTTCTTATTAACAACACATTCCCATCCATTCCAGTGATATTTACCAATATGATACTGGTATCCAAATCTGATATGCTAAAGGTAATTTTTCTGACATGCGTCTACAGTATGTTATGGAAAAGAGGTTTAGAAAGGATTACATTCTGACCTTCCCTGTCTTTTCCCGCATAGTTTGGCTTCCTTAAGTCACTCCAAACATTGAATGTTTTATATATCAGAAATTCATAAATACATTCAGAATAATTGTGGAAACAAGGCAGTGCCACATTTTCTTATAAATATGGCAAATAAATCTGTCTGGAATGCCAAAAGAACATTCCTATAGAATTTTCAGCTACATAGTAGACATATCACTGTGTAGAAACCTTTTCAGCTTTGACATAAAAAATAAAAAACAAAACTCAGCTTCAACTGGCCTTAAAAATAGTTTTAGACAACTAAGGATCTTTTTCATTGGCACGTTTTCCAAAATAATTTCTGTAAAACAGTATAAACATTGTTTTCATATTCTAAATCTGAAAAAAAAAAAATTTTTTCAAAATTAAAACAAAATATACCAATATCTACAACTAGACAGAGACACAACACATTTTTTCCAAATTAAATACAGTCTGTACTAAAAGAAATAGTGAGGAAAAGGAGCAAAATTGCAGCAGAAAAAGCAGCAAAGATGCAACAAAAAGGATGGGACTTTATATTAAGCTTGTGGTAACAAAATGAATAGAGTGGTGGATAGTAAAATATTTAATACATAGATACATGTTTACATACATTGTATTTCATATACAAAGAAATGCACACTTCCATGGTGCCAATTTCTAAAATGGCAATATCTGGTAGTAACATATTTATAAACATTAATCATATGATAAGATTAAGGAGTCCACCAATATTCATGATTGGGTATAACCAATTGAAAAATAGCATCTGCACGGTCTATGGTCTTTCTGATCCCTGTCACAATAAAAATTGTATACATGTGCACATATCTTAGTGGGCATGGAATTGAGGTACAGGACATGTGGTAGATCGACACTTTTTGCGGCTTTAAGCCGCTCTTCAGGAGCAGACTTGTGATGTATCTGCAATGGGAGAGTAAAATAACTAAGTAAACTAGCTTGTATCAATATAGGGGAGGATAGATAGAAAACACCCCCCCTTCATTTGAAACAAGATCACTTACAGGTATATGTGCATTTACTGGCACGATGTCAGGGACTGTGAGCCACCTGAGGGCATCAGTATCAGAAGCTGAAGGGGCATGTTCAGCAGCGGCACCCATCAAAGACAACGCCCTAGGTGAAATCCGGGCACACCGAGATTAATGATTAATGTTTATAAATATGTTACTACCAGATATTACCGTTTTAAAAATTGGCACCATGGAAGTGTGCATTTATTTGTATATGAAATACAATGTATGTAAACATGTATCTATGTATTATTAAATATTTTACTATCCACCACTCTATTCATTTTGTTACCATGAGCTTCATATAAAGTCCCACTATTTTTGTATCATCTTTGCTGCTTTTTCTGCTGCAATTTTGCACCTCTTCCTCACAATGACAGGGATGGAGGCACATGACCATACCTGGCCATGACTTCATTTAAAGTTGAAAATTCCCCAATCCCCCACCCCCTTTTTATGATTAACCACTTGAACACTGGACACTTAAACCCCCTTAATAACCACACCAATTTTCAGCTTTCGGTGCTCTCACAATTTGAATGACAATTACTCATGCAACACTGTACCTATTTGAAATTTTTGTCCTTTTTTTCACACAAATAGAGCTTTCTTTTGGTGGTATTTAATCACTGCTGGGTTCTCTATTTTTTGCGCTATAAAAGAAAAAAAAGACAGAAAAATCTGTAAAAAAATGCATTTTTCTTAGTTTCTGTTATAAAATTTTGCAAATTAGTAATTTTTCTTCATATATTTTGACCAAAATTTATACCGCTACATATCTTTGGTAAAAATAACCCAAATCGGTGTATATTATTTGGTCTTAGTGAAAGTTATAGAGTCCAAAAGCTATGGTGCCAATATCTGAAAATTGATCACACCTGACGTACTGATGGCCTATCTAATTTCTTGAGACCTTAACATGCCAGAAAGTACAAATACCCCCCAAATGACCACTTTTTGGAAATAAGACATTCCAAGGTATTTAGAAAGATGCATAGTGAGTTTTTTTAAGTTGTCATTTTTTTCCCACAATTCTTTGCAATAAGATTTTTTTTTTTCTTTTTCACAAAATTGTCATATTGGCAGGTTATTTCTCACACACAGCATATGCATACCACAAATTACACCCCAAAAAACATTCTGCTATTGTTCATGAGTATGGCGATATCACATGTGTGAGACTTTTACACAGCGTAGCCACATACAGAGGCCCAACATGCAGGGAGCACCCAGGCCAATTCTGACATTTCTCTCCTACATGTAAAATTCATCATTTATTGCTAGAAAATTACATAGAACCCCAAAACATTATATGTGTTTTTTAGCAGAGACCCTAGAGAATACAATGGCAGTCATTGCAACTTTTTATCTCGCACGGAATTTGCGCAGCAATTTTTCGAGCTTTAAAAAAAAAAAAACAGTAAAGTTAGCTGGGCTTCCCCACTGACAGCTGAAAGAAAAAAAAATGCTGTCACTACAAAATAAAATAACAAAATGTTGTGGGGTCCCCCCCAGTCCATACCAAATAAACAAAAAAATTATCATGATGACGCATTGTTGACTCTGAATTGGGCATTAAGCAGAAGAGATGATTTACCACATGCACAAAAAATATTTTTGCAGAAAGCATTACATTTTTCTTTGTCCCATAATTATTTTTGGTATCAGAGTGAGTTCTATAGTCAAGGAAATGGGGGTAGCTATTGGAGTCAAATTCACCTGAGTCTAGCTAATTCATTTATGGCAGAGTGGGAAGACCGGTACATTTTTAATCAAATGAGACCCCAATTATGTTTTTACAGGAGGTTCATAGATGAACTGTTTTTCATTTGGGAGGGTACCGAACAGTCCCTACATGAGTTTCTTTCTCACCTCAATAGCAATAATAATAATATTATGTTAGATTACCAATTTAGTAATAGAGAGATTAATTTCCTAGATTTAACAATGTTTAGGACTGGTAATGATTTAGCCACCAAATTTTTCCTTAAAGCTACTGATAGAAACAATCACAATCAGAAGTGGCCATCATCCATCTTGGCTGCAGAATATTCCCCAAGGTCAACTCATTTGCATCAGAAGAAATTGTGCTTCTGATGCAGATTTTATAACACAATCAGAAGCGATTAAGCAGAAATTTGTACAGAGAGGGTATCCAGGGACTCAAATAGATGTCAAGATTCTGAAAATGCTTACCAAACCTAGAGAACATTATTTGATTAATAACACACAAAGAGTGGCTGATGAGAACAAACAATGGAGTTTTATTTCTGACTTTAATTGTGAGTATAAGGAGGTGGAAAGTATATTTTCTAAGCATTGGCACATCTTAATGATGGACAAGGCTTTGAAAACGGTGCTTCCTGTGAAATCTTCCTTCATTTACAGAAAAGCACCTAATTTTGGAGACAATATTGTACAAAAAATTATTGATCCTCCATTGAAACTCACATTCTAGCCAGAAAGAAAAGTTTTTTAGCCTGTCATAAATGTAAGGCATGTCGTCACCCAGGAAACAATATGAGAAGATGTACTACATTTATGTCTAATAACACCGTCGTGGATATGAGATTAAAGATCTCATTACTTGAGACACCACGCACGTCGTGTATGCATTGGTCTGCCCTTGCGGACTAATGTATATAGGACATATTAAAAGAAGTTTAAAAGTGAGGACTGATGAGTATGTGGCTAACATCATTAAGGGATATAAATATCACAGTGTATCAGAACACTATAGATGCTTCCATGGGAGGGATTCCTCTTCACTCTAGTTTTGGGGGGTGAAGTGAGTTCTCCCTGCATGGAGGGGTTCAAACAGGGTTAGGGAACTCTCTAAGAAATAAACTAAATGGATATATTACCTCCAATCTTTAGGTTCAGGGGGGTTGAACATAGAAATAGATTTAAACTGTTTTATTAGTAATTATTGATCTTTTTATGCTAACCTTTTATTAGTAGTTTAGGAATTTTATTAAAATTGTGGATGGGTTCATTTTAGTCATTTCAATAATTTATTTAATTAGTTGTAAGGATTTATTTTTAACTAATTTTGAATTCATTAATTATAAAATTATAATCTTATTGAATGTAAAATATCATTGAATATAAATTTAGTTCTTAGTTTATTTGTATTTGTATGTTTGTTAATAAGCATTGGATTCGTTTTGTAGAGTTTAGACGTCATTGCTCCACCCCGGTTTATGTATGTTAAACATAAATTAGTTCATCTATTATTGCCACCTTTTTCACTTATTAGTTGAGTAAGGTAGAGTAATCACTGTGGATGAATTACGTCCGGTGAGGATAGGGTTAAGTGTAGACAAGGATGTGTTACCCTATAGGATCAAATTGTTGGATTGGAAACCGCTGATGAATTTCATCCAGGACAAATGGGGTTAATTGTACATATGGATAGATCTAGTTTGGCTAGTGGAGGGTTAATTGCAAACTAGGAAAGCTAAACTATCCAGTCCCATTACTGTAAATGTGGGTGTGGAGTAAATATGTTGCCCCATAGGATCAATATGTTGGAATAGAAATTGTGGATGAATTTCATCCAGCACAAATGGGGTTAATTGTACATATGGATAATTCTAGTTTGGCTAGTGGAGGGTTAATTGCACACTAGGATAGCTAAACTATTTGGTATTTGTGATGTAAGTTTACTACTTTTTCATTAAAATTGTTACCCAAGAGGTTTTTACACTATTGGAGGCTTTGTGTTGATTTTATCCCTACATGTGGATAGAGCTGTCATCCATTTGAATTTTAGGAGATCAGAGTCAACATTGGGTTGATCATCTGCATAAAGCTTAAAGTGATTTAATCACACATGTGATTGAAATCTTAAAGTGATTGTAAAGTTTAAAAAAACAAAAACAAAAAACAAACGTGTTATACTTACCTGCTCTCTTTTTTTGCACAGGGCAGCCTGGATTTTCTCCTGGCCCCTCCCTCCTGTCGAGTGCCCCCACAGCAAGCAGCTTACTGTGGGGGCACCCAAGCCGAGCTGCAGCTCCATTTGTCCATTCAGACATGGAGCTGCCTTTCGACCCCACCCCTCTCTCTTCTGATTGGCTAACTGACTGATTGACAGCCACAGGAGCCAATGGCACCACTGCTGTGTCTCAGCCAATCAAGAGGAGAGTCCCGGACAGCCGAGAGACTCCTGGACATCGCTGGAGAGGAATGGGGCTTAGGTAAGTATTAGGGGATGCTGGGGAGGTTGCTACACACAGAAGGCTTTTTATCTTAACGTATAGAATGCATTAGGATAAAAAACCTTCTGCCTTTACAACTCCTTTAATCTACAAACTAAGTTCTGTAGGCATGGACCATAGGGTTTGTCCTTGGATAGAAAACTGGTTACAGGGGCGTGTCCAAAGGATAGTGATAAATAACGTTTACTCAGACTGGTTTGGAGTGGTAAGTGGGGTCCCCCAAGGCTCTGTCTTGGGACCAATTCTGTTTAATTTATTTATAAATGATATAGAGGTTGGTATAAGTAGCTCAATCTCATCTCGCAGACAACACAAAAATAAGCAGGGCAATAACTTCACATCAGGATGTAGACATTTTACAGGAAGACCTGAATAAAATAATTAGGTGGGCAACTACTTGGCAAATAAGGTATAATGTTGAGAAATGTAAAGTGATGCACTTTGGGGCTAAAAATCTAAACACAAACTACTCACTAGGGGGAGAACCTCTGGAGGAATTAAGGATGGGGTAAGATATGGGGGTCCTGGTAGAAGGCAGACTGAGCAATAGCATACAATGTCAAGCTGCAGCAAGCAAAGCCACTAGACTATTAGCTTGCGTAAAAAAGGGAATTTACTCCAGAGATAAAACTATAATCCTGACACTTTATAAAACTCTGGTTTGGCCACATCTAGAATATTCCATCCCGTGTTGGTCACTAGTACTCAGGAAGGTTGTGCTGGAGCTGGAGAGAGTCCAGAGAAGGGCAAAAAATTAATAAGGGGACTGGAGGACTTCAATTATGAGGAACGACTACAAGCACTAAATGTATTCTCCCTGGAGAAGAGATGCTTGACAGGAGATATGATAGCAAAATACAAATATCTCAATTGTTATTCCAGCGTGTATGAGGACACAGGGCACTGGAGGAGAAACAGTTTAACCTTAAACTGTATAGGGGGGTTTTCACTGTCAGGGCGATAAGGATGTGGAACACTCTTCCACAATTGGTGGTGTCAGCGGGGAGTATTAAAAGACTCTTGGACATGCATCTTAGTGAACACAACATAAAGGAATATAGGAAATAAAGGAAATAGTTATCAACACTGGCAAACATACACAGTTTTAACTGGATGGACTATTGTCTTTATTCAACCTTATCTACTATGAAACTATTATATTGCTCTGATCACAGTGTGTTAAAAAAAAATTGTAAAAAATAAATATAATAAAAATATTTCATACTGTAACAAGTCCCTGATCACCGCAACACCAGTTATATGATGATGCTGTACTGCACTAGTGACAGTATGTAAAAATAGAAATTGTGATTTTTTTTTTAATTTCTTCATTTTGAAAAAATTAGGACAAAAAATTACAACTTCATAAAACACGCAATGCCTCTTACCAAATACCTTGGCCTGTCTACTTTTCAAAAAAGGGGTAATTTGGAGGGTATTTCTACTGTCCTAGCATTTTAGGGCCTCGAGAAATGAGATAGGCCATCAGTACATCAGGAACCATTTTCAGATATATACAGTATACCATAGTTTGTGGACTCTATAACTTTCACAGAGGCTAAATAATATACACTTATTTGGGTTATTTTCACCAAAGAAACCTGGCAGAATACATTTTGGGCTATACGCAAAATTGTATAACAATAACAAAGAAAAACACTTTTTTTTTCTAAATTCAGTCTTTTTTCATATATTTAGGAAACAATAGAAACCCCAGTTGTGATTAAATACCACCAAAAGAAATCTCTATTTCTGTAAATAAAATTATAAAAATTCAGTTTGGGCACAGTGTTGCATGATCATGCAATTGTCATTCAAAGTGCGACAGCACTGAAAGCTGAGCATTGGCCTGGGCAGGAAGAGGGTAAAAGTATCCAGTATTAAAGCCCCACAATGTAAATCCACTGTAAATCACATCACTCTGCAGATTCAAGTTAATTATGTTAAATGATACCTGACAAACGAAAAATCCCCCTGACTTATGAATATGTCCAATCCTGTCAATACACTTGCCATGAATGATAACTCCAGTCCCTGCAGCTAAGTGAAGTATACCCAGCAATGTCATTAATGAAATATGGCCATGTAGTCATATTTGGTTAGACATGTGCGGTTAGTTTCATTCTAAATAGATATTCGGACAAATTTTTCATTATTTGGAGATTCGGATACCCAAATTACAGTATAAACAAAGTTTACCGAATGCACCGAATAACGAAAAATAAATTTGTCCAAATTTATGAAATTCTAATTGAAATTTGCATCGAATTCCAGTCAAATTCAAACTGTAAACATGTTTCAGAAATGAAGGACTGTGTGTGTTATTAGAGTTCCATTTCGAAATAATGCTGTTTTAGTTAAGCCAAAGGTGATTTAAAGAGTCATTGTAATCATTTGATGAAGATTTTTCTTTTGTTTGTTCACTTTGCAACATTCGAATTGAAAAAAAAAAAAAAAACAGTAAATTTGAAGAAAATTCAAAAAAGAAATAAAATGAAGTTCGAATACAAATTCTGAATACGAATCCTGAATACAAATTGAATGAATCAACCTAATTTAATGAAACTAAATAACTAGATTAACAAATCTAAACAAAACAAATATTTTCGTCATGCATACCTCTACATTTGATCAGTGTTTTCAGCGCTATGCCTGCCCCATAGTTTACATGCTAATAACGGCAAATTAATGGGGCCATCACTGGTTGCTAAGGACACAGCAGGTGTTGACTACCATTGCTTCCTTAATAAGCATTGACAGAAGAAGCTGTGCTATCATATATAATGGTGGCAGAAAAAAATCACTACTAGTCTGGATTTCTAATAAATACCTGAAAAACATCATTGCATTTTTTATCATTTCCAAAGTAGAGGTGAACTTTCATACTGACCACTAATGTTAGGGAGCGTTTGTTCTGCTGTCCACCCTTGTAAAAGGACACTACCATTTACTCTGTCTTTATTTCTTTTCTGGCCTTTATTGTTTTTGTTTGTCCCACTTTATGAATATTTCTAAAAATAAAGCTGTTGTGTAGTGGAGAAGTGGGGGGTTAACCACTTCAATACAGAGCTCTTTTACCCTCTTCCTGCCCAGGCTAATTTTCAGCTTTAAGCACTGTCTCACTTTGAATGACAATTGCGCAGTCATGCAACACTGTGCCCAAACAAAATGTTTATAATTGTATTCCCACTACTAGAGCTTTCTTTTGGATAAAAAAAAGCTTTTTTTGTTTCTGTTATAAAAGTTTGCAAATGAATAACTGAGTCCACAAACTATGATATATATCTGAAAATTGATTAATCCTGATGTACTGATGGCCTCTCATTTCTTGAGGCCTGAGAACCCCAGGACAGTACAAATACCGCCCAAATGACCCCTTTTTGGAAAATAGACAATCCAAGGTATTTAGTAGGAGACATGGAGTTTTGAAGTTGTAATTTTTTGTCATCATTTTTTGGAAAATGAAGAGATTAAAAAAAAAAAAAAAAATTATATATTTATTTTTTTTGACATATGGTCACCAGAACAGTACAGCGTTATCATAAAACTGTTTTTTTTTACAATTTTATTTTACCGCACTGTGACCAGAGCAATATAATGTTACCTTAGTAAAATTGTATTACTCTAGGAAGCGATCAAGATTTTTATTTATTTTTTTATACACATTATGATTGCTTACAGCAGTGCATTACATTGCTATATGCAAGCATTTTAGTGAATTAAACAGATTAATTCCATTTGTTTTGATTATCTGTGATTAGATCAAATGGTACAGATGGAATGTGATTGGCCTTGTCTACCATGTGACCACACTGACCAATCACAGCTAGCAACACAATTGTATACAATGGATGGCATGAAAGGAAGCTGCTGTGATTTGTCACATGGTACCATCATTAAGCCAGTACACTGATCAGTCATTGGCGGTGTCCGGTGGATGCAGCCAATGACAGATCATGCCACTCTGCAGCCCTGCGAGGCATGATCCGGGACAAAGTCATATGACATCCACTCAAATGGACGAGGGGATCGCTCAGCTGTCATTTTATAGGCTGGGTGGGAACTGGTTAAAAATTATTCACTCAGGGTTTCAAATATGCTAGATACACCACATGAAACATATTTACTTATAGCTCATGTTAATGTACCATGAGGTGTACCATGCCCATTCAAACTGTGCACAGTTCATGCTCTCCTTCTCACACATTTGGAATGGACTGAAGTGGCAGCCAGTAGAGTCCAGCCCATCCTGCAAACTGCAGCCTAGATCGGGATCAAGGGGTAAACATTTTCTATGGTGGGGTCCCCTCATGGCTGCACGTGTAAAGGAAAGCAGTAGAATCATTTTTAAATGATGACCACTGGTATGTACTTTTTATGGGGTCTGGAATTGTACAGTGTAATTTTTGTAAAAAGTTACTGAAAGTGAACTTACATTTTAAGTCTATTTATACAGTAGTAAAAGAATGATTTTTTTTATGTAAAATATTTTGACTTATATTTCAGGCTAAGATGATCAACCAACCATTAAAACATAATATTATGCAAAAAAAATAAAAAAGATGAATAAAATAAATGGAAATGACAAAGCTAGCAGCAGAAGTAGTAAAACAAAATTGTTCTAAGATGATATCCGGCAATCTCAGCCTGGCTTTACTATAATTTATACCTAGACCATAAATATAAACAGAGGATCAAGGAAAATGGATTCCATTCACAAGCTCCTTTCAAGTTCTCAGTGTTATTCCTGTTGAAGTTCATAAATTTTTTCTGTCTTTAGTCTCATTTTAAACTCTACATGAGTTTCTTATGCCAATATTTAAACCAGTAAATACACTTCTCTTAACATCCAAGAAAAACATTGTAAATTGTGCAATATAGAATTCTATCTATTTATCAGCTATTTGTGTATGTAAAAAAAAAAAAAGAAGGTTATAGACATACAGAGGTCTTTCCAAAGGAAAATGCATATAGAGAGAGATTTAATAAACTAACATTTTGGTGGGTTTCAAACCACCTTTTGCCGGATTTTATCAAGCCTGCAGAAATGTTGCTTTGATAAAACATTACAGATATTTTTTCCCTGTGTAGGGATGAATTTGAGGTTAACCATAAGACCATGCCTAGCTTTTGAGCTTAGGTTTACTGGCTTAGATTGGCCAACAAAGGGCTTTTGAGGCAGCCTCACCCCCTCACAGCAGCCATATTAACAATGTACTTCATCTATAATAGGGTAAAAATAGGTAGCGCTGCTGACAAACTGCATATAAGGAGATTAGTGTAGGGCTTGTAGGCACTGGAAGGTCTGTTTATTAGATGTAAACTCTTACTAAATGCCATGTAGGTAGCCAAAGACTGTGTATCTTAGAGAATTGAAGATAGGGTTGGGAAGAGTTTTTCATCTTAATGCTGCTTATGTCTTATTGTTATTTATTACAGGTACTTATGTAGTACTGTCAATTTACGCAGTTTTATACATATTTATTACACATTCACATCAGTCCCTGCCCTCAAGGAGCTTACAGTCTAAGATCTCTAACTCACAATTATACAGATACTAGGACCAATTTAGGCAGGAGCCATTTAACCTTCCAGCATGTCTTTGAAGTGTGGAAGGAAACCGGAGTATCCAGAGGAAACCCACAAAGACACAGGAATAAAATGCAAACTCCAGGTAGGTAGAGTTATGGTTGGGATTCAAACTGACAACCATAGTTCTGCCAGGTGGAAGTGCTAACCACTTACCTACTGTGCTGTCCAATTCTGTAATAACAGGCGGCATTTGTTTTTTCACAGGGCCAATATCCTAATTGTTGTTATTTACTTTTATTTTTTTTACAGGCTTTTTTTTTTTAATACCGACAACAGAGAAAAATGCCTAGAAAATGTGCATCAGTTCAGAAGCTTATAGTATTTTTTTGTTGTTGTGGGGAGCATGTGACAAGGTGATTGATGGGGGAAGACAAGGGCAGAGAATTGTCAACCCATAACATAAAGTGCCCATACAAGTGCCTTTGTATCACCAGTAGGGTTCAAATTGAACATCAGTTTGACCCAAACTCAAACTGTTCACAGTTCAGCAAACAGGCAAACTGACCATATTTGATTCACCTGTCTGACCAAAGCTTGATGACCCACCACAACAATGCTTCCCTGCTGCAAATGAACACTCCCTGGCACTACTTAAATGTAAATACTGTGGGAGAAATCCTGAATGATATCATTTATCAAATATCATCATGATGATATCTGGTCAATGACATCACCAGATGCCTAACTTGCGTGTTTATAAACAAGCCAGCATGGATAGCTCATTTAAAGGCTGTAATGCTAAAAAAAGCCCAGTGGGGGATCTGTCATTGAACTGTGGTAGGGTTACTGCTGCTAAATGCTACTTCACAACCTTATGTGCAGGTTAAAGGCATGCCCAAAGCTAGTTATTAATAGTTTTTTTTTTCTTTTCTTTTTTAAATGTTGTCCTTTAAGCCATTAAAAGACCCTCTCCAGGCTGAATGTATTTTGTATTTATTTTTTTTTTGCATTGGCACATGTCCTCCATGGTAGTGCCCAGCTATGTATGTTTATTTTTCATGAAAGTTTTGCCTGAAAAAAGTCCAGAAAAAAAATTACAGTTTGGTTCCTATAGCCTTCAAAGGGGCTCAGAGTTATGTTTGGATTTAGCAGATTTTTTGAAGAGTTCACCTAACGTCCTGCAAACCAAACTTTTCCTTAATCACAATATGTATCTCTTGCAACTGATTAATGCATTAAGATAAAAAAAACCTTCTGTGTGCAGCAGTCCCCCAAATACTTACCTGAGCTCCATCTCGATCCAGTGATGTCCACGAGTGCCTCAGCCATCCGGGACTCTCCCTTCTGATTGGCTGAGACACATCAGCAGCTCCATTGGCTCCCACTGCTATCAAAGTCAGTTAGCCAATAAGGAGAGAGAGGGGGCTGGGCGGGCTGAACCACAGCTCTGTTTCTGAATGGACACACAGAGCAGCGGGTTAGTTTGGGTGCCCCCATAGCAAGCTGCTTGCTGGGGAGGCACTCGACAGGAGGGAGAGGCCAGAAGTGCCGGCGAGGGACCCGAGAAAAGGAGGATCCTGGATGTTCTGTGCAAAACCACTGCACAGAGCAGGTAAGTATAACATGTTTGTTATTTTTAAAGAAAAAAAAATAGACTTTAGTATAATTTTCACTTAATAAGTATACATTTAACTTGGATTATTTACAGTGTATCAGGAAGCTGATGCTGACAGTCCATTGAAGAGCTACCTTTTTTATCAGCACCTCATTGAATCCTTTGCAAGAAAAATTTAAATCACTTTGCACCCAAAAATACTGCACACCCTCACCCCAGGTGCTCCAAAACCCCCTGCTGTATTCCCATATACCCAATATTTCAAACATATCAGAGTTATAGCCCTTAGGCATGGTTTGATAAAAATTGCTCAGCATTAGGACAGTATGTGAACATGACCAGATAGAAACAAGTGGAAATATAAATTAGGTATTTTACTACAATAGACATTTAAGTGCATCATCTCAGAGACATGTAAGAAAAAAGGACCAGCAGGCAAGGCAATTGGCAGAGGGAAAAGGCTTAGACACAACACAGGTGTTTTCTTACACTAAAAATCAAAGTGGACTGTCTCAGACCAACAACAAGGTGGGAAATGTCAGTCTAGGAGCATATAACAGGTAACAGTTCAGGTGTTTTGATTATGCAAAAGTTCAAAGAACAAGAGCACATACCATGAGCAGGTCTGAGCAGAGCAGGTCAGCTGGGACTTGTAGTTCACTGCTGTAGATGTAGGTAGATGTTTGCTGGACCTTGTAGTTCACCGCTGCAGATGAGGATAGATGGTGTCTGGTGTTTGTAGTTCACCGCTGCAGGTGAGGATAGATGTCTGGTGATTGTAGTTTACCGCTGCAGATGAAGGTACTAGTAGAATCAGGCAAAACGTAGTCTAGGCAAGCTGGGTCATACACAGGAAGATCAGAGTCCAAACGGTACCGAATCAGAAGCAAGCAAACAGGGTCAAACGAGCTGGGTCATACACGAAATACACAGAGCAGATATCAACTGGATCAAACACAAGGTAAACTCTAACACGAGCAATGATTGAATGCTGATGCAAGTTATTTAAAGGTGAGCTGGCCAATCATTGTTGTTTCCCAGGTAAAGGCTGTGTCAGGTGAGTTGTGCTGGGTCCTAAAGGGATCCTAGTACTGACAGGAAATTAGAGTATCCAAACTGCTGACACAAACAAGGTAATTAGTGTAGTATATTGAGTACACTTGTGGAAACAATTTAAGCAGAGGCAGGACAGCACATAAGCTGCTAAAATATGCCAAAATGTATAAAACACAAGAGTTTTTTTGTGGTTGTCATTTTTGCCAAGTGCCAAGAAAAAGATGCCAGTGTGAATGTGCGTTCTACAGAAAAGTTAACCACCCCTTGCTGGATTAGCACACAAATACCAGACGGTTTCTTAGACTTTGCACTTTGGGTCTTAGGCAAATTGGTAGCTGACACCACATTTTCAAGACAACAAGGGAAGATATGAATCTTAGCTGAGACAAAATAGGATTTTTATAACAGCTTACCTGTAAAATCCTTTTCTTGGGGTACATCACAGGACACAGAGCCACAGTAATTACTGTATGGATCATATGGCACCTTCAGGCGATGGACACTGGCACACCCTAGACAGGAAGTTCAATTCCCCACATAACCCCTCCCCTTACTGGGAGTACTTCAGTTTTGTAGCAAAGCAATACACGTGTAACCAGAAAGAGGGGAGGTACCTCTGTGTCCTGTGATGTACACCAAGAAAAAGATTTTACAGGTAAGCTGTTATAAAAATCCTATTTTCTTTATTGTACATCACGGGACACAGAGCCACAGTAATTACTGTATGGGATGTCCCAGAGCAATGCCACCTGAGGGGAGGGGACACAAACAAAAGTAGGGTGCAATCAGACCTGAGGACCTATACTGCAGCCTGCAGTACAGTGCGCCCAAAGGCGATATCCTCATGCCTTCTTACATCCACCTGATAGAACCTGTTGAATGTATGGACTGAAGACCAGATTTGCGGCCTTGCAGATTTGAGCCATGAAGCACTAACAGCCCTGGTGGAGTGCGCTTTGATTTGAAAAGGTGGAACCTTCCTCTTCAAGCCATAAGCTTAAATAATTACTTGCCAAATCCATTTGGCAATAGTGGATTTCGACACTGCCTGTCCTTTCCTAGGACCTTCAGGCAACACAAACAAAACATCCATTTTACGTATCTGAGCAGTTGCCTTCAAATAGATTTTGACTGCTCTCACTACAGCCAAAGAATGCAGTGACTTTTTTTCCTTAGAACAGGGTTCTGGAAAAAAAATGAAGGTAAAACAATATCCTGGTTTAGGTGAAAACCTGAAACCACCTTTGGCAGAAAGCTAGGATGGGGACACAATACTACTCTATCCTTGTGAATGATTAAATATGGCTCTTTACAAGAAAGAGCTGCCAAATCGGATACTCTTCTTGCAGAAGAAATGGCTACCAGAAAAACTAGCTTCCTTGTCAAAAGGACCAAAGGAATATGTTGTATCGGCTCAAAAGGCTGTTTCTGTAATGCCGACAGAACTAAATTCAAGTCCCAAGGGTTCAGTGGTGCTCTAACCGGTGGATTAAGCCGCATTACCCCCGTATAAAGCTTCGGACCAAAGAATGCGAAGCAAGCGTACGTTGAAACAATAACGATAAGGCCGAGACCTGGCCCTTGATAGTACCCAAGGCCAGTTTCATCTCTAGCCCCATTTGCAGAAAGACAAGAATTCTACCTATGACATACTTCCTAGGATGCCAACCCCTGGATTCACACCAGGAAACATATGCCTTCCAGACTCTATAATAAATGACTCTGGAAGCTGGCTTCCTTGGATTAATCAAAGTAGATATCACTGAGCTTGAAAACCCATGATCTTTCAGACTGTGGGCTTCAATAGCCAAACCCTTAAATTTAGTGTTTGTAAAGTAGGATGGAACACTGGTCTCTGCGATAGCAGGTCTGGACGTGGTAGTAGGGGCCATGGGGCCCACATCTTTACTATTTCTGCATACCAAGATCTTCTGGGCAATACTGGGGCCAGAAGAACTACAGACGTCCTTTCCCACTTTATCCTGCAAAGAAGTCGAGTTAACAGCAGAATAGGAGGGAATGCATAAATTAGTGAGAACTGATCCCACAAGTTCACCAATGCATCTGTTTTTGACACAAAGTTGTTGACTTTGTTGTTGAACCTGGGCACAAACAGATCTACGCCCGGGATCCCCCATCTTTGGCATATAGCCAGGAAGATGTTGGGGGGAAGGGACCATTCCCCGGGAACAACTGCTGGCGACTTAAGTAGTCCGCCTGCTAGTTTTCTATCCCTGGAATGAAGATTGCCGATATGCATGGCACATGCTCTTCTGCCCAGATTAGGATATGGTTTACCTCTCCCTAGGCTGCCTGATTTCTGGTGCCCCCTTGGTGATTGATATAAGCCACTGCTGTGGCATTGTCGGATTGAATCCTGACAGGAGAATTCTGCTACCTGAATGTCTAGGCCCTTAGGGCTAGACGCGCTGCCCGAATCTCTAGAATGTTGATGGGCAATGTCCTTTCAGTTCTGGACCATTTCCCCTGGACAGATGCCTCTTCCAGGACTGCTCCCCAACCTAAAAGGCTGGCATCTGTTGTTACAACCTTCCAGGTAACTGGTAAGATAGATTTCCCCTTCTGCAGATTCTTGGATATCCTCTACCAACTGAGGCTCTGGCGTACTTTTGGCGACAAACGCATCGGAAAATCTAGTGCTTGGACCTTCTTGTTTCAGGCCAATAGGATACTGTTTTGCAGCAGTCTCGAATGAAACTGAGCATAGGGAACTGCTTCGAATGAAGCCACCATCTTCCCCAACAACCTCATACAAAGGCGAATGGAAGGACCCTTCTTTGCACCGACCACCTGAACCAGCTCCTTTATGGCGCTGATCTTTGTCTGGGGTACAAACACCCTCTTCTTGACTGTATCTATAACCAGACCCAAATACTCTAATCTTCTTACTGGCTTTAAAGAAGATTTCTCTAGGTTGAGGACCCAACCTAGGTATTTCATGTAGTTGACTGTGGTGACCATGCTTTGGTCCAAGCAGGCTACCGACTGGTTTATCAAGAGCAGGTCATCTAGGTATGCTATTATTGTTATACCTTGAGTCCTTAATCTGGCCAGAGGAAGGGCCAGAAGTTTTGTAAACACCTGAGGTGCTGTCATGAAAGACGTCCTGTTAGTTCAGCCGTCGGCGGAAGATCGGTTAACAGAACTATTGTCAGTAGAACCAGAGGACGCGTTCGGAGACGCGTTGACACGAACGGACGCATGCGGGTGCGCGCTAATACGAGCGGGTGTACGCGGGTACACGATGAGACGAACGGGCACGTACGATCGGTACTCGGGCGTGCACGTGTGCACGCGGCAGCGCGCAGACGTGCGGTGTGACAGCCTTTGGCGCCATTAGGCCTATTTAAAGGTGCCTGTCAGCATGCTTCCTTGCTGTCCGGTCTACAGCGTTCCCTGTGACCCTAAGCTTCCAGTATACCTGTTTACCTGATTCCTGTTACCCGGCTCGTTCCTGACTTCTCCTGTTTGCTGCCAGTCTCTGACCTCGGCTTGTCTGACGATTCTCCTGCCTCATCCTTCAGTTATTACCTGCCTGTCTGTTGCCGACCCGGTCCGTGCCCTGACTACTCTCCTGGTTCCGTTTTGTACCTGCTCTGCTTACCTGTGTTCTGACCCGGCCTGTCTGACTTCGTTAAGTGCTTTCAGTTGTACTACAGAACACCTCCCAGTTGCCTGTTGTTCCTGAGTTCCTGTCGGTGGATCCAGTGTTCCTGATAGTTCTTCTGCTGCTGCACCAGAGGTTCGGATCAACCCTACACCTGCCACTTACCAAGCACTTGTGGCCCCCTGCGCTCTTGAGTCCCTGTCTTCTCTATCAGGGGCTCTCGAACCAGAGGCACACGAGAGGCTACTCCTTGCATTCTGGGCTCCACCACCAGGTACGTGACAGTACCGGACAGCCATGTCTGAGCCCACGCAGGGAGCCTCTCCTATGGATGAACTCTGCCGCCATCTTGCTGGACTTACCCAGGCAGTAAAGAGTCTACAAGAAGGCTACACCCAGCTGGAAGGCCAAGTCCAGGCCCTAGCAGCTTCTACACCTCCAGTATCCGGGACTTCTGCTTCACCATCAGTGGTCATGTTGCCGCCTGAACCCAGGGTCCCCACGCCTGAAAGATTTTCGGGTAACCGGAGCAAATTCAGGTCCTTCCGCAACTCATGTGAGCTCTTTTTTGCCCTTCAACCAAGGACTTTTTCCCTGGAAGCCACCAAGGTGGGGTTCGTGATCTCGCTGCTGACCGGCGAGCCCCAGTCCTGGGCCCATCGCTTGTTAGAAAAGAAAGACACCTCACTTGATACTCTGGATACCTTCTTTCGGGCTATGTCATCCCTATATGAAGACCCACAGCTGACTGCCACGGCAGAGACAGCCTTGCACACCCTACAGCAAGGCCGCAGACCTGTTGAGGACTATGCATCAGAATTCAGACGCTGGAGTTCAGATACAAATTGGAACAATGCCGCCCTACGGTATCAGTTCCGTATGGGCCTTTCAGAATCCTTGAAGGATGAACTAGCCCGAGTGGGCCTTCCTGAGACTCTAGAGGACCTCATAGACCTTTCCATCCAAATAGACAGACGTCTAAGAGAACGACGTACAGAGCGATCTTCTGGCCCTGCTCGTCCTGTCTGGATGCTGCCCCGGGTGCCTAGTTCTCCCCACTCCGCTCCTCCAGCTTCTACTACCATGACTTCAGATACACCAGAACCAATGCAGCTGGGACTCTTACGACCATCCCTCACTCCTGAAGAGCGCCAACGCCGTCGGGCTGGTAACCTGTGCCTATATTGCGGGGAACCTGGACACTTTGTACGGACATGCCCGGCCAAGCTTCGTAAGTGCCTCTCTGTTTCTCCTGCTCTTACCCCAGCTTCACTGAATAATATGTCTCACCTGGCTGTCCCGCTTCTTTTACAGCTCCCAGGAGGGAATATACCAACCAGCGCTATCATTGATTCCGGGGCCTGCAGCGGCTTTATAGACTTGTCCTTCGCTTCCAGACATCATATTCCCATCCGGCCCAGGGCGAAAGGACTTTCAGTATATCTGGCCGATGGTTCTACCCTCAGATCAGGACCAGTAACCCAGGAAACAGTACCCATGCTCACCACCATTGCTGGCACTCATCAAGAGCTACTTTGCCTGGACGTCATTGAATCTCCTCTATTCCCCATCATATTGGGCATGCCTTGGCTCAAGGCCCATAATCCACAAGTTGATTGGGCCTCAGGGAAAATTGAATTTCCTTCCTCTTATTGCCACCAACACTGTCTACCAGAAGTTACTCAAGCTCCCTCTGCCCTGTTGTGCATGGAAACTGATGCCGAGACCCGTCAAGTTGTACCGGAAGTCTACCATAGCTTTCTGGACGTTTTCAGTCAAAAAGGGGCCGAGACCCTTCCTCCCCACCGGCCATATGACTGTCCGATTGAGCTTCTCCCAGGGGCAGAGATTCCTTTTGGGAGAATATTTCCTTTATCAGAGTTAGAATTAGGAGTATTAAAGACTTACATTGACGATAATCTTAAGAAAGGCTTCATCCAACCTTCCACATCTCCGGCAGGAGCAGGAATCTTTTTTGTGGAAAAGAAAGACCATTCTTTGCGCCCTTGTGTAGATTATCGGGCACTCAATAAAATTACAATCAAGAACCGCTATCCCTTACCATTAGTGCCAGAACTTTTTCAGAGGCTGGGGTCTGCAGTAGTATTTTCAAAATTGGATCTTCGTGGTGCCTACAACCTTGTCCGCATTCGCAAGGGAGACGAATGGAAGACTGCTTTCCGTACCCGGTTTGGGCACTTCGAATATTTAGTTATGCCTTTCGGACTCTGTAATGCTCCTGCCACATTTCAGCATTTTGTAAATGACATTTTCAGAGACTACCTTGACCTGTTTGTTGTTATTTATCTAGATGACATTCTAATCTTCTCTTCTTCCCTAGTTGAACACCGTGAACATGTCAGAAACGTTTTGACCCGACTTCGCCTGCACGGCCTTTACGCCAAGCCTGAGAAATGTGTCTTCGAGCAGGAGAGTATTCAGTTCCTTGGTCTTATTATCTCTGTGGAAGGCATCAAAATGGACCCTCAGAAGGTCTCCGCCATTCTGGACTGGCCCGCTCCCACTGACAAGAAAGGGATTCAACGTTTCGTGGGATTTGCGAATTTTTATAGAAAATTCATCAAGGGATTCTCCACCATCATTGCTCCCATTACAAGATTGACCCAACAGGGCCTCAAGTTCCACTGGTCTACGGAAGCTCAGATGGCCTTTACTACGCTGAAGGATCTGTTTGTCTCAGCTTCAGTTTTAAAACATCCTGATTCCACGTTACCCTACATCCTGGAGGTGGACGCTTCGGAGATAGCGGTCGGTGCAGTACTCTCCCAAAGACAGGGGCCTAGGGCTCTTCTGCACCCAGTCGCTTTTTTTTCCCGTAAATTATCAGAAGCAGAAAGGAACTATGACGTGGGTGATCGAGAATTGTTAGCGATCAAAGCTGCGTTGGAGGAATGGCGATACCTGTTAGAGGGAGCAGCCCACCCGATTCTTGTTTATACAGATCACAAGAATCTAGAATATTTAAAGACTGCCAAGAGGTTGAAACCACGACAGGCCAGATGGGCACTGTTTTTTACTAGATTTTCTTTTCATATTACCTACCGCCCCGGGTCAAAAAATATCAAGCCTGACGCTCTGTCACGGATGTACAGCGATTCGGAAGCACCTTCCCCACCAGATACCATCTTGTCCACAGGGAACTTTCTGTTACTCCAAGGGGATCTACTGTCACAGATTAAGCAAGCCTCCAGGAGTGTTTCCGCTCCACCTGATACAACTCTACAGGCCAGAGATGATCTTCTGTGGTTTAAGGATAGGATCTTCGTACCTCAGGAGGTGCGAACGGCAGCTCTTAGTTCTTGCCATGACCATATGTTAGCTGGCCACTTTGGAGTACATAAAACATCTGAACTTCTTCAGCGCACGTTCTGGTGGCCATCATTAAGAAAGGACTGCAAGGACTACGTGGAAGCATGTGTCACCTGTATCCAAAATAAAGGTAGCAAGTCTAAGGCCTGGGGCCTGTTAAAACCACTATCTGTCCCGGAGAAACCATGGAGGATGATCTCCATGGATTTTATTGTCGAGTTGCCACCTTCTGAAAGTTACACTACGATCTTCGTAATTGTGGATAGATTATCCAAGATGGCACATTTCTTACCAATGAAAGGTACTCCTACTGCTGTTGAAACTGCCAGGACATTTATTAAGGAGGTGGTGAGGCTTCATGGCATCCCTGCCAATATTACTTCCGATCGGGGGGTACAATTCACCTCGAGGTTTTGGAGAGCTCTCTGTGAATCCCTGAAAATTGATCTTGCCTTCTCTTCTGCCTATCACCCCCAAACAAATGGCCAGACGGAGAGAACGAATCAGACGCTGGAGCAGTATCTGCGCTGCTTTTCCTCGTTCTCCCAGGATGATTGGGCTCCGCTTCTTCCCCTTGCCGAATTTGCATACAATAACTCTGTTCATTCCGCTACAAAACAAACACCATTTTTTGCAAATTATGGGTTCCATCCTCTGTTCTTGTCCACTAACATTCCGGAGTGTCCAGTACCAGCTGTTCAAGAAAACCTAAACTTCTTTGAATCGAATAATAAGCTTCTGCAAGAGACTATGGCAAGGACCCAGAACTACAACAAAGAGGTGTTTGATAAGAAGAGAAGGGGGGAGCTTGATCTTAAACCTGGAGATTTGGTTTGGCTATCTACTTTGAATCTAAGATTGGCCTGTCCTTCCAAAAAATTGGGTCCCAAGTTCGTGGGTCCTTTTCCAGTGACAAGAAAAATTAATAATGTGGCCTACGAACTAAAGCTACCAGAATCATTCCGGATTCATCCGGTCTTTCATGTTGCCCTACTCAAACCCGCAGTTCCTGATCCTTTTGTCAACCGGAGGGTCAATCCCCCTGAACCCGTGATCATTGACGGAGAAACTGAATATGAGGTCGAGTCCATTCTGGATTGTAGGAAGAGACGTAACCAAGTCCAGTTCCTGGTAAAGTGGAAGGGGTATGGGCCTGAGGAAAACTCCTGGGAGCCGGAGTCCAACATCCATGCTAGGAGATTGATACTTGCCTTTAAAAGATCTCATCCAAGTAAGATGGCACATTTGGGCATCCGGAGGCTGCCCCTTGGGAGGGGGCAATGTCATGAAAGACGTCCTGTTAGTTCAGCCGTCGGCGGAAGATCGGTTAACAGAACTATTGTCAGTAGAACCAGAGGACGCGTTCGGAGACGCGTTGACACGAACGGACGCATGCGGGTGCGCGCTAATACGAGCGGGTGTACGCGGGTACACGATGAGACGAACGGGCACGTACGATCGGTACTCGGGCGTGCACGTGTGCACGCGGCGGCGCGCAGACGTGCGGTGTGACAGCCTTTGGCGCCATTAGGCCTATTTAAAGGTGCCTGTCAGCATGCTTCCTTGCTGTCCGGTCTACAGCGTTCCCTGTGACCCTAAGCTTCCAGTATACCTGTTTACCTGATTCCTGTTACCCGGCTCGTTCCTGACTTCTCCTGTTTGCTGCCAGTCTCTGACCTCGGCTTGTCTGACGATTCTCCTGCCTCATCCTTCAGTTATTACCTGCCTGTCTGTTGCCGACCCGGTCCGTGCCCTGACTACTCTCCTGGTTCCGTTTTGTACCTGCTCTGCTTACCTGTGTTCTGACCCGGCCTGTCTGACTTCGTTAAGTGCTTTCAGTTGTACTACAGAACACCTCCCAGTTGCCTGTTGTTCCTGAGTTCCTGTCGGTGGATCCAGTGTTCCTGATAGTTCTTCTGCTGCTGCACCAGAGGTCCGGATCAACCCTACACCTGCCACTTACCAAGCACTTGTGGCCCCCTGCGCTCTTGAGTCCCTGTCTTCTCTATCAGGGGCTCTCGAACCAGAGGCACACGAGAGGCTACTCCTTGCATTCTGGGCTCCACCACCAGGTACGTGACAGGTGCAGTAGCTAGACCGAAAGGCAAGGCTACAAACTGAAAATGAAGTTTTTCTACTTCGAAGATACTTCTGGTGAGCAGGGAAAATAGATACATGCAGGTATGCATCCTTGATGTCGATTGATGCCAGAAGTTCTCCTCCATGTAGGATGGAGACTACTGATCAGATTGGTTCCATGCGAAAAGAGCGAATTTTCAGGAACTGGTTTAGATCTTGAGATCTAGAATGGGTCTGACATCCCCCCCTGCTCTTCCATGGGAACCACCATGATCACTTTTTGCGACAAAAGTCGGTCTAATGCTAGAAAGAGAGACTTCTTTTTCTCTGGATCTTTGGGGACATTTGACCTGAGGAAACGAGGAGATGGGAATTCTCTGAACTCTAATTTGTAACCTAGAGCTAGTGTGGAGAATACCCATCTGTCTCGAAATTCTTCCTGCCAGACCTTTGAGAACTCCAGAAGTCTTCCCCCACTCGAGCGAGCAGGGGCGCCGCTTCATAAAGAGGCTTTAGCATTCTGTCTTGTGGGTTTCCTCCCCCAGGATTTCTTTTGTCCCTGGGGTTGACCATGAGGTTTACCTCTTGAACCTGACAGTGGAGGCCATCGCGACTGCCTGGAGGCTGATGCCCCTAGCACTGGAGAAAGAGCCCGTTTAAATGAGGGACATTTACTCTTTTTCTTAACTGGCAAAAGGGTCTGGTATGGATATTAAGGGGAACCCCGTGCCAAAATTTGTTTAAAAAATGGCGTGGGGTCCCCCCAAAAATCCATACCAGACCCTTATCCGAGCACGCAACCTGGCAGGCTGCAGGAAAAGAGGGGGGGACGAGAGAGTGCCCCCCCTCCTGAACTGTACCAGGCCACATGCCCTCAACATTGGGAGGGTGCTTTGGGGTGCTTTGGCCGGTGGTTGTGGGGGTCTGCAGGTGGGGGGCTTATCGGAATCTGGAAGCCCCCTTTAACAAGGGGACCCCCAGATCTCGACCCTTCCTCCTGCCCTACCATTTCACTAAAAAACTGTCAAAAATGTTAAAAATGACAAGAGACAGTTTTTGACAATTCCTTTATTTAAATGCTTCTTCTTTCTTCTTTCTTCTATCTTCTTTCATCTTCTTCTTCTTCTTCTGGTTCTTCTGGTTCTTCCTCCGGTGTTATCGTCCAGCATCTCTCTTCATCTTATTCTCTTCTTCATCTTCTTCTCCGGGCCGCTCCGCATTCATGCTGGCATGGAGGGAGGCTCCCGCTGTGTGATGCGTCTCCTCTTCTGATGGTTCTTAAATAACGGGGGCGGGGCCACCCAGTGACCCCGCCCCTCTGACACACGGGACATGTTGGGACTTCCCTGTAGCATTCCCCGTGACATCACAGGGAAGTCCCGTCAAGTCACCGTGCGACAGAGGGGGCGGGGTCACCGGGTGGCCCCGCCCCCCCGTTATTTAAGAACCGTCAGAAGAGGAGACGCGTCACACAGCGGGAGCCTCCCTCCATGCCAGCATGGATGTGGAGCGGCCTGGAGAAGAAGATGAAGGAGAGAAGAAGATGAAGAAGAGAAGAAGAAAAGAAGATGAAGAAGAGAAGAAGATGAAGAGAAGAGCGGGAGCCTCCCTCCATGCCATGGATGCGGAGCGGCCCGAGGAGAAGAAGGGAAGAAGACGCCGTGGAGGAGATGCTGGACGAGAACACCGGAGGAAGAACCAGAAGAAGAAGAAGATGAAGGAAGACAGAAGAAAAAAGAAGCATTTAAATAAAGGAATTGTCAAAAACTGTCTCTTGTCATTTTTAAAATTTTTGACAGTTTTTTAGTGAAATGTTAGGGGTAAGTAACCCCTTACCATTTCACACGGGGGGGCGGGATCTGGGGGTCCCCTTGTTAAAGGGGGCTTCCAGATTCCGATAAGCCCCCCGCCCACAAACCCCCACAACCACCGGCCAGGGTTGTGGGGATGAGGCCCTTGTCTTCATCAACATGGGGACAAGGTGTTTTGGGGGGCTACCCCAAAGCACCCTCCCAATGTTGAGGGCATGTGGCCTGGTACAGTTCAGGGGGGGCGCTCTCTCGTCCCCCCTCTTTTCCTGCGGCCTGCCAGGTTGCGTGCTCAGATAAGGGTCGGTATGGATTTTTGGGGGGACCCCACGCCATTTTTTTTTTTTACATTTTGGCCGGGGTTCCCCTTAATATCCATACCAGACCTGAAGGGCCTGGTATGGAATTTAGAGGGACCCCCACGTCATTTTTTTTTTAAATTTTGGTTCGGGGTTCCCCTGTGGGGAATTCCCATGGCGTCTTTATCAATGAACTTCTATGTGTATTGTCGGACCGGCAATGCAATAGCCGCAAGTAGTTTTAAATGACTTTTTTTCCTTTGAAATGTCATTTTGCTGTCAGACTGTTCTAAACGCGGGAAACATGCACCCCTTTACAGGCATACTATAGACACCCCCAAGGTATGAAATTTAAAGGGATATTACACTTTTATTGTTTCACTTTAAGCATTATTGAAATCACTGCTCCCGAAAAAATAGCCGTTTTTAAAACTTTTTTTTGCATTGATCCATGTCCCCTGGGGCAGGACCCAGGTCCCCAAACACTTTTTATGACAATAACTTGCATATAAGCCTTTAAAATTAGCACTTTTGATTATTCATGTTTGTGTCCCATAGACTTTAACGGTGTTCGCGTGTTCGAACAAACTTTTTTCCTGTTCGCATGTTCTGGTGCAAACCGAACAGGAGGGTGTTCGGCTCATCCCTACTCCTGGGCCTGCTGTTCAGGCAAAACCTTAAGCACCTGTTTCAAATGGTCTCTCAAGGATTGACTTACCCGAATTGCCACCCCTGCAGGTTGATCCTCTGAACCTGCCAAGGAAAAAATGTTTTTTAACAGGAATTCCAATTTTTTATCAGTTGGATCCCTAAGCATTTGCGCATTGCCAACTGGACAAGTCAAACTTTTATTCACAGAGGATATAGCAGCGTCAATTGCTGGTATACTCCACATCTTAGTAAATTTTTCCTCCATAGGATAAAGTGTTGACAACTTTTTAGGAGGGAAAAAAATGCTTATCTGGGTGATCCCACTCAGAATACATAAGCTTTTGTAGTAATGAATGGGCAGGAAAGGCACGCAAGGCTTGAGGAGGCTTTAGTGAACCCAAACAGGAAGTGGACTCTTCAATCGACTCCATTAAGGGTAGCTTAAATGTGGAGCGGACCATTTCAGTAAGAGAATGCACCAGCAACTTCTCAGCATGTGAAGCTGAAGAAGGTCCTTCCCCACTTGATCCCTCGGAAGAGGAATCATCAGCCTCTTTACTGTCCCCTGAGGGGGATCATCTTCCTGCTCCTGCTGTTCCTCTGTTTGAGAATCCTGGGTGGTAGAAGGGGACCTAATGTGTTTTCTTCCACTCTGTGAAGATGTGATTAAAGCTGCTAATCTTTCCTCCAATCCACTCATAGCTGAGGAGAAAACCTGCTCAGTTATATATACAGGGGCAGAAGTGTCGGAAGCAATTGCAGCCCCTGATGACCCCAATGGCTCACTCTGACCAGCCTCCCTAGATCCTTCAGGGGGGGTGGTGTTGCAGAGGGAGGGTCCTTAGGACCTGAGGGCGACCCCTTTGTGCCCTTGGTTTTTGTGGTATTTGTACCACCCCCTCTGGTCATAGTGCTGAGCACAAACGCAGAGGTACTACCAAAAAAATGCACCCACTGCTGAGCAATAGTCCAACAACTGCCGCTGCTATTAAGTTAAGCCTGTGACACCAACACTTACATGCCACCCGTCCGCTCTGTGTCCCTCCTTCAGCTGTATGCACCTGAAAAAAGGTGCACTTTATAGTTACACAGCCCGCGTTGTGGATGCTGAAGTGTCAACGCCACTAAGCCCCGCCCCCTTCCCTTCCACCTACTGTGCCCCCTCATCTTTTTCAAAATAGACTGTTTTCCTGCGCGAGCGGGCCCCGATCTGACTGGATCACATGGAAGAGGGCTGGGGTGGAGGAGAGGAGGAGAGCTGCTGATGGGAACTGTTAAAATGGCAGCGGGAGCGGTGTGGCACACCACCGACTGAGCCATGCTCCTTCTGCTTCCTGGAGTGAAGCTATCCAGGTGGGGGGATATTCCAAGGAGAAAAAAACCCTTACCACGTCTTACCTGGAGATGGGGCCAGAGGAAGCGTGCAGCTTGTGACACAGAGTGAGACTGACAAGCATGGAATCAGGTACGTGCTCTTGACAGCCCCTGGTGGTGACTATAGGCATGACAACATTTACTTTAAAGGAAAAAACCCACAAGTATTAGAAAAATTCCGTAGGAATCTCCCTTACCTTATCTAGCTGCAGGGTTCTGTGGTAACAGACCCAATCTTCACCACTCACAGTGGGCTCCGTTAAAAAAACTTCAGGGACCGGGGCCCCCGTTTTATTGGGGGATCCACAGCTCTGGGCCTGTAAAGCACCCCGCCAGGAATATGGCTGAAAAAAACAAATACTTAATCCTGGGGTCCAGCTCTCTAAAAAGAGAAGCGTTACAGGCAAAACCTTGTTTCTTCAGACACGAGGCCCGGGTACCATTCAATTCGGTCTGGAAAAGACACTTTGAATGGATCTGGTTGCATAGCTTGCCCCAGCAAGGAATATTCCAGCAGAGCTCAGCACAGCACATTTTTACTCATAACCAACACCTAGGACACTGGAGAAAAATCTGAGGACTCCCGGTAAGGCGAGGGGTTATATGGAGAATTGAACTTACTGTCTAGGGTGTGCCAGTGTCCATCACCTGATGGTGCCAAATAACCCATAAAGTAATTACTGTGGCTCTGTGTCCCGTGATGTACGATAAAGAAAACAATGTATTTGTGTATAAATGAGGGGAATAAACTGTGTGGCTATGGCTCGTAGCAGTGTCAAGAGAGGTCCCATGGATCCCAGAGACCAGCACAAGGGATAATAAGGGCACCTTTATGTGGTAGGGAGGGTCCTAACTTCTATCCTGGTGATTAGCCCAGTCAGGCCCAATATTACCAGTAGTGCCGAATATTGGCACAAAAAGCCTGTAATTAACAGAGCCTGTGAAAACAGATGTCGATCCTCCTACAAAAAAGGGATAAATTGCTACATTGGTAATACTGTGTGATTTTGTATTTTATTATTTTTGTTAAATGTTTTTTCCTCTTGTGAGGTTTTTTAATATTGCTTGCATAAATTCTGTAATTTTTTACTTCTGCATCATTTTCACCTTTTTCTTTTTACTATTCCTTGGGTATTGTATAGTCCCATCCCCTCTCGCACCCCCTTGTGGGTTTTCTGTATAGTATTAAGATCCATCCCTACAGACTGTGGGGTAACATACATCTGTTACCCCACAGTCACAATCTCTGCTCCTCTGAACTTTTTTAGATCAAATGAGGGGTCATATACAAACCCACCAAAAGAAAGAAAAAACACATCCTTCCAAAATCCACAAGACCAACAAACACCAATCATGCTTAATGTAGTCAATCTATCCTCATACCCACTCAATTTTCATGAGATGGCTGTCCTGGGCCGTGGCCTCACTTTCTGCCCAGACACCCGACTGGACAGATTTGGGGCCATTAAGGACATCCATCTATTCATCCATAAAGTCCTACTCAAGAGCCTTTATGCAAAAAAACCTAACCCAGAATCTGGACCCACAAAGCAAGAAATTCAAGCCTTGAATGACCTTATTGCCCTATTAGAAGAGAACGATTCTGAGAGCCCCCGACCTCCGCTGACGCTGTAAGTCCTGATGCGATCACGGATGCCACATCCACTTCGCAAACACAGGTACACCTTCCGGACCCCTTACTTAAAAGGAAGTCTACCATTTATCCCTCACCCAGCTCTAATTCTAATGCATCAGCTTTTCTGAAACTGGTGTCAACTGACATCAGAGACATGAAAAACTTTTCCAACTCTCATGCAAATCTCAATCGAGATGAGCGAACTGCACTAGAAGTGCTGTCTCATAACCACGTCATCAAACCCTCTGACAAGGGTGGCAATGTCGTGGTTATGGACAGTGCCCAATACACAGAGATGTGTATGGCCATATTGCATAATTCGGACTGGTATCAACCTATCTCTAGGTCGGTACTGGACAAGTTTACCCAAGACTTCTATTTACTGGTCGATACTGCATTTCACCACAATGCAATATCGAGACAACTATGGGACTACATCCGGACTACTCATCCAAGGGAGGCAACTTTTTATGCCCTACCCAAGCTGCATAAACAAAAAAAGAAACCACCAGGCAGACCGATCATCTCAGGATGTGGCAGCCTTACTGAGAATCTGAGTCGCGTGGTAGATAACCATCTTAAACCTCTAGTTGCCTGTCTATCATAATATGTACGTGATACTATCCATTTTTTGCGAATAATTCAGGATTTATACATCAAGGATGGCACTCAATTGGTGGAAATTGATGTGGAATCCCTTTATTGTACTATCACTCATGCCAAAGGCCTGGCGACCATACGGCATGTCTTGTCACAATATAGTGAATGCAAACCCAATTATACTGAATTTATCTTGGCCTCCCTCGATTTCATACTCCATCATAACGTTTTTGGTTTGATGGTTCTCACTACCTCCAGGTGCAGGGCATTGCGATGGGGACATGTTGTGCCCCATCGTACGCCAATCTGTACCTGGGGGAGTGGGAGCACTCACTGCTTGTCTGTGAATCGTTGTCTATGCATATGTGCCATGTGTTAGCATGGCGATGATACATAGATGACATATTCCTTATTTGGGATGGGTCGATCGACCTATTACATCAATTTTTGAATTCAATCAACAAGAATGAGTTCAATCTAAAATTCAGGATGACTTATAGCCCTAGTGAAATCACATTCCTAGATGTGCTTGTAAAGAAACTACCCAATGGAAATCTGTCTAGTGAACTTTATCGTAAGCACACAGCAGGCAACTCTGCTCCACGCGACCAGCTTCCACCCCAAGCCACTTCTTGCCTCTATACCCTTTAGCCAGTATTTAAGAGCCCGTCGCAACTGCTCCGATGATACTGGCTTCAAAATTGAAGCCAATATTTTGAGAAACAGACTCCTCGAAAGAGGATATTCAAGTACTTGTCTCAAAAAAGGATACAAACGAGCCCTTAATAAATCGCGTTGTGACCTGCTTAACACACAAAAACAACAGTTTAATGATGAAACAACACGAATTATTACAACATATTCATCACAACACCAGCAAGTCAAACGGATCATAAACAAATATTGGCATTTATTGACCATGGACCTGACTCTGTCCCCTTTTGTCCCTAGTTCTCCAGGCTGATATATCTATCTTGTATAACTCGATGTGTGTATTTTAATGAATACGTATATTGTATAATTGTATTCGTATTTGTATTTTTCTATTTTTTCTATAAACTAATAAAATTGGAACTTTTGTGCATTTTATATAATCTACTTTCTATACTTTAACATACCATTTGCCATTAAAATCCTATGGGGCGACCCCCGTGTGCAACCCATGCACAGTTCTTTTTGTTCCCTACAGACTTTAATTGGATTTGCTGCTACATTTGGGGTTCACAAATTTTAAACAAGTTTTGATAAACCCCCGCAAACCAAATTTGGGCAGATATGGCCATCTTTATTCCAGCGAAAAACCTGTGTGTGTGTGCCTATGACCTTAGGCATTGAGCAACTGGGCAGAAGTCTTGATAATAGTGCTTGAACCACACCCTTATAATACATATATTTTATATATATAATAGAGTTTCAAAAAGTACAGAAACTTTTTGAAGAACACACACATATATTTTATATATACACACACAGTATCTCACAAAAGTGAGTACACCCCTCACATTTTTGTAAATATTTTATTATATATTTTCCTGTGACAACACTGAAGAAATGCCACTTTGCTTCAATGTAAAGTAGAGAGTGTACAGCTTGTATAAGAGTGTACATTTGCTGTGCCCTCAAAATAACTCAACACACAGCTATTAATGTCTAAACCGCTGACAACAAAAGTGAGTGAAGCAAAGCATGATCATCTCCATTCGGAGACTGGGCCGCAGAGCAGTATTCCAACATAATAACAGCCCCAAACACACCTCAAAGATGACCACTGCCTTGCTAAAGAAGCTGAGGGTAAGGGTGATGGACTGGCCAAGCATGTCTCCGGACCTAAACCCTATTGAGCATCTGTGGGGCATCCTCAAACGGAAGGTGGAGGAACGCAAGGTCTCTAACATCTACCAGCTCCGTGATGTCATCATGAAGGACTGGAAGAGGACTCCAGTGGCAACCTGTGAAGCTCTGATGAACTCAATGCCCAAAAGGGTTAAGGCAGTGCTGGAATCTCACTTTTGTGAGATACTGTATATATATATATATATATATATATATATATATATATATATTTTTTTTTTTCACTAAAAGTAATATAATATTGTAATAATAAAAGGGTGGTAGATGTCCGAAACCAATAATTAAACTAATACATGCCACTATAAATAATATTATGTTAATGTAACCATACATAAAGTTGCTTAAATTTAAGTTAGTGTTGACATATTGTTATTTATATTAATTACAGGTGTATTTTACAAAGCAATTGCCCTTCATACCATCTGTGCTTTGAAACTGACAGAATATCTTTACCAATATGCCAGTAACATTTAACACTCAGTAACAAGCTGTCATAGCTAATATAAATCAGTGTTTGTGCACTTACTTTTATTGCAAACATCTTTGACAATATAACCAGGAGACAAAAATGCAGGTCTTGCTGCACAAAAAAAAAGATAGTGATTACCATAGCCACATGACTTCCCACATCTACAAAAAATGTTATTAAAATGACCACTAGGAACATTGAGTCGCAAACTGCCTTGACATAACATCAAACAGAAAAAACTTCAAACGTGTCACATTATGTCGGTCATGTAATGTGTAAAGTTCTGTTTAAAGTTTTCTGAGCAATGTTTTTCTCACGCCGTCAAAGCAAGGTGACTGATTTCCCACGTTGTCATAAAATGTAGACGTTTTAACAGTTGCAGAGTTAGTCCCCCTGCAGAAATCTGTGTTCTGACTGCCCCAGTGCTGATCACCTGACCTAATGTGGGAAAGCTGAAGCATTGGCCATGTGAATTATAAGGATTCAGGCAGAGCTGCTGATGAACTAACTCATAAAGAATGGTGACCAGGTCAAGACAGACCCAGCCCACATCTCTGCAGATCGTGGAGATGACCCCAAGTTATAGCAGGAGCAGTGATGGAGCTCTCAACACTGCATGCAGGCTGCAGTAAATAGCTGAAGTGCTGCATTAAAGTAGAATAAAAGCAATTGTAAAGGCTAGACTTTTTTGTCTACCTCAACGTGTTCCCTGTATTGACTGCCTAAGAACTGCCCTACGTACATATACTGAAGCAGGGCAGCCCTTAAGTGTGAAATCACATACCTGTGCCTGATTTCTTTCTTCGGGTCTGGGACGTGTGCCACCGGCGACCGGCTGTTATTGGACACAGCTGGAGCCAATCAGCGGGACCGGCGGGCACGATGTTCACCGCCACACGGCGATCATTCCCGAGAGAGGTAGAACAGCGAATTGCCTATGTAAACAACGCAGATTGACGTTCTGTCAGTGGGGAAGATGGAGATCTTGTGTTTCTGCTAAGCAGAAACATGGATCTCTGTCCTCCCCCAGTCAAGGCAAACCCCACACAGTTAGAAAGCACTCCCAGGGAACATATTTACCCCTTGCCTTGCCCCTGATGTTATCCCCTTCCAGTGTTGCCAACCTACCAGATTTAAAATTACTGACACAACACCCAAAATTTACTGGCACAGCCACGTTTTTACTGGCATTTCCAAAAGTTATGCAATTACAGTTTTAAGTGCAAAATTCAGTATTTAGGCTACAAACAAAAAGAATATGCAATTATCAATGTGGTAAGGTAGATATTAAGACAAAAAACATATTTCTTATTTTATTTTCGATATAGTAAGTAAGTTGCTCAGGGACTCTGTTACTGCTCTTCAGTTTATGCTTGTGGGTTCGTATCTGTTTTTCAGTGCATGTAGTCAGTTCGGATCTGGTTTTCAGTGCGTTCTTGTCCGCTCGTTTCTGATTTTCACCTCGCGCTTCTCAGGCCTTTCTGTTTTTCAGTGCGTTCTGTTAGTTCATTCTGACCAGCCGACTGTTTTCTAGCCATGTTGAGGGTACGTACTTGTCGTGAAATTCGTGCTGTGCAGGGGCTTGGTGTTGGGGTTCTTTCTTTGACCAAGCCCAGTCCATGAACAGGGTGAGGATGAGTTCATGGACAAAGAATTGGTTACTCCAGCATGACCAATTCTCTCATATGCCTTTGTTTCGGGAGATCCGTGAGAATAATCCTGATGATTTCAGGAATTATCTCCGGATGAGGGACCCTGTTTTCACCGTTTGTTGGCTTTGCTGTCCCCTTATATTATGAAGCAGGACACCTGCATGCGGCAAGCCATCACTCCTGAACAAAGGCTCGTCACCATGTTGCGGTACTTGGCGACAGGGAGAAGTCTGCAGGACATCAAGTTCTCAACAGGCATCTCCTCCCAGGCTCTGGGGATCATTATTCTTGAGACCTATACTGCCATCATTCAGGTCCTGGAGAAGGACTATATTAATGTTAGTTTTCTCCTTTAACATCGCATTCTATGTATTTAATTTGCTAATGTATTGTATTTATTTCATCACTCCCTAATTACCATGATTGTAATATGCTGTGAATGTCCTCTTTATCCTCATGCATGCTGGAAGTTTTTAAAGTTCCATTTTTGTCCTTCATGCATATTTGCCTTCACTAACCTCCCCAGCATGCTATCCTTCTTACCTGTCCAATGGGCTGCCAATAATGTAAGTAAGGAGGGGCTGGCCAAAGTAACACACATTATTTATGCATTCAGCTCTCAATGAAGTGGGGAGGGTTACCTGTCCAAAACATCCCCCCTTAATGTTTTACAATGGGCCATCAGAGGGAGTGAAGAATCTGATAAGTGGACTTTATACTTTTGTCTTTAAATACTCCTTAAAATAAATGTTATACTGATGTTGGCCAAGAATGTTTGTGTCTAATCTGCTTGAAATGTTATGTGCAAAAGTACTAATTTCTTTTTTTATTGTTTGACTCCACGGTTTCCTTCAACGCCACAGGAATGGCAGACTGTGGCTTCCCAATTTGCCCAGCGGTGGGACTTCCCCAACTGTGGAGGGGCAATCGACGGGAAACACGTCCACATCGTCCCACCCCCCCAACCCGGGGTCATACTATTACAACTATAAGTAGTTTAATAGTATATGTGGTGTCGGGGACATACAAGTTTTTGTATGTGGACGTGAGGAAGAATGGGGCCAGATGTTGGATGGTGGAGTCATTGCCCAGACCGAGTTCTATAGACGTCTCCAGAGTGGTGGCTTGGGATTGCCTCCTGTGGAAGATAACGTGGCAGGACTCCCATTTGTCTTTGTCGCTGATGAAGCGTTTGGGCTTGGAGAACACCTGATGTGGCCATTCCCCATGAGGACCCTCACCTCGGACCAGAAGAGTGGTGGAGAATGCTTTCAGCATAATGGCCAGCCGGTTCCGCCTATTCCTCACTGCAATCAATATGGTGGAATATAAACGAAACCATATTGTACTTGCATGCTTTTTAAGGAAAATGCTACAAACTATGTGGCCTCAGTTGGGCCTGAGGCCAGATTTCCTGATCAGTCAACCCTGATGTCACTTGAACCTGGCCGTCCTGGCTTGCCCCCCCAAAGCGCACGCGAAGTGCGGCAAAAATATATGGAATACTTTGCCGGTAGGGGGGTCATTGATATGCCAGCAAATGTCTGAGACATTTTTTAAATAAATCTATTTTTGAAACAGAACTAATATTTCATTTGATTTACTGCTTGTGTTTTTTTTAGCTGTCTCCTAGGTTCTCCAATGGGCTTTTCTTTTATGGCCATTTTCTTCAATAGTGCAAATGTAATTTTTTGAATACATGAGGTGACAATCGCTTCTTCAGCTAACTATTATGTTGTGGGTCTGCTACACACACACATTGTTTTTGGTTTTAATGTATGTAATGCGATAATAATAAAAAAAAATCATCCTTTTCAGCACCATGAATTAATTGTTTTGAGTCCCGAAAATGTCCTGATTGAGGGTTATTTATTAAAGGAAAATCCACTTTGCACTAAAAGTGCACTTAAAAGTGCACTAAAACTGCACTGAAAGTGCACTTGTAGTGCAAAGTGGATTTGCCTTTAGTAAATAACCCCCATTGTCACTGTAAACACCAACTTACTCCAAAAACTGGTATTGAACATTGAAAGAAGAGGCCACACGAGACTTGCGTGGCCTACATCTTCCCCAAGCTGGGGCGGCATGGACCGCGGTACTGCAGGCAGCCCACCCAGAAATTAGCAGATATTTGCAGGCCTGGGACCGCGGAGACACCTGCTAGCTAATACACACGCGGGGACCCGCCGGTGTACTCCTAATAGCCGCATCTGAGCGGTCGTAGCTCTCCGCCAACTTGTGGCCTGTGGATCCTCCGGTGTCCCCCGGCCTGGAGTGCGGCAGCCCGCCGGATGGATACCCACCCACCCTTCTACAGTGGTGGCAGCATTCCCTGAAGGAGACAGAAGAACGGGGGCCAAGCAGGGGCATACCTGAGGTCTCCTATCACCCAGCAATACATATCAATGAACTGCAGCCATCCTGAGGCCTTGGGAATCAGGCTTATCCTTGTAATTCTGGTACTTGAGTGAACTCATCAGGCCCAAAATAGGAGAAGCTTACCCACACACCAGCTGCACTAACTTTCTTCCTACCTCTGCAGCATACACTCTAATGTAATCCCAGCAGGATCTCATGGGGGGCTCCGCACACCCCTCCTCCCCCCCTAGAGAAGTCAACTGGCCCAATTACACCTTTAAAGCATACAATAGGGGGGTGCAGGAGGCGATTAATACCAATGGTGGACATGCTGTAGATCCTCTTGGGCACCTGCTCCTTTACTAAGGGATCCTATACCACCACCAAAGCTTTCACAGTCACAAGGCACTACATGGGCAAAATAGGATTTCAGAAGTATGTATATCAAGGTTTTGTACCACCATCAAAGTCAGCACAAAACATGGAACGTTTCCTATACAGATCGCAATCCCCGGCCTCACATATGCCCACAGAGCCGACTGACGCTGCAGACCTATTAGCCTCCACACCGGGTGTATTTCACACAGAAAATGCTAACCAGCAGGCAAATCCCGCTGAAGTAGTCACGGTAACAGTCTTAGACCTGAAACTGCAGACACTTCTACAAGACCTAACATGAAATATAGCTAAAGAGGTTGGGGAGATTGCTCAAGAGCTCAAAGGGGAAATTGATCAACTGGGAGAGCGTACTACCTCCCTGGAAACTACATTTGATGAGACTGTACAATATATGCATGCACTTGAGGAAGAAAATGCATTCCTCAAACACACTGTTTCCCAAATACAACTCCAACAGGAAGATTTGGAGAATAGAGAACGTTGTTCAAACGTGCGGATCCGTGGAGTCCCAGAGGCTGTTACTAATAAAGAGCTACGGACATATCTACTTAATCTTTTTGTCACGCTAGCACCGCGTATACCTGATATTGATTGGCACCTTGATAGGGCCCACAGATCCTTAGCTCCCAAGCCTCCTCCTGGTTCCAACAAACATAATAGTTCGTTTTCACTACTATGACAGCAAGGAAGCTCTAACAGCAGCCACACGTAACAAAAATCGCATTGACTTCAAAGGATCCAAAATCCAAATCTTTAGCGACCTCGACCCCATCACCTTAGCAAAAAGACGCAACCTACGTCCAATCACGGCTCATCTCCAACTACACCAAGTCCCCTACAGATGGGGTTTCCCATTCCGACTCTCAGCATCCAAAGATAGCACACAATATTCCATTAGGGATCTCCATGAATGTGAGGCCTTTACCCGAAACTTGGGATTACCACCGGTTCCTGAAGAAGAGCTCCAGCTCCCCCTGCCTCCATTGACCTCCAAGTCACTTCAAGCTCCAGCAGCCATCTGGACCCCAGTGCGTCAAAGACAACAGAAGGCCTTCTCTACACCGCAACGCTCCAATCCACCTAGACCACCTACCTGAGGCTCCAGGGACTTCCTGCCTTGCACCTCTTTCTCTTTGGTTCCCAGATACCCGGGATCTCAGCTGACTTCCTCCCCTAAATCTCTCTCATCTTCTGCAATGATTAGAAAGCAAAGTTTCTAATTTTTTGTCTAATTTTCTCCGCATATGTTTTTTTTTTCATTTTTGTAGACTTCTGTCCTCCTTTTAACTTTCGTGAAGCCCCAGTAAGTGGTGCTCTCTTTTTTGAATATTACTTCTTGTTTAAAATGTTCGATTTCAGCTATCTCTTAAAGGAGCGGGCCACAGCCCACCGCTCTAGCTGACCGTCATGCTCCCATACATGCCCAAGGGAATCTACCTTGGTCTCCTGAAGGATCTCCTTCCTTCAGGCTTACAAAATACCTGTTTCAATTTTTTATGTTTCTTTTATTATTTTTTCTTTTCTTTTATCAGATCTTTTTTTGATCTGCCTACATGTTTGAGATTGGTAGGGTACTACTACCTTGTCAACAAATATTTAATCACTGTCTTCTTGTTTTATAAGAAATGTTTACATATGTTTCTTTGCAGATTGCTTATAATATGGTTGATTATACTCCTATGCCAGGTTAAGAAAACGCTTGCTGCTCTATTTATAAATGTCACATGGCCTTAAAAATGTTCTCATGTAATGTAAAGGGCTTGAATTCCATTCACAAGCGCTGGTTGGCTCTGAAGGAATTCAAGGCCTCAGGGTCTGATGTGGTCATGGTCCAGGAGACGCATTTCCACCCAAGGGGTTCCTTCAAATTTGCCTCCAAAATATATCCTAGTGCATTAATGGCCTCCGACCCCTCGGGAAGGGCGGGCATTGCCATTTTGATCAAACGCTCCTGTCAATTAAAAAACACTAGCTCAACATTGGATCCCCGCAGTAGGTATGTCCTCCTGAACTGTGTCCACCACAAAACACCCCTCACACTGGTCAATGTCTATGCCCCTAATTCGGGGCAAATCAGCTTCCTCACAAAAATTCTCAAAAGATTACATTCCTCCCCACAACCTTTTACAATAATCGGAGGTGATTTTAATCTATGTATGTCCCCCAGTAAGGACAGGCATGCACTCTGAGGGTAAAACACCCCACACAAAGGCAATACATCTTTTACTCCCCCCGCACAAACTGTACACCCGCTTAGACCACTTTCTGATTACCGCACCCCTATTACCTTATCTGGTTGCTTCCGAAATAGGCCCCATTACATGGTTCCATCATGCCCCTATTACATTAGATTTAGCCATACACTCTGCATTACCTAAGACATGCCACTGGAGATTGAACAAGTCTCTTCTGCAGAATATTGACACTAATAACCTACTCCAATCGAAACTCACAGAATATTTTCAGCTAAATGTGGGTTCTGTCTCAAGCATATCTACCCTATGGAAAGCCCATAATGCTTTCTTTAGAGGTGAATGCATTTCTGCTGGTTCATGCAAGAAAAGGGAATCGACTCAGCAAAAATTGGATCTTCTAACCCGACTTCGCTCAGCGGAAATGCATTTGCTTCAATCTCCCACGATAGCTCGCCTACGTACAGTAGTATCCATTCGAAACCAAATTAAGGCTTTGGATATGGGTAAAATCTCTAGGGCCATGTTGTGGTCAAGACAGAGATTTTATGAGTTTGCAGATAAACCACACAGGATGCTAGTCCAAAAGTTAAAACCATGACCATCCTTATCTTTCCCTAACCATATAGTGCAGTCTGATGGTACGCCTACTTATTCTATCCAGGAAATGTCAAAAGTTTTTGGAGAATTTTATCATAACCTTTACGGGCTCAGACCCGTTGACACAGTTCTCACAAGAGAAATTTGACGCCTTTGTATCTTCCCTAAAACTACCGCTAGTTTCCCCAGAGCAGCTATCCTCACTTAATATAACAATCACTGCTGAGGAATTGGCGGACGTGATTAGACGACTCCCCTCAAACAAAGCTCCAGACCCAGATGGACTCCCCTATTCATATTACAAAACCTTCCTTCCAATATTAACCCCACACATGTTAAATTTATTCTCCTTACTCAAAGGTACTTTACTCCAATCTTAGTTTTTGCATGCACATATCACAGTAATACCCAAACCAGTCAAAGACCCATCTATCCCTGATAATTATCGCCCCATTACCCTACTAAATTCGGATTACAAAATCTTCACAAAAATATTGGCCAATAGACTCTCGAAAATATTACCTTCATTAATACACAGAGACCAGGTAGGTTTTGTCCCTACACGACACTCCGGTGACAACACTAGGCGCACAATAGACCTTATTGATCTATTAACTAGAACAAAAACCCCTGCCCTGATTCTAAGTTTAGATGCCCAGAAAGCATTTGACTGACTCAGTTGGCCCTTTATGTTAGCAATTCTAGCGAAATACGGTTTCTCTGGACCTTTTATACAGGCCTTCCGATCCCTATACTCCCTGTCATCCTTATTGTTCGTCCTAAGCTTGAAACCCTTGGCTGCTGCCATTCGTGATAGCCCCAATGTCACTGGAATATATTTGCGACATAGAGAATACAAAATATCCCTTTTTGCAGATGACGTACTCTTGACGCTCACGCACCCACATACGTTCCTGCCACCACTACATAATATTTTAGCGGCGTTTAGCGCCATCTCAGGCTATAAAATTAATGCCACCAAGACGGAAGCCCTACCCATTAATATCTCATCTCCTTAACTAACTATACTTCAACAGAACTATAATTACCATTGGGGTACCTACTCGCTGAAATACTTGGGAGTACAGCTTACGCCATCATACTCTTCGTTATACCAAGCTAATTTTCCCCCATTATTTAAGGAGATCAATCGCTTCCTGACCCAATGGACTGCTCTTCCCCTCTCCCTCCTGGGACGTGTAAACATTCTCAAAATGTCGATACTTCCCAAGCTGTTGTATCTATTCGAGACGCTTCCAGTAGCAATTCCTATGTCACAGCTGAAAGCTCTTCAAAGGAGAAGTCTCCACTTCATATGGAATAATGCGTCCCATTGGGTGGTGGGATCAGTGGTCATGGCACGTAAAAATAGAGGTGGATTGGGGGCCCCTGTTTTCATTAAATACTATTACGCCTCACATTTCCTCACTTCCTGGACAGGAAAGCACCAAATAGATGAGCCGAAATCGAAACGAGCGTTACCTCACCGGTACATCCGTGTTACCTGCTTTGGCCATCTAGTGACAAACACATGCCCCAGCTGAGAGGCTTATGCCTAGCTCCAATGCTTAGCAATATGGAAAAGATGTTCTGAGCGTTACTCACTATCTTCTCCATGCTCACCTCTTATAAACCTTCTCTTCAACCCGGACATTCCTGATAGCTTGTCATTTGATCGTATGTTTTTTTTTTTTTTTTAAAGAATTTTTATTGTGCACATATCAGAATAAGCATACATCGCAGTAGTTGGGATTACAATATCCAACAAGAAATAAATAGAAATTGCATGTCCCTCACAATATTATCACAGATATGTATATCCGTCTTTTTTACATGTGTCACATAGATTTCCATTTCCACTCTACTTTTACAATATATATGTGCATTTTTTTGAAAAACAAAAAAACCACAAAAGAAGAGGGGGAAACCCCCCCCCCTCAAAAAAACAAAGGAGGAAAACCTCCCATAACAGTAAAGCAAAACCCATTTCCCCCCTGAGATGTCCGCATTCGGTGTCCCCAGCACTAATAAAAAACCTATGGTCTAAACTCCGTAAGAGAAGAAAGAACCCCACTCCCCCATCCCCCCTTCATTATGGAATTGAGAACATAAAAACAACAGCCCTTACTGTCCCTCATTCAATGATTCTTCCTCGTCCAGCATGTTTTTCGAATCCACCCATCTAAACCAAACCTTCCTAAATTTCTTGGGAGCTCCCCTGGCTTCATATGTCATCTTGTACATCAACACATCCACATTAACTATTTTTATCCACATTCCTAATGTCAGGTGTTCTTCATGAATCCAGCGTCTGGCAATAAGTTTCCGCACCCCAAAGTATAAGATCCTAAGAAATAGTTTAGTATATGTATTCATCTCCTCCTGGACAAAGACCCCCAGGAGACAGCGTAAGGGTGAGCAAATGTTAGGTAAGGGGAATTTATCACAAATAAATTCAGTTACCTGTGACCCCAGTGGCCTCACCTTCCTGCACTCCCAGACCATATGTATGAAAGTGCCATCTGTCTCCCTGCATTTATGACAGAGAGCCGTTTCTTTTCTTTGCATTTTGTATAGTCTAAGAGGAGTATAATATTGTTGATGGAGGTACCTAAACTGAATCATTTTGTCCGTGGATGAAATAACAGTCACCACATACGTATCCAGTACCTCCTGCCACTGCTCCTCCGACAACTCCGGGACAGCCTCTACCCATCGCTGCTTAGCTCTATTTATTATTATTTTTATTCCTGGTCCCACTGCCCCATAATATCTAGAGATTCGCCCAGATGGTTCGGGATCTATCAAAGCCTTCTCCAAATCTGTACTCTGGACCAAAATTGTATCCCCTCCAAACTGCACCCCATATGATCGTATGTTACACTGGACTGGATCTTTCAGCTGAGGCATCTTGTTAATCCAGCTACGAGACATCTACTGTCATTTACTGACTTACAAAAACAACGCCAGATTCCTAAAACGTGTCTCTACGCTTACTTACTAATCAGACATTTCTTCGCCTCTAAAGCCCCCGCCCTTTCCCTGGACAAGCCAATAAACTTTGAAATCTTATGTGCCAACGGCCCCTATGAACCCCATTTAATCTCTACAATAATAATAATAATATACAATCCTGCACGAAGCCAACCCCTTGAAGGTAGACAGTCGTCACTACATGAAGAGGTGGTCTCAGACACTCCAACACGGCATCTCTCTGTTAGATTGGAAGAATATCTGGGAATCCACCTCCAAAATTTCCCGATGTGTCGCACATAAAGAATCCGCATATAAAATTCTACTATTCTGGTATAAAACCCCAGAACTCCTACACAAATACAACCCGGCTACCTCAAAAATGTGCTGGAGATGTAATAAAGCTGTGGGCTCACACTTTCATATCTTCTGGGAATGTCCTCTAGTCACCCAATTTTTGGCTCAAATACAAAAGGTCCTGGAAAAATTGATGGGGGTCCCCATCCCCCTAAACCCTATGCACTACATCTTAGGCCTTCCCGTACCTGGTATCCACAAATTTAAACGTAGACTGATGTCCTTTATACTACTAGCAGCTAAGAGAACTATTCCCAAATTATGGCTCTTTACCGCCTCTCCCACCCTTATGCAAACAATTTCCATCGTATTGGACATACGGAGAATGGAACACTTAATAGCCGTAGTTGAGGGTTCATCACATAAATTCTCACAAATATTGAGGCCTTGGGATGAATCTGATTATAGCTCTGAAACTGACGGTTCCATTTAAGTATAGTGGATTTATGGGGTCAATATGTCCATAGACTGACGCTGACTTCATTTAATATTGATTATCTCCTCTCACCATGGATGTCTTGCATTGTTTTAGTACACCATACAAACATCGATAATATATATATGGACGAAACCAAATCGTATATATGAATAACAACATTATTACCTGGCTGGATTTCTCAATATCTTTGGATTTACATCGACCTTATGTATTCCATTCTATTTTTGTTTGCAATCCAATTTCAATGACAGTGTATATTTGCATTATCAGTGAAAGATTGTGATAATTACTTGTTATCTCGTATTGTATGAAAAACAATTAAAAAAAAAAAAAAAAGAAGCCACACATTGTTGAGTAGAAAACATTTTACTTAAAGCACATTCACATGTGCGTTATAAAAGGGTTTTTGAACAAACCAACATCTTTGGTGTATAACATTTTTTTTTACATTACAAATATCCTTTTTTTGGTTAAACAGGCATGTTTCAAATCATAACATACACAACTCAGGAACTTACAAAGATCAACTTTGATAAAGTGAAGGCAATATCAGACATTAGTATGTCAAAACTGTGTTGATATTGCCTTCATCAGATGGGGTGATGTCACCCCTGTAAAAGTCAAATTTTGAAGATGCACACAAATTTGGACTCAAAATGGGGATTTTCCTCCTGATCCCATACCTAATGTCAACATGTGCTAGTTCCCATCATGGGGGATCGGGGGGTGCAACCCCTTCCTCTCACCTACTTGAGCTGCAAGGAAGGGGTTGCACCCACAAAACGCATACCTTGATATACCGTGATGGCAGATAGCACATGTTGACGCACTGGGGGAGATTTACTGAAACTGGAGCGCTCACAATCTGGGGCAGCTGTGCATGGTAGCCAGTCAGCTTCTAACCTCAGTTTGTTCAATGAAGCTTTGGCAATATAAACTGGAAGCTGATTGGTTTCTTTGCAGAAGTAAGCCTAATTTTGCACTCTCCAGCTTTAGTAAATAAACCCCACTGTATACATCTTCAAAATTTTAAAACTTGATTCAAAATACAAGATTAGACAAAACGGTTCAATTTTTGTGTGTTTTAGATTCTGCCTAAAACATCAATGATGTTCTTCATTTTTTTGTTGAACATCATTGATGTTTTCCTTTAACTTGTCTAAATCCTGACTGCACCCTGTTATCTCCCCGATGAGGATCTGGGCATTTACACTTGTAAAATGAGATTCTTCTTCCACAACATGCACATCACCTAAAAAAAACAAAAAAAAACACCATGTATTATAAATATGCAGGCATACATCTACTACCTGAAGCTGTGGTCTCATGCCCTGTACACACGATAGGATTTTCCAATAAAAAATGTGTGATAGGACCTTGTTGTTGGAAATTCCGACTGTGTGTAGGCTCCATCACACATTTTCCATAGGAATTTCCGACACACAAAGTTTGAGAGCTTGCTATAAAATTCCGACAACAAAATCCGTTGTCGGAAATTCCGATTGTGTGTACACAAATCCAACGCATAAATTGCCACGCATGCTCAGAATAAATTAAGAGACTACTGCCCTGTTTATAGTCCCGACGTACGTGTTTTACGTCACCGCGTTTAGAACTATCAGATTTTCTGAAACCTTCGTGTGACCGTGTGTATGCAAGACAAGTTTGAGCCAACATCCGTCGGAAAAAATCCATGGATTTTGTTGTTGGAATGTCCGATCAATGTCTGACCATGTGTACAGGGCATCAGACACTCACCTGTTATGGTCACCATTTCGCCCACTTCATAAACGTCTCCCTCCTCATCCTCAGGTTGTAGTGTGGGGAGTTCCCCTTCTTTATGAGGTTGGGGATCCCTGGTGTCCTCAGATGTCCCGAGTCTTTTCTCCCCTATGTGAATTAAAAAAAGGTATACTTAGCACACAGATATTTGATGCCAGAAATAGGAATATGAAACATTGCTTGGAAGTGTAGTACAATTGTCTGTTTTGTCAGAGTTCCAAGCTGAAGACTTTATTTTTTCCCTTTCTAAAGCTGGAATGCTTACCTTTTTTGTACAATTTTCACACATGGAGACACCCCTAGTATCCACTGGAGCACCTGTGTGGGACACCCTAAAAAGGGTGTTCTGGTGTCCCACACTAGTGCTCCTGCATCCAGATGTCTAAACAGCTGGTGAGTGTCCTCTCCTTACATGGAATCAAGTTTGCATTTCATTCTAGTTACAAACCCATCTAGACAACAATGTAATAAACTTCTTTTAATACAAATAGGCATGACCAAATGTAGTTAACCTGCATCTGCCAAAAACATCATATTAGTGGGTGAACGAACAATGTTTACTATGACCGATTACTATGCCCACGAACCTGAAAGTTGTCATTTTAAAATGTACAACAGTAAAGAAAAGCACATGGAGCAACATGCAAGTAATAATATCAATAGGAACACATGACAATTACTTACTTTTTGCAGCGCTTTCTTGATCCTTCTATACTGATCCTGCTCCCTCAATTTCAGGTCTGACCAGCATTTCCTCAATTGCTCCTTTGAGCGTCGTACCCCAAAATTCCTGTGCAAACTTTAGTCACAACTTTAGTCATGATCTTGGCCTTTCTCACATTTGGGTTGCTGTACGGGCCATACTTTCCATTATAGTCGGCCCTCTTCAAGATGTCCACCATCTCCACCATCTCTACATAGGACATATTCAAGGACTTATATCTCCTCCTGGATTGGGACGTGTGTGGCTCTGGGCTTTCGTCATTGCTGCTACTCTCTTGCACCTGTTGTCTCTCCGCCATGTGCTCTCCCACTGCGCCGAAAGAGAAGGGGCAGGGTATATACTAGAAAGAAGGTCAGGGGTGGGCGGAGTTTCATGCATGCGCAATGTATGTAAAGCGTAACACGTGTGCATCATATGTACGATCTGTGAACAGAGGAAGGAGTAGCAGAAGTGCCAATCGTAATAACGAAGGTACAATTTTAATTTGGTGCATCAGTGGCCTATACTGTTTATAGATTGAGACCTATATTGGGACAAGATTAATAGAGTTTAGCCTGACATTAGGGTTTGTCTTGTGTTGTGTCTTGCAGATAAAATGGATCGCTTCAACGATCATGACTTCCTCTCCCTATTCATCGATAAATACAGGGAGCTGCCCTGTCTGTGGCAGGTGAAACACCTTTTTTCACTAATAAAAGAAAGCGGAATTGCTGGAATTGGTGAAGCCGCAGATCTCCACGGCCACCATCCCCTATTTGAAGGCCAAAATTGGTGGCCTGAGGGGCACCTATAATAGGGAGCGCAAGAAGGTCCATGATTCCCAGAGAACAGGAGCAGCAGCAGATAACGTTTATGTCCCCAGGCTGTGGTACTACGACAGACTGCGTTTTCTGTCAGACCAGACTGAAGTCAGGGCATCACTCTCCACTCTTCTTTCAACGCTTCCTTCCACCCCAGCTGAGGCTTCCGATGTCCAACCTGGGCCTTCCAGCCAGGAAGATGTGGAGGAGCCCAGCTTGAGTAAGATATAGCATTGTTCAACATATTTATTGTCATAAAATGAATGATGTTAACTAGATGTTATTATTGATCACTAATTTCTGATTTAACAAAGTGTTTTACATATCAATAGACAGTAGTAGCCAAAAATGATTGGGACAAGAATGAAAAATGCTGTGGTCAGAATGATAGTCTTTTCTATTTGTCAACATTTAATTTGCAACAGTCATGAGCTGAAAATTATGTGTTGATTGATGACTGGGGATGAGCCGAACACCCACCGGTTTGGTTTGCGGCAGAACATGCGAACGGACCGAAAGTTTGCGTGAACATTCGAACACCGTTAAAGTCTATGAGACCCGAACATGAAAAAAGTTATTGTCCTAAAACATGTTTGTAGGTCCTGCCCCAGGGGACATGTATCAATGCAAAAACTGACTTTTTTTCAGGAGCAGTGATTTTAATAATGCTGAAAAAAAAAAAAAAAAAAAAATATATATATATATATATATATATATATATATATATATATTAAATACACTGCAGCTAACCGAATCGCCTGCCTGCTCAATCTAAATTAAATGACACTCTCTTGGTAAACACCAGCAACACACTATACAGGGCCGATGTGCAAGCGGCCTTATATAGTGTGGGGCATGGACTTAACCCCCTGGGCCATAATTGGTCAAAGCCACCCTGCTTTTGGCCAATTATGGCTCTCTTTGCTGATGGTGCTGTGATTGGCCAAAGCATGCGGGTCATAGTGCATGCTTGGCCAATCATCAGACTGCAATTCACTGCAACATCGCAGTGCATTATGGGGCATGACGCGCCGCTCAAATTTGTTGCGAACCCCCATAATGTACGTATTTCGATGAACACTCGAACAGCCAATGTTCGAGTCTAACTCATATTCGACCCAAACAAAGCTCATCCCTATTGACGACTAAAAAAACTAAAACTATGTCCCTTTTTCATACAAAGGAAAGCCTCAGCCAGGAGGAGGCCGTGGAATGTGGCAGCCAGGAGGAGGCTGCAGAAAGTGGCAGCCAGGAGGTGGCCGGGCCCAGGAGCCTGACAGAATCCCAGGTCCCTCCCCTCCACCTTCCAACAAAAAGGCCCAAGAAGGGGAGGGACGTGGAGAAGGCAGCACTTGTGTTAATTCGGCAGGCCTATGCCTACATGGCAGCCTGCAAAATGCAGGAAATGGAGGAGGGCCAACACCTCTTCTGTGAGGAAGTGATCTATCTGGCCCTAAATAATGGGTTGAGGGGCGAACTCACAAGCAAAAGCCTTGTTTGTGAGTTTGACCATCCTCCTCCTCCACCTCCTGCCACAACTCCAACACCACAGCCTGGGGACATATATGTCATCTGCTGCTGCTCCTGATCTCTCTGAGTCCTGGACCAGATTGTGCTCACTATTATATGGACTCCTCAGGCTACGAATTTTGCCTGGGAAATAGTTGATGTATGCCCTGGGGTACAAAGGCTTTGCCAATTTCACCAGTTTATCCAGCGTTGCCTTCCTCTTTATTTTGTTATGACGCATAATAAATGTCTATTTTTTTTTCACAAATACTTGCCTATGTGTTTTACTTCAAAAAGGACAGTTTGTTTGTGAGTAGGCAGGTATATTTCTAAAATACAATGTCAAATTAACAAGGGACACCAACACCAACCAACCTCCTTGAGGTTAAAAAATACAAGATAATAATGGTGTTGTGGTAACTTGACACACAAAATGACAAAAAATATTAGGGAGATTACTAGAAAAAAAAAAAGGTGATCTTGATAAAAAAAAGAATAAAAGATCACTATAAAATAAATTCTAAACATTATTTTGGAGATCTGGCGAAAAAAAAATAAAGATTATTCAGGAGATCACCAGAAATAATAAAGAAATAAGTTTGTCAGAACTCTGTGTGAATATCAGCAGAAAACAACTTAATTATTCTAGCATTATAAAGAAGAAGAGAATGCGTGCATTAAAAAATTTAAAAATTTGCAGCGTGACGAATGTGCTATCTCCATTACGAACGCTAGCTTTACCAGACCGAGCGATTCCGTCTCGTACTTGATTCAGAGCACGCGTGGAATTTTGTGCGTTGGAATTGTCTACACACGCTCAAAATTTACAAGAACGTATATATATATATATATATATATATATATATATATATATATATATATATATATATATATATATATATTTTTTTTTTTTATATATATATATATATTTTGAGGCCTGTTTGTAAAAAAATACAAATAAATAATAAATAGAGGTCTGTTTGTTAAAAAATAAATAATCTAAAATAATGTAAAAATAAAAAACATAATTATAATTATTTATATATATATATATATATATATATATATATATATATATATATATATATATATATATATATATATATATATTTTTTTTTTTTTTTTTTTTTTTTCAAACAAACAGGCCTCATTTTTTCTCCAAAAATTTTTGGAAACAGGCATAGAATTTAAATACTATAAAAGAAAAGGCCCAGTATGGGGTCAGCAAACAAGGAAATGAAGAACATGATTGATGTTTTTTTTGGTGAAAAAGGGAATTTAGATTGATTCTACCCAAAGCATCGATCATGTTCTTCATTTCCTGCTGCATACTATCGAGCCGATTACGCATGACATCTATATCCCCATTCCAGGCCATTAGCTGTCCAATTAGGCGTTGTGCACTGTCTGTGCTAAAAGGTTCAACAAGACCTAAAATTAAAGGAAAAAAGGATGTATTTAGAAATATGCAGGCATACATAGATTACCTTACCATAAGCTGGTGTGTCATACAGGGCTGGTGCAAGGATTTTTGAGACCCTAGGCGAAATCTCATTTTGCCGCCCTCCCTTGGCTGCACCCCTGACTCCACCCCCTTTGCCTTGCCCATGTATACCCCACTTTTTAATGAAGCGCCCATCAAATGTAGCCTCGCCAGCGCCCATCAATGTAGCCTACCAGTGCCCATCAATGCAGCCTCACCAGTGCCAATCAATGCAGCCTCACCAGTGCCCATCAATGCGGCCTCACCAGCGCCCATCAATTCAGCCTCACCAGCGCCCATCAATGCAGCCTACCAGTGCCCATCAATGCAGCCTACCAGTGCCCATCAATGCAGCCTCACCAGTGCCCATCAATTCAGCCTCAACAGTGCCCATCAAAGCAGCCTCACCAGTGCCCATCAATTCAGCCTCAACAGTGCCCATCAATGCAGCCTCACCAGTGCCCATCAAGTCAGCCTCACCAGCGCCCATCAATGCAGCCTCACCAGTGCCTATCAATGCAGCCTCACCTGCGCCCATCAGTGCAGCCTCACCGACGCCCATCAAATGCAGCCTACCAGCGCCCATCAATGAATGTTTGCTTGCTTCCATTCATTCGGGAGTTGGGACACAGACACAGTCCTCCACCGCTGCTGTGCCTCTGACACTATGTGTGCCTGCCGATGCTGAGACTTAGTTGCGAGAGAAGAGAGTAAAAACACCAGTGGCAGGGTGCCCTAGGCAGCAGTGTGCCCAAGGTGGCTGCCTAGTTTGCCTAGTGGTAGCACCAGCCCTGGTGTCATACACTCATGTGGTGGGGTGCCTTTGTCACCTACTTCCTCCACCTCTACTCCATAGACATCTTGGGGGTGGCGCTGGTGCTTGTTTCTTGACCTTCCACACCCAGATCATCTAAAATAGATATTAAAAATTGTATCTCAAAATATGCAGCCATACATAGATTACCATAAGATGGTGTGTCAGACACTCACCTGGTGGGGTGCCCATGTCACCCACCTCTCCCTCCTCAACATCCTCTGTGGGGCTTGGGCTGGTTTCCCAATTCGGGTGTTGTGGTCAGGGGTCACTGGGTTCAGCTTGTCTGAGTCTTGTCTGAGTCTTTTCTCCCCTATGTGAATGAAACAAAAGTTATACTTAGTACACAGATATTTGAGTCCAGGAATGTCTGAAACATTGTAGTGAAGTGGTGTACAAATTGTCTGTTTGGGCAGAGTTCATAGTTGAAGACATAATAAAAATTCAATTTGAAATATATATATATATATATATATATATATATATATATATATACACACACACACACACACATAATATACATATATGTATATTTATGGAACAATGTTTACTACGATTGTTTAAAAAGATCTAAACTCGTATGTTAAAGAAAAGCACATGGAGCAGTATGCATGGTAATAAAAAGAAGACAAGTACTTACTTTTTTTAAGCACTTTACAGATCCGTCTGTACTGATCCTGGAGTTTGAGGTCGGACCATCTTTTCCTAAGCTGATCTTTCGAGCGCAAAAGTAAGATGCAATGTTTTCATCACCTTCGCCATTATTTTGGCTTTTCTGAAATTAGGCCGGGCGTACAGTCCATACCTCCCATCAGAGTCATTTTCTCTCAAAATTCCCACCATCTCCACCATCTCTTTAAAGGCCATATTGGAGGCCTTAAATCTCCGCTTCCTGGATCGGGATGTTCCGGGCTCCGGGCTTTCGTCACTACCTGAGGTAGTACACACCTGATGTGTCTCCGCCATTGTTCCTCCCACTACACACCGTAGAGAGAAGGGGCAGAGAATATTCGGAAAAAAAGAACGTCAGGGGCGGGCGACGCAGGAGGAGTTTTACGCATGCGCAGTGTATAAAAAGAGTTCTTACGCATGTGTCGTATGTATGTTTTGTGCGTATAGACAAGGGGGCAGAGAATATGCGTTAAAATAGAACGTCAGGGGCGGGCAAAGCAGGCGGAGTTTCATGCATGTGCAGTGTATAAAACGTTCTTACGTATTGTGTCATACCTACGTTCTGTGCATAGAGGATAGAGGACCAGAACGCCATAAACGAAGGTAATTTTTCTTTTTTGTAAACTTTGTAGCAAGCAGCCTATACGGCTTAAAGATTGATGAGGCCTATGTTGGGATAAGATGATGAGGGTTTAGCTGAAACATAAGTGTTTTTGTCTTGTGTCTTATCTTTTGCAGAAAACATGAATGCCAAATTTAAGGACCCAGAATCTATGACAGCATTTATTGATAAGTACAGGGAGATGAGGAATCTGTGGGAGTTCAAACACCCTCAATATTACCTAAAACCTGTAAGGAAGTCAACACTGGAGAGACTTCTGACATTTGTGCAGACTTTCATCCCAGAAGCAACCATGGAGATTTTGGAAAAGAAAATTGGGATCTTGCGAAATATGTATATATCTGTTTATATTTTTTATATACATGATATGTCTTAATAAAAATTATTTATTTTAAAAAATATACTGTGTTTTTCCTGGCACCGTCATAATCCCCATATTCCCTTCCTCTGACTTTATCATGTATAAGAGGGAGCATAGCAAGATCCAGATTTCCCTGAGATCAGGAGCATCAGCAGATGATGTATATGTACCCAGGCTGTGGTACTATGATAAACTACGTTTTCTTGATGACCAGATTGAAGCCAGGGCATCACTTTCAACCCTTCCCTCCACCCTACCCTCCACCCTTCCATGCACCCTTCCCTCCACCCCAACAGAGGCTGATGAGGACCAAGCTGGGTCTTCCATCCTGGAAGAACCGGATGTGACCATCTGGAGTCAGGTAAATTAATTTTAGACATATTTAGTGTCCTAATATTAATGATGTTAACTAGATGTTATAATTGATTAAGAATTTTATCCTAAAATGATGTGTACATATCAGTTGACAGTAGTGGCCAAAAATGTTTGTCACGTGCTTTAAAAAATGCTGGTGTCAGATTTCTATACTCTTTTAATATATGTATTAACATTGAATTTGCAAGTCACGAGAAGAAAATTGTGTGTCATTGATGAACCAAAAACTAAAACTATGTTCCTTTTTTATACACAGGATGAGGTCAGCCAGGAGGAAGGTGTGGAAAGTGGCAGGCAGGAGGAGGCCGGGCCCAGGGACAGCCAGGAGGAGGCCGGACTCTGTGTCATCCAGGAGGAGGCCGGGCACAGTGTCATCCAGGAGGAGGCTGGGCCCAGTGTCAGCCAGGAAGTGGCTGGGCCCAGTAGGAGCCTGACACAATCACAAGTGGCTCCCCTCCGCCTTCCTACAAAAAGGGCCAGGAAGGGGACGGTGACAGAGGAGGCATCACTGTGCCTCATGAGAGAAGCAACAAATTTCCTGCAGAGCCCCCCCAAAGCTGAAGAGGCCTATGGCTGTTATTTAGCCAGCAGGTTGCTTCAAATGGAGTGGGGCCAACGCCTCCTGTGTGAAAAACTTTTTGCCGATGCTATTCACAAGGGGCTGAAGGATGAGTTAACTGGCAACACCCAAATAAATGAAGCAGCCCCTCCTCCTCCTCCTCCTTCTCCTCCTGCCACAAGTCAACCACCAGAGCCACAGCCTACAAGGAAGGCTGCAGGGAAGGGTGCAGGGCAGCGTGGAGGGAAGGCTGCAGGGAAGAGAAGAAAGTGATGACCTGGGTTTAGTCTGGTCTGACAGAAGACGCAGGCTGGTGTAGTACCACAGCCTGGGGACATCTATGTCATCTGCTGCTGCTCTTGATCTCAGGGATTCCTGGACCAGATTGTGCTTCCTCTTATATGAACTCCTCAAGATCCCAATTTTCTCTTCCACAGACTTTTGATGTGTGCCCTGGGGCCAAAAGTATTTACCAACTCCAGTATTTAGCCAGCGTTGACTTCATCTTTATTTTGTTTACCATAAATAAATGGATATTTTAGTTTATGAAAAGACTTTATGTGTTTTAATTAACATAATTTTTTTAGAGACAATGTCAAATTAACAAGGGATAACAACCTCCTTGAGGTTGCAAAACCAAGCAAAAATATATAATGTTCTTGTGGTAACTTTACCAAAAAAAAAAAATGAATAATATAACCCAAAAAGGTTCTTTGTGTGAACTTTATAACAAAATAAAAATTAAAAATTTACAAAAGTAATGGTTCTTTGTGGTAACTTTACCAAAAATAAATAAATAAATAAAATGTGTATTTGTGGTAAATTTAGGAAATAAAAAACCAAAAAAAATGGTTCTTTGTGGTAACTTTACAAAAAACTAAATAAATATATGGAGATAAAATAATTTTGACAATAATCATAAAAAAAGATCTTGATGAAATAAAAAATAAAAGATGACTCCAAAAAACAATTGTGTAAACATTAGTATGGAGATATGGCTTTTAAAACAAATACAATATCATTAATGAGATCAAGAGAAATAATCCAGAAATCAGTTTGGGAGAACTGTGTGAATAGGAACAGCAAAACAACTTCATTCTTATAGCATTATTAAAAGAAGACAATTAATGCGCTGCATTCAATGATCACAGAATTTGCAGCGTGAGGAATGTGTTACCTACAGTATGAACACTAGTTTTACCAGACCTAGTGCTTCCGTTTAGTATTTGCTTCTGAGCATGCGTCGTTTTTTTGTCCGTCAGACTAGCATACAGACGATTTCTGGGTCCGGCGGAGTTACGACGTAAAGATTTAAAGCAAGTTCCAAATCTAAAGTCCATCAGATTTGCGACTGGAAAAGTCCGCTGAACGTCCGGTGGAGCCCACGCGTGATCGGAATGTCCGCCAGATTTGGTCCGTCGGCGTCCGTCGGACCAGTCCGGTGGAAAAGTCCGACCGTGTGTACGTGGCATTAGTGTCAGATTTGTTCGCCGGAATGTCGCAGATCGCCGCCATTAGTAGTAAGAAAAATAACAAAGTCCATAAATCTATCCCATAGTTTGTAGACGCTATAACGTTTGCGCAAACCAATCAATATACGCTTATTGGGATTTTTTTACCAAAAATATGTAGCAGAATACATATTGGCCTAAATTTATGAAGAAAATTGATTTTTTACAATTATTTTTGGATGTTTTATAGCAGAAAGTAAAAAATAGTTTCTTTTATCAAAATTGTCGGGTCTTTTTGTTAATAGCACAAAAACTAAAAACCACAGAGGTGATCAAATACCACTAAAAGAAAGCTTCATTTGTTGAAAAAAAAGGTCATCAACTTCATTTGGGTACAGCGTTGCACGACCGCGTAATTGTCAGTTACAGCAACGCAGTGCTGTATCGCAAAAAAATGGCCTGGTCAGGAGGAGGGGTGAACTTTCTGGGGCTGAAGTGGTTAAGGTAAAAAAAGGCCCAGTAGTAGCAGGGTAGCAGGGCTTGATTTACATCACAGGTGCCTATAGGCAGAGAATTCTAAAGTGCCCACAAAAAAAAAAAAAAGACATTAAGAGCCCTTTCACACTGTCAGCTGGCCGCGTTAGCAGTAAAGCGTCGCTAGTTTTAGCGGCGCTTTACCATTGTTTTAGCTGCGCTTTACGGCCGCTAGCAGGGCACTTTTAACCCTCACAAGCAGCTGAAGAAAGGGTTAAATGCCTCAGAAAAATGGCACTGCCCAAGAGCTTTGCAGGCGCTTCGGCAGTGGTGCCCATTAATTTCAATGGGCAAGGGCAGTGGAGGAGCCATTTATACACTGTTCCTCCACTGCTCCAAAGATGCTTCTTGCAGGACTTTTTCTAACATCCTGCAAGCGCACAGCTCCAGTGTGAAAGCACCCAAGCTTTTACACTGGGGCTACATGAGAGGCATTTTTCAGGTGTTATTTTTAGCCCTTTAGTGCCTGAAAAACGCCTCCTTATTTTTAAAATGAGTATTACCAGACAGTGCAGGGATCAGGAGTGCGTTATGTTCAGAATGTAGGGTTCAGGAGTGGATTCACAGGACACAGTCAATAAAATCCTGTAAGAAATCAGTGGGGGGGCAGGGCAGGGCCAAGCCGTGCTGTGTGCATCAATGGACGCATGCAGCCTGGCTCAGGAGTCAATCAAATCCTGTAAGGAGGCAGTAGGGGGGGCAGGGCTGAGCCGTGCTGTGTGTGTCAATGGACACATTTAGCTTGGAGTGAGCCAGCAGGTGCTCCCCATAGGAAGTGGCTTCCTATGATGGCACACAGAGAAAAAGAGGATCCAGGAGCATCAGTAGGGGTCCCCAGAGGAGCAGGTAAGTATAGCATGTTTATTTTTTTTTTAAACAATTAGACAAAAAAATCAGAGTAGGCCTATTTACAATAGACACTTAAAACAGCCCGGGCTACCATTGGACTCTCTAGCATGCCACCTGTTGACTCAGAGAAGTACATTTAAAATAGTCATAGGTATTAGATTTTGTGTACAGAATTTCGGTATAATAAATACTGTATATATTAAAAAAGTAAAAATGGGTAACAGCAATGAAAAAAATTGAAAAAAAGTAAACGTAGTAAAAAGCAAGGAAAAAGCGAGAATACTATACATTCTATTTAATTTAGGTACAGTTTACACTTTCAGTAGCTCTTGTTGTTAATTCATGTTTAAGAAACATTATTTTTTTTATTTTTTTATATGTTTACTAATTATAGACCGATCTCTAATTTCCCTATCGTTGGTAAGATTATCTAGAAGATAATGTATATTCAGTTATGTGATTATCGCAGTAAAAATAATCTTAGTGAGAAGTAATAATGTGGCTGTATCTAGCTTTATAACCTAATGTTCATAGGTCTATTAACTGCTTATTTTATTAAATAGATTATATTCATTTATGGGTATCTTGGAATTTTGTGCGGTTAAATAACAATAAAACAGTGATGCTTGCAATTGGTAATGAAGCACAGAGGAATAAAGTAATAGATCAAATAGCTTTTTTTTTCTTTTAATGGTAAAAATGATGTTAGGTAATTTTCAAAAGGTGAATTTCATCTAAAGATTCATACTAGTAATTTCTGCAAAGTGGAATATTATCAATAATTTTATATATTTAGGATTTGCAAGATTTTTTCTACTGCAGCTAAGCATTAATATATAGTTTTGTGTCTTCTAAAATTAAATATGATAATGTTTGTCGAGAGCATTATAAGTTCTGATCTAGTAATATTTCAATAACACCCCCCCCCCCACTGATAGCGTTCTTTAATCTCCAAAAATCATAGATTCTATTATGGCAGTACTTTTAGGCCCCATGCACACTATTAGATTTTCTGCTGATTTTTGTCTTCAGATTTACCAAAACCATGTAGTGCAAGGGCCTGCCTGATTGCATACAAATCGAAACTCCTAAGGTTTGACCTCATATTATATGATTTTGGTAAATCTGAAGGAAAAAATCAGCAGAAAATCTGATAGTGTGTATGGGGCTAAAGTGTAAGTAAACCTTTACAATTAACCTTTGGTCTGTTAAATATACTATTAAAAGCATTTTGTGTATCAGTTTGATAGATTTAGGAAACAGCTGTTGATCTTGCCAGAAGAAATCTTGAGCTTATGAGCTGATTACTTTTGGTGTTCTCTGTGCTAATTGTTATTAAGTAAATTATTCTCAGCTAGTGATGGCAAATTTTCTCAAGTTTGATTCACCAAGGGTTCCAAAAATCTTGTTCAAAAGTCAGCTAACCCAAACTTATGCCGCGTACACACGATCAGATTTCCCGATGGGAAATATTGGATGTGAGCTTGTTGGCAGTAAATCTGACCGTGCGTATGCTCCATCGGACATTTCCGCCAGCAAATGTTGGCTAGCAGGTTTTCAAATTTTCAGCCAACAAATGTTTGTTGTCGGACTTTCCGATCGTGTGTACACAAGTCCATTGTACAAACGTTGACACATGCTCGGAATCAAGGACGAGCCGGAATCGCCCGGTCTTGTAAAACTAGCGTTCGTAATGGAGACATCACGTAAGTCTTGTACGTCACTTCGTTCGTAATTGTTGACCAACATTTGTGTGACCGTGTGTATGCAAGACAAGTTGGAGTCAACACCATTTGAACAAAAATCCACGGTTTTGTTGTCGGAAAGTCTGATCCTGTGTACGGGGCATTGGAGATGAATACCTTTTAAGGGCACATCTTTTGTTAAATCCTGTCCATTTTTAGGGCTAATAAACAAACTACTGTCAAACATAAAAGTAATGGGAAACTGAGCAATGCCATTGGGGACATGTACCAATAGGAAAAAAAAAATGTTATATATATATATATTTTTTTTAAATATTGTACAGTGGTGAGAGATTCTTTTCATGCAGCTTTGGGGCTACACATTCCACCTGTATTTAGGGTGGAACATGTAACAAGTTCCAGCTCCTGCTCCCCCCCTTCACTGTTACAGTGGGCAGGATTCTTCTACCTGCACTCGCTGTCACCTTTTTGAAAACAGTTGTGTTATTTATTCTCAGATTCCTGTGAATGAATAGGCTACAAATACTATCTACCACTGCTGCAGACAGACTAGTAGTTTCAATGGGCTGGGAGGTTCTGATGGGTGCTTCTGTAGTCCACTGACAATCCCTCTGGCTTTCAAACAGAGGTACATGCTGAAAGCAGGAGGACATGTCTGCAGGAGCTCACATTACACCAATGATGTACTGATGCTTTCTAGGCTCCTGCAGGGAAAATTATTTTGCAAAAATATGTACATTCATTCTTTACTCTGTAAAGGTGGACATATCTTTTGAGAGCAGTATTGAAAGTTTGCAAAGCACTGGGGTCGTTGGTTCAAATCCCAACCAGGCCACTACCTTCCTTGAGTTTGAACGTTCTCCCTGTGCTTAAATGGGTTTCCTTTGGGTACTCCAGTCTCCTAAAATAATGTTCATCATAAATTAATTCAAATATCCAAAAAAGAATCAATTATGAAAATAGTGCAACTCTTCATAAAGTGGAAAATTTTGGCCACCGTAGATCCTTCACCAAAGTGCACAAGTGCCAATCCACACCCTTATAGAATGAGGCTCACCAGATTGTAGATTTCAATCGCATGTGTGATTAAATCACTTTAAGCTTTATGCAGATGATCTACCCAATCTCCACTCAGATCTGCTCAGATTCAAATGGATGACAGCTCTCAGAATGTAGATTTCAATCGCATGTGTGATTAAATCACTTTCAGCTTTATGCAGATGATCAACCCAATCTCCACTCTGCATAAAGCTGAAAGTGATTTAATCACACATGCGATTGAAATCTACAATTTGATTGTAGATTTTATTCTATAAGGGTGTGCACTTTGGTGTCCAAAATTTTCCACTTTATGAAGAGTTGCACTATTTTCACAATTGATTCTTTTTTGGACATTATTTTTTTATTTTATTATGGACACTTTTGAATGATTTGTATTGTTCTTTTGCACTACTGTGATTGTGTAGATTGACACTACATTGTTTTTCACCCTTTATTTTATTATTTGCATTTTAAGTAGCGGCACGTATATTTATATTTAGTTCAATAGTGCAGTGCTTATATGAGGATACTGTATATCTAAGTCACTGCATAAATTGTCAGTGCTATATAAGTACCTGTAATAAATAAACCTTATGCCTCAAAGCTGTATTTGATCTTATGGAACAGTACAGCGACAGCATACACTGGCAGTGCATATTTGGCTGTGGAATAATTTTTTTCATTTACATACAGCAGAGGCATCCCAATCTGAACCATTATGATTTAAAAATAACTTTTCAGGTAGTTTTAGCAATGATACATGCTTTTTCAGAAAACAGCAATAAGATCTCTTTGAATAGCAGTTAGAAATTGCCTAGCCAATTTCTATCAAAATTAAAATGCCACAGATGATACAGCAGTGTAAAATATGCCAGCAACAGGACATTTTTGTTAAGGAAGAATTGGCCAAAATGTAGTAGTGAAAACAAGAGCACAGGTAGGTGTTTTACTACAGGAATTTCACAGATGACACAGGAGTGTAAAATTGGCCAGCAGCAGGGAAATTTTAAATAGCAAGACTAGGCTCAAATTTCCTAAAGACAAAGACCATAGACAGGGGCTTTAATACAAGATTTAAGGCACTGCAGAGGATACAGCAGTGTAAAATTAGCTAGCAGTAGAACAGTTTTAATCAGTGATAATAGGTAAAAATGTACTAGACAAAGTGCACATGCTGGGGTATTACTACATTAATTACAGTACTGCAGAGTATACAGCATTGTAAACCTGGTCAAAAGCAGGACAGTTTTAATCAGGGATAATGAACTTAACTGGTGTATGCCTAACTTTTATTTTATCCCTGAGGATAGGGGGGTGCGTTGAATGAGTGATAAAATGCAAAGTGGTTTAGGTGTACTCTTGCACTTAGTTCCTCTTTCAAATGTTGGAGAAGCGGAGTGTAAAAAGATGGCAGCTTAAAGAGCAGATGATCAGTAACAACTTAATGCTTCGCTTTAAGCACCCTAAACTTAAAAAAGCAGTATAAAATAAAAATATATATGTGTGTGTATATATATACACACACACACTATATTGTCAAAAGTATTGGGATGCCTGTCTTTACATGCACGTGAACTTTAATGCATCCCAGTCTTAATCTGTAGAGTTCAATATTGAGTTGGCCCACCCTTTGCACCCTCCCACCCTAACAGCTTCAACTCTTCTGGGAAGGCTGTCCACAAGGTTTAGGAGTGTATCTATGGGAATGTTTGACCATTTTTCCAGAAGCACATTTGTGAGGTCAGGCACTGATGTGGACGAGAAGGCCTGACTCACAGTTAAGTTCCTCCACCCCAAACTCGCTCATACATGTCTTTATGGACCTCACTTTGAGCACTGGTGTGCAGTCATGTTGGAACAGGAAGGGGCCATCCCCAAACAGTTCCCACAAAGTTGGGAGCATGAAATTTGCCAAAATGTCTTGGTATGTTGACGCCTTAAGAGTTTCCTTCACTGGAACTAGGAGCCAAGCCCAACCCCTGAAAACAACCCCACAGCATAATCCCCCATCCACTGAATGATTTGGACTAGTTCACAAAGCAAGGTCCATAAAGACATGGATGAGTTTGGGGTGGAGGAACTTGATGCAGTGTGCAGCATATGGTTTGAGCACTGACAGGCTGACGCCCCACCCCTTCAACCTCTGCAGCAATGCTGGCAGCACTCATGCGTCTATTTCCCAAAGACAACCTCTGGATGTGACACTGAGCACGTGCACTCAACTTCTTTGATTGACCATGGTGAGGGCTGTTCTGAGTGGAACCTGTCCTGTTAAACCACTGTATGGTCTTGGCCACCATGCTGAAGCTCAGTTTCAGGGTCTTGGCAATCTTCTTATAACTTAGGTCAGTGATGGCGAACCTTGGCACCCCAGATTTTTTGGATTTTTTTCCCATGATGCTCATCTACACTGTAGAGTGCAAGAGCATCATGGGAAATGTAGTAAACATCTGGGATGTCAAAGTTCGCCATCACTGGCCTAGGTCATCTTTATGTAAAGCAACAATTCTTTTTTTCAGATCCTCAGAGAGTTCTTTGCCATGAGGTGCCATGTTGAACTTCTAGTGACCATTATTAAAGAGTGAGAGCGATAACACCAAATTTAACACACCTGCTCCAGTCCCCATTCACGCCCGAGACCTTGTAAAACTAATGAGTCACAGGACACCAGGGAGGGAAAATGGCTAATTGGGCCCAATTTGGACATTTTCACTTAGGGGTGTACTCACTTTTGTCACCAGCAGTTTAGGCATTAATGGCTGTATGTTGAGTTATTTTGAGGGGACAGCAAATTTACACTGTTATGCAAGCTGTACACTCACTACTTTAAATCATAGAAAAGTGTAATTTCTTCAGTGTTGTCACATGAAAAGATATAATAAAATATTTATAAAAATGTGAGGGGTGTACTCACTTTTGTGAGATACTGTACATACAAATATACAACAGGTACAGATAACCAAGTATGTCATGTAACATCAAGCATAATACAACAAAGATATTCACTCCAAGGTTGAATCATAGCAAAAAACATGCAGGCATATGGGTGCCATGAGTTACACATAAATTGTATAAGAGCTGATTTTTCAGAAATACATACAGGAACCCTTGATAGTGTAATGAAAAGAAAAGCTAAGCCAGACCCTGGTGAAAAGAGAGTGGAGGAGGAAAAACCAATGTTTCGGGGATGTAAAAACCCACTTTCTCAAGAACCTCCTACCTGGTACAATAGAGTTCTAGACACAAGTGTCTATTATGGAATCCAAAAAAGAGTTATGTGGTTGTCAGGTTAAGATTGGTCCCCAATACGTCAGTTTAAATTTTTTTCCAAGAAGTGTCAGAAATGGAAGCCCACCAGTGTTTGGCTTGCACCAAAATGACAGCTTTTTAAAACTTCGAGACATCAGGCAGAGAACATTGTAGGAGTACATACAGTAGGATGGAGTTCTGACTGCGTGGCATTTTTTCCCCAAGCAACTATGCTGACTGAGGATGTTTTGGATGTTTGCAAAGATATAATGGTAACATTGGTAGGAGTATGATCCTGAATAGGTATATTATATGAGGTAATAAGAACATTTTGCTAACTGCTATGCATCCTGCGCAGGAGGCAAATGTTGCTTTTGAGCTCTTCACATATTTTTTGAGTTTCATCACTAGAATGTTATTGTTCTGCCGAAGTAAAATGTTACTTGGTGGCATCAGCTTTATACCTAAATATGTAAGAGAGGAAGTTGGTGCCCTCGAGAAAGGTGTTGCATGAGAAATTCATGTTTTAGTGTTATTATCTAAACAAATATGAATTATGTTGAATTTGGAGTGATTAATTAGACAAGAAGAGAGAGTGTTGGATTGGTCAGGAAGAGTAATTCAACATTGGCATAAAGGCCTATATTTTTTTCTGTATGCCCAAATGTGACTTTGAGGATCTGAATGTTTAGTTTGTGCTAGGGGTTCCATGATAAGGAAATAATAAGAATAATAAAGATAAAAATAAGTGGGGATAGGGGGCATCCTTGACGATTAAGGCTGGTAATTATCAGCTTTTCCTTTTTATCAGATTTCCTAGCAAGGAGAATAGTGACATTCCTATATGATATTGCTAGTGGGCAGCATGCCTTTGATATGCATATTTATAATTAAAGATAAGATCTATTGAAAATATTTTTTTCCAAGTGAATGCAAATAATAATCGTTAGAGATTTCCTGCTTGTATAAATGTTTCTTCTCTGAGAATATTAGTTTGCTATGCATCTAGTCATTCTATTTTTGGCTGGACGTCTTGTCTAGTTTATGTGGTAATCTATAACCTTTCATCGTTTTCCAGTCTCCACTACCTACTGGGGCAGACTCTGCAGTGATTTTTTTTTTTTACATTTTCGTAGGACTAATCAATCATTGACCATGTCTCCACTGTAAATTATATTAACTCTAAACTGGCAATGAAAAAATGTTAAATGCTATTTTTTTCCTTTCCAGGACAAAATATATCCTGAGAGACATATTTACACTGCTGATATTTCAGTGTTATGAAAAAGTTATAGTTTTGCTCTGTGATGCCTGCACAGTATGTATCCCCAAAGCCTGAAATGTACTGAGTAGTGTTATGGCAGGAAAACAGAACAGTATTCGAAGTCAAAGGGCGATGTTCAATAGACCCACTAACTTATTAAGTAGCCTAGCGAGGCATCAACAGGGTATGTATACCTTTTAATAGATTTATTATATTTTAGGTATTTATATAGTGCCAACAATGTACGTAGTGTTTTACATACTGTATATTTACATCAGTCCCTGCTCTCAAGGAGCTTACAATCTAAGATCCCCATCTCACATGAACACATACAGTACATGCACACTAGATTAAGACTAGACCAGTGGCCTCCAAACTGCAGCTCAGTTGCCAGATGTGGCCCTTTACTTGCTTTTATGTGGCCCTTGGGGCACTATTTCCCCATTGACATTAACAATGGGGCATAACTCCTGCCACTGACACCAATGATGGGGTACTGCGTGAAAGTGATAACTCCTGCGCTGCTAGCGGAGGCCTAACCTAAAGGGACACTGCTGCAACACCTAAAGACTGATCCAAACAGGCAAAAAAAACATAAGAATAGGAGATGGTGATTGCACTGTGATGAAAGGGGAGTAAGAAAAGGGGACTATACTAAAGTGCATAAACAATAAATGCCAAATAACCTGAGTACTGTTATTATTCTACTCCTTGGACTTGTCACTTACAGAGTCTGTAAGTTGCTACGTGGTGGTGTGACAGGGCACTATTCCTCCCACTGACAGCAATAATGGACCACTACTCCTCCCACTGACACCAATGATGAAGCACTATTCCTTCCACTGGTCTAGACCAATTTAGACAGGAGCCAATAATGTAATAGCATGTCCTTGAAGTGTGGGAAAAACCTCTAGGAGACCCACAAAAACACAGGATGAACATATTATACGGTATTTATGTAGCATCAACAGTTTGAGCAGCTCTTTACAAAATAAAGGGAGGCAGTTCAATTACAATGCAAGGGGGTTAGGAGCTTGTGAGAGCTTTCAATCTACAGGGACATTCAAATTCCAGTGTTTGGAGTGTATGAGGAAACTGGAGTACATGGACAAAAACCCATGCAAGCACAGGGAGAACATAGAAACTCTATGTGGAGAGTGCCCAGATTGGGGTTCAGAAGTGCTAACCACTAAGCTACTGTGCTGCCTATACTTGTGAGTATGCATACATAGCAATACCTACAACTACTAAAATGCATTTATAAGAAGGCTCGGAGCCACCACCATCTCTGGTAAGTACTGGTGAATATTGAGGTGAGCATAAGTTTGTGCGCAGGGAATTTGAAGAGATGAATGCTTTAATTGTACCCTGGTTTAATATCATAGTTTCTAGTTTATCATTTTGCTATGATGGTGAAAACACACAAACCATGGGGGAGTAGTAAGAGCGCACACGGAAATGGCCGCTTAAATCCCGAGCTCCGGCAAGCAGAGTAGGACAACAACTACCAGCGGCTCCAGCAGGCCTTGTTCTTGGCCGCAAACACCAAGATCCAACCCCCACATACAGCAGCAACAGGATCCGTAAACGAGAGGAGAACCACCACCCGAAAAAAAACTGATGGCCTTCTTTTACCAGGCCGTCCAGGGACCTCAGCAAGATGGTGCCGGAAAATCTCCCTCATCAGACAGCTGTCATCATTCACCTACTGCTCGCTCTGGCAGTCCTTCTACACGCAAATCACCGCATGCTTCTTCATCACCTGCAGCCTCTACTCCTCTGATGGGCAGCCCTGCTAAGTCCAGAATTAGGATGGAGGACAACAGCGACCTATTGGGTGAGTTAACACCTACATGCAACTCACTAGATGTGACCATGGAGCTCCCAGATTCCATTGCCTCCTTTCCTACATCTAATCAGCCCATAATGGATGCTACCATGAAAGATATGCTGCTGTCCCTTAGAGACACTATACATGCTGACATTTTGCATATCACTAGGCAGTTTAAAGAAGAAATGCATGCTGTGAGGTCAAGGGTCGAACATATAGAAAATAAAATGGATGAATTCGTCCACACTATCAATGATCTTGTGGATGCCCATGATGAGCACATGGATGAACACACATGGATCAAAGCTAAGCTTGCTAATCCTACCCAACAACCCATCTGTAAGTATTTTTGGCTGATTGCTCAGTGACACTCCCCTCAATTACCATGTCTATTAAGTTCCCTTCAATTAATGCAAAGGGCCTTAATGACCCTGCCAAGAGGTCTTCCTTTTGGAAGGAAGCCCTACAATTAGGATGTGATGTGCTGTGCATACAGGAAATGCACTACCATTTAGATTTACCTCCTAAATGCTCGCACCGCAACTTTCCGCATACCTTTTATGCATCCCTTTCAGCGAAAAAGAGAGGCGTTTTACTAGCAATTCGGGACAGTGTAGCTTTCACCCTGATTGAAGAAATAAAGGACACAGCAGAGCGATATGTTATATTGGTCTGTGATCTAAACTCTACCAGATGCACAGTAGTAAATGTTTACGCTACTAACACCCATCAGATTCACTTTCTGAACAATATTATGCACAAAGTTAATAAGATCAGACAAGGCTCTCTCATACTATGCAGGGATTTTATTCTGACCCCAAATCCCACTACGGACTCAACCACACATACCAAACATTTTCCAGCATCTATGCAGTCCTTTTTGCGCTGCAACTCACCTTCACTTTCAATATGAAACCGTGTTCGCTGGTACTTATTCCCGCATGACCCCTTTGTGGCAACCGTGGGTGCACTGGTTGGAGTCACAGAGCAAACCTCTTAATGATGAAAACCCTTGATGTATGGCGCTCATATGATATGTTATTCTAGATCCACTATGGGTATGTCTACATTTGTATCCTTATGATCACAGAATATACTGAGTTTTCATTTTCTCCTGTTCTTATTGTTGCTTTTAGGCACTCCTATGTTACCTTTTTTGTACTACACTTTTCTATTACTTGACTGAATATATAAATTCCTTCTTATTGTCTACATCATTTTGTAATTTTGTTTAATATGTAAAACCTTTAATAAAGAAAAATTGAAAGTAAAACACACAAACCATCAGGTGCTGTTGCCGTTGGAGCAAAAATCTGCATCAGCAGAGTGGTAGAGGAGCTGAGCAGAGTGGAGCGGAGCAGCGTGGTGTCCGAGAACAGCACATGTTGTGTGTGTGTAACTGCTTCAGTGTGTGTGTGTGAGTGAGTATGGACAGGACCGACCCCCCCAGATAGGAGAGGAGGCGGCAGGTGACCCGGGGGACTGAGAGCGTCAGTGGGCACGGCCCATCGGGAGCTGGAGGATAGTACCAGGGGACAGCGAGTTGACAATTCTGTGCTGTGAACCAGAAGGGGAGAGTCACAGGCAAACAAGGGAGTGGAGTGAGCATGAACCAGCAGGCTGACCGGCGGGGAGACTGTAGGCACTGACAAACCCTGCAAGTGTCATATTGCAGGGACGTTTTATCAGGTACGGAGCGGTCAAAGTCATAACTAACAGAAAAGACTGACTGTGTGTAGTGGGGACACTGTGTATTGTTGAGTACTGTAAGTAATCGGAGTATTGTGTGTACCTGAGTATTGTGAGTCCCTGAGTATTGTGAGTACCTGAGTATTGGGAGTACCTGGGTATTGTGTGTACCTGAGTATTGTGAGTACCTGAGTATTGGGAGTACCTGCATATTGGGAGTACCTGAGTATTGTGTATACCTGTGTATTGTGAGTGCACGTGGGCAGTGAGTACACGGGTGCACATGGACTGTGAGTGCATGTGGGCTGCAAGTGCACGTGGGCTGCGAGTGCACGTGGGCTGCGAGTACCTGTGTATTGTTGAGTGTTGAGTATTAGTGTCAGGAAGCTAGTTGATAGTTAATTTGGACAGGGTATAATACCCAATCCTCATTAAATTAGTAGGTACAATGCCCGGCGGGTGTGGAGATGCGACTCGGTGTACATCTTAAGGCATGTATGCATTCCTTAATCATCTGATCGAGGGAGAATACTGCTGTGCAAAATGTAAGCACATTGTTTCCTGGGAAGACCAGGTTCTGCATCTAGGGAAGCAACTGTCAGCACTGAGAAGTTCTTCCATACTAAAGGAGAGCTGGGAACGTACCCAGCAGGTTCCGGCAGTTGCCAGCACAGAGGCAGGTGGAGACAAAGAGGTGCAGGCACTAGAAAAGAGTAGATGGGTGACAGTCAGGAAGGATAGAGGGGAAAGGGTCAGGGAGGCTGATACTGGGCTGGAACATCCCAATAAGTACGCTCCATTGAGTGACATTGGTGAAATCAGTCAGGGACCAGCACTGCTGGAGGTGAGGGACTCCCCTGGCTGCCAGGGGAATAACTCCTCCAGTAAGAATGGGGGGAAGCGAAGGGAATGGAAAGACTTCTGATTCTAGTGGTAGGGGACTCAATTCTTAGAAGGACAGAGACGCAATCTGTGACAAAGACCTGAAGCGCCAAACTGTATGTTATCTACCGGGCGCTCAGGTTTGGCACATCAAGGACAGAGGTGGACAGATTACTGGGAGGGACTAGGGAGGACCCAGCTGTCATGGGGCACGTTGTCACCAATGACAAAGTCAGAGGCAGATGGAGTGTCCTAAAGAACGATTATAGGGACTTAGGAGCTAAATTGAGGAAAAGGACCTCAGGAATACTACTGGTACATCGAGCCACACCAGAAAGGCAGAGGGAGATTAGGGAAGTAAACAAGTGGCTGAGGACTGGTGTAGTAAGGAGGGGTTTGGGTTCCTGGAGAATTGGACCGACTTCTCAGTCGGTCACCAGTTTTATAGAAGGGACAGACTGCACCTAAATGAGGAGGGTGCAGATCTGCTGGGAGTGAAGATGGCCAAAAAGTTAGAGGGGTTTTTAAACTAGGCGACGGGGGGAGGGTTCAGGGGTAGAGATAGTCAATTACAGAGACATATTCCAGAGGGTAATATTGGGGGCATTAGTGGTAGGTTGACTAAAGCACACAAACCCAAGGTAAGTAACAAGTCCTATTTGCAAACTTGGTACACCCAATAAGAGGACAGTATGTGATTGGTCTAAACTGTTTGGCATGTTCACCAATGCCAGGAGCCTGGCGGACAAGATGGGATAACTAGAGATATTGTTGTACGAGGATTTAGATTTTGTGTGAATTGCAGAGACTTGGTTCAACAGATCTCATGATTGGCTGGCAACCATTCAAGGGTATTCCCTTTATCACAGGGATAGAGAGGGCAAAAAAGGGCGAGTATAAGAAGAATAATGTACAAGTAAATGTGAGAGATGACATCACTAAGGGAGCTAGGGAGGAGGTGGAATCCTTATGGGTAGAGCTCCAAATGGATGAAACTAAGGGGAAAATAATACTGGGTGTATACTATAGGCCCTCTAACCTGAGGGAGGAGAGGGAGGAGGACCTCCTATCACAATTTGGATTAGCAGCAAGGATGGGAAGTGTCATCATAATGGGGGATTTTAATTGTCCAGACATAGACTGGACGGAAGGAACCATGCATTCGTCTAAGGCTCACCAGTTCCTAAATGTCTTGCAGGACAATTTCATGGGTCAGATGGTAGATGCACCAACTAGAAACAAAGCGTTACTAGATTACGAACACTACAGACCTGATCACCAATGTGGAAATAAGGGGCAATTTAGGAAACAGTGATCATAGATCAATTAGCTTCGTTATAAATCACACAAATAGGAAACATAAGGGGAATACAAAGACACTGAATTTCAAAAGAGCCAACTTCCCTAAACTATGAACCTTGCTAGAAGATATAAATTGGGATTGAATCTTAAGAACAGAGAACACAGAGGAGAGATGGGTTAGCTTAGAAAGCATATTAAATAAGGGTATGAGCCAGTGCATCCCATTTGGAAATAAATTTAAAAGAGCGAACAAAAATCCTGGATGGCTTAAAGCAGAGGTCCGCCCACCGCTGCAAAAATTAAAAGCCAGCAGCTGCACATACTGCAGCTGCTGAATTTTAATAATCGGACACTTACCTGTCCTGGAGTCCAGCAATGCCTGCTCCGCAGCTGATGTTTCCATCAGCTGTTGGGTGCATGCTGCCTCCATTGCCAGTAAGAGAACCCAGCAGTGTAGCCTTACGGCTTCAGGCTGTGAACCCTACTGCGCATGTGTGAGGCTCCACTCCTCTCTCCCACTGGCCCGGCGGCCGGGGAAGGAGGAGGGAGGAGGAAGGAGCCCCAGCGATGACAAAAAAATACCCAAGGCTGAGGCTCCCAGAAGTGGGGACAGGATACATGTGAAAGACACCGGAGGGGGGAAGGAGTACGAGTGGAAGTTTCACTTTTGCGTGGAACTCTGCTTTAACTCCAATTGAAAAATGCATATAAAAGCAAAGAAGAAGGCCTTCAAAAAATACAACGCTAAGGAATCATCATCAGCATTCAGACTTTACAAAGAATGCAACAAGAAATGTAAGGGTGCAATTAGGGCGGCTAAGATAGAACACAAATGTACATAGTGGAGGAGAGCAAAAAAAAAGGGAGGACAGACCATACAAGCACGGACTGACAGACCATATTGGCCCCATAAAGAATGAGGAAGGAAATCAGGTTACAAACGATGGGGAGATGGCAAATGTATTGAATCTATACTTCTCCTCAGTCTTCACAAAGAAATTGGGTTTCAGTAACCAAAACTGCAGTGTTTATCCTCATGACACATCACAGGAAGCATCCTCATGGCTAACAGAGGACAGAATTAGTGATAGACTTGGAAATTGTAACATTTATAAGTCACCGGGACCAGGTGGCTTGCACCCGAGGGTCCTTAGGGAACTCAGTGAAGTAATTGCCAGACCATTGTTCCTAATTTTTACTGACAGTCTACTAACGAGAATTGTACCAGCTGATTGGAGAAAAGCCAATGTAGCACCAATATTTAAAAAAGAGCCAAAATACATCCCTGGGAATTACAGACCAGTTAGCCTAACATCAATAGTATGCAAGCTCCTGGAGGGGATGATAAGGGACTATATACAAGATTTCAGAAAAGAAAATGGTATCATTAGCAGTAATCAGCATGGATTTACGAAAGGATGTGCTGGAAATGGAGCGAATACAGAGAAGGGCAACAAAGCTAATAAAGGGGCTGGAGGATATTAGTTATGAAGAAAGGTTGCAAGCACTGAACTTATTGTCTCTGGAGAAGAGACGCTTGAGAGGGGATATGATTTCAATTTACAAATACCACACTGGTGACCCCACAATAGGGATAAAACTTTTCCATGGAAGGGAGTTTAATAAGACACTCATTAAAATTAGAAGAAATTAGATTTAACCTTAAACTGAGTAGAGGGTTCTTTACTCTAAGAGTGGCAAGGATGTGGAATTCCCTTCCACAGACGGTGGTTTCAGTGGGGAGCATCGGTAGTTTCAAAAAACTATTAGATAAGCACCTTATCGACTGCAGCATACAGGGATATACAATGTAATACTGACATATAATCACGCACATAGGTTGGACTTGATGGACTTGTATCTTTTTTCAACCTCACCTACTATGTAACTTTGTAAGCGGACAGTGTCAGCCAGTTGGCTGGAATAACGTGACATACTGATACTTTGTTGCAGCACTTCCTTGTTGATGCTATCCTTTCACTTTCTGCAGTTAGCACTGCTTTCATTACCTTTCTATTTTTATAGAATGAGACAGGACTGGGATGAAAAAAATCTATGCGCACTTTCATTTTTTATATGCTATTGTTTTTTACTTGGTTGCATCTTAAATGTCACATGTGAGATTTTTGTCTGTTTTACTTTACAGTCTGTCTTGATGATTGCATATCTGATTGATTGAGACATCACATGAATGTTCTTTTTTTCTCAGATGTCCTAAACGTATGGAATTCAATACTTTGGGATTTTGAAGTAGGAACTTGTGGAAGAAATTAATGGGAAACAATGCAGGCAATAGTACTTGCCAAATATAGAAGCTATTTTAAACTAGTAATAGTGAATGTGAGCATTTGAAAACTCTCTTGGACTGAAACACTGTAAAAATACTATTTATTTTTTATTTTTTTGCAGACTGATACGTGTGGTATAGAGTGCTTTATTTGGTGTACTTACTGTAAAACTTTCAGGAAAATTGTAATGCGCAAAGCCTCACAGGCCTTTTTTATTATTCTTGTTATGAACAAGAAGATGTTTTTTTCTACTTTTGCTTAGTTTTCCCTCTCCCATTGTCTATTGCACAAAATGATGTAGAGGTATATAGTTTTGCACAATAGAGCTAACCTGACGCAGTACATCTGCGGTAAGCGGTAGGCGGTCGGCGAGTAGTTAAGGAGATTCATCCATTTGTCCTGGTGACCACTATGAATGAAAGTGAAAGAAAATCCCAAACTTTGCATGGTCACCAGAACAGAATAGAATAAGAAATAGAATAGAGGTGAAATATTCCAATATGTCAGTTCTGGTGACCCTGGTGACTACCAAGAATTTCTCTCACTTTGGAAGGATTTCCTCTTGCTTTCTATTGGGGCTATAGGAAGGGTTATAATGCTCCTTTACTTTATCCAGAATTAAAAAAGAAATGTTGTTTTCAATTGTACTTTAACTGAAGAAATAAAATATATGCAAAACCACAGTATGTTACATTTGAGGAGTTGCACTTGACCTAACCCTTATTTTCAGAAAACAGTATTGAAATATAACATCAAAAAGGTTAATAGCGCCATACATTTTAAAATAAATAGGATCTTTGAAAACATTCACAAAAAGGATGTATAAATCACAAATACTCCATTATGTAAGAAGGCTGGCCAGAGGCTTTTACCTATGCTTTGAAGTTAATTCCATCAGACCTGCCCACTGGTATGGCATGGTCTGAATAGACAGAAAGACGAGGAGTTCATGGGAATTTTACAGAGCTACTTAACTGGTGTCCATTTTGAAGTGTCACCCGCTTTCATTCCCCAGAGAGGTGGAATCTCGGTCTGCCTATATAAACAAGGCAGATTGCCATTCTGACAGGGGAGAAGATAGAGATCTTGTGTTCCTGCAAAGCAGGAACATAGATCCCTGTCTTCACCCAGTCAGACAATCCCCCACACAGTTTGCAAGCACCTCTTAGGGACACACTTAACCCTTTGATCACCCCTGATGTTAACCACTTCCCTGCCAGTGTCATTAGTACAGTAACAGTGCATATTTTTAACACTGATGACTGTAATAATGTTACTGGTTTCCAAAAAAGTATCAAACGTGTCAGATATGTGTGTGATTTGTCCACAGCAATGTTGCAGTCCCCCTAAAAACCGCTGATTGCATTACTAGTAAAAAAAATAAATAAATAAAAATGCCATAAAAATATCCCATAGTTTGTAGACGCTATAACTTTTGCGCAACCAATCAATATACGGTTATTGAGATATTTTTATACCAAGAATATGTAGCAGAATACATATTGGCCTAAATTGATGAAGAAATTAGATTTTTTACATTTTTTATTGGATGTATTTTATAGCAGAAAGTAAAAAATATTGCTTCTTTTTCAAAATTGTCGGTCTTTTTTTGTTTATAGTGCAAAAAATAAAAACCACACGGATGTCCCCATACATCAGAGGGGGGCGGGGTCACCCGGCGATGTCACCATGTGGCCCCGCCTTCAGTTATAAAAGAACTGTCACCTGAGAGGACGTCATTATGGCGGGTGCCTCCCATGGAGGCAGATCAGTGGCAGCGTGCAAGTTTTTTTTTTTCTTTTTCAGTCCGTCGGCGGAGCAAGAGAAGAAGAAGAAGACTTCGTGGGACATTTTTATTTTTTTACTTTTTTAATAAAGGACTTGTCCCCAAGCCATGTCATGTCATTTTTACCATTTTCACACTTTTTTTGTGAAATGGCTGTTACCATTTCATACGGGGGGAGGCCGGGATCTGGGGGTCCCCTTGTTAAAGGGGGCTTCCAGATTCCAATAAACCCCCCACCCACAGACCCCCACAACCCTTGGTGAGGCCCTTATCCCCCAAAGCACCCTCCCCATGTTGAGGGCATGTGGCCTGGTACAGTTCAGGAGGGGGGACGCTCTCACGTCCCCCCTCTTTTCCTGCGGCCTGCCAAGTTGTGTGCCCGGATAAGGGTCTGGTATGGATTTTTGGGGGGACCCCAACACCATTTTTTAAAAATTTTGGCGCGGGGTTCCCCTTAAAATCCATACCAGTTTCAGGTCTGGTATGGATTTTGAGGAGGTCCCCCACGCCATTTTTTTTTTATTTTGGCGCAGGGTTCCCCTTAATATTCATACCAGACCCAAAGGGCCTGGTAATGGACTATGGGGGAATCCCATGCCGTTTTTTTCAATGACTTTTATGTGTATTGCCGGGACCGACAATTCATTATAGCCGCAAGTACTTTTAAATTACCTTTTTTCCTTTAGAAATGTCATTTTGTGCAGGGACTGTTGTAAACACGGGAAACATGTGCCACTTTACAGGCATACTATAGACACTCCCCAGGTATGAAATTTAAAGAAATATTTCACTTTTATTGTTTCACTTTAAGCATTGATAAAATCACTGCTCTCGAAAAAACAGCAGTTTTTAAAACTTTTTTTTGCATTAATACTTGTCCCCTGGAGCAGGACCCGGGTCCCCAAACACTGTTTATGACAATAACTTGCATATAAGCCTTTAAAATTAGCACTTTTGATTATTCATGTTCGTGTCCCATAGACTTTAAAGGTGTTTGCGTGTTCGAACAAATTTTTTTCCTGTTCGCATGTTCTACTGCAAACCGAACCGGGGTGGTGTTCGGCTCATCCCTACTTAGCAGACCATACTTAACCACTTGTGGACAGCCCTATAGCAGATTTATATTATTCTGCACTTGCGCCTAGGAGGAAGGGAGAACACAGGAAGCGCCACCTCAGTGCAGTATTTAAGATAAGTTTTAATTGCAAAGTAAATGTAACACTCACAAGAAGTAAATGAATGTCAAGCTCATCTGTGTGATCAAAGTGGTAACTCTCCAGGCATCAGGGACCATTATCCAGTCATCAGTGCAATGGCAAGGGATCCGTTGCAGTCCTGTGGCCACCAGGAAGTCGGCCGGAACCAGCGTGAAATGCAATGATATGAAATCATCGGAAGTGATCAGGCACCATAGGGAGACCGTTCCAGATGGTCAGAAATAGCAGGCTATGCACTCGGAGCTCAGCTCCTTCTACAGGCCTGTTGTCAGTTAAAGTAAAGCAGTGCCATATCGCAAAAAAATTGCCTGGTCATGAAGGGGTGTAAATCTTCCGGATGTCAAGTGGTTAAAGTCATTGTAAATTAGACAGATGCACTGCCAAAAATGTTTTGGTTTTATTTATTTTTTGTTTTTTTCTGAATTTCAAAAATTCGGAAATTAAAACGTTTGGAAAATTCGGAAATTTACGAAAATTCTAAAACTCGGAAACTTGGAATTCAAACATTCAAAAATTCTGAATTCGTAAATTTAAAGGTTCGGAAATTCAAAAATCTGGATTTCCGAATTTTCGAATTTTTGGATTTTCGAATTGCAAATTTCCAAATTTTTGAAAATTCGAAATTTCAGAAATTCGGAAATTCGGAAATTCGAAATTTCAAAAACTCAATAATGAGAAAGAAATTCTGAGAATTCAAAAGAATGAAAATCCAAAAATTTTAAATAATAACTAACTAATAATAACTAACTATTAAATTATAGGTATTGCAATTTCCTTTCAAATTTTGGCTGTTAGTGAACATAACAAATACAAATTTATCTGATGTTACTAATTATCCGAAATAACAAATGCGGTATCTAAACAAATGGAACGGAACAAATTAATAATAAATAATAATAATAATACAAAGTTTTTATTATTATTATTATTGTTATTTATTATTATTAATTGGTTACATTCTATTCGTTTAGATACGGCATTCGTTATTTCAGATAATTTGTAACTTTGGATAAATTCGTATTCATTACGTTCACTAATAGCCAAATTTGAAAGGAAATTCCAATACCTATAATTTAATAGTTAGTAATAGTTAAGTTATTATTAGTTAGTTATTATTTCAGATTTTCGAATGTTTGGATTGACATCGAGATAATTTGGAGTTCCAGTGTGTGACCAATTCCTTGTCTTGTTCGTCTTCCATGGTGGTGAGCCGAGGTCTGCACCTGTGATCCATCCTGCACCTGAGTTTGCCTGGAGCGGTGTGCTTCTCTCTGTTCTTTACTGCGATTTCTCTTTTCTACAGCCAGAATTCCAGAATTTTTTAAAGCAGGGGGTGTGGAGCTGAAATTACACTCTGCAGAGCTCGGTGAGGAGAGCTGAGTTCTGATTGGAGGGAAGGGAGTTGAGGCTGCTAATCACAGGCTGTGTACTGGAGATCCCTTCCTTGTTTTCTCTTGATGCCAAGAAAACTTGTCAGGAGACACTCTGGAGTCTACACACCACAGACAACTGTCTACACATGCTAACAGACAAAAACAATAACCTAGAAAAAAGGTCTCCTAGAATTACCTGAAGATAATTGGCCTACCAGAGTCTGTTTGCCCAGGTGGCCTGCTCAGAAATTGCTCTCATGCTACACTAAAGGTGCTGAGGGTAAACTCCATATGTAAAGTTGAAAGAGCTTTCCATTTGGATAGATTCAAACAAAGTGTCAAATCTCCATGCCTCAATAATAATTTTTTAACCTGCACTTTATTGATATAATACAAATACTTAGAACCTACAGAAACCATTTCAAAGGCCATAAGCTTTTGCTGTTTGACAATTACTCAGTAGAGCCAAACAAAGAAATGCATCTAATGGACCCATAGGTATATTACATTTGCTCTGAATTATTATGCTACCCTTTTGCAGGATTTACTATCCTGCTACCCAGGTGCAAGATCTTTGCCTGCGCAACCCCTAATTTGGCCACACAAGTCTCCTACTTAAAAAGAAAAAAGATCCTCTTTCGAAACTCTTTCGTTCCCTGATACTAAATGAAAACAAAGGGTCTGGATCTCTTGGATGATGTCATTGGTATCATTGATCATGTGGTGAAAGGTCCGAGAGATAAAGGATATCAGGAAAGACTTTAGGAACTTAATATGTACAGTCTTAAGGAAGAAAAGGAAAGGGGAGACATGACTGAAACTTTTAAATACATTAAGGGGAGAGTAAGGTTAAGGAGGGAAATATTTTCAATATGAAGTTAAGATCAAGAACACAAGAACATGACTTCAAACTAACAGGTGAAAGTTCAAAACCAACCTTGAAAAGTATTGTTTTACTGAAAGGGTAGTTAATGCTTGGAATAGACTTCCAGCAGAGGTAGTGACTCAGTCCATAGTGAGTGGATTCAAACATGCTTGGGACAAATAAAGATCTATTCTCAGATAAAAAGTAAAAAATTCACTCTTCTAATTTGTCTTCTATATCTATATTTGATCAATGACATCAATGACATTTCTTTAAGGCACTCCTAGGCTCTAACACCAAATTAAAACTCCTTAAACAATTTACTCTTGCTCTGACTAAACTCACTTAGAGAACATTGCTCTTAGTTATACCAGCAACTTCAAAATATAAAAACTGGTAACCCCATGCCTCCTTCACATGCTATAAAAAATTGTCTTTTTTGTCACAGTAATGCCACACTAATGCCCTTTGAGAGCCTGGACCAGGCATATAGGGCATTTAACATCCCCTAAAATCCCCTGGCAGGGCTGTCTCTCTTTATGTCCAGAATGAAATGCCCAACACTTCAATCTAACTCACCTACACTGGACCTGCCCTAATATTGAGAATATCTGAAAATCCTCCTTGCTCCTCGTGAACAAATAGTTGGTAGTATGAAACTCTTATATCCATTGAATGGTTTACTTCACAATGCAGATTTCTGCACCGGGTAGGATTGTGGGAAACTAAAAATGGACAGTATGTCTGCTATGAAAGTCTTCTTCAGTAGTTTCACCACAAGTTCCAACTCATGCAAGACTTTACACTTTCAGTATCCATGCATGGCTTGGTATTTAGACTGTATTTTCTTTACCAAGTGGGAAAGTGGGCCCCGACACTTCAGCACCTCCTGTGTAATAGCAATATTATTTTTGCTTCAGGTGTACATTCTTTATATATCTCATGGTATGGCATGCATGTCTCTCCGGCCATCATCAAGTACATCGTATACTAGGATTTTTTGAGGAAAGGTAGATTAATGACAATCCAAATACAAGAAATTAAATTGCTGACGTTCCTACATCTGATAAACCCTTCACAGAAAACAAAAATCAACATCCATTTAAAGCAGACGTTTCTATTTTGCTTTATATTCACTGTGGTCTCAGACACTGAACAAAAATCAATCATCAAGGGTACATTTAGAAAAAATGTGAAAGAACTTTTAATCCAACGGGCAGTGTTTGCTTACAGCCTAAGTTGTCACTCAAGAAGAAAAATAAACCCTCTTGGTGAAATCTGATCAGATTTTTGAACTGCGTTATAGCTCATTTAAACTTGTATTCGGGTCAGTAATAGAATGGATCATGAGATTGGTACCACCAACACATATGGCTTTTTCTCTTTTGATGCTGAACTACAGCAAACATTTTTTTCCATAATTTTATAATGAAAGTGTACTTAGACATTTTGCAAGGCAGTTTGAAAGTTATTAATGACTTTGTGAGATTATATGTACCAATGGCCCAAACTTAGGATCATTTGGTTAAATCATTTCAGTGTTAATTAAAGCCCAACTCCAGGAAACCTAAAAACCTAAAAAGCTGTCTAGTGGACAAAAAAGCACTGTCATTTACCTGATCCACCTTATTCACAGCAGATGGCACTCCCTCATGTTCCATTCACTGCTGGACTGTTCCTTAGCATCCTCACATCCAATGCAAGTCTGTGTTCCGTGCATCAGTTTTGATGATGTCAAAGGATCTTAGACTCAGAGGCATAACTGCAGGCGTAAGAGGCTGCGGTGCAGGAATCTGCAGGAATCTGTAGGAGGGGAGGATCGGGTAAGTACAATTGCTTTACCAATTCCTATAGATTTTTAGGTTTCAATATTTTATTTTATGTTTTATTTATGATTTTTGTTGATGATGATGATGAAGATGCTGTTGTTGATGATAATAATAATGATAATAACATATATATTATTGTTTTTCAATTTCTTATATTCTACTAATTAGAGAGGTGAAGAGGCAGGCTAGTGACATCATGATCTCCACCTCATTTGATCAGAGAATTCCATATATTAATTAAAAAAAAAATACAAGGCAGTCTGTGAATGGTGGCCATGCTGAGCAAGTGACCCCCTGTGCTTACTATACAGCCACTCTTGGCACAGGCCTAGAAGACTTAGCCTTAGCCGGAACAATGTAACTATGCAATAAAATATCTGGAGTTCAATTTTAAACTTTTTGGAACAGGGATCTTGGATTGTGCTATAGAAATGCATATCATTAGACAAAATTCAGAAACCTCTCTTGGTGTATCTAAGTGACCACCTGCAAAAAAGACTTACTAAAGTAGGCTTCAACTGTGAGCACATTTTCCTCAAGCATATTTTCATAGCTCTCCTGTACCCACCCTCTTGTCAGTTGTAACTCATTAGAGGTATTTGACCAAAATATGATTGGTCTTAGCTCATTCAGATTTTCCTTCCAACACCATCCTTACGTTGTTTAAACAGGACCCCCCCCCCCTTTTCTACACCTCCATGGTTTTCCAACTCATAGTTTTCTTGTGATTGCACTGTTAGCCGCCAGGCTTCTGGGGTCAAATAGGATAAAGAACAAGGCAGGGCTATTATCATGTGTTATGTTTCTTCAATAAAAGCACATATAAACATCATGGACTTAACCACAAGAGCTTCCGTAGTCTGACCTGCTTTGTCCTTTTTGGCTTTTTAAAGGTGTTTTTGTTATATGGCATGGCAGCCACTTTTACGTTGTAAAAGCTAAACACATTAAGGCAACCTGTCACTAACATTATAGATCCTTTCAGAATGTGAAAATCATTCATCTGTTTGGTCATTCTTGTGTTAAGTAGCTGGTTAAAAGTAGGTGACATTGCCTGAAAGATGGGTGTTGCCAGCCTTAGTGTCAAGTTAAAACTGAAAGAGAAAATTTGCTTCAGCATACCTAGCACCAATAATTAAAAAAGTTTGGTAAGCTGTCACCCTACTCTGTGAGCAATTTGTTCCTAGAGTGGGGGAACTGCAATTTTACATGACACTCTTTCACCAAACATTCACAAACTGTATAACAGAAGCATCAATGAGGACCCATGCAGTTTGGTTTGGCAGGAAGAACCTCAGTCTGGAACTTTTTAGTAAATTTTACATGTTTTTATTAGATGTGTTACTAATAGTCACCAACATGAAATGTGGCAGGTTGTATGTAACTGGCAGTACTGCCAGCCTATGGATTTTTCAACTATGCAAAAACGTAACCCTGATTTTAAATGCATCTTATAAAGATGAAAAAGAAAAAGTAAACATTCTTCATAAGCGCTCATGGGACAGCACAAAGGACTAAAAGAGTATATAAAATAAAGAGACACAACACAATTTCATGTTGGCAATAATGGCCACTGCATTTATTAAGGGGTTACCCAAGATGAACAATAATCATTTATAACAAAATCTTTAACTTAAAATTCCATAACCATAAATTATTTATATATTAATGATATCACGTAGTCCATCCAGAACTGAACTGGATGATAAACCCCAACAGCTGAAAGCCACTCAAGAACTGAGTGGCTGAAGCCCCCCAAACTCCATGGCCTGCTCAATCACGTTTTGCAAACCTAAAATAAAAATGTCTAAACCAACTTCCAACAGGTGTACAAAATCGATTCTGTATGAACCAGGCAGGAAACCTTCAAGGTCTATATGTTGATAGGAAAAAACGCCTTGAGAAATGACTAAGTTGCGTATGGTTCTATTTACGCATTTCCTAATCTTGTCTACATAATGAAGATTACTTAAATCTGACCAAAGGAGTCTTGGCACTATTTCTGAAAAAACTATAACTGTAGAAAGAAATAACAAATTAAAAGAAGATAAATCTCTCTTCATTTCGCAAATCAAATCCCAAGTTTTGATCCTGCCCAGGTCATTACCCCCGGCATGAATAATAAGTACATCGGGAGACGGCCACTGTCCTAACAAGTAAATTAACTGATCCTTTAAATTCCTCCATCTCAGCCCTCTTATTCCCCACAATAAAACCTGAAAACGTCTTTCATCCAGACCAATATTAATTGTGCCATTCTTGATGGAAGCTCTCCTTTTGGCCCAAAATATAAAGGAAAGTCCTATTATCCAAAGATAAGAACAATTAAACCATAACCAGATCAGGACAAACATACAATTTAAATCTATCACTATCCCAATGCCCCAACTGCTTTAAACCATCCTTAGAAAACCCAAAAAGGCTGACTTCAGTAGCCGCCCCAATCCTAAATGAATGTGAAGAGAAATGGAAACCGGAAAGGTTAAGTTTCTTTAGGCAAGAAGACAGGACAGATGATAACTGGTATCTAGTTAATGGAGATAGATTAATATGAATAAAGAATGAACCTGTAAAAGGGGGTTGAGAAGAAAGATACTGAGTATCTCTAAAAACTGGACATATGACCTGAAAAGGGGCTCTATAAAGAATTAACCAACAACCCTTGCCTGATTGATCCATTTTGTATCTACGGATAAAAATCCTAACCGAATCTTCTAAAACAGAGATGTCTGAAAAAACTAAAAAGGAAGAAGAAAATGTATTAGGTGCTGTGAATTTCCCTAATCTAAGAGCACCAAAAAATGCAAGAACGAAAGCCGTTCTGAACAGCAAAGTCTCAAAAGAGGAAAAGGCAAACTGATTCCAGTGTAGACATCAATTTTACCAATAAATCAGAGGAAATAGGGCATCTACTGTCAACAGCTGGAGAGGATCTTCTAAAACCTTTCAGCATTTCTTTGAACAGAAAAAAGGAATTAATGGCAGGAAGTACTGACATTTTGAAAAAGAATGAGGCCCCTGCTACAATTTTGCTAACCGAAGCAGGGCTAAGTTTAGCTTTAATTGGAGAGGAAACAAAACATAATGCCATATGTGCACTAACTGTATTAAAAGAAAAATTATACTCTTCACAAAAATTACAGCATCTAAACCAAGCTTGTGAGTATTCTTCCCAGGTTTTAGGAGCAATGGAATTTCTTATATTTTCTTCAATTACTCCCAGATCAGGCCCCAGAGAAAATCTGGGCAAGGGAAACCTTCCTGGTCTGCATCTGGAGCGAGTTCCCGAAACCTCTGGAACTGCGAATGAGATAAGGAATTGGCGATCTCATTAGTAATACCCGGGACATGTTTTGCTTTCAGCCAAATGTTAAAAGTCATGCATTGCAAAACCAAAAAATGGAGTAATTTTATCACTAATTCAGACTTAGATGACAAACAGTTACTTCAAAAAATACTCCATTATTATCCGTATGTAGTATAACTCGTTTATTCTCAAAGAATTCCTTCCAAATAGTAATAACCACCACTACCGGAAACAATTCTTAAAAGACTAAATTACGGCTAATATCTGGTGACCTCCAAGACTCAGGCCATTCTTTAGCACACCAATGACCATCCAGGAAGGCACCAAAACCAACCGCACCAGATGCATCGGTAAACAGGCGAATATCAAAATCTTTAATGAATTTGCTCTGCCATACCGCCGGCCATTAAAGTTGATCAAGAATTGATCCCACACTTTTAGATCCTCCTTAATGGGCCGTGTAATGGAGACATAGGAAAAAGGATTTTTAAGACCCCTAGTGGCTATAGCAAATCTCAGAGAAAAGATTCTGGCTACTGGGATGACTCTAGATGCAAAAGAAAAAAGACCCAACAAGGACTGAACGTCCCGCAAGAGAACCATTCTTTTTGACAAAAACTTAGCAGTCATCAACCTCATTTTTATTATTTTTTCCATCAGCAAATGGAATTCCATGGCGACAGAGTCAATTGTGATGCCCAGGAATTCAATAACCGTTACTGGACCTACTGTTTTTTCATTGGCTAGGGGAATGCCAAAAGACTCACAAATGTCGAAAAAACAATTCAACATTTCAGAACAAACTTGAGCTTTGGCGGGGCCTATAAATAAAAAATCTTCTTAGCGTCGCTTTGAGGGGAATTTTGTGACAAAACCCACTGTAAAAATGTCGAAAAGGCCTCAAAATAACTGCAAGATTTGGAAAAACCCATGGGCATGCATTTATCAAAATAGAATTTATCCTCAAAATAAAAACCCAGTGAGTTAAAACCCATGGGGTTGACTGGTAAAAGTTGAAATGTAGATTTTATATCTGTTTTTGCCATAAAAGATGCTTTGCCAAATCGCTTTAATAGACAAAGAGCTTCTTCAAAAGAAGCATAGGACACTGCTGATTCAAAGTCTGCTATTTCATCACTTAGAGAATTTCCATGAGGAAAAGATAAATGATGAATCAGTCGAAAAGAACCTGGCTCCATTTTTGGTACCAGGCCTAAAGGTGATAAACGAAAATTTTCAAAGGGGTAGAAGGAAAAGGTCCAACAATTCTGCCTTCCTTTAATTCCTTAGAAATTTTTTCCCTGACTATATCAGGGTGCACAAGAATAGAGCGTAAATTTTTTACCGGAAGACAACCTTGCCCTACAAAAGCAGGGACTGAGAAACCAAATTTAAATCCTTCATAAAGAAGATCCGCCATCTTGTGGTCTGGATACTGATCTAGCCAGAACTGCATTTTTGACAATCTCACTGGCGTCCATGCCCTTTGCATTATTGTCTCTTGACTGAGATGCGGTAGCTGATTTTCTAAAACAGCGGGATGCTGGATGGGTACCTGATCAGAATGAGCATTCGTGCTTATATCTGCAATTCGATAAGAATCTGCATTGCGAATCATTATATGAAAAGCATACTCCTTTACAAAAAGTCGATTGAACATTCACTAATTGAGTTCTCTGTGTAATCCAAATAACGAAAACGGAGGGGGGGGGACAGTGGAGCATACTACCGCCCTCTGAACTGTCCCATGGAGCCCAGCATAAGTGCTAGGGGCTCAGTCATTATGCTCCAATATGATATATATGATGCTGACACCGAGGCTCTAGATCAGTACTAATGTCAGCCACTGCACCCCTAATAAGTTTAATATAGGCCAAAAGTAAGTACACCCCTCACATTTTTGTAAATATTTTATTATATCTTTTCATGTGACAACACTGAAGAAATGACACTTTGCTACAATGTAAAGTAGTGAGTGTACAGCTTGTATAACAGTGTAAATTTGCTGTCCCCTCAAAATAACGCAACACACAGCTATTAATGTCTAAACCACTGGCAACAAAAGTGAGTACACCCCTACACGAAAATGTCCAAATTGGGCCCAATTAGCCATTTTCCCTCCCCGGTGTCATGTGACTCGTTAGTGTTACAAGGTCTCAGGTTTGAACGAGGAGCAGGTGTGTTAAGTTTGGTGTTATCCCTCTCACTCTCTCATACTGGTCACTGGAAGTTCAACATGGCATCTCATAGCAAAGAACTCTCGGAGGATCTGAAAAAAAGAATTGTTGTTCTACATAAAGATGGCCTAGGCTATAAAAAGATTGCCAAGACCCTGAAACTGAGCTGCAGCATGGTGGCCAAGACTGTACAGTGGTTTAACAGGACAGGTTGCACTCAGAACAGGCCTCGCAATGGTTGACCAAAGAAGTTGAGTGCACATGCTCAGCGTCATATCCAGAGGTTGTCTTTGAGAAATAGATGTATGAGTGCTGCCAGCATTGCTACAAAGGTTGAAGGGGTGGGGGGGTCAGCCTGTCAGTGCTCAGACCATACACCTCACACTGCATCAAATTGGTCTGCATGGCTGTCGTCCCATAAGGAAGCCTTCTAAAGATAATGCACAGGAAAGCCAGCAAACAGTTTGCTGAAAATTGGATTACTGGAACCATGTCCTGTGGTCTGATGAGACCAAGATAAACTTATTTGGTTCAGATGGTGTCAAGCGTGTGTGGCAGCAACCAGGTGAGGAGTACAAAGACAAGTGTGTCTTGCCTACAGTCAAGCATGATGGTGGGAGTGTCATGGTCTGGGGCTGCATGAGTGCTGCTGGCACTGGGCAGCTACTGTTCATTGAGGGAACCATGAATGCCAACATGTACTGTGACATACTGAAGGAGAGCATGATCCCCTCCCTTCAGAGACTGGGCCGCAGGGCAGTATTCCAACATGATAACGACCCCAAACACACCTCCAAGATGACCACTGACTTGCTAAAGATGCTGAGGGTAAAGCTGATGGACTGGCCAAACATGTCTCCAGACCTAAACCCTATTGAGCATCTGTGGGGCATCCTCAAATGGAAGGTGAAGGAACGAAAGGTCTCTAACATCCACCAGCTCTGTGATGTAATCATGGAGGAGTGGAAGAGGACTCCAGTGGCAACCTGTGAAGCTCTGGTGAATTCCATGTCCAAGAGGGTTAAAGCAGTGCTGGAAAATAATGGTGGCCACACAAAATATTCACACTTTGGGCCCAATTTGGACATTTTCACTTAGGGGTGTACTCACTTTTGTTGCCAGCGGTTTAGAGATTAATGGCTGTGTGTTTTTTTGAGGGGACAGCAAATTACACTGTTATACAAGCTGTACACTCTGTATTTGTACATTGTAGCAAAGTGACATTTCTTCAGTGTTATCACATGAAAAGATATAATAAAATATTTACAAAAATGTGAGGGGTGTACTCACTTTTGTGAGATACTGTAGCATTAAAGGAAGCTACCTCTAATAGGGCAGGATCTAAGATAGCAGTCACATTGTCCCTTATATATTGCACCAAATGCTGCTATATATACAGATGAGCAATTAAGACCTCAGACAGGGTTCATTTGTAACTCTACCTTTTCTAGATGCCACTAGATGTAGACTTATGACACTTCTTGGGATGTCTCTCTATAGCTGCCATCTGGATCAAGAAAAAGGGGAGGGGGCTTAAATATTACATGGTATCACATTCTGATTTAAACAAAAAGTTCAAAGGATCAACAAACACACACTCAGTTGACTTTTAAGGTACCCAACACATATTTTTCAAATAAAAAAAATATTTAATGTATTATAGTCAATAAAATGAAATTCAAAATGAATTAATTCTTTCAACAGAGTTGCATCCAATCATAAAGCCTATATATTGAATTCATCCAAAGAGCATGTCGCACCCCAAAATATATAATCAGATATACAATATCAAATCAGTCTGTGATATAGGATAATATAGAGATATCAACGTTAAAGTATATCCAGTTGGGGATAAGACCAGCCCTCAAGTCTATGTGTCTCTCAAAATCAAGTTCTGCTTCTTCAGGAATGCAGATGAGATGTATAATCTGAGATAAAACGGAAGATATCACAATCCAAAACATAAGATATATCAACATAAGATACCAATAAACAATGTAGATAAATAAGGATTTGGTACTGCCACTTGCATATATCCCCACGCAAGGTCTAATCTCCTGTGCCCATCTATGTAGGGGTATGCGGGGGTCCCATATCATATCATATTATGGATGTCCTGAAAAGCCAAGGGCTATTGCTATACAATGTCTGCTGGGCAAGCATTGAGACCAACCAGGTAATCTATTGGTGAGAAAAGACATAACGGCCTATATGCAGAAACCACAGCTAGTACAGTAGTACAGTTATTAAAGGATGCCACAGGGAATACATGGCAGTAGAATAAAGTCCTACAAGAAGAGAGAAAGTGGCTTCAACAGCTTAATATAAAGAACAATGCCTAATTCATGCAAATTGGACTTTTGTTTGAAATAGAGACCATTTTAGGGGTGCTAAAGTTCTACTCCCAAAAGGTAACCAGGATTAGAACACATAAGAAATAGGATCAAAGGCAAAGTAACTGTACCAACAATACCGTATTCTGGATTCTTTTATAGATAGGCAACTCCTATCCTAATATTGATTAGTGGTTCCAAATTAATAAAAATGACTGCAGTAGGGAACCAACACAAAAGATACACTCAGCCTTCTTCCAAATAACTGTTCTGCTTTATTATGACGCAATTGAAGGTTTTTATACACATGGTTAAATAGGTATAACATTAATATTACAATTGTACTTTTATGGTTACAAAGGGCATAACATAGGCAGGCTAATTCTAATCAGGAATCAAAAGAATGCAAACATGTAATGAAAACATTATTAGTGCTGTGTGCACAATGAGTGCAGTGTGCAATGCATACAAAGTAGAATACAATTATATAAGAACTTACAAATTTCCTTTACACCTAAAAGATAAACACAAAAAGGAGTATATATGTATATATGAGGACAAACAAACAAAGGATAAATAACATACCATAAAGACAGTATCAAGCACCTTAACCCAAAATACTGACCTGCAAGGAGAGTTCCCCAGCTATAATCCTATCATGCAAGGAACCAGAGCCTGATATGTTGGTGGTAACAGTGGTGTTGCCCAGCACAGCAGCCACATTTATCACATCTCTCCTGCCCCCCTTAAAAGGGGACGTTTGGTCTCCATCCTGACATCACCATGAATATAGGCAGTGGCCATTGTTGGGCAGTGATGGCACTGTCATCACCATTCCTTTACACTAAAAGGGTGGGGATTCCCTGTGTAGTCACTGGTTCACCCACAACTTTCTTAGGAATCAGTGACATTGGAAAGCTGTCATATATAGTAGTGGTGGAAATACCATGTCTTTATTTGATGCACAGCTCCTGCCAAACAGTGGGCTGAACAAGCTAACGTCAAACCATCAAACCATAGACTTATCCCTAATTATCATTCCAAATGTTAACTTTAGCAAAATAGTATTGCAGGGACCCTGCCTTAAGTTGAACTGTCCCTAGTCTAAATTCATTGTTGGCAGCTAGGTTATAGTCAGCCTGAGCTCACAGTTTTGTACATTCTTTGTTTGGGCTTCCAGTAAATTCAGACTATTGTTTACTATTGCTTGTTGTGGTGGAGTATTCCCAACAGCTAGAGCTATTATTGAGTTATGTATATTTATCTCTCTGGCAAACCACTAGGAGGTTTATTGCCATTGATGCATGCTGGGAAATATTTGCTCTTTCTTCCTGCTTTCCCAGGATTTGGCTGGAGAGAAGGTTGTGCTGAAAGTCTATGCCTTCAAGGTCTCCTGCCAGTGGTGGTGGTGGTGGTGGTGGTGGGGGGGGTCTGTTGAAAGAGGGCCTCACTGCTCACTACTGATTTTTACTTATTTTACCTGATTGCTCTTAATGGTTCACAATTACAGAATACCAGTCTTGGCTTAAAGATCCATAAACTGTACTGACTGTTAGGTCTTCTTAGGAGACCTGGAATATTTTGCTGTTCTTTGCACTATCCGGTGCCTAACACCCTGTTCTTGAGCTAAATAATCCCTTTTAACTTTCTAAAGTGAACACATACACATTATTGGTATAATGTTCAGCGTGAAACCATCTGAAGAAAAAGATTAAAGTTTAAAATTTAAATGAGAAGGCATGTATCTGTCTGCTGATACATGAAGGTGCAACCATGTGAATGGTGAGTGGATTGAAAGTTCTGGGGGATAAAACCCTAAAATTCGTTTCTAAAAAAGTCTCTAAATGGAAGGCTGTAAAGGTGCAGGCTGGGGAAACTGATCACTAAGAATAAAAAGAGGACAGAGAAGCACCAAGCCAATCCTTTAAACAGCTTAGGTATTTATTCAGTATATAGGTATAAAACAACACTAAAAACTTGTGTGAAAAATGTTGGAGCTCTTGCAGAGTGCTAGAGCAGGTGGGAGCTTCCACGTGCAGTGTCACAGGAGCACAGGAGGACCGCCGGGAAGTCTCTATTGAGGGATCCAGCGCTGATGAAGAAGGCGAGGCCGTGCCTTTGAAAAGCATTCTGATTGGCCAGACAGTGTGTGGGCGGCTCCCCAGTTTGACAGTCCTAGACCACTTCCACCCAGATACACACAGCCATCATCTCCATTAAGGCTTACCGAAGCTCCAGCTGCTGCTAACACACGGCACTCGTGGATCCCTCAATAGAGACTTCCAGGCAGTCCTCCTGTGCTCCTGTGACACTGCACCCGCTCTAGCACTCTGCAAGTGCTCCAACATTTTTCACTAAAGTTTTTAGTGTTGTTTTATACTTATATACTGAATACATTTCTAAGCTGTTTAAAGGATTGGCTTGGCGTTTCTCTCTCCTCCTTTTGCTTAACTTTCTAAAGTGACTATAATTCAGTTTCCTTTTATTTCACAGCAAGCCAAGATTTCTTCCTTGAGAGTTAAAAAGATATTCCAATGAGTCACTTGTAGGTTCTCCTTAACAGCCCAAGGGTAAAAGGGCACTACACAATTAACAAAAAAAAGAAATAGTAGAAAATGTATCCAATGGAATTCATGCAGAAAAATTAACTAGCCATGTGTGTCATTCAATATTAAAATCTGTCTATATCCAGTAACTAAACAAATTAATAAAATTGTGAATGTAATTTCAAATGTCATTTTCAAACTCTTTAAATCTTTAGCTTTAATTATGATGTGGCAATTCTTCCAGGAGCAACATTGTTCAGGCACTTTTTTTATAGGATGACATTTTTCTGTCCATTTCTACCAATTGTGCATCTACATTGTCACCCTATCACATATCCTTTCCTGACAGACTAGATGGCAGACTATGTGTGGGTTAACCTAGCTTCCTTTCCAATGTTATAGGACCCCATACCCATAAATTTGAACTCACCGCTAGGGACTGTGTTTCTTTTTTGTCCTCCTCATGGACCTACATTTTTGTTCCTGCTTGGCGTCCAGTCAGGATGACTCCGGAATTCTGGCATACCATCTATGCGGTGCAAGCTCAGGGTCCAGCCATGGGTGGGCGAGTGGCTGTTTAGGCACAAGATACCCCAATGTTGGATGGGACGTTGCCTTTGTATGCCCGAGATGGACATCTGGCAAGCAACTCACCTGGCAAGGTCTGGTGTTCTTATTTTTATTTTCCATGGCAGTGGTCTCTTATGTGAGTGGGCAAGGGGGCACTCGGAGCCTCACCCTGCTCCAGGTGGTCGAACACATCATGTCTTGGGCCCAGAAGAACCTGGCCAATATTTTGGCAGTCTTCATCCCCGGAGCCCAGAATGCCCAGGCGGACTTCCTGTCCCGCACATAGCTAGACAACAACGAGTGGTCTCTTCATGTGCAGACGTTCAAATGGATCCTGTCCTTGGGAGTCAAACCCGAAGTGGACCTGTTTGCATCCCCCTGCAACTTCAAAATCAAGAAGTACTATACTCGAGTTCGTTGCAGCCAGGCCTTCAGAATAAATGCCCTGACAGATCAGTGGAGCTTCAACAGGACATACGCCTTTCCCCGCTCCCGATCATTCTCAAGTTCTTACGGAGACTTCAAGCGGAAGTGGTCGAGGTAGTGGTGATTGGGCCTTACTGTCCGAACAGGCCATGGTTTCCCCTCTCTGACCCAGCTCAGCTTCCGGGACCCGGTGCCTCTTCCCCTCAGGCTGGACCTTCTTTCTCAGGGGGCAGTTCTGCACCCTTGTCCAGCATTACTGAGACTGATGGTCTGGTTTTTGAGAGGGAGAGGCTGGAATCTCTCAGGTGCTCTTCAAGAGTCTCCCTTTTATATTGTAAAGCGCTGCGTAAACTGTTGGCGCTATATAAATCCTGAATAATAATAATAATAATAATAATAATAAGAGTGATTTCTACCCTCATGAGCTCAAGAAAGGCAAGCACGAATAAAGTATATAAGAGAATATGGGCCAAGTTTGTCGAATTCTCATCCTCTACGGGCAGATCATTTAGGGATCCAGAGATCCGGGATATCCTCAGCTTCCTTCAATCCGGCCTAGATGTGTCTTTGTCCATCAGCTCTCTTAGAGTCCAAGTCTCGGCCTTATTGGCCTTCTCCGGAACATCATGGGCATTTCACCCGCTAATCTGGCAGTTCTTCCATGGGGCGTCAAGACTCAGGCCCCAAAGAAGACCAAGATTCCCCAAATGGGATCTTCCCCTCATTCTCCACTCATTGTCTGGACTCAGTATCATGGGGTCTACCCTGCTTTCTATCAAAGACCTTTCTGCAAAATTTGCCTTCTTGGTCACTATCAATTCGGCCAAAAGGGTTTCTGAGATTGGTTCCTTGGGTCATGAAGAACCATTCCTGACCTTTTTCCCAGACCAGGTGGTCCTCATCCCGATGCTCATCTCAAATCCAAAAATCACTTCAGTGTTCCATGAGAACCAAGAAATCATCCTACCTACATTCAGGTCTCCAGGGTCCACCGAAATTCATCCTCTGGATGTAGATGAAATACTGAAGGAATACCTGCAAGCTACTTCCTCCTTTAGATGCTCTGATTATCTGTTCATTCTGTACACTGGCTGTAACAGAGGGAAGCAAGCCTCAACCAGAACAATTGCAGCCTGGATTGTCCAGTCCGTCCAGTAGGCTTATAGAGCTAAGTGTTTGGCTCCTCCAGAGGTGGTAACGACACATTCCATCAGGAGTATGGCGGCTTCATGGGCAGCAGCTCGGTACTTGGCTCCAGACTTCATCTGCAAAGCAGCCTCTTGGGCCTCCATTAATACTTTTATGTCACATTACTACATAGAGCCCGCTTCTCTATCTTCTGTGAACTTAGGTTTAAGAATCTCGGTTGACGGGCAAATTAAAACTTTTTTGTTCAACATAACCACCTAGTGTGGTCGGGCTAGTATTTCTCACACGAAGTCTGCCATGGAGTCTGTCAGGAAAACTGAAAATTTAATATGAAATACTTACCATAATTTTCCTTTCCTGATGGACTCCGTGGCAGATGGAGTTCCTACCCATTTGGTCAAAGAGTTGGCTAGTTACGGAACGCAGTCCATAGCGGTGAGTTCAAAATTATGGGTATGGGGTCCTATAGCATTGGAGAGGAGGAGGGGTAAACCCACACGTAGTCTGCCATGGAGTCCATCAGGAAATGAAAATTACGATAAGTATTTGATAATAAATTTTCCGTTTTCCTACTAAAGTTAGCTATACGGATGCTCATTGCAAAGGCATGTTTCATGGTTGGTACCTTCAGGAAGCCTTCTCTGGGCAATAAGATGCAGCTGATACAAACAGTTGGAACATAATTAAAATTTATACAGGAAATGACTGCAAAGAGGCCTCATTAAAAAAGGAAAAAAGTTAAAAACAGCATTTTCCAAAAGAAAAAATCATGGCAGTTGGCAAACTAAATGCCATCCATTTAGAGTTTAGATCAACTTTATTATAGAAATAACAAATAGTACAAAACACATTTGCCATATTGCATTTCTCTATTTCTTTTTGACATTGTGCACTATAAAAATATTATTTTACTCTACCCTGAATTTTTGTCAGGCATTTCAAGGATATCTAGATAACATTGCATTTGTTGTGGTCCATTATCTCTGACTTAGATTGTCTGCTTGCATAACCTACCAAATTGTTATGGCCACCAATATCTCGTACCAAGATAATGTCAAAATATAATCAATAATTGTTTACTTTTATGCCACATCAGCTTTATGAAGGTCTAAGGTAGAAATATATTGTACTGACAGGTAATATAAGAATGCTGATACCACTGGCGTCTTTGACAAGCTAATCTTGTAAGATGAGATACATATCTTTTTGACTCATAAAATCTTTTCCAAGTGACAAATTAACCTTAAACACACAAAAGTATAGCTATGGAGTAGAATATGTTAGTTTTAGAATAGCAGATCATTACAAATGATGGAAAATACTTTTCACAGAAATTATGTAGAAGTGGTATGCAATAATTTGATCTTTATGAACGTTTAAACGTTACATCACACGTTTATGTTTTTTAAACAATATGTCACAATATGTATATGTAATGTGCAGTGCTAACCACGTACAAGAAAAAAATTGAATTGTATCTTTACTGTGTATTAAACACAACTAATTTTGCACACATAAAATAATCGATCATGGTGCAACACAATACAAATGTAACACCAGCAAAGATGAAAATTTCTATTGTACATAAAAAACATTTGTGCGAGTGACAGAAAATGTATTTTAAATACACATCCAATGCATAGCTTAAAAACATTCACATTACAGAAAGTGATGGCTGCCCCTGAGGATACCACGTAAGATGAAACGCGTAGGAGTGAGCTAGGACACAGACTCCATCCTGGATGCTGGCTGGCTGGCCCCTATAAGGCCCACAATCCCTGGTATTTGTATTCTGGTGACTATTTTACATTGAGTTATGTGAGTTTTTTTAACCACTTCAGCCCCGGAAGATTTGGCTGCTCAATGACCAGGCCATCTTTTGCGATATGGCACTGCGTCACTTTAACTGACAATTGCACAGTCATGTGATGCTGTACCCAAACAAAATTGATGTATTTTTTTCCCTACAGATAGAGCTTTCTTTTGGTGGTATTTGATCGCCTCTGCGGTTTTAATTTTTTGCGCGATAAACAAAAGAAGAGCGGTAATTTTTAAAAAACCACAATATCTTTTATTTTTTATAAAAACAAATAATCCAAAGATAAAAACCTCAACATTAACAGCGCTAACAAATATCTAAAAATATTGAGTGCGATTGTAAGGCATTCGGTGGGCTATAAACATTGCACACATGCAAAGTGAGCTGCTTCAAAAGTCATGCAATAATTCTTAAAAAAGTGTATGGTGTCACGTCCCATCAGAAATATGAAACAGCAAAGTTCCTGTCCTAAATACCGTCACCAATCCACCTCGTGAGCATCCCTTTGATGATGCACTTACCGCAATAAAGAACAAGTTAAGCCTGATATCTCCCCAAAAATATTGGACACTCTCTCAAGGTTGACCAAATATTAATCCTGGAATGGCTCAGCTCATCAGATGTGACATAAAAAACACAAGGGAATGCTCTGCATAGCGTAATACTGTAATTTATTTGGAGACTTGACCCCCACATACAAATTGTACTTACAAAATAAATACATAAAAACAGTGTGTCAAAATTTAGCCTGTACAACACTCCGTAGCATCATCTCACCACTTCCTGGAATTCCTAGAATCGCTAACCGCAGTGAGACCCGGGATGACGTACGTTCTGATTGATAAGAGAGCTGCGTGGTCATGCCCTTTACTTTTTGCTATAATAAATATCCCACATTTTTTAACAAAAAAACAAATTTCTTCCTCAGTTTAGGCCAATATGTATTCTACATATTTTTGGTAAAAAAATCACAATAAGTGTATATTGATTGGTTTGCACAAAAGTTCTAGCGTCTACAAAATAGGGGATAGATTTATGGCATTTTTTTTACTAGTAATGGCGGCGATCTGAGATTTTTATCGGAACTGCGATATTGCGGTGGACAGAATGGACATTTTTGGGACCATTGACAACTACACAGCGATCAGTGCTATAAAAATGCACTGATTGCTGTATAAATGTCACTGGCAGGGAAGGGGTTAACATTAGGGGGCGATCAAGGGGTTAACTGTGTTCCCTCACTGTGTTCTAACTGTAGGAAGATGGGACTGTCTAGAAGGAGAGAAAGATCTGTGTTCACACATAGTATGAACTCACAATCAATCTCTACTCCCCTGAGAGAATTGGGATCTGTGTGTTTACACACAGATCTCAGTTCTTGCTCTGTCACGAGTGATCGCAGGAGCCCGGCGGTCATTGTGCTCGCTGGGCACTCGAAACGGCTCCTGGCACACGCTGTGGGTATGCGCACGCAAGCACTCCTAGTGGCCAAAAGGCGAAGCAACGTAAGGTAACGTCGTTTCGCCCAGCTGTACAGTAAAACTGCGGCGGCTGGTCGGCAAGCGGTTAATAGATGGTTTTAATAAAACATATGTAGCAGTTTTGCACTATGAGAGTCTCTTGTTTGTTTGACTTAATGGGCATATTTGTTTATTAGGAGAGTGCTGGAGGAGTTTTCCTGTGAACTGAAGGAACATCATACCTGATCTCAGGGTGTATTATTTGCCATCTCAAGCATTGTTGACCTCTCTATGTATAAAGGTCATGTAGCTTCAATAAGCTGCTTTAGTGTGCACAGTGGTGGTGTATTTGAACTCATGGCTCTCTCATCCTGAGATTAATTTATCACTTATACAGCAATAGTGAAGACACATTGGGGGTTATTTACTATAACTGGAGAGTGCAAAATCTGGTGCAGCTCTGCATAGTAACCAATCAGCTTCCAAGTTTTATTGTCAATACTTAACTGAACAGACTGAAGTTAGAGGCTGATTGTCTCCCATGCACAGCTGCACCAGATTCTGTGTGCACCAGTTTTAGTAAATCTCCCCCTCACTGACTTTCTCTGATATCACAATTTATTGTTTGCAGTTTGTGCGATGATCCTATTGTCACTGCCGCGGAGGAGTGAATATTACCCTTATCCACTTGCCGACCGGCTCATGCCTGCAGCAAAGTGGTTAGTTCCCGCGAATCGGCATATGGATACATCTGTACCTTTAAGAGCGATAGCAGGCGCACATGCACCACTGGAAGGGCGCGTGCCTGCTGCACATTGGGAAATACGATGCACGTGGCCGGCAGGCACGATCGCCGCTGGCCACGCGCGATCATGTGCACGAGAGCAGGAACAGGGATTTGTGTGAAAAACACACGGATCCCTGTTCTGTCGGGAGAGAAGAGACATGTAATTTGTTCCTACTAGGTAGTTAAAGCGATATGTCTCTTCCTTTAGTCAGTCCTATCCCCTCACAGTTAGAACACACCCAGGGAAAACACATTTAACCCCTTGATCGCTCCCTAGTGTTAAGCCCTTCCCTATCAGTGGCATTTTCACAGTAAACAGTGCATTTTTATAGCACTGATCGCTGTATAAGTATCAATGGTCCCAAAAATGTGTCAAAAGTGTCCAATCTGTCTGCCACAATGTCGCAGTACCGCTAAAAATCGCAGATCACCTTCATTACTAGTAAAAAAAATTTTAAAAAGCCATAAATCTTTCCCATAGTTTGTAGATGCTATAACTTTTGTGCAAACCAATCAATATACACTTATTGTAATTATTTCTTACCAAAAATATGTAGAAGAATATATATTGGCCTAAACTGAGGCTATAATAAATATCCATTTTTGGGGATAGTTATTATAGCAAAAAGTAAAAAATATTGTTTTTCTTTTTCAAAATTGTTGCTCTTTTATAGTTTATAGCATAAAAAATAAAAAACGCAGAGGTGATGAAATACCACCAAAAGAAAGCTCTTTTTGTGGGAAAAAAAGGACGTCAATTTCACTTGGGTAAAGCATTGCGCGACCGCGCAATTGTCAGTTAAAGCGATGTAGTGCCATATCGCAAAAAATGGCCTGGTCATTAAGCAGCCAGATCTTCCTGGTCTGTAAATGGTTAAGCTATACATTGAATTTATATTTAAATGCCATTTTCTGTGAATGGCAAAAATTTTGTTTATGCAAAATAGAATTTTTTGTCTTTGCTTCACAGTTCTCTGTTTTTTTCACATTTGTATTGTGTTGCACAGTGATCAATTACTTTATATGTGCACAATTAGTCGTGTTTAATGCACAGTAGAGATAAAATTTAATATTTTATTTGTCGTTATATTTAGATTGAGGTATCTGGTCTCAGAATACAATGATAGTGGCCTTTCCTTTTTTTCTTATATTTTCTTATTTGTTTGGTATTTTGGTGACCCAAGCGCAGATGTTTTGCACAAATATGTCAAAATACCAAGATAGGTATTCCTGTAAATTGTGTCACTTGACATTGCCTGACCACAAAAACATATATATAAAATTAAAATAATGTCCAGCGCTTATTTCATTTTATTTCATTTTATGTTTTCATTTTGTAAAGTGAAACACAAAGGTGCTAGCAGTTAGCAGTGAGAGGGAATTTAGGCATCAGTTGCGTGAACACTATATCATTTTTTACACTACACAAAATTATGATTTATTTTTTATAGGAATACACTTTTACGCTAGCTCATGAGAACTTTATACTTTTGCATGCGACTTTTACATTTTGTGTACATTTTCCTTACTGCCCATTTATCCCTGTTATCTCATATCTCACCATGGTTCCTAATATATTTATCTTATGTTTATCTTTTGGTTAAATGCATGATACAAAAAGCACATAGGTGATCAAACAAATCATCAGGGCAGGGTAGTTTTAGTTTAAATGAGAGACAACCCAAGCATATTTACATGTTAATGTGGCCATACTCATGACAAGTTTTTATTAGTGTGCATATGTATTTGTTGTTTTCTTTGTTTTCTTAAAGTGTATATATAGTTTAGTATTATATATATATATATATATATATATATATATATATATAGAGAGAGAGAGAGAGAGAGAGAGAGAGAGAGAGAGAGAGAGAGAGAGAGAGAGAGAGAGAGAGAGAGAGATAGATAGATAGATAGATAGATAGATAGATAGATAGATAGATAGATAGATAGGTAGATAGATATAGATAGAGATATATCTATCTCTATCTAGATATATCTATATATATAGATATATCTAGATAGAGATAGATATATCTATATATATCTATCTATCTATCTATCTATCTATCTATCTATCTATCTATCTATCTATCTATCTATCTATCTATCTATCTATATATATATATATATATTATTTTGTATAGTGTTAAAAGGGGTAAAACCATTGTCACATTTGTATTAAAGCTGTCTATGCCCCAGATAGTTAGATTTATCTTCCCCATTAGTTCTGGTGACCCTTGTTAATGAGGCAGAAAGTGATGCAAAATCCTAAATATTTTAGCTGTCAGCAGTGCAAAAGATTAGGGTAAATGTTCCTAAATTCCTATAAGGACAATGGTTCTGATCACTAACGGTCTAAAAAGGAAATTCTCTCACTTTGTGGATATTTCCTCTCACTTCCTGTTTTTTCCAGGTCAGAAAGTAAAAGGAAATCTTCCCAAACAGAAACAGAAAAAATAAACTGACAGAGGTTTAATTGTTTCCTCCTGCATGCAAAAAAAAAACAAAAAAGTGCTGGTACTTCAAGCACATAGGCTCAATTCACAAAGCTAGCACTCCAGGATTAGGAATCTTTTATTTTTCATTTTAATGAATGAGATCTGAAAAGTATAGTCACAGGGCTAAAATGAAGATCCATATTCTTGTATTAAAGCTTTGTGTCTTGAACCTACATTAACCTGAAAGATGGTTTAAAGTTTAAAATGTTATGACTGTGCCCAATTTGCCAATGTACTAACTATTCTATTATTTACACTACTAAGATGTTCATTTTTTTTAAATTGAACTTATAATTATATGTACAACATTGACATATACTGTATCTACAAACATTATTATCATCAATATGCTTTTACCAAAATTTGAAGATGTCTTTTTTATCTAACAATAAAATGAATGAAAAGGAAATTGGCAAGAATGAAAACAAAAATTGTATAGGTAACTGTGTTATATAAATGAAAAAAAAAATACTTTAAAAGCATACTGAAGTTAGTTATAACAGATAGGTTGACGATGGCCACTGTGCATTCTCATAGATAATTATTAATTTGAAATCTAAGATTAAACCTGAAAGACTACACTCATCATAAACAATTATAGTGACTAAAGGCTGCTGAACCAATGCTGTAAATGAGGCTTCTGACATAAAATTTCAATCCTGTGGTTAAAACGACAACTGACAAGCACCTATTTTCTCTTCAGCTTTCAGAATAAGTCAATATTTATTTTAAGAAAAGTGTTACCATATGCATGTTAATAATGTAATTGGCTCTTTGGCATGTGATGAAATGACAGACAGGAAGTTTCAAATTAACCCCTTAAATCTGTCTAGTCAATGACAGTGTCAGAAAGCATGTAAGAGCATTAAGGTAAACTTAGTTCAATTTGAATGAAAATACCTTGGAAGGGCAGAATGGACTGTTAAGTTTTCCCTTTGCTGCTATTAATAGGAATATTTTATCTTTGGATGCCTTCACATTTTTTGTTTGACTTTGACCTGCTAAATTCTCAATAATTATGTATGTCCTATGTCTTTATAACATCAATTGTGGCGTCCCATGCTTATATTTGTATCTTATGTAAAAAAATTGTAATACAATTAAAAATGAATAAATATAATATAAACACTGAAAATGATAAATTAATCTTATTAAATTGCTTGCACATTAAAGTGCATGTATGTTGATTTTGGTTATTTGTTTGTTTATTGAGAGCCCTAATGCCCAGTGAGCTATAAAGTGCAAGTTAGAACACTTGTTGAACTCACTCTAACAACTTCTTACTGACCAGTTAAACCGTCCTTTACATTTACAGGCGAAGAAGATAGTGAAGGGGCTGGAACAGAATTCTATATTTTAAATTCTGGATGAAATGTACATAATTTACATGAAAATAAGTGTCAGAAACTGATTAGATCAACATTTTTACAAAGCTTTTGGGATTTATTATCAAATCAATTTTTTTGCAAAATGTGCAGTATTATTCAGTTTTTGTATTCCCTGAGTTCTGATTTGTTTTACACATCACCGTAATTATTAAGGTTTCAGTATACACCCCTAAGGATCACTCCAAATGCTGCACTGCTCAACTGATGCTTTACTCCTATATACAAATACGAAAAAAGATTGTAACAATTTAGCATTCACCCCTCCTAGTCTTTACACAGAACTGTTCATGTACAAATAGTGACCACAGTATTTGCAAAAATAACTCTATTCACACTAAAACACCTGTAACTTTAAGCAATCACTTCTCCTGTTCTGCACACAGCACTGTGCAATGTGATTTTTCAGATACAAAGATTAACCACTGACTATACAAAATATAACTATATACACACAGAAACACCTGTAGCTTTAGCAAGCCCCTCTCCTGTTCTGCACAGGGCACTGTGCACCCTGATTACACAGAGTAATCACTGACTCTATCCCCACACAAAACTGAAGCTTTAACAATCACCCATCCTGTTCTTTACACAGAACTGTGAAATTTGATTTAAATGTTCCAACAAAATAACACCTACAAGAATATACAAACCATAGGGGTTGCTTTACTAAAACTTGATAATGACTTCAGCTTGTTTAATTAAGCTTAAAAAAAAGCCTGGAAGCTGGCAGTGGTCACTCTTTGAATATGAACAGGGCCGGTGCTACCACTAAGCGGACTAGTCAACTGCCTAGGGTACACCGCCACCTAGGGCATCCGGACGCTGGTTATTCTACTCCCGCACTGTCCACAGAGCTTGCAACTATCCACCAGGCAGCCGCTCCAACATGTGTCAAACAGCGCCACCCCCCCGCACGGCTCTCAGCTCTGACATCATGTGTCCAGCAACCACCCAGCCCCCCAGCAGGATGATCTTCATTCTGATGTGTGTCCAACAATCCCCCCCTCCGCTCTGAGATCATGATGTCACATCAGCTACACACTACTCCCAAGTCCCACACTCCTGTGTGCTCCATCCAATCCATGTCCAGCATGTCTGCCCTGAACAGCTACACACTTCTCCCGAGTCCCGCCCCTTCTGTGTACTCCGTCCAATCCACCTCCAGCATGTCTGCCCCGAGCAGCTTTACACTTCTCCCGAGTTCCACCCCTCCTGTGTGCTCCATCCAATCCACTTCCAGCATGTCTGCTCTGGGCAGCTTCACACTTCACACTTCTCCCAAGTCCTGCCCCTTCTATGTGCTCCATCTGTGAAGGGGAGGTGGGCGGGAAGATTAAAAACAAGCAGCCAACAGCCACACTCTAAAACTGCTGAATGAACCAGTGAGTCCCCGGGGACCATTCCAAGTGAGTGAGCACTTTCACTGACCAGACCCTGCTCCCTTCTCTCTCTCTCCCTGACCCTCTCTATCTCACTGACCCCTCTCTCTCTCTCTCTCTCTCTCTCTCCCTCTATCTCCCTGACCCCCCTCTCTCTCCCTGACCCCCTCTCTCCTTGACTCTCTCTCACCCTCTCTCTTTCTCCCTGAGCCCCTCTCTATCTCCCTGACCCCCTATCTCTCTCTCTCCCACTCTCTCCCTGACCCCACCCCTTCTCTCTCCCTGACCCCCCTCTTTCTCCCCGATCCCTCTCTCTCTCCATGACCCCCTCTCTCCCTGACCTCTCTCTCTCCCTCTGACCCACCCTCTCTCCCTGACGCCCTCTCTCTATCTCCCTGACCCCCCTCTCTCCCTGATACCCCCTCTCCCTGATACACCCTCTCCCTGACCCTCTCTCTCCCTGACCCCCCTCTCTCTCTCCCTGACCCCCTCTGTATCTCCCTGACACCCCCTCTCCCTGACCCCCTGTCTCTCTCTCCCTGACCCCCCCGCTCTCTATTTTTCTCTCTCTGCCCCCCCTTGCTCTCTCCTTGCCAGCACTGGAAGTAGCTTTACTCCAGTCTGTTTATCTCCTGTTTTAACTCCTTCCTTCCCATCATCTGCCTATACATTGATGTATAACAGAATTACTTGATTAACTTTATCCACTTAAAGTGGTACTAAAGCAAAGCAAAATATTTATTACACTGCAGCTTACCAATGATTAGATGGGTGGCTGCATTAGTTTTGTTTTTAGGTTTTCTCTTTTATATTCACCTGGTGATCCTGCTAGAAGGGTGTTATTTTCCAAAAGAATGAGCTGTCTTGCAGATGTAGCAGTTAGAGGGTTGAATCAAACAATTTAACACTGGCAAAGGGGGGGGGACAGGGGCGGAGCCAGAGGAGGTGGCAAAATTAGGTTTCTCCTAGGGTGTAAAACATCCCTGCACCTCCCAGTAGTGATGGGCCAAACACCCCCCGGTTTGCACCAGAACTCCCGAAAAGGGAAAAAGTTCGGACCCGAGCCGCTAAAGTCTATGGGACATGAATATGAAAAATCATGTTCCCATTTTGAAGGCTTATATGTAAGTTATTGCCCATAAAAATGGTACTGAGACCCGGTACTGCCCTGGGGGACATGTATCAATGCAAAAAAAATAAAACATTTTAAATATCATTTTTAAAGGGGCAGTGATTTCAACTATGCTTTAAGTGAAACAATCACATTGAAAAAATCCTTTGAATATACAGCCTGGGAGGTCCCCTTAGTCTGCCTGTGAAAAGACGCATCTGTACTGTGTATAGAACTGGCTGCAGCAAAACTGACATATTTGAAACAATAAAGAAACATAAAGAAACAGAAAGACATGGTTTGTGCCATATTGTGCTACTAAGCACCACATAGTAGTACATTAGGATAGAGAGAAGAAAAAAAAAAAAGGCAAATATTAATATAAAAGGTGCTACAATTCAGTCCTTAGAAGAGGTCATGAACAAGGTCAGCCAATATGTTTATATTTGAATTCAATAATAAATAAATAATTCAATACTCCTATCAGATAGTAAAATAATAGTTTTGTTCAAGTGCCTTCCTTTTAATGTTATAGCAGTATTCTGATGACAGCTCTTGTTGAAGGGATACCTTAGCCAAATGGGTAAATGAGTTAAAACACACTAAAAGAACTCTTTATTGTATATGATTTGGAAACAAATGATATACTTGTATGATCTACATTCTATGCTATACACCGCTTACAAAGCAAGCACTCCCACAAGTTTGATTTCAAATGGTTGTAGCTTATAATTCACTAGAGTCAAAGCAGATCTATCACTCAATCACTAAGGAGTTATATGCTGTAAGCTTCAACATGTTAATCAGATTTCAAAAGTTGCTTTAATTGTTTTAATTTTGTGATCTGGACTGAAGTTCCCTTTTAAGACTGTTATGGGGTTAGAATTGTCTCCCAGCTGTGTCCCTGTAATGCCACCATGTCACATGCAACCCTGCCAATATTGCACAGGCATGGTCCACCATTGTAAAAACTAGAGCAATGAATTGCAGCTGAGATAGGAATAAGTGTATGTAGAAAGAAAGTGGCTGAAAAAGACCAGAGAAGATCAGCAGACTGATTTGCAAAAAGAGGATGAGAAAAATTGAAAACAGTGTTTCAACTGTTTATATATATCCATGCATATACACTCACTGACCACTTTATTAGGTACACCTTGCTAGTACCGGGTTGGACTCCCTTTTGTCTTCAGAACTGCCTTAATTCTTTGTGGCATAGATTCAACAAGGTGTTGGAAACATTCCTCAGAGATTTTGGTCCATATTGACATGATAGCATCACGCAGTTGCTGCAGATTTGTTATCTGCACATCCATGATCCGAATCTCCCGTTACACCACATCCCAAAGGTGCTCTGTTGGATTGAGATCTGGTGACTGTGGTGATTGTGTTGAACTTATTGCCATGGTCAAGAAATTAGTTTGAGATGATTTCAGCTTTGTGACATGATGCATTATCCTGCTGGAAGTAGCCATCAGAAGATGGGTACACTGTAGTCACAATGCTCGGGTAGGCCTTGGTGTTTAAACGATGCTCAATTGGTACTTAGGGGCTTAAAGTGTGCCAAGAAAATATCCCCCACATCATTACAGCACTGCCAGCCTGAAACATTGATACAAGGCAGGATGGATCCATGCTTTCATGTTGTTTATGCCAAATTCTGACCCTACCATCTGAATGTCACAGCTGAAATCGAGACTCATCAAACCAGGCAACGTTTTTCTAATCTCCTAATGTCCAATTTTGATAAGCCTGTGTGAATTGCAGCTTCAGTTTCCTGTTCTTAGCTGACAGGAGTGGCACTCAGTGTGGTCTTCTGCTGCTGTAGCCCATCTGCTTCAAGGTTCGATGTGTTGATATTCTGTCGGTATTCTGCATAGCTTGGTTATAACGAGTGGTTATTTGAGTTACTGTTGCCTTTATCATCTCCAACCAGTCTGCCCATTCTCCTCTGACCTCTGACATAAACAAAGCATTTTCGTCCACACAACTGCCACTCACTGGATAATGGTCTTTTTAAATCTTAGAGATGGGTGTGCATGCAAATCTCAGTAAATCAGCGTTTTTTTTTTTTAAACACTCAGACCAGCCTGTCTGGCACCAACAACCATGCCACATTCAAAGTCACCTAAATCCCCTTTCTTCCCCATTCTGATGATTGGTTTGAACTTCAGCAAGTTGTCTTCACCACGTCTAGATGCCTAAATGCATTGAGTTGCTGCCTTGTGATTGGCTGATTAGCAATTTGCGTTACCAAGCAATTGGTAGTACCCAATACAGTAAGTGGCCAGTGAGTGTATATGCAGAATAGTAGAAGCTAAATTCTAGCTGTATATTTACACTAGGATAAAAGATGCTCATACAAGAGAAAGGAATTTATTCAATAAGATAGAATTCAATTTATTCTAACATGTTAGTATATAAAACATTATTTGTACATTATTTGTACATGAGCCAGCCAATAGTATATGGGAATCTGTATATTTTGTAAGAACAATTTGCTTGCTAGAAAAACACAAACATTTGAAAATGTGCATGTCTGCTGCTCTTTAGGCTGATCACATATCACATTGCACTAAAGTGCTGGAAAGTGCAAAGGTTATAAAGAAACAAAAACTGCCAATATTTTTTTTTTCTCTTTGCTGAAATCATCAACTATAGATCTCAAGTCTTGGGGCCATATGTCCAGGACATTTTGGATGAGAACTTAAGTAGGTGATGTTTAATTCATGCGGATTTGCCACCATATGTTCCAGATCATAGATTTACAAAATCTCAAACCTCATAATGCTCATTCTTAAAATACAGCCCATATGTCAACATTTTATATAGGAAAACATACAGTTATAAGATGTTTACATGACCTTTGGCTCCAAAACCTAAGCAAGGATTCTAAAATTCAATTCTCTGTAGATGTTTGTTTGTGATGATACTAATGACACTAGTGTAAATTATTATTTTGAACTACTGAATTGAATAGGGTAGCAATGTATTTCTATAGACCCTTTTATTATGTACATAGTTTGTGTTAGCAGTCAACTGTGACATTTTTAGGAATACATTTTTCATTATCTTTGTGCTGTCAAGAAAGAGTTATCTTAAAATGCGTTGATTGAAATGATTAAAATAAATTAAATTTAACCACTTAAAGCGGAGCGCCGCCGAAAATTTTTTTTTTAAAAGTCAGCAGCTACAAATACTGCAGCTGCTGACTTTTAAAACATGGACACTTACCTGTCTAGGGTGCCCGCGATGTCCGCACCCGAGGCCGAAGCGTTTCTCCATCCTCGGGTGCTGCCGCCTCCATCTTCGGTAAGGGAATCAGGAAGTGAAGCCGTGCGGCTTCACTTCCCAGTTCCCTACTGCGCATGCGTGAGTCGCGCAGCGCAATACGGATGGTCCCTGCTGCCTCTGGGACCCGTGTGTTTCCCAGCAGGCAGCGGGGAGGGAGCAGGAAGTGGCGTAAATAACCGCAGATTCTGCGGCTATCTATGCCGGAAGTGGTTACAGATACCTGTAATATACAGGTATCTGTACCCCCCTCCCCCCTGAAAGGTGCCAACTGTGTCACCGGAGGGGGGGAGGAATCTGATGAGTGGAAGTTCCACTTTTGGGTGGAACTCCACTTTAAGGACCGAGCCTCTTTTTGAGATGTGTTGTTTACAAGTTAAAAACAGTTTTTTTTTTTAATAGAAAATTACTTAGAACCCCCAAACATTATACTTTTTTTTCTAACACCCTAGAGAATAAAATGGCTGTCGTTGCAATACTTTCTGTCACACCGTATTTGCGCAGCGGTCTTACAAGGGCAATTTTTTTAAATAATACACTTTTTTGAATTAAAAAATAAGACAACTGTAAAGTTAGCCCAATTTTTTTATATTGTGAAAAATAATGTCACGCCGAGTTAATTGATACCCAACATGTCACCTTCAAAATTGCGCCCGCTCGTGGTATGGCGATAAACTTTTACTCTTAAAAATCTCCATAGGCAATGTTTAAAAATTTCGACAGGTTGCATGCTTTGAGTTAAAGAAGAGGTCTAGGGCTAGAATTATTGCTCTTGCTCTACCAATCGCAGTGATACCTCACATATGTGGTTTGAACACCGTTTTCATACATACTCACGTATGCGTTTGCTTCTGCGCACGAGCTCGGTGGGACAGGGTGCGTTTAAAAAAAATTTTTCTTATTTATTTTAGCTTTTCTTTTTTGTTTTTTTACTGTTCTTTAAAAAAAAAAATCTGTCACTTTTATTCCTATTACAAGGAATGTAAACATCCCTTGTAATAGAAAAAAAGCATGACAGGACCTCTTAAATATGAGATCTGGGGTCAAAAAGACCTCAGATCTCATATTTACACTAAAATGCAACCACAAATTAAAAAAAAATTGTCATTTAAAAAAAAATGGCCCTTTAAGTGCTATGGATGTAAGTGACGTTTTGACATTGCTTCTGCCCTGCAATGGTATGGAGATGGGGGGGGGGGCATCTTCCCCTCACTTGTCTCCATGCCCAGGAAGGAGCAACATCTGATCACCTCCGCCGCTGCTGACAGCTCCGGTAAGTGGCGGAGGGCACCGGCGGGAAGGGAGGCCGCCGATAAAAGTGATCTTGTGGTGAATCCGCCGCAGAGACACTTTTTATCTAAAAGCGGACCGTTGGCCGAAGAAGAGGAAACCAGGGTTATGGCAGTTAGCTGCTGCCATAACAACGATATTCCTCTTCAAAGTTAGGACGTATATAGGCGTGCAGCTTTCCGTAAGTGGTTGTAAAATATACTGTAAATGTAAAAATTATTTTAATAGGTCTTAACTATATAGAGGAATACATTTTATAGCAATAACATATTTTCTACCGAAGTTTAAATTGTAAAAAGCAAATATATGTATAACTAGAGAAAGGGATAGTTTGTGAGGGTTGTGTGTTTTTATAATAATAAAATGCATAAATGTGGTCATCATTCAATATCACCATAGTATCAAGAAAGCCCACAAGAATTATGCTTTAAAAAATATGAGTGGACAGTTATAATACATTGGTATTAAAGGACAACTTCACATTTGGTACATTTGTTCTTTAAATAATGTCACCACTCAATCAGTGCAGTCTACCTGGGTAAATATTTATCTCCTTCCTGTTCAAGCTACAGTTTATTCATTTTGTGGCTCTGTCTTATACTGTACAGACTTTTCAGTGAAAACTTCACTGTTTGGCCCATTTCTTTCTGTGCATGCTTGACATGGCCATATTAATTTGATGAATGCCACCATTAGTGTGACTCTCCCTTAATGAATTGGGCTGCAGCACACATTTACCCAGGTGGGCTGCACCAGAGGCATAAATAGAGCCATCTGGGCCCCGGTGTAAGAAACCATGAAGGGCCCCTCTAACCCCTGAACGGGGCCCTTCCCCCCGAACCCGGTGGCAGAATGCCAGAGCCTGGTCGCAAGTGCAACCTTTGCAACCCTGGTAGTTCAGCCACTGGTGTCTGTAATTTTTTTATTTTTGTTTTTTTCTTTTATATTTTTTTTTCTTTTTACAATATTATTTTTTATTATTTTTTTCAGGAGCCCCATTGGGGGGCTTTGGTGAAATATCAAGAGTCAAAAAAGGCCTCTGATAGTTCACCTTTGAGACAGAGAAAGGTGATTGAGGACGCAGCCCTCAATCTCCATCTCTACAGGCTCAGTTGCACAGAATAGATGGACAGAAAAAGCTCTGTACAGAGCTTCCTGTTCATTCACAAACTGAAGCATAGTAAACACTCATAGTGAATACAGTTTAGTCAGTGATTGGTATGGTTTACTAACTCTATTCATTCAGACAAAGAAGGGGCCGGTAAATGACACATTTCTTGGCCCCTTCCCTGCTCTACAGCCTGAATGCAAAAATTGCCCCCCTCCTAGTCCAAGTCCCCCCTCTCAACACTAATATTTGCCCCCCAATCCCACCTCCTAGCTGAAATCCCCCTCAATTCCCCCCTCCTAGCACAAATCTCTCTCTCATCCAAAAAATCTCCCCCAGCACACATCCTGTTTCCCCTGCAATTTCCTACCCTAGGAGCACAATCCTCCCTCCCAGCACTATCCCTGGCCCCAAATCCCCCCTCTTATCCCAATTCCCCCTATTCCCCTCCCCAGCACAAATCCTCATCCCCAAAATCCCCCTCTCTTAGCATATCCCCCTATCCTAGCAGCATAAATCTTTCCTCCCAGGCACAACCCCCTCATCCCCCTCCTAGCTCAAATCCCCCCCAAATCCCCCTCTTAGCCCAATTCCCCCTTCCCCCAATTACCTGTCCCACCACAAACAGCTACCCAACTCAAACTTTTAGGTGGGGGATCACAGTCAGACGGAGTTGTGCTGGGCTGTGCTCTTCCCACTCCTGTCAGATCAGCAATCCTCCATAGTCCATACAGCAGATGACCCAGATCGCTCTCAGTTTGGACTATACGTAGCTTGATTACCCCCTCCCCCATCTTCTCCATCTGCTCACCTGCCCGCACAACTCCCCCCTAGATCTGATCCCAGTGGAGAGAGCACAGGGGCCCGGGGGCAGCCTATAGAGAAACCATTCCCCTCCATCTTCCTCCTGCAGCTGCTGAATGCCTGCAGGAGGGAGAGAAGGGGAATCAGGTATTTAGCGGCTGAAGGAGGAAGATGGAGGGGATTTGTTCCTTTATAGGCTGCAGCCCCTCCTATCCAGGTGTACGGGGGGCCACATGGGACCTCTGGAGCATGAAGCTGGGTCACAATTGTGACCCCTGTAGCTATGCCCCTGGGCTGCACTCAGAGGAGGCATAAGCTGTTCTGTTATTAGCAAAAGTGTTTGTTTTGCTCCGTCACCCAAAAAATGTTGAACTTGGTGTCATATTCTTTGTTCCATTTTTTTAGTAGCCATTTTCCTAGTGACGATGTACAGTCTATGTCTTGTAGCTTAATCGTGGAATGCCAAATCCTTTGAATTAAATGTCAAGTGATCATGTGAAAGCGCTTAATAATTGTGACTTAGCCAAGGAAACTAGACTGTTTTAATCTCTCTACAGTACAGTTCATGTCATCCAGAGCATAGAAGCCAATCTGAAAAAGCATAAGATAAGCTGATCTGAATCCTGATCTTGAATGGTTCACATGTAATTAAAATTGTTAGGCTACAAATTCAGCATTAAAAATATTACAAACAGCCATTTCCAAAAAAGAACAGTTATATTTCAAAACAGGTTTTTAACTGACAATAGCTCCACAGCACAACATCTAGTTTCAGTTTTAAGTTGATAGTGGTTATATGTACATGCTTTCTTTTGCACCTTTCTTTTTATTGGAGAGGAGTTTTGCCTTAAAACATGTCGATAACAATTTTTTTTATTTATAGAAATAAATAGGCTCTAATTTTTTTTTGCCAGTGTTTTGACAACAATAAATGTCCTTGAAGAGGTCATTCTTGAAGCAAAAATTACACTGAGCCTGGGTTCACACTATAGCAAACACAGACATTGCATGTGATTTGCACCTGCACTGTGGTGTCGATCGCATGCGACGTCTGTGCATTGTGAGTTCAGCCATATGGTTGTATGGCTGAACTCGCATTGGATTTGAACAAAAAGGTGTAGGGACTTTTTTTCCCGCATGGTTCTCTCACCCATGCAATCCGATTCCTGTTCGAATCTGCAGCAGTTCTGTGAACTGATCTGGGGGCGTCATTAACATTGTATTGACACCCGCAGTGATTCGCAGAGGGCAGTGTGAACTGCCTGCAGGAGAGATCTGGAATCACACTGGCTCCCTCATCACTACAGTGTGAACCTAGGCTAAAAGATAAAAAATAAATAAATAATCTGTTATTTTTAACAAACAATACTACAAATAAGAACTATACATATTTTTTTAAACTGCTGTGTTTGATTTTATCAGTTTCTGATATATATATATATATATATATATATATATATATATATATATATATATATATATAAGCAACCCCCACCTTCCTTTACTTTTTTTTTAATGTATTTACTTTTTAAATCAATGCCTTGCAAAACATCGAAGGTCACAGAAGGTGTCCTAGTGGTAAAGGGGGTCCTAGTTTAAAGAGTAACGCCACTTTTGTTATTAAAAAAAAAACATGAGGGGATCTACGTACATTGCATGTTAACAAACATTGATGCAGATTTTTACACATTTCTGCTTTGAAGAAAAACCTGTTTGATTACGTGAATCATAGTGATTTAGTGAGGAAAGTTGAAGGGTCTGCATCCCTTTAAAAGTGATTAACCCTTTGTAAGTATCTCACCAAAAAATAATTTCTTATTGCAGAGGATGTCTTTAATCTGACATGTATCTTAGTGCAGACTTCTGGGAAAATTGGTAAGATAATCACAAAAGCAAAAACAGATATTTCTGATGGTGTTCTATGTACTAACTTCATACAGAAGGTCTATTGTACTTACTGCTATATTGCTTTTAATTTTACAGAAAATGACAGCATTGCAGATTGAAAATGAAAGTTAATTATTAATAATTGATGTTTAATAATATAATAAATGAATTACAATGTGGCTTGCGTAGAAATTTGATATGATATATTTTTTTATTTGCATTTTTCCCTCAAAAGTGGAGTTACCTTTTAACTACCAATTATGAAACCAGCATGTAGACTGTAAAGTCTAAATGGTCATGCATACTCAGTGCAGGTCAGGGGTTATGTAAGGATTTAATTATGAGAAAAAACTGTTCTAGTGCTACACAATGATGTAATATGCAGATATCCTCTAGCACCTCAATTGTATTTCACATTCAAGTTAGCACACAAATTAGTAGAATATGATATACACCACTTGTTAATAAGGACCCCCAAACATTCATTCCATCTATCCTGGGATTTATATTTAAATAGCCTCTTGGTTGTGTTGTCTATGTGAATATACCTTTAAAAGCTTTTCATGAATGTCAATATCCATAAAAATAAGATTATTGCCTAGCAGAGGCAGATTGATGAAAAAATCCAACAATTTAGACCAGAGCAAAGAGAAAAGAAAACTGACATCCAAGTTGCTTCTGCAGGTGGCAGTGACAACTCATGCATATAGATCATATTTTCTTTCCAGTTATGACTATGTCAGTGTGGACCCTTTCATATAGTGGTCATTGAAACCCCTTGCTCATTGTGGTCAGTGCACTCTTTTCATGGTGGTCTGTGTATTCCTTCTATATGGCAGTCAACATGTGCTCCTTTGTTGTCCTCAATGTGTGTAACCTTTATGTTGGTCGGCATATGCCCATTTATGATGGTTCGTGTGTGGTCAATGTACCCATTGTCCAATGGTGGTCACTGGTTATTGCCTGCCCTCTTTCCCTCCTTTCATTGGTAGTAATTTATGAAGTCTACATGTACACTTACCTTAATAGCCCTGCACAGGTCACATGCCTCTCCAACCTTTGTCTCCTGCAGAATGATGTCAAGGCTGATGGGCAGCGATGGGTTGGACATCTATATATAGAACAGAACAAATCAATGATAGTCATAGTGACTTGGTCTATATATCAACCATCCAACATTTAGCTCAAAGTATTTTATTTCATCCAAGCCTAGTGGGTTACTTGTTTAGCGGTAGCCATATCTGCATAATTTAAAGTGGTTGTAAATCCTGTTACACCACTTTTACCTACAGGCAAGCCTAAAACAAGGCTTACCTGTAGGTGCAGTACCTTGAATATCTCCTAAACTTGTACAGTATATGTGCTGCTGCCGACATCATCGGCGCATGCGCACTGAAGAAACAGGCCGCTGGTGCTGTTTCTTCAGAAGCTGTGTCTTGACCGATGGCTCCCATATGCATGCATGGGAGTGACGTCATCGGGGCTCCGGCCAATCACAACGCTGGAGTCGTGAACCCGGAAGTAACCCTGATGGAAGATGTCCGCGCTGTACTCGGAGGGCCGACGCGATCCAGGGCATCGTTTGAAGGTAAGTATTTCATAATGAGCTAGTATGTTATGCATACTAGCTCATTATGCCTTTGTCTTGCAGGGTTTTTTTTTGTTTTTTGTTTTTTCTGAGGTTTACAACCTCTTTAAGTGGTGGTACCTAGTAAGGACTGCACCTCCTCTGATAGGGCACTGTGTATCTGTAGGTTTGATTCATTTGATTTGATTTAAGGTGAAAGGACTGTTCACTTTACAAAGTGATAATTCACTGAGCTTATAAAATAAGATAAAGCTATGTGTATTTTTCATACACTATTATGTGTAGGAAAAACAAAAAACAGGACTTTTTGCATGTTTTACTGAAACATAGCTTCAACATATTTTTTAAGCTCGAACCTTCAACTTGCTAATTGAACAGTCTCTATTCCTTTAGTTAATCATACCCATTATTTTATTCTGTTGAAATAAATCAAGTAGTATTTGATTTTAAATCTGTCTATGTGAATGTAAAGACGTTATAGGAGGCTGAAATTAAATAGCAAGGGTTTAACTTTAATTATGATACCCAGAGGTATGCTGAGCTTTTTATGATTTAACAGATATTTCCAGTTAACTGCAGGTTAAGGGTGAATAAATCATCACACTACACATATGATTTCATCTTGTGCATCTTATGCCTTCCCCACCCCAAAACAATTTTTAAGGCAGGTTGCCCTCTATCTTGCTGCAAAAAATATGAGAATGATAATGTTACAAAATGCAATCAACAGTAGAGCCAGTAGGAGCTGGAAGAAAAGACACTAATGCCAGCAAATCTTCTTTCGTTTTTGCCTGAATTTGGTATTGTAGCCCTTTTTTGGAGGGGGGGAGGGGTGTTGTTATGAGAAATTACCCTTCCCAAACACAATATTGCTCTAGACTTATAGGTAAAAATGAGAACCAGAACCTTCAATAAGTGGAAGAGTTGGTTTGAGTCCTCATGCACACGGACGTTTTTACAGCTGCTTTTTTGAGCTTTTTTTGCAGCTTAAAAAGGCCTGTCTATGTTAGTCTATGGCTTCATGCCCACCTAGGCGTTTTTGAGCTGCAAGTGGCATAGGCGTTTTTAAGCTGTAAAAAAAACCCAGGACCAGTGCGTTCTGAAAGACGTTTTTCAGCTGTAAAAACGCTCTAACGCTAAAAAACGCTCAAAAACGCTCAAAAACGCTGAAAAACGCTGAAAAACGATCAAAAACGCTCAGACGCTAATGCGGAAAAACGCTCAAAAACGCTAAAAAACGCTATTGCAAAAACGCTGAAAAAAGCTGAAAAAAAGTTAAAAAAATTCACTGCAAAGATACTGGCGTTTTCATAACGTTTTTTTAACAGCCTGTGTGCATGAGGGCTGATAATAAATTTGCCAGTGCCTCCACCTAGGACTCTCTTCCTGGGGAAATTAAACAGAATTTTATTCACAGTAATTGGGAGCAGATGAACTACTGCAGCCAGCATATACTGTAGCATGATCTGTAAATGTATAAATGCACACATGTACATGGAAATAATGTGAGCTTTAAATAATAAAGGATTAATAATAGTACATACATCCAATGTACAAACAGATAATATCAACAAAGGGACTGATAGGAAACCCTGGAGTAATTATGCACGAACTGTATACCTCGGTAAATAGAGTTATTGATAACTATACAGCCAGCTGAACGTTGCATCAAAGTCCAGTTGCAGGGCCCCCTAAGAATGATCACAGTGTAGCATCTGTCTTAGTGTCAGACAGGATGAACACAGGATCAGAGTTGATGGGGAGATCCTCCAGCTATTGTCCAACCAGTCTGGGATGCAAATGCCCTCCACTAGAAATTGTGGTGTGGCAATATAACTCAGGATCAGACAATCTACTCTTTGCTTTATTCCCTCCCTAGCAGTTTTTTATCTGACAACCATGCAACCAAACCTCTAACTACCAGAAGTACTCATTTGATGTCTAACCTGGTTCTAGCCTATGCTTTATATTGGGCCCTGAGCTAAAAAAAAAAAGGCTATAGAATTTCCAGACCAGAGGGAACAGGGTTAAGTAAAATAACAGGAACTGTATACACTGTAATGCCCTGTACACACGGTCGGATTATCCGACGGAAAATGTGTGATAGGACCTTGTTGTCGGAAATTCCGACCGTGTGTAGGCTCCATCACACATTTTCCATCGGATTTTCCGACACACAAAGTTTGAGAGCAGGATATAAAATTTTCCGACAACAAAATCCGTTGTCGGAAATTCCGATCGTGTGTACACAAATCCGACGGACAAAGTGCCACGCATGCTCAGAATAAATAAAAAGATGAAAGCTATTGGCCACTGCCCCGTTTATAGTCCCGACGTACGTGTTTTACGTCACCGCGTTTATAACGATTGGATTTTCCGATAACTTTGTGTGACCGTGTGCATGCAAGACAAGTTTGAGCCAACATCCGTCGGAAAAAATCCTAGGATTTTGTTGTCGGAATGTCCGAACAAAGTCCGACTGTGTGTACGGGGCATAACTCTATTGCAATAAACATGTTCACCTGAAAGGTGACAGCTACACACAGACAGTAACGCAGACCTAGCAATCTGGTGCTGTGCATGTAGGATATTAACAATAGGACAGAGATAAGTCTGTCACAAGGATTCAGATCAAGAAGTTATGGGCAGCTAAAGTGCTATAGTTAAACAGTCAGAACACAGGAACAATTACCTAATAATCTTTTCTGCTCTGGTTATTAATGCCTTTTCCATTGGGACGTGTTCTCCCAAGAGCCCTCTCTCTCCCTTCATTTCCTCCTTTTGGGGTCTTTATCCAACAACCCAGAGACAGGAAGTGACATACACAATGAACTCTGTGGTAATAACAAACAAAAACCATTTACAAAGTCAGACAGTAGAGAGCAGCAGATCCCTACAGTATATTGTTATGTATACCATAACCATGAGAAATCAAGTAAAACAACTATTTCCTTTATTAATCACCAAAAGCTTCATAACCATATGATTTTGGCATATTATAATTAATATTATTATAGGTTTACCTAAATGGGCTTTTTTTTTTTTTTTTTTTTTTACCTAACTATGCAATTATGTAACCATGCAAGTAGGCACTTTCTTCTTATATTTTGCAGAGGCTTTAATGATGTCCCCAGCCCCCATGTAAATGGAGGGGGTTCTATAATAAACAAGTTCTTATTTTATAGCACAAAAAAATATGAATGTTCTTTGATTAATATTGACATGCTTAATGTAGCTTTAAATCCTTGGCATGTGCTCCATGGCAATAGTGCTTGTTCATATTTGTTATTGCTTTTATAATATTCATATATCTTTTATCTTATTTTCATGTCTCAAACAAGAAAATTATTCATTCATCAATGTCAGATATAAATACACTCAGTGCCAAAATGTCACATGATAGTTTATACAACAATAGGCATAATATTAACATGCACACATATGCACATCATGAAATAAATGTTAGGTTTTTTGTTTTATACTTTATGATTTGCAAATACCTTCATGATTGATATATTTTACCCAGTCTTGATCACATTTGTAATTTCACTTATTCAGTTTGGTTGTTTTTTTTATTGTATATTGGTCTTTTATTAATACTGTTATTATACATTATTAGCTCTAGGATCTGGGTGTTACAAAGAAAAACATAATTGTCGTTACATACAAATACAAATACATTCTATGCAGTCATGTAATATTTTGCTATAAAATTATCTGTCAAATGTTACCAATGACATCGCCTTATTTGAAAGACATGTTATTTTTTAGTTAAAAAACAATAGGAATATATTTCTACTGTGTGTGTGTGTGTGTGTGTGTGTGTGTGTGTGTGTGTGTGTGTGTATATATATCTATGTAGCAATAACTCACGGTGGAGCTGCTAGTTTAAGCGGGTCTGTTACCTTCACTTTGCTTCCCTCTGTTTCACCAACACCGGGTCTAGGGGTTCCATTGAGCTTACTGCTGGACGACACATGCACCAACACTGGAGTACGTTTTCAATGCTTTATTAAACAGTCAAACTTTAGGAAGTAGCAGGAAAGAGGTGGAAAAGGAAACTTTCAGGAGAAACTCAAATATCTTCTTCTAATATCTTAGCAAAAATGTCCCAATAGATTTCAGATAGTTGGATTGAATGCGCTCCCCTTGTGGGACACACTCTTTGCTCGTCTGGATAGGCCTCTCTCACCAGTCTAGCAGCCAGTACACAGCACGAATCTAAAGTCTCTGCCACAGACTTACATGGGGAGTAAATCTGCACGATCCTCTGCCACAGGATGTATCAGATCTTTTGCAGTGAACAGTCAGTCACATTGCCTGAACCTTTAAGCTGAACTGGCGACACTATGCTCTATAATTGCTTCTTTTGGATACATCCTGCAACCGAGTCACCAGGCCCCTCTATAGACCAGCACGCCGCATGATCTCTCCAAGACGGGTCCTCCCCTGGGATCTCCTCGGCTGTCCAGCTTTGTCACACAGGACCGACAGCTCAGGACCATTCCTCGGCCGTGGTGGTAGGCTCCAGACAAGCCTCTGGACCCACCCCTGCGCTGCAGCATCATGGGCCTCCCGATCGGAGGACCACGAGGTAGCTCCTTAACGCATACCTGTCGGCCAGGAGGGCCAGCAGGTGGCTGTAAAACGACCCTAAAACATGGCGTCTGTCCCATAAATACCCCCTTCCCAGAATACAACTCGGAGGACCACCTCCACCGAGCTTGTCTCCGAGACAGAGGAGCACCTATACACTTCGACACGTTGCCTTTCCAACACTGACTAGTGGTAACAGCGACACCCACCGGTCAGCACGGAAGCACACACAACATCAGCCAAGCTGGAACAGAGGCGTAAACCTTCCTAACACCCAATTTACTGCGGTATATTGTAAATCTACCAGCGCTACACTAGACCAACACAAAGTGGCACATAATTGTGAAGTGGAAGGAAAATGATAATTGGTTTTCATTTCATTTTTTACAAATAAATATTTGAAAAGTGTGGTGTGAATTTGTATTTCGCCCCCTGAGTCAATACTTTGTAGAACCACCTTTTGCTGCAATTACAGCTGCAAGTCTTTTTGGGGATGTCTCTACCAGCTTTGCACATCTAGAGAGTGAGACTTTTTGCCCATTCTTCTTTGCAAAATAGCTCAAACTCTGTCAGATTGGATGGACAGCGTCTGTGAACAGCAATTTTCAAGTCTTGCCACAGATTCTGAATTGGATTTAGGTCTGAACTTTGACTGGGCCATTCTAACATATGACTATGCTTTGATCTAAACAATTCCATTGTAGCTCTGGCGGTATGTTTCTGGTTGTTGTTCTGCTGAAGGTGAACCTCTGCACCAGTCTCAAGTCTTTTGCTGACTCCAACAGGTTTTCTTCTAAGATTGCCCTGTATTTGGCTCCATCCATTTTTCCATCAACTCTGACCAGCTTCCCTGTCGCTGTTGAAGAAAAGCATCCCCACAACATGATGCTGCCACCACCATGTTTCACGGTGGGGAAGGTGTGTTCAGTGTGATGTGCAGTGTTAGTTTTCGGCCACACATAGCATTTTGCTTTTAGGCCAAAATGTTCAATTATGGTCTCATTTGACCAGAGCACCTTTTTCCACATGTTTGCTGTGCCCTCCACATGGCTTCTTGCAAACTGCATACAGGACTTATTATGGCTTTCTTTCTACAATGGCTTTCTTCTTTTCACTCTTCCATAAAGGCCAGATTTGTGGAGTGCACGACTAATAGTTGTCCTGTGGACAGATTCTCCCACCTGAGCTGTGGATCTCTGCAGCTCCTCCAGGGTTACCATGGGCCTCCTGGCTGGTTCTCTGATTAATGCTCTCCTTGCCAGGTCTTCAGTTTAGGTGGATGGCCGTGTCTTGGTAGGTTTGCGTCTGTGCAATACTCTTTCTATTTTCGGATGATGGATTGAACAGTGCTCTGTGAGATGTTCAAAGTTTGGGATATTTTTTAAAACCTGACCCTGCTTTAAACATCTCTACAACTTTATCCCTGATCTGTCTGGTGTGTTCCATGGCCTTTGTGATGCTGTTTGTTCACTAAGGTTCTCTAACAAACCTCTGAGGGCTTCACAGAACAGCTGTATTTATACTGAGATGAAATTACACACAGGTGGACTCTATTTACTAATTAGGTGACTTCTGAAGGCAATTGGTTCCACTAGATTTTAGTTAGGGGTATCAGAGTAAAGGGGACTAAATACAAATGCACCCCACACTTTTCAGATATTTATTTGTAAAAAATGTTGAAAAACAGTTATCATTTTCCTTCCACTTTACAATTACGTGCTACTTTGTGTTGGTCTATTACATAAAATTCCAATAAAATACATTTACGTTTTTTGTTGTAACATGACAAAATGTGGAAAATTTCAAAGGGTTAAAATACTTTTTCAAGGCACTGTATATATATAGATGGGGGGATGTTGGATTTTATTAATTTACAAGAAAGAGCGTAATTGCCTTGTATAATGTGTGCTACTTATAAACATATAAACATGGCAGTATTTTGAGTTTGTGTGCATCTCTTAAGAATTTTAGGCATTATAAACTGACGAGCGGGACAACCTTGTGGACCATACCTCTGCCTTTCTACCCTTTTTCTTCTTTCTCTTTCCTTTTCTCCACCTTACGATTAAAGCTCATTATCAGAATTTATTTGACCTATATACACTCTACCTGTAAACAATATGTATAGTAGGTATAAATCATGTAAATACCTACAAAAGTAACTAAGGAAATGATATATATCTTTAATTTAGGTTTACGTGAACCCAATGTTTAATATTTGAAATTTCATGATATTTACCTATATAAACCCTACTGTAAAACAATGAGCTTACTTTATAGATCCTTGTAAACTTACTTTATGTATCTTTATAATATTGTATACTCAATAAACTTCTTTTGACAAGGAAGAATTTTAGGCATTTACTAAGGATAGCTTGCTATGTGAAAAGACAGATTGCAGCTGTTTATCATTGTATCTTCATTCCTCACTTATATAATGATTAGAAAGAACAAGAGAGAGATTCCAACACATCTTTTAATCAGCCTTTTCATTGTAAGTGTTCTCTCTCCTTCTGTCACATTGTCAGATACACAATATTCTAAGCAGTTCCCGAAAACATGTCTCTTCAGGTAAGTTTACAGATTTACAGATAGGAATTGATTACACATTGACTATAGAATGGGCCACACACACCGATAATGTAGATCAAAACACATTTTTTTCAGATGGTAGTTGAATTTAACTACAGCTGAAATGATTGTGGGTTTTCATAGAAAAAGGTAATTTTGCTACACAAAAGTAGATTGAGCCTTAAAAGCTTTCAATATTTTTTGCTTCAGTAGTCACCATTAGGATAATTTATATTGTAGGGTCCTACAAATTACTGCATGCTTTTGTTAAATTTAATCAAGAATACATTTAAATTGTATGCCTTGCTATGCCTCATTTATTGTGCCACACCTATAGCTACATATATCCTCTTTCAAATGCTGCAAATAAGTATATTTCAAAAGAGAAATAGATCAAAGTAAGACTAGAAAAAAATACAAGAACAACCAGAAGAATGTGTTAACAAGTGAAACTGAAAGAAATTAAAGCTAAATGTGTTGAAATACACAAAATAGAAAAAACAATCAAAAGACACTGTGAATGAAAGTAAACAAAGAAGAACATAAACCAAATTTGAACAGTGAAAATGCAATGGAAAATAAAGAAGGAAAGGTCTTAACCAGACTGACACACACACACAGTTGGGAAAAATATATAGAAGGACTACAGTATATGGCATTGGAAGACCAAGGAAAGATGTTTTACAAACAAAAAATTGAAATATAACAAAGTATGTGATAACTAAAGCAATACAAAGCTAAGGTAACAAATTAAATATACAGTAGAATGAACATGCTAACCTGTTTCCACCTGCCGCATGCATATTTGCTGCCTCTCAGCAGGTGGGCTTTAATGCTGAGAGGCCGTATATATGCATTAATATGTAAACACTTCTCTATGCTTAGAACGCACGCCCTGTGTGCTCTCAGCCGAGTCCTCAGCATGGACCATAAAGTTCCCAATGTATACTTGTGATCGAGAGTTTTTCAATCATGTGACCTCAGTGACAGCCAATCACAGCGGTCATATGACCTGAATGCCCGTCTCTGCCTCCCAGCATTTGAAACGTTTAATGGGCCAGAAGGCAGTGGCTTGAAGGAGTTAAAAGCGTTTTCGTAAAGTTTTCATAAATAAACCTCTAACTATTAAAATCAACAAAGATTTACATCCAGCAGGTTAATAGTGAATGTTCTTAGCCAATTTATTTAGAAATAAGATCTTAGGTACGTTCATGTCAGGGTTGATTCTGTCCTCAGAGAACATTCATGTCAGGGTTGTTTTTTTCCTTAGGGTAGAATAAAGGATGAATAAATAAGTCATACCAAACAATTTGGTGAGGCCACAATGATCTCAACCCCCCCCCCCCCCCAGACATAAAAAGGTTAATTGTTTTTACATAAAGGAATATTTTAACTGCAGTAGACTATTTAGTTCAAAATTCTCAAAGCTTGGTGTGTCAGAAAAAAGAGGACCGTGGCTTCAATTCAGTAAATTCCAATAGTCTTTAGTAAATGCAACATGTATAGTCAGCTTTTTTCTGTTATTCTGTATCTTACTTGAAGAACTGTCTCCTTAAGTAAAACAAATAAGTCAAAGATTTGAAACCACTAAATCCATTTTTAGAGAATACATTTTTTCTTTTGTTTTCCCTGAGTTTTCAGAGCAGCAAAAAACCACATCATTTAAGTAATTCTGCTTTCTAATCAGTTTTACTATTGACCTCCTCCCATACAATTGGGAATAGGAGTTTCTTACAACACTTTATTATGACTGAGGTTTCACATACTAAACAAGACAATTCAGCAAGACCAACATGTAAATTTAAATATGTGACAAATTGATTTTTGGTTTGGACTGTTTTTACTTTCCTAAGATTTATAAAGTAATGGTCCAAAAATCAAAATAATACATTTTTGTTTTTGTAAATGGACCTAAAGTCTAAAAGTAAGTATGCACAGTATTATTGGTACCCACAACAGATTGCAATTCTGACATAGGGGTTGATTTATTAAACAAGTGAAGACTATTAATTTATCAAAATGAATGGTCACTGAGCTTAATAAATAAGATGAATCATTGTTCACTCAATCCTGTTTTTCTTAGTTCCCTTGCACATGATTGGGCATCATTATTTGCTATCATTCCCTTTACAAAGTGAACATTTAATTTTCTAAGTGAACAGTCTCCACTCATTTAGTAATTCAATCTCTCTGACTGAAATATAATATTGCATTACTAAATAGCTACCTCTTCTTGTCTCTGTCCTATATAGCAAACTGGAGAGGAACTTTTTTCAAGTTGACTATCATAAAATACATTGATCATCAAACTGGAAATATACAGAATTTTGAATACTAAGACCAGAAGAGGCAACTGTACAGGGATGCTCAATTTTATTTTCGGACTCAATTTATTTTGGACTTTTCAGGTACTCAACAGATAATTGATCATTTTCAAAATGTATCATTCTTTATTTCATCTTATTACAATTCTTCACAAACATATTATATTCATTTAAAAATGTACTATATTATTTTTTTACATGTACATCATATATACACAATTCATTTACTATGGTTTCACTTATACTACCCCCAGATCTACCTATCATATTGTATAATGGAAATGGTGCAACGCTATATTCGATTAAAATCAATAAATAAAAGTCCATTTATATATATATATAGATATATATATATCTATATATATATCTAGATATATATAGATATATCTATATATATCCAAAGTGGTGTTTGCTAAAGCAGAAAACAGCGAGCATCACAATACATTATACATACATTATATACATTATATATATATATATATATATATATATATATATATATATACACACACGTTATATATACATTATATTGTTGTATTGTGATGCCTCTATTGCTACTTGTAAGTAACTGATTTTGGCTTGTGACCCCCAAAACTGATTCCCTGCTGCCTGAACTGACTTTGGCTTGTAACCCTGATGGTGATTCTACTACACTAATAACTGTGCCTAGCCTAAAGTTTCTGGCCACTGGTTTCCACTCTCTACAGACTTTGGGTGCCGTGGTGGAGACGCTGGGGAATTTCCCTGGGGTGGATTGCTGGTGGAGCTTTCATTTGATGATATCTATTGCGTTATTTGTCTTATTAGTCTTATTAGTCTTATTTATCTTATTAGAGGGTAAGAGGCCGCGTGTTTAGGTGCTGGTGATGGTCTCTTTACGCCTTTGACACATGTTTTCTGCTTTAGCAAACACCACTTTGGATATATACAGTATATGGATTTTTGTTGTTATGGACTTTAATCGAATATAGCGCTGCACCCTTTCCACTATACCTGTTTATGTTGTACTTATACATATTGTGCTAGCAGCTTACAATAAGACTTATATATTTCATTTTAATTTTATGTATCTGCAACAGATTTGTGTTTTTTATCATATTTTAGTGTCACCCATTATTTGCACAATTATTACATATATACAGGCATATTAAGCATTTTAAATTGATTTTGACAATTTAATCCTTTGGATTTTAACTACCCCTCAGTATGTCATGATCTAGAGTTAGGCTCAAAGTCCAGTAGCTATAGCAGTAGCGAGGCACTCACCCACCAGCTAGATAAGTACAGAAACCGGTCACTCTGATGGATGACACAAGCTTACCTGAGTTTAAGTATTAACCAGTGTTACTCCAGAGCTCCTGATGAAGATGGTTTTTTGCTGTGTGTTAATACCAGGTCACAGTTCTCAGGAGCACCCCACCAGGAAGTAAGCTAGCTGAAGTCCAGTCGCAGGTATAACAGGGGGGGGTATAAGCAGAAGTGTAGTCAGTAAACAAGCTAAAGGTCACTAATAAGTGGTTGCAAGTTGGGATCAAGTGGAAGCATAGTTGAGGAACAAGCCATGGGTCGGTAACAGGTGGTAGTGAAAATACAGACAGAAGCAGGAGTGACAAGAGCGAGATATTGGCTGGAGGGAGCATAATAATCTGGCAAACAGGAAGTGCAAAGGCATGGCTTTAATAGGAAGTTGATGGGAGGAGCAAAGAGTTCTAATTTCAAGATAAACAAGGTTCAAGGCAGATTCATTCAAGAAATTGTTCAGGGAGCTGCCCAGCATTCCAGGTGGCTCAGCAAGAAGAGAAGCCGCCAGACACAACAGGTTCAGATCTGGGCCCTGACACAGTATGACCTACAAAGGATCAGAAGCATGACACTGGGCAAAACAAACAGGTAAAATGTGATTACTAATCACAACTGTGGGTGGTGGAAAGGAGGGTTTTTGCATCTGGGAGATATTTTTTACTTTTCAAGAGTTTTAAATAAACTGACCAGCTGCTGCCATTGGTGTTTCTTATAGTTGTAAGCATAAGTTTTATTTTATTTTTTCACGTAAATATAAACATATTCTATAAGCCACCTGACACGAATACAGTAACTACTTTTAATGTATAAATGTTTGACAGCTTTTTGACCTTGATCCAAATAAATAATATTTTGAAATTTGGTTACTGTGTTAATATAAATAAAAAAAAATAAACAGCCACTGCACAATGATTAAGAAGGAACTTCCCCCAATGAAGCTACCCCAATGAAATCCACTCACCAACACTTATACTGTAAATATAAAAAAATGTGTGCACATTTTTAATAACAAATACTTTTTTTTACAGAAAGCACTAGAAGTGCTTTTATTTGTCTCTTACTGAGCGTGAGTGGAGAAAGAGAGTTGGGGGAAGAGAGGGGAGCTCCCTTCAGCCACTTGGATACAAACAATCTGGCCTACCGAGGAGCGGAGGTCTTTGTCTGTCACTTGAAGTTCTTTTTTCCATCAGGCTAAAATAGTCTTCTTATAGTTTGGAGGCCTACAAACAGATGAGTACATAATATATTGGCACATGGTGGTTTGCATATAAAGAGGAGGTTTTCATCCACACTGGTTTTAAGAACAAGTTTGTTCACTTGAAGAGTGCCACTGAAAATCATTAGATTTAATTTTAACACGTAAATGATTTTGGATAGACATATACCATATACATCTATATATAGATATATATCTAGATATCTATCTATCTATCTATATATATATATATATATATATATATATATATATATATATATATATATATATATATTTATATATAGATATAGATATAGATATCTATATATATCTATATCTATATCTATATCTATATCTATATCTATATCTATATCTATATATATATGTATATCTATATATCTATCTATATATCTATATTTATGTTTATAAATATATTTTTTTTTTATAGAAGCATTTGGGTTTGTCATGAGTTTTTTATTGATTTGTGTGATTCACCATTTTTATTTTAATCGTTTTTTCCTTTATTCTATTAGAACACTGCACAAATTGTTTTGTATTTATAAGTTATTATAAGTGTTAATATAGGTTGTTAATGTGCTATTGTGGTATATTAGTGCATTTTGCTTTTATAGTGAAGTATTCTTTATTGAACGTTTGTACAATACAATATGGGTAGCAAAGACTTTATCCCATAATGCCATTCACTCATCAATAACAGTACAATAGATAGATCCAATAAGGCATTACAGATTTTAGTTCATATGTGTATAGTAGGTAGGGAGTTGGATGGGAAGGTCCAGGGGTGAGGAGGGATGAAGGGGTGGAGGGCGGGGAAAGACAAAGGAGAGGAAAAATCAGGAATTTACATAGAATGAAATTAAACTTTTGAAAAATACTATATTGGTACCGAGTAACTTAATCTGATAAACTACACCAACCATGTGTGGTATATTAATGGAAGTGATATTAGACACATCTCCTAAATATTTCCACTTATCTATATGGGATGTTGGTGCCATAACTCATGCAAATGTTGATACTGGCCTCTGTTCACATATTTTACCATGATATTAGATAGTAATTGTATTTCTGTTGTCTTTGAGCCAAAGTTCTGCAGTTGGGCAAACATTCTTTCGAAGAATCGAAGGAAGCATGAGTGTTGATAAGGTCTATCACTGTGAGAAGAGATGGAGCTTGATTGTTTTTCCATGCTTTCGTTAGGGTACATCTGGCAGCAATTAGAGCATGTGCAGTGAAATTTTTATTTGAAAAGGCCATTTTTCTAGTCCTAAGCCGAACAAAGCAGTCTCCAGGGTTGGAGATTGAGGCCTCCCGGACACGGAGGATATGAAGGCAAAAACCTCTTTCCAGAACAGGGTAATCTTTGGACAGTACAATCATATGTGGCTGATAGATCCCAGATGTCCAGAGTTTCTCCAGCATAATAGAGAATGGGAAGCAGGGTGTCATCAGGCTAATATTTGAGGTGTGAGGTACCACCTATGAAACACCTTTTGTGTAGTTTCCCAATGTGAGATGCAGCGGGATATTCTTCTAGGCCAATAGAGGGCTCTCTGCCATTGCTGTTTTGTAGGAGATATCTCCAAGTCTCCTTCCCATGCTATCATAGCTGGAAATTTAAGTAAATAATGTAATATACTTCACGCAATATTATGAAAAATAAATAATATGAAAAATAAATACTCTAAAGCCTTAATGGTGAAAGATATAAAGTGTGGGACAGATAAATTAGTGATAGTGATAATAGTGGTAGATGTAGCTTTTACTGCAAGGACCAATTGTCTCTATGTTGCAGCTAATAGCTATAGCTACTATCTCCTATTGATAAAAATATATAATGAGATAAAGTGCATCCAGGTGAACGTGCTATATATCTAAAATTAATTCTTAAATAAATAATAGTGCAAGTGGCATATGCAGCCTACATTACCAGGACCTATTGTCTCTGTTTTAAAATTAATTCCTACAGCCACTGGTATCCAATAGTGATGGTAAGTGCAAATCGTGTGATCAAATTGTGATTATAAATAAAGACAGTTAATTCCTGCGGCCACTGGTAGCAAATTGATAATAATAAGTGCAAAACATGCAATAAATATTATCATAAAGTCCCAAAATCATATAAATGATGAACATATAAATTAAAAATAAATACAAAAAATACACATTGGTGCTGAATTGGAATACAGATAAATAGGATAAAGTCCACTGGAGAAATAGACGGGATAAAAATGACAGCCAAAGAGTCTGTAGAAATGTAGAAAATTCTTCAAATCAATACTGGCAAATATAGTGTGATGAGTATGTGACCCTGCTGGTGGTGTCTCCTGTGTGTGGTCTCGCAGAACCCTCACCTTCAAAATGTAGTAAAGAAGCATTAGGGGGTTGTGGATTTCTGGTGCAGGCACCATCAATGAGGTCCTTGCATTCTTTCCTGTTAATCCTCCATCGCTCTTTCTATGCACCTCCGATCTTGTTGTCTCAGCGGTGGAGGAGAGAAAACAAATGAGGGGAGGAGGAGAAAAGAAAGCTCCACTAGCGTGATAACATTTAGAAAAAAGGGGGGGGGGGTTATTCCATATCTAGGTAATGCTCTTACATGGTATACATTAAAAACAGGCAGAGTAATAAAAAAGGTTCTGGCGTTCTCAGCGCCCTCTCACTTGTGCTTCTAGTGTGTATATCGCTCGCATATAAACCGAGTTTATGTTCCTCTCTACCCACCTGTATGCCCTCAATCATTTTGCAAGTGTGGATGGTAATGGCTCAATAACGAGGTCAAAAATTAGGGGTGACAATGGGCAGCCCTGTCTAGTGCCGTTAGTTATCTGAAATGGGTCAGACAACATGCCAGAAATACATACTTTAGCACTAGGGCCAGAGTATAAGGCCATAATAGCTTCTCCAAAGGGTTCTGGTAAGTTCAAATTTGCTCAGTACTCGTCTAAGGTATCTCCAATGTACCCGATCAAATGCCTTCTCCGCAACAAGGGATAACAGCAGAGAAGGCGTTTGATGGTGTTCTGTCCATTGAATAAGATCCATGAATCTTCCTGTGCCATCGGGTGCCTATTTGCCTCCAATAGAGCCTACTTGGTCTGGGTATATTAGTGATCCTATAAGGGGTTGTAGTCTGGTGGCCAATACATTTTTATGTCGCTATTTAGTAGGGAGTTTAGAGCAAAAGAAGTTCCCCTAGCGGACTTTAAAGGCACATTTTTTTTGTAAATATTTTAAAAAAAAAAAAAAAAAAAAAAAGGTATGTAAAGTAGATAACAGTTTATTAGTTACAAAAAATAATCAAGTGAATCACATAGTTATAAAGTTAAAAACAAGGAATGCATTTCCATAAATATAGAAGTTGATACCAATACATGTGCACCCGACGCGTTTCGGAGTTACTTATGCCTCCTTCTTCAGGGGTGATTGTAGGGTTTGCAACAAGAATTTTATTGGTATCTACGGATATAGGTTGTGCATTCCAGGACGAATTAAAAGAAACATAGATATGTTGACGTACTGCCCATCGGACACGCTCCCTGGTCGTGGTGTGTAGAACTTTAGTGAAGTATAACAGGAATATTCACATAGCCACTGTCAAGGTGGAAGTAGAGACGTATAAATATATAGGGTGGTTTTATTCTTCCTTCCAGTAGGAAGAAAGGCCCAAGGTTAGCGGGCATATGACAGTTTAGATCTGAGGTCACACTGGGGCCAAATGTGTATCCTGGTCCGCCTACAATAATGGGGGGCAGTAACTGGTGGTAAATATGGATCAGATGTAGTTCAGAAAGCAAGTGTCACAGCACCTCACACCAAGAGCGTCCTGTCTGCAGCAGAGTAGTAGGGAGATGGATCTAAAGTTTTCGGGATATGAAGGTGTTTTCCCAGGTTTTGGAATTGCAACTATAAGGGCATCTAAGGACTCCTTAGGAAAAGATCCTGCCTTAGCCACTCAGGTGTGGAGATAGGATATCCGAATATGTTTTATAGTATCCGTTGGTATAACCATCTGGGCCAGGTGATTTATTAGGAGGGAGGTCGTGGATGGCTTTGTGTATTTCGCTGCTCGTAAAAGGTGCAGATAGAGAGGTCCTTTGGGAAACTGACAGTCAGGGGAAGTGCATCGGGCCTAAAAATGAATCAATTTGAGCTTCTGTAGAAGGTTGGAAGTCCGGGGTGTCTTTGAGGTTGTATAGAGAGGCATAGAAGTTGCTAAAGGCGTTTGCAATCTCTAACGGGTTGGTAATCAATCCCTTGTGAGGATCCCTCAGAACGGGTACATTGGATTTTCTTAGTTTCAGTTTTAGTTACTGGGCACAAGTTTTGTTTGCATGGGTATAAATGTTTGGTTTGGATCTTTTAAGTGTATGCTCATATTGGTTAATAAGGTAGCCAGCTAGGGTCTGCAGTAAGCCGTCGATTGCTTTAGCGTCAATAGTATCTAGTGTAGATTTGTGTTTTTTCTCTAAAGTTTGAATTTGGTATAGTAAGTTGGATATCTCTTTGGTTCTCCTCCTCCTTTTGTATGCACCCAACTTAATAAGTAAACCCCTCATGACAGCTTTATGCGCGTTCCACAGAATAAACCTATCTACCTCTTCAGTATCGTTTATTTGGAAGAAAGAAGTGTGTTCTCGCTTGATCTGGTCCTTGTACCTAGGATTAGTGAGCAAAGATGAGTTTAGGCGCCATACCAATGTATTTTTGTTAAATGGTGAGCAAAATATCTCCAAGGAGACGGGGGCATTTTCTGACCATGTAATGGGTCCAATCTCAACTTTAGAGATGTGCTGTAGTGTAATTTTGTCTACAAGGAACAGATCAATTCATGAATAGGACTGCTGTGGTTGAGAGAAGAAGGTATAGTCCCTCTCAGTGCCATGCAAACATCTCCAAGCATCAAATAAATTTGTATTCTCTAGAAAGGAGGGCAAGGTGGAGGATTGTTTGCAGGCTTTGTTGGAAGTGTCTAGTTCAGCATTCAAGATCTCTTTGAAGTTCCCCTCTATTATAGTGTGCCCTTAAGAGAATTGTTTTAGTTTGGCTCTTAATCCTCTGAAAAAGGATCATTGGTGAGTGTTAGGGGCATAAACTGGGTTGTCAATTTATTGTTTATAGTGGCCGTTAAAATGATGTATCGACCCTCTGGGTCCATGAGAGAGGAATGTAACTGAAAACTTAGCGTGTATTTGATGGCTATCAATACTCCCTTTGACTTAGTATCTGTGTTAGCAAAAAAGGTAATGAGTAAAACTGCCATGTTTACATGTGGGAGGGTTAGATTGTTCGAAATGCATCTCTTGGACACATAATATATCACTATGAAGCTGTGTAGCTTCTTTCCATAAGATAGAGCATTTATAGGGCGCATTAAGCCCTTTGGCATTAACAGAGGTAATCTTAACCATACTTTCATAAGGATTTGCTCAGAGAATGTTGCATGTAGGCAGCTGACAAAAGCTTCAGATAAAGGAACAGAAAGTCAAGTGTTAGTTGTTGTCTTCCTAGCCTGAGTGAGATGCGTAGTTCTTCTAATGCCGCGTACACACGACCGGACTTTACGGCATACTTTGCCTGGTGGACTTTTCAACGGACTTTACGACGGACTTTCCGAATGAACGGACTTGCCTATACACGATCAACCAAAGTCCGACGGATTCGTACGTGAGGATGTACGACCGGACTAAAACAAGGAAGTTCATAGCCAGTAGCCAATAGCTGCCCTAGCCCTAGTCGGACTAGCATACAGATGAGTGAACTTTTCGACCGGACTAGAAACATGTTTCAAATCTAAGTCCGTCAAACTTTTGAGAAAACAAAGTCCGCTGGAGCCCACACACGATCTAATTGTCTGACGAAATCCGGTACGCTGGACCAAGTATGCCGTAAAGTCCGATCATGTGTACGCGGCATTAGCGTTTGTGGGAGGGGTCACCTTGAATCCCCCTGGGCAAGATATTTAACGCCATCGTTTTGTGTCATAATGGGGATAAGTTTATTTTGATATGTCACTAATAACTTCATAGGATATGCCCAGCTATATTTGATCTGTTGATTGCACAGAATTTCAGCGACAGACCAAAATTCTTTTTGCCTAGCTACAGTGGCTGGCAAAATGTCAACAAAAATAGCAAAACATGCAAATGGCTCTGGTAGTGTTTTGAGCTTCCTAGTGGAATACATCAGCCTATCCTTAATATGAAAGAAATGCACCCGTGCGATAACGTTGCATGGGACTGACGCTGGGAGGTATGCTGGTTTTACCAGCCGGTGTGCACGGTCGATGAGAAGCTCTTGTTTAGATACAGAGGGTAGAATATTTTTAAAAAGGGCTTGCAAATAGCTAAGCAGTTTCGATTGAGATACAGATTCAGGAATTCCTCTGATTTTAACATTGTTCCTTCTTGATCCTCGAGATCTATAAGTTTGTCTTTCAGTTTCTGCATTTCCCGGGATTGTTCCTGGTATGCATCCACTAAATCATTGTGGGCTGTTACTATCTCTCCCACCTTAGTTTCTAGCCCTTCTGTGAATTCAGCAATCTGTGAGATTTGGGTCTGTGTATGGGAGACTGCTTTGTCCAGATCAGATTGTACAGTATGTCTCTGTAAAGTGATTGCAGCATTGCTTTAAGTTCAAGTGCTGAAGCAGGTTTGTCAGAGGCTGGATGCTCATCTAACCGGGTAGGATTTTCATCAATCTGAGGTAAATTGTGGGCAGGAGAAATAAAGAGCATTTTACTTACTGGCGCCTTATTTTGTGGAGATTGTAGTGGTGAGGAAGCAGGTCTTTAATTAGGATCCCTCTGTGGGGAGGATGGGTCAGCGATGTCCTCATCTGATTCCAGCTCAGCCTGCGGCTCTGTGTCTGTGAAGAGAATGGACGGCTGTGCTGCTGGGAGAGGCATGGTTTGTGTGTCGGCGCCATCTTGTCTCCCCCTGTAGATGTTCTGGGGAAGAAATCAGTCAGTTTTCAAGGCTTATTGAGAGAGGGTTTCCCTTTGGCAGGTTCTGCTCTGTGTCGGGCGTCAGTACCTGCATTAGAGGCGGGTGTCAGCACAGCTGCCATCTCTGTGGGTTGCTGTACAGAGGTAGGGATTGATGGAGCTCCTGGCTCAGGCTGCTATACAGCTCAGCGGCTCAGACACGCCCCCACATTTTGCTTTTATATTAATTTAAAGTTGGTTTAAGTTTTTTAATAATATATTTTTGTAATAGTTTTTATAAGGAAATTTCTCTTGTCTGTTGGACCTGGGTATTCGATCATTTGTTTTTATTTATTATTTATTGTATTTATTTTGGGTTTTTTATGTTAGTTGATTGTTTTTAGGTCAATTAACTCTTCTATTCAAGAATTTCAAAGGGATTAAAGGCACGGAGCAAAAGAAGATGATGGCCAAAATACAAAATTCTGTAATATATATGGAAAAGAACAGTATAAGAGGACATATATGATGAGGACAATTCAGCTAAACATGTCTGCTAAAGGCCTAAAGGCCAAACAGACAGTTGGAGTCCAACATTCTGATAGGTAAAAAGGAACAGAAATAACAAAAAAGGGTGGGGAGGAGGAGAGTGCGTACCCTGTTACTGGAACACACTAAGGTGATGTGAAAGTTCTGCAAGTTCTGGAAACATTTTGAGAAATATAAGGACTGATAGGGAAAGACCAACTCAATGTAAGGCTTATGCCTCGCACACACGATCGAACATTCCGACAACAAAACCATGGAATTTTGTTTGAAGGTTGTTGGCTCCAACTTGTCTTGCATACACACGGTCACACAAATGTTGGCCAACAATTACGAACGTAGTGACATACAAGACGTACGGCGAGCAGATCAAAAGGAAGTTCAATAGTCATGTGATATCTCCATTACGAACGCTAGTTTTACAAGACCGAGCGCTTGTTTTAAGATGCCTTTCTTGTTTTTAGAGAAGGACCCAGGAACCATCGACAAAAGGGCAACCTTCAGGGTAGCTTGGATATCAGAAATACACATGGAATTATAGGAAGTAAATACTGTTTGCTAAAACTGTGCAAGCAGTTGACATGCCCACCAAAAGTGTAGAAAGCAGCCATCATCTTCCTTGCAACTCCAACAAACCTCAGTAGAGGAGGGAAACATAAGATGCAAATCAACTGGGGTCCTGTCCCACAGAGTTAGTTGTTTATTTTTGTTGCTAAAACTATAGATCAGGGAGGAGGGGGGAATTAGGGGAAATTAAAAGAATAAATGTGTGACAATAGGTCTACTTCCTCCATGCTCCCCTTTCCCCGACAGGGGGACATGAGTGCACATTTTGTTTTGTTTTTTGTGAAAAACTCAATAAAAACATTGAAATACTGTATAAACTTCTAGTGGAGACACGTCGTTAATGGTGCGGCTGACACTTCCTTAATCTTCATGTCCTAACAAATGATCTCTATTGTAACATCAGAGTTTATATTATGTGAAGTTCTAAAATCTAGACCATCCTTTTAACTTGGGAGTCATATGCTGCTAGGGAATTTCTGTCCAAATTATGGTGAAGAAAGCACAGTTCTTGATGGAGTTGTAATGTGTTAATAAGGACAAAGTGGAATCAATTTATGGACACTAAGTTGTTTTGTGGCGCTGTGGATTCTATTAAAATGTTACTATGCAATTTTTTTTTTGGAGATATGCAAATACTGTAGTGCTATTTTATGTATATTCCTATATTGTATGCACTGAAATTGGTATCTTAAGAACTTTACAAAGTAAAATGTGCACTGGAGTTTTTTTGCAGTTGTGCAAACATTACTACATAGGCATTTTAATATGCTTGATGAGTGTCAGCCCAAAGTCACCTTTTTATAACCCTATATTTTTAGAGCTAATTTATGCATATAAATTACTGTTAGCTTACTGCTTTCAAGATACATTAATTTCACTGCAGCTTAGCAGGAATTTTAAGCAGGTGGCTGGTTAGTGAAAGTACAAGTATAAGTAAAGAACTATTTTTCATAATATCTGCAGATTTAATATAAAATATGCAAATTTTACATTTTAAAAAACAAATAAATATATAATATTTTCCATATGGGAGGAAATAAAGCTACATGTGCCGTATAGCTCTGACATTTTACTCTAAATTATATTATAATATTATTAACCCAACAGGTAGGAATGAGCTGCCAGTTTAGTTTGAATATGGTTTGGACCAAATTTTGCTTTCTCTGAGGTGCAACAAATGCCCAAACTAAATTGGCGTTTGGCCAAGTTGAAGCTCAAGTGGCAGTGGGAAGTAAAACATTTAGCAATAATATTACTACAGATTGGTTGGTAGGAAGCCAGCAACTATCAGTTTCCAAACAGCCATGAGTCATCCCTGCCCAGCCCATTCAGCTGTCAGCCAGGTATTCCCAGCTGACAGTTGAATGTAAACACAGGGGCAGAGATTGTAAAAAAAACAGCATGAAGTCCTCTCCATGTTCATACTAAACCCTTCAGTCCTATATAGATTTTACCGGGGACCCCATGCAAAAAAAAAAAAAGCGCTGGTTGCTGTCAAAATTTCATAGATTGGATTTTAAAGGAAGACTCCATACATAAAATAACAGTGAGGTCCCCCAAAAAGGGCCAGGAAAGGGAGAGATGAGCATTCACCCCCCCCTCCTGAACCCTATCTAGTCACATGCCCTCCACATAAGGAGTACCTTGAGAGGGGGGACCCCCCCTAGCAAAGTAGCTTGTCCTCATGTTGATAAGGGCCTCTTTCCCACAATACTGTGGTTGTTGTGGGGATCTGCAGGTGGCCTCAATGGAAGCCCCCATTTAACAATTGAGGGCCACCAGATACCAGCCACCTCCCCATCTGAATAAGTAGGGGGTACATAGTACTCATTCACAAAAAAATGAAAGGTAAATAAACACACAGACATGGTTTTTGACAAGTTCTTTAATAAAAAAGTCCCACAACTTAAATGACCATCAATAATGCCACCCAGCAATGCCGACTGCCAACACCTCTGATCCCATTATTTCACTTGCTGCATGACATTCCTTGATCCCTGCCGCTAAAGTAAATAAGAAGGTTGGGTCACCCAGGAGACATCAAATATCAACATATTTAGTCAGTGATGTTATGGGGTTAGAAAAAAAATCCCACTATGCAAATCAAACATCAGCCATGTCATCCAGTGAAGAAGATACTTGTCAATCACAATGAACAAAATGGCTGACTAAACAACTAATCGAATCAGATTTTTTTCGATGAAAATCGCAGTTTTGCTGCAGTAGCTTGTATACATCATATAGATGTGCCACTTCACAGGTAGGTTAAAGCTTATCTCCAGGTTTTAGTGAACTTCAAATAGTTTGTTTGGATCAAGCTGTTCCAAATTAACTACTTACTTCAATGACAGATACAACGCCTGTGATCTCTGTATAAACCGTATGTATCATAAGCCACATACAGTATACAGTGCTGTGTATGGCACCGGGATGGGAACTTCCTGCCCAGCTCCTACAACAAAATCAAGTCAGGCCGAGTGCTGCTTAGCCATTTACAGGAACTTCTTGTGGATGGTGCTAAGTCTGACTCAATGTTGTTCTAGGAGCTGGACAGCTCTGCCACATAGAAACTTAGAAGAGTGATAGCAGAAAAAAGACCAAGTGGTCCATCAAGTCTGCCCCATTTTTTATATATATGTTTTGGCTTGTCCCAAGCATGTTTGAATCCACTTTCTGTTTATGCAGTGCTCACAGCTCACTGAAACCTAGAGTTCCTCTTTAACAGCATCCCTCACACATGGTATTTAAAGGAGAAGTACAACCAAAGCTCTGGCTGTACTTCTCCCGTGGATCACAGGTGTGCAGTTCGTTTTGCACTCCTGTGACCCGTTTTCAGTAGACCCGTTTTCAGAGCGGAAGTCCGCTCTCTGCTGATGTCACAGAGCCGGTCCAGGCTCCACGTCATCATGACCACGACAGCCCAGTACTCCAGTGAGTAAGGAGGGGGCTGTGCAGAGGGATGTGACTGACAGCATTCTGCTTGAGGTGTTCGATTGCTCGGTTCTTAGTGTAGAGGTGCCGGGGGACCGATGTTGAATCCACCAAGGGAAGAATAAATCTGCAATAACCCTGATTTCCATACTTCTCTTATAACGAAGAATTGTAGGTATGGCATTTTTCTACAGTTACATTGGTTCAGCTTAGATCAATGTAAATATGCGTGTACCATATCAGTGAGATGCCTCTGTAAGCTTGAAATCAGTATTAGACAGTATTAGACATCAGTATTAGTGATCTCCACTAGATTCTGGGTCAGTGATTTTCAGATTCTAGTGTAGATCATGTAGTTGAGTAAATAATAACACACCTGGGATTCTTCTTTAAAGGAATTTTGCATTTTTAATGTTGCCTTCCGCTGCTTCCTGCCAACCTAAATTTTTAAAATTTTTTTTTTCTTGCTTTGATACGTGTTCCCCAGGGCATTGTCAACCCTCATGCCATTTATTTGACACACCCTTTTGTTTTTGTCTAAAAAAGAGGCATTACTACTTGCTAACACTTGACTCCCTTTTACTTTAATAGGGTTACGATTTGGCACCTGAACTTTAGTTTTGTTCTGTAAACCTATCTCTAACAAAATGAAGGTTGATTTGGCTCACTTCTCCAAACAAGTCGACCTAACTGAAAATGAATACAATAAATATAAAAATACAATAATATAGAAGGGACAATCAGTAACCTATAGAAGGGATTCTCATATTTGTATAAACCTGAAGTCACCTTTTATTGAAGCTTGTAATTAAATTTGTTTACTTCAATCTCATTGTGGAACCCAAAAAGTTCCAAGTTCACTTGTTTAATTCTTCTTTATATTCTGTTGCAGATATGGTGTAGGTTGTATGCCTATCAATCCTATCATTGTATATACCACAATCTGAAACTGAATAATATAGGCATATGCATAGTTTGGTGAGACCAGTGTGTTTGTGTGCGTGTGTTTGTGTAGCTTTAAAATATGCTCCGAGCAAACTGCTAAATACACATAACAAAACATACAGGGGAGATTTAAAAAGTGGTGCACTCAGAATCTGGTGCAACCGTGCATGGTAGCCAAACAGCTTCTAACTTCAGCTTGTTCAATTAAGCTTTGGCAATAAGCCTGGAAGCTGATGCAGAGTTGCACCAGATTTTGCACTCTCCAGCTCTAGTAAATAACCCCCACAGTATAAAAGGAAGCTTTGACCTGACAAATAATTTGTACTGCTTTCCATCCAAAATTTTACTCAACACACCCACTCAGCACACCCATGTCTGATGCAGGAGACCTGATTTACATCTGCTGCACATAAGTAAAGCATACATGGGTTGAAATGCGGAAAATTGACACATCTATTGCTTGCTTAAGTCTTATAGCTCTTGTCCTTACCCACATTATGTGACATTAACGTGCTGCAACACAATTGATTGCCTTCTTGTATTTCTTTTTCTCTCCCTATCTGAGCTCTGTGTACAGGGTCTGCTTTAGGCTTATACCAAGTCAAACTCAGATACTTGATATAATGATGTATTCTGCCTGGAGTGACCATTGTTCTGCTTTTTAGCTGTCAATGCCAAATAAAATAGCATATCAAAGATCAAGGATTTTGAGATTTTAAAGGTGCAAAAGTACAACGAAAAAACTAGAAGAAATATCCATTTTTTTTAAACATTAAAAACATTTAAAGACATAAAAACATGACCGATATGATCATAAAATACATAGGCAGGTGCAGACTGATTCAATCTTTACATGTCTCAACAAACCAATGGCTTCTTCGGTATAATTATTATTAGGTACTGTACAAATGATTACTAGAGAGTCACAACTAGAAAAGATTTTTTTAGGAGACAAAACTATTTTACATACAACACAGATATCAAATGTGAAAATACATCAAACATTTAATTTCCTAGATTAGGAAGAGATCGAACAGCAAACCAATTACCTGTATGTTCAATGAATAAGTCTAAAAGCATTATATAGGCTCCAGAGACATAGGGATGAATCAATTTGGATCAATTGGTGTAACCATAGAGTGAGAGATATATATGGATAGATGCCAATTAATGGTCCATCTATGGGGAAGATAATGGATAATCAATATCACTAGGATACAGATCAAACAATTAACAAAGGTATGGCAGAGACACTTACCTGAGGCTAGCACCATTAGTGACAATAGGTAACTTTCAACAAAAGCTACTCTTGATCCTAATTGTGTTGACCTTATTATAAACCATATCCAATATACAGAGGTATGACTCATACAGGTATGATGCTCAATCAAAATAACTTTGCCAATCCAGGTTACATATCAGTTACAAACAAAATTATAATTTGAAAAAATATACAAAATCAATTAGCGAGAAATTAATCCCATAGATAATGGCTGAGCTTAACCTATAGAAAAGGCTTAAAGCTGATGGATTCATTCAAACCCGGATGAATGGTGGCAGCCAGGGAATTAATCCATTTGGTCTCATGTTGAAGGAGAATTTTGTCCACATCTCCCCCTTTTTCATGTGTGGGCACATGCTCAAGAGCAAAGAATTTCATATTTGATACTTGAAATGAGTGGTAGCGTCCCATATGCCTACTGATTGGTGTCTCCATTTTCCTGATTCGAAACAAGTGACACATGGTCCCTTATTCGATGAAAAAAAGGCCTTTTGGTCTTTCCTACATAAAACGCCCCGCATTCACACTCCATGTAGTAGACCACGCCTACCGACTGGCGATTTGCATGGAAATATGGTTTGTAAATAATGCCATTTGGGAGAGCTAACTCCACTGAATTCATCATGAATCTGCAGAAGTCGCATCTCCTGCATGGAGCTGTGCCCCTGCGAGATTGTCCTGCTACCCTAGAGGTCAAATGACTGTGGACCAATTGGTCCTTCAGAAACTTAGACCTTCTATAGGTGATTTGAGGGTATGGGTTCACGTACTTAGCTATCACCTCATCAGTGGCCAGAAGGTGCCACTACTACTGAATAATTTGGCAAACTTTTTTATGCCCCCCCTCATATCGTGTTTTTAAACTAACCTTTTGATCATCTTTTTTAGATTTCTTTAAATGGATTCGATTCTCTCTGTCTTTTAATTTTGCTCTATGGTAAGCTTTTTTCAAACAGGATCGACTATAGCCTTTGTCAATCAGATGAGACTGTAGAGCCCTAGCTTCATACTCCAAGTCCTCACTGTGACTACAATTTCTTTTTAGTCTAAGATATTGACTGTACAGTATACTCTGGACTAAGGGTTGTGGATGAGAGCTTGTGGCATGTAGGATCATGTTTTTAGCCGATGGTTTTCTAAACAGAGAAGAGACTATAGTTCCATCAGGGTTAACATATACAGTAATATCCAAAAAATGGATAGTTTTTTGGTCAAAAGTCATGGTGAACTTTAGATTATAGTGGTTTGTCTTCAATTTAGTCACAAAGGAAAGAACTTCATCTTTTGTTCCCATCCAGACGATAAAGATATCATCTATAAATCTGTGCCATATAAGCGCCTTCTCAAAAAACTCCTGAAACTCATCAGAGGAGAAAATCTCATGCTCCCACGCCATCAGGTACAGATTGGCATACGATGGGGCACATTTGGTCCCCATCGACACATCCTGCACCTGGAGGTAGTGGGAGCAATCAAAAATAAAGATATTGTTAGTTCAAACGAAACGCAACAACTCCAGAATAAAGCTATTGTATGAACTGGCCCTAGGGTCTGCTTCAGAGATAAATCCCTCCACAACTCGAACCCCAACTCGTGGGGAATCGAGTTGTAGAGGGCCTGAACATCGAGAGCCACTAGCCATGTTCTCCCGGGAACACAGATTCCATCCTAGGATCTCAGGAGGTCCACTGTATCCTGGATATATGAACTCAGGGCCTTTACATGAGGACGTATATAATCATCTATTAGCTTACTGGCTGGGTCTGTTAGGCAGCCATTTCCAGATACAATTGGACGTCCCGGTGGGGATTCAGCATTTTTATGTATCTTTGGTAGAGCATCAAAAGTAGGCAATCTAGGAGTTTTTATTGTCATAAATTCACACTTTTTTTAAATTAATCAGACCTTCAACAAAAGCTTGAGAGATCAAGATTTGATATTTTGTTTGGGCATATTTTATCTGGGCTAGAGGTATAGATCTATACCATTAGCGGTTCAGCAGAAGATCTATAACCATAGCTTTGTATTTTTCTATATTCATCACCACAATATTGCCCCCTTTATCGGCAGGTTGTGTAATTAAATGATGGTTATTTTTAAGGGAGGTAAGAGCTTTTCATTGCTCTAGGTTTAAATTGGATGATCTGCTGAAACATTTCCAATTGGTAGTTCAAATCTCTTTTGTTACCTGTTGCGTAAAGGCCCAAACATTTGGATTTCCCTGAAGAACGGGAAAAGATTGTGATTTTGGTTTGTAAAGATATGGTGGAGGATAACATTCCTCAATTGGAGAGACCAGAGCTGGAGAAGGATTCAAAGATGGATCCTCTAAAGGAATCTTTAAAAGGATTACTCTCTTCCCACAATTCCACTAGATCATTAAGAGCCTTTATTTCCTTTAAAGTTTGATATATCCTCAGAGGGTGCCCCCTTAGGAGGATTTTTTGTGATCTTTATCAAAAATGATCTTAAACATAAGTTTCCTAGCAAACAGGTTAACATCATTGATGATCTCAAAGCAATCCACCTCTTGGTCAGGACAGAACGTCAGACCCAGACTGAGAACCTGGATCTGATCTTCCATCAATGAATAAGAAGACAGATTAATTACTTGGAGCCTGTCTTGTTTCCCGTCTTGGGTGCTATCGTGGATGCATTGAAAATCTTTTTTGGGTCTGGTATAGGATGTGGAGAAAAAATTGGTGCTGTGCAAAGATCCCCAATAGGGGGAGTGACAAGTGAGTCCCCCAAAATCGTGTTAGGCAGAGCTTGGCCTACCTTTTAATGCTGCTAAAGATTTAAGTGTGGATACAGAAGGAACAGAGATGCCATCACTATGAGTAGTAGAAAAAAGTAAAGGATGTGAAATTTTACTCTGAGAGCGAAGACCTGGACGTGTAGAATCATGTGGGATGCATTTAGATGTCAATATATTTGGTGTTAGACAATCACATTTAGGTTTTTGTGAACCAGTTGCTTGTGTCTGGGTGGATCCTGCTTGAGAAGAGGAAACAGAAAATAAAGAGGATTCATCAGAATCATTTAGATCTTGGTTAGAATCATTATTTTGCTTTTGAAAAAAAGACTTATTTCTTTGCCTTTTGTTTTCTGAGGACCAATTATAGGCAGTATTGGTATCATAATCCATTCTATCTCAATAATACTTCTTATCTTTTGTTTTTAAAATATCTGCCACAAAGGTTTCGAGATGTTCCCCTAAGACTGTTTCTCTATCCCCAAAAGTAGTGTCAGTCATCAGACTACTATTATCTGAATACAGCTTTTCAATCTTATTGTCAATGATTTCACTCTCCTTCAAGTAATGTTGACAGAGAGATTTCATCATTTTGAAAGAGCAGGATTGGAGATTGATTTCCCACTAACTCTTAAACTCTAATTCAATTGTGAATAAGTTGGGGAAAATTTGGATCCTTAGGCCCCAGGGAACAATCTTATCCTCAATATATGTATGGAAATATTTTTTATTCCAAAATATACAAGCTTTTTTTCCCCAGCAATCCCTTTAAACTAAAGAAGAAACGATCCAATGTGATCCTCCAAAGGAAGCACCCTGGGCCTGGTGAATTTTACCCATCAAGTCTTTAAATGCAATTCCTCTATAGGTAGCCATTATCAAAAAATATACAATGAAACACCAATTTGTATCAATAAACAACCAAATAAAATAGCTCTAAGACAAACAATATATGATATTCTATACTGTGACTGTTTGGCCATTACTGTTGTTTTCTTGTAGTTATTGGATCTCCAAAGGATTTCACCATTTGCCATCTGAGCCAATTTAGATATTTTTCACATATATTTTTTTTTTGCTAGAAAACTACTTAGAAACCCCACATTCTATATTTTCTGAAACCAGATGCCCTGGAGAATAAATGGTCATTGTTGCAATTTATTATGTTGCACGACATTTGTGCATTTGATTAGTAAATGTACATTTTTAGGAGAATATGCACTTAAATTAATTTTAGGGCACACAAGCAAAATATAATACCAATTTGTTTGGACATGCCAATTATGATATTTTGTCAACCATGTTTACCATTCTTTATTAAATTGTACAATTCTGTCTTCAGATGTAAAAAATAAATATTCATAGGATCATTGGGTCCTAACCCTGTAAATTACTTCCGACAAGTTAGGAAATAGAGTTTGCTTCCATTTGCTCACTATAGTGAGGCAAGCTGCACTCAAAATGTGCATATCTACCATACAGAATTGCTTAGAGAATCTATCTATTGATACTGCTAATAAAGCAAGGTGCGGTATTGGGGGGTGTGAGAATATCATTAATGGAGGATATTAGAAAAAATACAGACTTCCAAAATCCAATAATAGATTTACAGTTCCATAGTATATGGAGTATATTTCCTTTATGGTCACAGTTCCTTTAACAGTCAGCGGAAAGGTGGGGGTACATCTACACAGAGTGAGATACCATTAATACAATATCTTTAATGTATTATCCCAATTAAGGGTGTCACACTTACCCCTAATGCAGGTGGTCAGACACTATAGCTAGCTTCTATGTTCTTAACCTATAGCAGCCCCTTTTCCCATAAGGCAGGCAGGCCTACCGGTACTCAGTTGCCCCCAGGACTTATACACAATGCTATAGTGCCTGGCCACCATGCTGGGACAAGTGAGAACTAGACATGTGTGGTTTGTTTTGTTCTGAATTAATATTCGGACACATTTTTCGTTATGTGGAGATCCAGATATATCCAAATTACAATATAAACAAATTTTACCGAATGCTCAGAATAACAAAATGAAATTCAGACTGAACTTCAAATCAAATTTTTCATCGAACTCCAGTCAAATTCTTTTTTTTTTCAATTGTTTATTTAAAGATGTGTCACAGGTACAATAAAAAGATGAATTCTCAGTACAGTCAATTAGGGTCAAGCTTATAAGGCACAACCAAAGCTACATATTGTATGGAGAAAGATTAAGCCAAATGTTAAACACGGTAAGAGATACAAAACAATCATACCTAAATGTATAGAACCTTTCAAGCATGTTGTGCTTGTTTTTTTTGGGAGGGTAATCCCAAGTTAACATAGGAGATGCCTAAAAGAGATGGTGACAAGCTTAAAACCCTATGTGAGGGATACAAGCGATGTCTTGACACGGATCTCTGAAATCAGGATAGAGGAGTAGATATGGCTTGTAGGTATAGATGCAGAGTCTCTCTACACCTCAATCTCGCATGAATGGGGGATAGAGGCTGTTGAGGCTTTTCTTCAAAGGCACTATCCGGAAAATGGACCCCAAAATGAGTTCCTGGAGGATCTATTGACCTTTGCCTTGGACAACATTTTTTTTCAGTTTCTCTCCAGATTTTACCAGCAGACCAAAGGTACCTCCATGGGAGCCCCATTGGCCCCGGCATATGCATGTCTGCATTTGGGGCTAAGGGAGAAGGATCTGGTCTTCACCTCGCCGATGTACCTGGCCCACATGCATACGTGGCTCAGGTACATCTACGATGTGCTAATGATCTGGAGAATTAAATTAAATGAGATTAAATGAGATAATTCATTGAGAATGACCGAAACAATAAACTTACATATGTTTTCGCCCGTGAGTGGATCACCTTCCTCGATCTTTCGATCTCATTGGAGATTTTGCTCTGGTGACCTGTTCTTACCGTAAGGAGACATCGGCAAATTTGTTAGTAAGAGCGGATAGCCACCTCCCAAAATGGCTTAAAGACGGTATACCGACAGGAAATTCCTCCGCATCAAACACAATTGCTCAAGCGTGATGAATTATAGATGGGGAAGTGACAAAATCTATAAGCAATTTCCTGAAAGGGGCTACTCCCACAAGCAACTCAGAAGGGCAAAGCAAACAGCAGCCAGCTGGAACCATTTTAATCTTCTAAAGAAGTCGCTCAAAACCGTAATGCAAGAACTCAATACGGGGTGCAGTGGGACATCGTCAGGGGTATACTCCAGAAGCATTGGGGATACTTACTAGTACACCAGGAATAGCCCAAATAGTGGTACCAACCCCCAAAATGGTAGCCAAAAGGGCTAGAAACTTGGGCGACACCCTAATATGTTCTGAATACACAAGAACTACAGAAACAACCTGGCTATCACAATACCCAAGGAGCAAGGGTATGTTCTCCTATGGGCACTGCCGGGTTTGTCCATATGTTCACAGAACGGCAACTTTTCATGACTCGCAAATAAAGCAAAGTTTCCAGATTAGGGACCTTATCAACTGTGCTACAACTAAAATCATCTATGTTTTAAGATGTCCCTGTAACAAAATCTACATTGGGAAAGCAAAACGCCAGTTGACAATACGTTTGGGCGAACACATGAGAGAAATCATTGAAAAGAACCCTGATAAACCCGTGGCGAGACTCTTTGCCCAATTTCATTAAGGCAACCTAACAAGCATGAAAGTTAGGGTATATACTCACTTAACCTTCCACCAAGGAGGGGTGATTTTGATCAGATCCTCCTCCAGAAAGAAAAATGGTGCATTTTTAGATTAGGTTCCTTCATGCCCCTGGGCCTTAACAATGAATTGAATTTACAGCCCTTTCTTGAGACCTAGGACACTGATTCCTAGATCTCAATATTAATATTCATTGTCTCTATTGATTATTTAAATAATGTTTGTCCTGTTTTGTGTGTGGTCTGTGGGGACCTGTGTGTCTTTATGAAATCATGATCCCATTTTCCCTGTAAATATATCCAAATATCCAGATCCTTTGACAGAAACAATAAGGTATTTTGAATAATTGGACATCTGATATTGATATAGACACATGGCTAATACCCACCGGACACCACATACCCAGAGACTAGAAAACCTTTAAAGAAACTTTTTTAAATGGTTGAGTGAATGTTTGAGTTCAACAAGAGACACAAATCCAACTGCTTTTCACTACATGTGTATCTCCTTTAAGATAATTTTTCAGCAAAGGTTGGCACATTCGAGGGGTGGATGATGTTAAAAGGAGCCCTCGTATGCCGCTCTAATGTCCAGAAAAAGCTACGCAATAGCATTGTGAAACGCGTTGACGTCATTTCCGCCTGGACGCCACACTACGACGGCATCCCCCGCTGTGGCAAACCTCTTAGGAAACAGATGGGAAATCCTCCCACTTGATGGGCAGAGGGAAGGCAGTGAAGGCTTGATATCTACGGACCTGAACCAGCCCCTATATGGGGAGAAGCGGTGGCTACAAGGCATCTAAGTATTAATCCCTCGGACGACACCTAATCAGAAAAAATCCTTGACACAAGGATACACGGATAATTCTGAGTTGCGCTATTTTGAAGAGGACTAGTTATATTGATCTGGTCTGAGTCTCCACCCGGAGCGGTAACATATGATTGATGTGACATACCAACGTCACTTATGTACTTCCATCAAGTGCTCACTTACCTTGTTGCCAGGTTAACTCTATATTAGGGTTTGTCATGTAAGGATATATACATATTCAAACTTTATTCAAATAATTGATACCTTAGACTTTGCTGGGTGTTTTCCTGACAGACTAATTGCTTTTGTGTCATTGATAAAACTATAGTTTCTCTAGGATCCTGGATTGACCAGCACCTCCGGGCCCCTCTCTTTCCCTTCCCTCACCCCTCCTTCCCCATGGATCGAGGTTCCAGGGCGTTGGTAGTTGGTTGTTTTACTCACAGCACTTGCTGAGAAGTCGGCATTGTCTGAGTGAGTACAACCTGTACCAATACACCTGGGGTCCGGACGTCTTTTGATATATATGTTTTATGTTGTATATGTCCCACATGTATGTGTAAATGTTTGGCCAGTCCATTGTGACTAGCTACAACACTCATGAGCAAGTCCGGCACTAGTAACCATAGCTAATTACCATGTTTTTTTATATTTAAGAATAAAGTGTTTATACTTTACTTCATTAGTGACGTGTTTTCTGTCATTCTATAAGCCCTTGCTTTTCCTCTCCCCCACTGTTTGGGATTATTTGTGTCTACCATAGAAATCTATCACGTCTTAGAAATAATTCTAAAAGGGGGTAGTTTACACATGTCTGTACGCATCATGTTTTGTACTTATTTGTTGTGAAAGAAATAGAGGAGATCAGATGAAGAAGGAATGAGAGGGAGAGGTAAGAAGAAGTAAGAAGAGAGGTTAAAAAAAGGATGAGAGAAGTTAGAGGGCCACCGCTGGAGCCGACTGTTGCTTCCACAAAGGTGGAATGCAAGCCCATGCAACATTAAGAAGATACTTGAGAAGGGATTTGTGATAATGTTTCCTTGACAGGGGGTAAGGGTAAGTAGGACTGCAGCTGGGTTATCTTGTGAAGAAATGTATGTGAATTTATGTATGAACTTAAGCCACAACACCAACAGCGGTCCGTCTGGTGAGGACCTTTGCCAGAACTGATGGTGTTCTATACCACTTCATAATTTTGTACATGGTCTCCTGATATTTGCTGCTGAGGGAGAATTTATGTGCAAAAAAAGTATGCATTTTATTTGGGGTTCAGTAAAGGTAACTTGCAAGTCGCTCTCCCATTTTGCTAAGAATGGGGGGTCTTCAGTGGCATGGAGACCCAGCAGAGACTTATTGGGCCATCGCCCAAACAAAGTTCTTCAAAAGAGTGGAGCTTACAGATAAAAAGAGCCGGTTTAGGCAATGTTCCAAGAAAGTGACAACTGAAACAACTGAATAGTCCGCCAGTCATCCAATTTAAGAGGGGCCCGTCCAGAAGCAAAGTCTCCGTAGATATCCAACCTGAAGATTGTAAGAGCCGAGAGGCCCTCAGAAGTCCCTGTGGGCTTTGCAAAAGAAAAGTTGGATCAGTGAAACCGGGTATGAACCCCGGGTGACCAACAATTGGAGTCATTGGGGATGGAAAACTGCTCATTGAAGAAAGTCGGAAAAACCTGTTCAGTTCCGCTAAAGTGGGGCCAATCAATGGATAAGTAGATAAATGAGTAACGTGGATTTTCCTAGCCCAAGGTAGGCCAGGAAGCGGTGCATTGGCCACCTCCTGTTCCAGCGATATCCACAGTTTCAGGTCGCAGTGTCAGCACCAGTCCACGACCCTGGTCATATGTGCTGCAGTATAATTTGAAGTTGAATTTTAACTGTACACATATTGCTGAAATCAAAGACTGTGTGCGTTATTAGAGTACCATTTCAAAATAATGCTGTTTTAGTTAAGCCAATGGTGATTTAACTGTTTGCTGACCAGCTGCCGCAATTTTACTGCGGCAGGTTGGCTCCGCTGCGCAAAATCCTGTAACTGTACATGGTCTCGCGAGGTTCAGATAGCAGACGTGCGCTCCCCGCCGGCGGCGCGCGCACGTGCCCGCCGCAAACTCTGTGAGTCCGACCGCGGGTCCCGCGGATTTGATACCCGCGATCGTCTCACGGAGAGGAAGATTGGGGAAATGCTTATGTAAACAAGCATTTCCCCATTCTGCCTAGTGACAGGACACTGATCACAGCTCCCTGTAATCGGGAGCGGTGATCGGTGTTGTGTCACTAGTAGTCCACCCCCTCACAGTTAGAATCACTCCCTAGGACACACTTAACCCCTACAGCGCCCCCTCCTGGTTAACCCCTTCACTGCCAGTCACATTTACACAGTAATTAGTGCATTTTTAATCCCACTGATCGCTGTATAAATGTGAATGTCCCAAAATAGCACCAAAAGTGTCTGGTCTGTCCGCCATAATGTCACAGTCACGATAAAAATTGCTGATTGCCGCCATTACTAGTAAAAAAAAATATTAATAAAAATGCCATAAAAATATCCCTTATTTTTTAGACGCTATAACTTTTGCGCAAACCAATCAATAAACGCTTATTGCGTTTTTTTTACCAAAAATATGTAGAAGAATACGTATCAGCCTAAACTGAGGAAAGGAAAAAAAATGTTTTTTTATATATTTTTTGGGGATATTTATTATAGCAAAAAGTAAAAAATATTGCTTTTTTTCGTGCAGCCTGCCATATTACCAGCTGTGCAATCTGGTTCCCTCTGAGGAGGGTTCCTGTGGACCGGGTGACATCCAGTGCCTGTCTCTGAGATCCCGGGCTGGGGTTACAGCCGTCTGCCCAGTGAGGTCTCCTATAATTAAGGGACCAATGCTCCCTGGTAAGAGGCAGCAATTTTTGAAGGTGGAGGTTTCATCTACGCATCCCATTCACTGCAGCAAGAGTATTTTTTCACCTGTCACTTGGGGATATTTCTTTTTTGGTCCTTTTTTCTGGTCCTTCTGTTTGATTTTGGTTTTTTGCTATACACATTATATGGACTTCAATCAATCACTGTTCATTGTGCACAGATTATATGGACATTATCTGTGCTTTCTAAGATTTGTTTTATAACATTGATTATCACTAATTCATTTTGCACATTGATTATTGCTTATATTTGGATTTATATTCCTCTATGAGGTTTTTAGGCATTTATCTGTTGCCTTTATTTATTATTAGCACAACTTTTTTTAGTATTTATTTGATTGTGCTGCATAACACTTAGTCGCAGCTTATACACTTTTTGATTGTTAGCGCAGTATTTTATTTTTTCCATTGCTTTTTTTCAAAATTGTCGCTCTTTTTTTGTTTATAGCGCAAAAAATAAAAACCGCAGAGGTGATCAAATGCCACCAAAAGAAAGCTCTATTTGTGGGAAAAAAAGGACGTCAATTTTGTTTGGGAGCCACGTCGCATGACCGCGCAATTGTCAGTTAAAGCAACGCAGTGCCGAATCGCAAAAAGTGCTCTGGTCAGGAAGGGGGCAAATCCTTCCGGGGCTGAAGTGGTTAAAGAGTAATTTTAATCATTTGATGAACATTTTTCTTTTTGTTCACATTGCCACATTTAAATTGGAAAAAAAATTCGGCCGATTTAACGTTTCAAATTTAAATAAATCAGTAAATATTAGAAAAATTCTGAATATGAATTCTGAATACGAATCCTGAATACAAACTGAACGAAACAACTGAATTTAACGAAACAAAATAACTAGTTTAAGGAATCAAAACACAACAAATTTTATCATCAGGCACATGCCTAGCACTAACTGAGCAAAGCAGACAGGTCCTTGTGGTTGGCAGAGTGGTTCAATGACAGTCCAGGCACAAGGCAGGCGAGGTTCAGAATAGTCAGGGTCCATCTATAGTTAAAAGGCAGTCAGAGTTCAGAGAATAGTCTGATATCCGATCCAAGGTCATGAACAACGAAGTCCAAACAGCAAAGCAGGACAGGCAAATAGGCAGCTTGAGCACATGTAACCAGCACTATTTTAAGCATGAGACTGCAGGCTTGGCTGGCTTAAATCAGATTTGGTCTCCACCCAGACAGGGATACATCATAGCCAAAACTGGGATGCTGAAATGAGACCAGCAGCTGCCAAAGAACAGGAGCGTTAACACACTCCTAACAGAGAGACACAGTGAGTTAATGCATTTGTATGCTTAAAAGCATGAAGCCACTCCTTTTCTGGAAAAGTTTGTCCCAGCACTTTTTCCTACTTCATGGAAGCACAGGTCTAGATTATAACACACATTGTTGCATGCATGAAAGCTACCTAGGTGCATAATATAGATTGGATATGCTGGATGGGTGAAATGCCTCTATGCTTGTCATGATAGAAAGAGACTAAGTAATTCGAATGGCACTCTGAGGGCTTCTGATGATTGTAAGATTTGCAAATACTCTAATGGATTTTGTGATCTGTTTTGTAATCCAATAAATGTCTCTCTCCAAATTGTGGCAGAAAAATTTAGTCGGATTGATAATTACAGTAATAATTATTAGTCATCATCACCCATATATTTATTTATTTACCTATATTTACAACATACACAAGACTTTTGAGACCTAACAACTAATTTCAATCTGTAGATTTTACAAGAAGATTACTAAAAATATGTCCATCCTGGATACTTAAAGAAGTGTCCAGAAAGAATATTTTGTTCTTACTCATGGTGATATTGAATTACAAACCTGGTATCAAATAATTCAAATAAGTATGGAACAACATTAAAGTGATATTAAAGTCTTGTTTTTTTGTTTAAAAATAACAAACATGTTATACTTGTCTGCTCTGTGTAGTGGCTTTGCACAGAGCAGCCCAAATCCTCCTCTTTTCGGGTCCCTTACCAGAGCTCCTGGCCCCTCCCTCCTGCCTAGTGCCCCCACAGCAAGTGGCTTGCTATGGGGGACCTGAGTCGAGCCGTTGCTCTGCATGTCCATTCGGACACAGAGCCGTGGCTCAGGCCTGCTGCCTCTCTCTCCTCATTGGTTTACAAACTCTGATTGACAGCAGCATGCCAATGGCACGTGCTTATGTGTCTCAGCCAATCAGGAGGGAGAGTCTCAGACAGCCGAGGCTCTTGTGCAACATCAAGATGGGGCTCAGGTAAGGATTAGGGGGCTGAGGGAGCTGCTGCACACTGAAAGTTTTTTTTATCTTAACATAGAATGCTTTAAGATAAAAAAACCTTCTGTCTTTAGAAACTTTAAAGATTTAATGTTGCCTGCCCACACAGCAAACATGTCATCAATGAATCTAAGTCAAAAATGGCAATTTTCCTGAAATAAAATTATATTATAGATGAAAGCATTCTCAATAATATTCATGCATGTGCCTTTGCCGCACCCCTGAGAAGGTTTCTTTGAAGACTAAAAAGTTTTCCTCCAAAAAAATCATCAGAAGTTTTAACAAGAACATTATTTGTGAATTTGTGTACAATTTAGCGCCTATGAGTAGACAACAACATGCTTCTAAACCCAAATTGTGTTGAATAACAGTATACAGTGCCATGAAAAAGTATTCATCCACATTTGTCATGTTACAACCAAAAACATAAATGTATTTTATTGGATTTTATGTGATAGATCAACACAAAGTGGCACATAATTGTGAAGTGAAAGGAAAATGATAAATGGGTTTCAACATTTTTTACAAACAAATATGTGAAAAGTGTGGCGTGCATTTGTATTCAGCCCCCCTGAGTCAATACCTTTCACTGCAATTACAGCTGCAAGTCTTTTTGGGTATGTCTCTACCAGCTTTGCACATCTAGAAAGATTTTTGCCCATTCTTCTTTGCAAAATAACTTAAGCTCTGTCAGATTGGATGGAGAGTGTCTGTGAAAAGCAATTTTCAAGTCTTGTAACAGATTGTAACAGATTCTCAATTGGATTTACATCTGGACTTTGACTGGGCCATTCTAACACATGAATATGTTTTGATCTAAACCATTCCATTGTAGCTCTGGCAGTACGTTTAGGGTTAGGCCCTAGTCTCAAGTCTTCTGCAGACTCTAACAGGTTTTCTTCTAATATTGCTCTGTATTTGGCTCCATCCATCTTCCCATCAACTCTGACCAGCTTCCCTGTCCCTGCTGAAGAAAAGCATCCCCACAACATGATTCTGCCACCACCATGTTTTGCGGTGGGGATAGTGTGTTCGGGGTGATGTGTAGTGTTAATTTTCCACCGAAACACATATCATTTTGCTTTTGGGCCAACAAGTTACATTTTGGTCTTTACTGACCAGAACACCTTTTTTCACATGTTTTCTGTGTCCTCCACATGGCTTTTTCCAAACTGCAAACGGGACTTTTCATGGCTTTCTTTCAACAATGGCTTTCTTTCAACAATGGCTTTCTTCTTGCCACTCTTCCATAAAGGCAAGATTTGTGGAGTGCACGACTAATAGTTGTCCTGTGGACAGATTCTCCCATCCGAGCTGTGGATCTCTGCAGCTTCTCCAGAGGCCTTTTGGCTGCTTTTCTGATTAATGCTCTCCTTGCCCAGCCTGTTAGTTTAGGTAGACCGCCATGTCTTGGTAAGTTTTTCAGTTTTTCCATACTCTTTCCATTTTTGTAAAATGTATTGAATAGTGCTCTGTGTGATGTTCAAAGCTTTTGATACCTTGTTGCTGCCACACACACTTGACACCATCTGAACCAAATAAGTTTATCTTGGTCTCATCAGACCACAGGACATGGTTCCAGTAATCCATGTCCTTAGTCTGCTTGTCTTCAGCAAACTGTTTGCAGGCTTTCTTGTGCATCATCTTTAGAAGAGGCTTCCTTGTGAGATGACAGCTATGCAGACCAATTTGATGCAGTGTGCAGCGTATGGTCTGAGCACTAACAGGCTGACCCCCACCCCTTCAACCTCTGCAGCAATGCTGGCAGCACTCATACGTCTATTTCCCAAAGACAACCTCTGGATATGACGCTGAGCGTGTGCACTCAACTTCTTCGGTTGACCATCGCGAGGCCCTTTTCTGAGTGGAACCTGTCCTGTTAAACCTCTGTTTGGTCTTGGCCACCGTGCTGCAGCTCAGTTTTAGGGTCTTGGCAATCTTCTTATAGCCTAGGCCATCTTTATGTAGTGCAACAATTCTTTTTTTTTCAGATCCTCAGAGTTCTTTGCCATGAGGTGCCACGTTGAATTTCCAATGACCAGCAGGAGAGAGTGAGAGCAATAACATCAAATTTAACACACCTGCTCCCCATTCACACCTGAGACCTTGTAACACTAATGAGTCACATGACACAGGGGAGGGGAAATGGCTAATTGGCTCCAATTGGACATTTTCACTTAGGGGTGTACTCACTTTTGTTGCCAGCGGTTTAGACATTAATGGCTGTGTGTTGAGTTATTTTGAGGGGACAGAAAATTTACACTGTTATACAAGCTGTACACTCACCACTTTACATTGTGGCAAAGTATAATTTCTTCACTGTTGTCACATGAAAAGATAATAAAATATTTACACAATTTTGAGAGATGTACTCACTTTTGTGAGATACTGTATATATATATATATATATATATATATATATATATATATATACACATATACACACACACACACACACATTATAAATATCTTTAATCTTTAATTCCCCTTTTTTAGAAGTGATCACATAATCTGTGTTCTCAGCTACTGTACAAAGGGAGCTCAGAGAGGAGGAGGAGAAACGGCAACACACTGAACTTCCCAGTGACTGGTTGTGTAGGGGGGAGTGTGTCAGCAAAAGTCTGATCAATGATGGAAAGTAGGCTGAGTTCTCAGCACAGCTAGAGAACTGCAAAAGCTATGTTCTCATGTGTGGTCAGTTTTTGATAGGAAAGCAGAGTGACTGGCAGGAACACCATCATACAAAGCAAACAATGCAAAGAGAACAGGATACTTTTTCATACAAGTACATGGTACAGCAGGCACATATCAGGACTAAGAAATATTGGGTTTACATACTCTTTAATTTCCTCTATTACATCTACTTAGACATGTTAAGTATGCATTATATACTGCATATATACTGTAGCAAGAGGGGGACAACCACATTTTGACGGGAGGGCCCGTGGAACCCAGAATCCCTTGGAAAGGTTGGGAAACCCTTGTTTCAGCTCCCCATGCACCTCTTATGTCTAAGTCACCCTGTGCTATCCAGAGTGACTGAGAAAATATATCTTGGATTATTTAAATTGGGACAGTAATATTTATCCACAATATCTCCCAGGATATATGTAAAGACTATTCTTGGTTTAATTCTGAACACATGTTAGTTGAGAGAGCTGATCACATTGGCCTCTCTACAATGTAGGAGACGGGCCAACTCCTGCTGGAGCTCCTACTATTGTGAGAAGGTGTCCTGTGTTTATACTTCTGATAATGTATAATCTACTGTGTGAAGCTTGGTGACAACAAGTCTGACCTGTAGTGAAATCCTGATTAATCATAACAATGCTCAGGAGGGCATGGAGTCACATCGGCTGCTTTAAGGGATTAGTTAATTAGCTCATGTTAATTAGGTTTCTGGTTACAGGTGTATTGTTAGAGTAATATGAGCAGGAGGGGGGGCTCCTCTTCTACTGTATATAAGACTTGTATTTTGGTTCTAATAAACAGTCCATGTTCAGCAACTAAACAAGTATCGTCATGTTTTGTGCTTTGTGCTTGTGAGTGGTTGGAATATCTGATATCTATATTCAGACTAGGAGGAAGTAGTATATGACAAAAGCACTCAAGAGGAGTGTGGGACGTTTCGATACACACTTTTTTTGGCTAGCTTGGAGTTGTACTTTAAACCATTCAAAAATAATTTCTATTTTTCATGTTTTAATAGTGAAATTTATATACACACTTTTTTAGTAAAATGTTTGCTATTACATCTTTTCTGGGCACCACTTGATGTCTCATAGACTTCACTTCATAGATCTTTAACTATCTTTAAAAAAATAGTTTTGTCACTGCTAATGGAAAAAGCAGCTAAAGAAAACTAGTTTTAGACACATATTTTTACCCATCCTGTACAGTAAACCTTAACTTAAAGCAAATGTAAGGCTTTAATGCTCTAGCCATCTGCTGCCAGATGTAATTGTCCTGGAATGGAAGTTTTGGTTCTACTTTTGCTTGTAAATCATTAGTGGAATTTGTCTCAGGTGCTCAGCAGGTGCAGAGAAATTGGAGAAAGAAGGTCTGTTGTCTATAAATCTGCACTGCATGTCTGAATTGTAGTCTGTTTTGTTTTTTACTTAGGTGAGATATCCGACAAAGTAAATAATTTTTAACAAATTTCAGCTGATATTAACTGCTTGCGTAAATTTACTGCGGCAGGGTGGCTGCTCTGTGCCAGATCACGTACCTGGTATGTGATTTGACACTTCCGGGTCTGTGGAATGCAGGACACCAGTGACCCCCTCCCTCTGTGATTTTACACAGTGGGAGCCCTGCAGTGGGTACCTTGGACTCGATGTCCACCGGCGCTCGCCGATTAGATAGTACAGAGGCAGAATGACAATCTGCCTATGTAAACAAGGCAGATTGTCGTTCTGTCAGAGGGGAAGGTATTGATCCAGTGTTTTTCCGCTAAGCAGGAACATGGATCTTTGCCTTGCCCTAGTCAAAGCACCTCTACCACAGTTAGTAAGCAAAAGTGGCAGTTAGGTGTCTGATTTGTCCGCCACAATATCGCAGTCCCGCTTTAAGTCACTGATCGTCCTCATTATTGCTAAAAAAAATACAAAAAAATAAAAAATAAATAAAAATATCCCATAGTTTGTTTTTCAATATATGCGTAATGGGATTTTTTTTACCAAAAATATGTAGCAGAATACATATTGGCCTAAATTTATGAAGAAATTAGATTTTTTACATTTTTTGTATTGGGTAAGTTTTATAGCAGAAAGTAAAAAATATTTTTTTTTTTCAAATTTGCCAGTCTTTTTTGTTTCTAGGGTGAAAAAATAAAAACCACAGAGGTGTATTTGGATACAGTTTCATAAAGCCACGAAATTGTCAGTTAAAGTAACGTAGTGCCATATTGCAAAAATGGTCTAGAGCTGAAGTCGTTAAACTGATATCTTAACCACATGCCAACCAGCGCACGACGATGTACGTCGGCACAATTGCACTGCTGGGCAAATGGTCATACAGGTATGTCCCCTTTAAATCCCGGCATTGTGGGCGCGCGCGCCTGCCGCGTTCTTCCTGATCGTGCCCACCGGGGACCTGCGATCATGTCACGGAGCCTCAGAACGGGGAGATGCCTATGTAAACAAGGCATTTCCCTGTTCTGCCTAGTGACATGACAGGGATCTACTGCTCCCTGTCATTGGGAGCAGTGATCGCTGTCATGTCAGTGGTAGCCCATCCCCCCCACTGTTAGAATCACTCCCTAGGACACACTTAACTCCTTGATTGCCCGCTAGTGTTTAACCCCTTCCCTGCCAGTGTCATTTACACAGTAATCAGTGCATTTTTATAGCATTGATCGCTGTATAAATGACAATGGTCCCAAAATAGTGTCAAAAGTGTCCGATGTGTCCGCTATAATGTCGCAGTCACGAAAAAAAATTGCAGATCGCCGTCATTACTAATAAAACAAAAATTAATAATAAAAATGTCATAAATCTATCTCCTATTTTGTAGACACTATAACTTTTGCTCAAACTAATCTATATACGCTTATTGCAATTTTTTTTCAAAAATATTCAGAAGAATACATATCGGCCTAAACTGAGAAAGAAATGTGTTTTTTTTATGTATTTATTATAGCAAAAAGTAAAAAATATTGCTTTTTTTTCAAAATTGTCTCTCTTTTTTTGTTTATAGCGCAAAAAATAAAAAACGCAGTGGTGATCAAATACCACCAAAAGAAAGCTCAATTTGTGGGAAAAAAAGCACGTCAATTTTGTTTGGGTGTAACATCGCATGACCGAGCAATAGTCAGTTAAAGCAGCGCAGTGCCGTATTGCAAAAAGTGCTCTGGTCAGGAAGTAGGTAAATCCTTCTGGGGCTGAAATGGTTAAGTTATGTTCCGTTAACGTTTAGGCTGAACCAAAAACTGTTTATTTATTATTTATTCTGGCCAATGAAATGAATTAATGTCCTAGAGCTTGACGTCTGTAAAAGCTCCTAAAAGCTTGTAAAAGGTTGTAAAAGGTTTGCAAAAGTTTTTAAAAATAGTGGCATCTCCAAAAAAGGGTTTACAGCAAAAGCTGTGCTGGAAAGTATTTTATTTTTTTCTATCTTCTACATGAAAAAAAAAATTAAGAAGGACACCAGTAAACCTGGGACCCAAAGGCACCACATTCCATAAGGTGAATTCATATATAAACAACACAAAAGCAAGGGATTTTTAAGGTGCCAAGAATACAAAGGTAGGATAAAATACCAATATTTTATTACAAGATACAAATATAAAAACAGCATTAGACAGTTTGTTGTTGAATGTTAAAACCATCAAGGAAGTATCTCAGGCCTTAGAATCAACCCACTCAAATCCACAGCTTTGAACATCTCCATATCTCCTAATGAACTGGCCCAGCTACGCCCTGCTATTCCCTTGATCTTCCCACTCCATCTCATACTTCAGAATCAAATTGACTGTAAGTCTATCTGACCTCTACTCAGCTAATTACCCTCCTATGCTAACTCATCTTAGCAATCTCATGTCTAAATGGTCTAGCCTTCCATTAGCCTGGATGGGCAGAATTACAATGGTCAAGATGACCATCCTTCCAAAGATATTGTATCTCTTTCGAGTACTACACATCCCATCTTTCTGTATTTGGAACTCCATTAGACCACGCATTCCCCATTATACTCTCTTCAAGCCTAAGCTGAGTGACAGTCTAGGCTTTCCTAACTTCGTGAAGTACTTTTACGCTGCCCTACTGGCCCAACTTCCCAAGTACTATGCCACCTCTGAAATACCCTTATGGGTATCTTTGGAGTCTGTGGAATGTGATCCCCTCTCTGTTGCTAATCTCCTTTGACTCCAACCCTCTGATTGTCGCACCATACTCAACCCAATTACACACCATTTTCTTTCCCTTTGGGACTGCATTAAGTTCAGCCATACTCTTTACAATTGTTTCAGGGGCTGCTCAGCACAAGACACCTTCCTACACATCTGGTGGACATGTCTGATAGCCTTCTGGTCTGATTTTTTTTTAACATAATCTCTACACTCTTTGCCACACCCCTATCTCCAGACCCAGGTGTTGCACTTCTAAATCTAGCCCCCAGAACTGAATCAGCGGGAATTCAAATTAATCCTTCAGATCACAACAGCAGCTAAACAAATTATCACTAAGGCCTAGAAGACCCCCACCCTATGTATTCTTACAGTTAAAAATAAAGTTTTGCAAGCCATGGTACATGCTAAAACAGAAGCAGTTATTATGGTTAGAGTAGCGAAATACAAAGCCCTCTTTGGCACCGTGGGTGACTCACTACCTCCCAACTTCCTTGACAAATCCCTATTGCTCCCATGATCAACAACTTCTTTGCTTTTTCTCAACATTATGCCTCTTGGCTCTTTTTTTCCTGTATTTCTTCTTGCTTTTCACTCCTAACTGTCTACACCTTTGGTAGCCTACAGACAATGGTAGCCGATACTGTTCTTCTAAGACATAGCCTGAACATACTATTGCAGAATGTCCCCTCTCCTCCTTCTCTTCTCTTCTCCTCCCTTTTAACATATAAGGTTGTATTGAGTGAGCCCTGATGGAGTAACTTTACCCTCTTCCTCCCTATGTTAGCAAAGTGCCAAATCCCAAGCTACGAAAATACTAACTCTATTATAGCCATACTAAGAGAAAACTCTCCTTCAGTTTACCCTACTGGAATTTTAATCATTTGCTGTAAATGTTTAAGTAGGGCCCTTCCACCTTTAATTTGTATGACTTTATCCGATTGTCATTATGATTCTTTTATGTTAGACTGATGCTTATTTTTGTTCGTCTGAATCTTTATACTGCAACCATGTATTGCTACCATTGTGTTATTCACATGTTTTGAGTCCTTGATTTGGACCACTGTCTGTTTGTACCACTTATACTCCTTAATAAAATTGTTGAACAAGAAAAACCATCAAGGAATATCCATGTGGCCTGTAAAATTAGTAACTCCCACTCAACATGTTTTGCCAATCACTGGCTTCTTCAGGAGAATTAAGAGTACTACATGATAATACCACTAAAAAAAAAAAGACAATTGCAAATACAAAGAAAATATATACAGTGCATATTATCTTATGCACATCTTTAATGCAATTAATAAATCAATTGGAGGGTACCTCATCACGTACTTCAGGATCAACCCCCGAGGTATTAGTAAACCATAGGATGAGTACAAACATATAGAGGGCTCACTATAATCATTCAATGATGGACATGGTAAGGGGTTAATATATACCCACGCGAGAAGAGAGAGACCCCCCCAAAAAAATTATATTATGTATTCACACAACAGGTGGAAATACCAATCAAGGATGTTAAATAGGCTTCAATGTATGCCATCAGGGAGATGTGCCCCCGATATGTACAGAAAGACCCCACCATGGACCAATAAATGGGAGTGTTGCACTCTATAACAAAAACAAATAAAAGGGGAAAATAGACTTATAGTATGTTGTATTGAGAGAAGTGGGAAATCCAACCAATACCCATAAGAATTACATGCCAGTATTCCATAAGCAGTCCAAACTCACCAATCATATGACAATTGTGTCATAGTAAAGGATGCCATCCACAGTGGTGTATGCTGTGGTAGGACACTGCTGCATGCACTGCACTTTATACTCCTCCTGCTCCACCAGTGTCTGATGTCACCGGCGGGAGGCAGACACACAATGATGTCATTGCACATTCACATGACCACCAATCTGAAGTGACATCGCGTGAATGTGTAATGGCACCTAGTGGTAGCAAAAGGCACCATAATGGACACAGTCCAGAGAAGGCCAGAGGTGCCTAAAATGATGGAAAGCAGGGACACCTAAGTTTCCAGGTGAAGATGGAAATAAGTCCAGGGGCGGTAACAGGACAATGAGCAACGACGATCTTCAGCACCACCTACTGGAGAAAGTGGCCAGGGTCTAACCCAAGGACACCCATCCCACTGGTGACACCCTGGGCATTTGTATGGTCACCTACTTCCCAAGGGGGATTCAAATGAGTGCAGAAGGGATGATCAAATCTGAAACAAAAATTTATAAATATAAACAATAATTAGTAATGATCAGTGTATTATTCAATCGATAGTTGTCACCGAACAATAATCTTCTTATCAGGTCAAATTTAAAGCGTCAAAAAATCCCCATGATTCATGCCACTCCAAATGATTTTCATAAAGACTCAAAACTGCATAGAAAGGTTGATCATACATATAAAAAAATTATTAAAAAAGACTAGATAAATGATAGGAACAGCATCAGGGGAAACCATGTTACAAAAAGGGTTTGAAATTCATAGTATCATAAAGACTCAGGAATTTAGTAGTCGCTAGGTTATAGATCCATTTTGTTTTACGCTGTAACAAAAGTTTATCAACATCCCTATCTCTCTCGTGGGGATATACATATTTTAATGCAAAAAAAGGGAAATTTAGATAGGTTAAACCCATGGTATAGCCCAACATGATGACTAATTGGGGTCTCTAACTTTTTCTTGGATATCACAGCATGTAAAACGCCCCACAATCATATCTCATAAAATAAACCATGCCAGTTGTTTGACAATTGGCAAAAAATCTGGGACCAAAAATACTGCCGTCCGTTAAAGTAACTTGTAGGTGTGCCCCATCCTACACCATTCTATAGCTGGGGGGGGCGCATGGCAAAACATATTGAGTGGAAGTAACTACATGTACAGGCCACATGGATATTTCTTGACTAATTCCACTGTCTAATTTTTCTTTTTATATTTGTATCTTGTAGTAAAATGTTGGTATTTTATCCTATATTTGTATTCTTGACACCTTTAAAAATCCAGTGTTTTTGTGTTGTTTACATATGGAAAAAAATGCAAGGTGCAAACTGCTTGTTCTCTCTTTTTCTCTCTCTCTCTCTGTATACTTTGTCTATTCTCAATGTGCAAAAAAAACACATCAATTGTCTATTTCCTGATGCTTGCTGAATGCCTGATCCAATACTTAGAAATTGCAGTGTGTTAAAAAGGCTCTCCAGCTGCTCACCAACACACGTATCTTTGTCACAATGCAATATTGTAAAACAGGTCCAAAGTTAATTTCATGATTAGTGTGCTTATGAAGATATTTGACTGCCCATACCCTGGTCAAAGGTTAATTTTAAGCCATTCTGAAAATGCAAGCTTGCAAGGTATGCCTAAGCATTTACTTATTAACCCCACAAGGGGCCATTAGCAACGCTCACCTTTGAGAAAAGAAAGCAGTATGTCTGCCTATAGCAAACAATCATATTTAGCACTATGTAAAAAGAAAAAACTGCGCTTAGTAAACAAAATATAACAAAAGCTGCAACTCAAAAGTGAGATACACACCAAACCAGAAATTGAGAAAAAAGAGCTGTGCTAATAGTGAGAAAAAAAGCATATACACAATATAGTGAACAGGCAATGAACAGTCCAATATACACGTGATAATGATTAGAGCATAACCTGCAAGGAAAACCAATACAAATGGATGTAGTCCAAAGAAAACACACACATGTGACTTCTTGAAACGGCAAAAAATAATCCAATATAGCAAATAAATAAGTGATAAAAAATATCATGGGATGTTTAAATTAAAAATAAAAAATAATCATTTAATGCATATAAAGTCTCTTCCATGAAACTTCCTAACGGGAAATAAGGGTAAAAACACCTTGTGAGGGATCTTCTGTAACATCATTGGGTAGGTTTAAGCCAATAGAAAAAAAACAAAAAGGCTCGCCATAGGTAAAACCAAATGCTTTTTAATGGTAAGAAAATCTGTTATAAACAGACAGACTAAAAAAGAGATTCCATAAAAATACATTGAGTCGACTGGCAAATAATACAAACACGCCCGTGCCCTGAGACGAAGTTCGCCTAGTGACAAAATGCGTAGGAAGGAGCGACATGCTGACGTCACCTCGCTGTTCTCACGCTCCGTTTGCACAGGCATGTTTGTACTATTTGCTGGAGGTGCCAGGAGGACCTAAAGGCCCAGGCCGGGTATTGGCCACAAGCTTCCATAGCTTCTTTAGCTGGTAAGCCTATAATCTATGTGGTGGTGGATTCACAGTATCCTCAAATTTAGAAGATCCCTCACAAGGTGTTTTACCCTTATTCCCCGTTGGAAAGGTTCATGGAAGAGACTTTCTATGCATTCAATGATTTTTTTTTATTTTTAATTTAAATGTCACATGATATTTTTATCACTTATTTATTTGCTATATTGGATTATTTTTTGCCCATTCAAGAAGTCACATGTGTGTGTTTTCTTTGGACTACATCCATTTGTATTGGTTTTTCTTGCAGGTTATGCTCTAATCATTATCACATGTGTATATTGGGCTGGTCATTGCCTGTTCACTATATTATGTATATGTTTTTTTCTCAGTATTAGCGCAGCTCTTTTTTCTTAATCATATTTAGCAGTCATTTGGTATATTGAAATTAAATATAACCAATTTTTGATTGCTGGGACAACATTACTGCTCCTATCATCCACTGTTTTACATGAAGTGATATCTTTTAAATCTGTTATAAATATATTTTGTTTAGGACAGGAAAGCTTATTACACATTGTAGATTTAGTTCAAATTATGGCTGGTGATTTTTTTTAAACAGATCATTTAAGACGTAAAGTTAAAATTAAACCCTAAATGTAAACTATAAGGGCTTTTTGGTAAACTGAAGTGTATATTCTTTTAAAAGTTTATAAGTTGATAAACATTATACATTTTTTTTTATTTTGTATATATAAAATCCTCAACTTTAATCAAAAAATAATATGCATGCATAATAAGAAGGCCAAGCACTAGCTCTGCACTTGTTAACTGCTTATGGTCCTGAATTCTGGGCAGAGATTTGTGCACATGCTGGATTTTAAAAAGATGGTGGCACAGAAGAGCAATGAGGGCAGGTTAATATAGCCACACTGAAGTTCTGCTTTAAGAGGGAAAAATAACTTTAGGGTTACATTTTACATTGTTCTTACATTTAATACAGTAATATAAATAAAATAAGTCTTCCTCCGTCACTCTTTTTGAATTTTTTCTTCACCCTAGAGGATAAAGATATTCTTATAATCAAACATCATAATATTTAATTGTTGACTGAACATTTTATTAAGGCATATAAATGAAATAATAGCATATTCATTTCAAATGTATTTATATTCAATGAGGAATTTGACTTGGCCTTACTTTTGTGTCTCACTGCCAAAAATGAACTAGTAAAAAAAGCAGCAATGCAATATATTTCTATGAGTTTAAATGAGTATTTTTATGTTGTTTCAAGATTGGTAGCTGAATAAAGGGACTCGTGTATCTTTTTTATCCTATGCCACCTAAGATGTCGGATTATATTTTCAGTCTTTTAAATTCAATACCTCTCTTAGCTATTCTTAAATAGTGTTTCAGAGCATACAGTACCTTGCCAGATGTTTGCTTGATCATATTTATAACATTAAATATAAACCAGAATTTTTTAAACAGGAACAGTCACTGGTAATTCATGATTTCATTTTTTAGTAATGGTTAAGAAAAATTAAATACAGAGATGTGTGCAGACTGTTCTACTGTAAAAATATATATATACTGTATAGCGTTGAATTTATGATTCAACCTAACCACTTGCCGAACCAGCTCATGTACATTTACTGTGGCAGGTTGGCAGCGTTGCACCAATCGACGTACCTGTACGTTGTTTGCACCCGCGGGTACAGAACCGTTCGGTCTACAGGTCTAGGCCAATGATTTCTGGCCTGGACCTGCTGATCGGTTCTGGTGAATGAAATGCCTCCTCTGCCTGTGAAATGTAAACACTGGCAGAGGAAGTGATGTCCCCTTCCCTCGTGGAGCCCTTTTTTGTTCCAGAGCTAGAGGAGAGGACATCTACTGTGAGTACACCAAGCACTACACTAACACCAATACAAGTAGGCACAGTTTTCACCCCCGATCACCCCCTGATCCCCCCCAGTTCACCCCTTTACTCCCTGTCACTGTGTCACCAAGTGCAGTTTTCATATTTTTCACTGATCACTGTACTGGTGTCACTTGTGACATTAACAGCATTAGGGCAGTTATTAGTAGGCCCAGGTGGCTCTAGGGTACCCCCATTAACTGCCTAATAAAGGTTTAACCATTTGATCACCTCCCAGTTAACCCTTTCACCCCCTGTCACCAGTGTCACTAGTATAGTGTACAGATCTATTTTCTGATCGCATTTTTAGTGCCATGGAGGACGCTAGTTAGCTAGTTAGTTGGTTAGTTGCACCATCAGTCTTTTATAGCATCAGGGTACCCCCATATATTACCTAATAAAGGTTTTAACCCCCTGATTGCCCCCTAGTTAACCCTTTCACCTCCTGTCACCAGTGATCACCGTATTAAGTCACGAGTGGCACTAGTTATTTTTTTATAGAGTCAGGGTACCCGCCGTATATTACCTAATAAAGATTTAACCCCCTGATCACCCAGCGGGTGACATCAGTTAGGTTTTAGCATCAGTTAGGGTCAGCATCAATCCCAGGCAGCGTCAGATTAGTGCCAGTAGTGCTAACACCCATGCACACACCATACACCTCCCTTACTAGTATAGTGTCTAAAAGGATCAATATCTTTGATCTGATCAGAACTATATTAGCGTCCCCAATAGTTTAGTGTTCCCAAAAATGCGGCGTTAGCAGAATCAGCCCAGACACCTGCTAGTAGCTGCGTTTAGCCCCTCCGCCCAGTCCAGCCCACCCAAGTGCAGTATCAATAGATCACTGTCGCTTACAAAACACAACACACATAACTGCAGCATTTGCAGAGTCACGCCTGATCCCTGAGAACGCTAATGCCCTGTACACATGGTCGGATTTTCCGACGGAAAATGTGTGATAGTACCTTGTTGCCGGAAATTCCACAGTCCAGGAAGTTATAAAGAGCCTCATCCCCTCTGTACCAGAGCACAAGCTGGAACTTGACAGGGCACATAGATCCCTAGACCCACCCAGAAAAGATGGATCCCAGAGGGACATTGTGGTCAAACCCCACTTCTATACCATCAAAGAAGAAGTGATGAAGAAGTCAAGAATGCAAACTCAGCTAAAATTCCAGGGACACAACATTCAAATATTTGCTGACATCTCACCCTTTACCATTCAAAAAAGATGGTCTCTGAAACCACTTCTCCTGGCCCTTACTAAGAAGGACATCACGTACAGATGGGCCTTCCCCTTCGCCCTAAAATTCACTCACAGAGGCAAACAACATGCCTTCTCCAGCTTCTCAGAAGGCGAACGATTACTACTGAACCTTAGAAGCATCACTCAAGACTACTCAATGGACACTTCCAATATGCAACAGGGATCTGTCAAATGCCCCACCCCGACAAGCCCCACATCTCCTCTATGGGACAAGACCAAGACCAAGAAAGTCAAGGACAACTTCCCCACCTGAGAGTAGCTGAACCTCCTGGAACTCAAACTTATGTGTTGCTGACCAGTCCAAAAGGCCAGCATAGGATCTCCATTTAGAGAGACTGAGCCTCAACTTTTTTCCTGGCACTTAAAGTGATAACTCCTTTTTTTTTTATTGTGGGAAGGGTGGTTATATTGCAGTATTCACGAGATGAGCTAATATAGCCACCCCTATAGCCATACCTGAGAGAGGTCACCTCTAAAAGGCTCTCTGGGCTGGTTAGTGCCTAAGAGGCTTCATAACCTTCTAGCTGGTTCTGTACACTGTTAAGTATTGTTTATATTTGTTTAAGTACAGTTTTTTACAGAGTTGTTTGGGGCCTAGCGCCTCCACCCATCATTCAGTTATGGCTTTTCCACACCTGGATGATGGGAATTTAGCCGGGCTATAGTCTACCGTTTGTTCGTAATGAAAGGAGGGAGTTCTCCTCCTCCTCTCATTCATGGCCAGCTTTCGGTCGTATTTTTGTAGCGTTATTATACCAGTTCCTTTCTTTTCCTTTTTCTAAACTTTCCTTCCTTCTAACCAACAAGGAGAAATTGTCCGCCGATAATGAAGATGATGACATACTAAAGTTCCCAAAACCGATATGCAGGTCCCAGTCATTATGTCGGGACAAGGTAAGTGGCGCAGGACTAGGCTGTTTTTCCACCTCTCTGTTCCATGGCTTCTAGTAAAGTGGTAACTCCCGCCTTTCGCATAATCTCTCACAATGCACAAGGGTTAAATTCACCCGTAAAGAGGAGGAAAGCATTCCAGGTGTATCGATCTCATCACACTGACGTGGTTCTTTTGCAGGAAACCCATTTCCCAGGGCGGTACTCTCCCTCATTCCTCCATGCCCACTTCCCACAATTTTACCTAGCCAATGCGGATGATAAGACCAGGGGGGTGGCAATCCTGTTTTCCAAACACTGCAAATTCACAACTCAGCTGGAGCACAGAGACCCGGAGGGAAGGTTTCTCTTGGTAAAGGGTACCCTAAACGAACACAAATATTCGTTTGTGTCCTATTACTCTCCCAACAAAGGTGAGGTGCAATTCTTTAAAATGATGTTTCAATTCTGAAGCCCCTGATTGAAGGTATCATGATCCTAGGTGGAGATTCTAACATGGCCTTTGATACGGGTCTTGACAAAACTAACCCCCTCAAATCAAAAATTATTAGACCTAACAAAGGCAGTAACCGGATAGCAAAACTGATTTACCAGCAAGGGTTGGCAGATATATGGAGGGAGCTGAACCCCTCTACATGAGATTACATGCATTATTCCGCCCCACACCATTCATATTCAAGGATAGACCATATTCTCCTCTCTACTCTCAGAATCCCATCAGCCACCAAATCCTCTGTTATAGAGGCAGCTTGGTCAGATAATTCTATGATGTCTCTGTCACTCCGCAGGGACTCACTTAAACAAACTACACGGCACTGGAGACTAAACTAATCCAGTCTCAGTGACCCCATCAGAGTGACAGAACTTCTAAAGACATTACAAGAATATTTCCAGCTTAATGATACTGACGAGATCTCAGCAGAAACACTCTGGGCGGCATATAAAGCCACAATTAGAGGCAAACTGATACAAATAGCATCATGACTAAAAAAGGAAAGACAGGTGGACCTGGATAGGCTGGAACAAGACTATGATGACCTATGCAAAAAACACAAAAAAAACCCCTCTAGTGTCCCTAGCTCGTCTCTCGGCGCTGCGAGACAAGCACTCAACCTAGCACTGACGGCGAGAGCAGATAAACATATTAAATGGGTGGGTGCTAAGTTCTACTTTAAAGAAGACTAAATAGGCACAATTAAAAATCGAAGCGATCTTGCGCATAAATAAAAAAGTGGAAATAAAGATGTAGATATATTTAAGAAGTGTTGGAAAGATATCTCTATGCAAATTGATTAAAATAAATACACGTGTAAAAAGTACATGTGAAATATCAAAATAATCACTTCAAATAAAAGAAAAACTCTTCATAAATAAAAATGGTGTAAAAGGCAATAGAAAACAATATAAAAAACTTCTCCAAAAAAGTCAATATGGCTAATGATAGTAAAAAGTCCAAATGGATGATATATGTGTATATAATCCTCCAGGTACACAAGAAAAGTAAGAGGTGTATCAAGATGCGTGACAAAGTGGTGTAGGTTAAGGCTAGTGAAAGATACTATTCATGTGGAATTCCATGAATTCTCTCACCAGGTGCGGTCTCGCAAAACTCTCACCTTAAGCCTATGTAGTATCTCGCATCAACAGATAATTGATGTAAGTCACAGCCTTCTATCCGGATCCTAATGGGTTAATGGATACTTTAAGCTGCAGTTTGTCTCAGAGCGGTGGTCAGCTCTCCAGCAGCCATTCTTGCATCACATTCACACCTGATTTGTAGCTCAGCTGAGCGTTCCTCACAGGTGATGTTGGGCTTGGACTGCAGCTTCTGGTCACAGGACCTTTTGTTCTGTTCTGCTTTTATTTACTCTTTTGTCAGATACTGCGTGTGAACAGCTTCAATGGAAATTACTGTCATGTCACATGTCATGCAAATCAGATGCGGTTCAAAACGTGCGGGGTGATTTAAAACATTGCAAGGAAACTGAAAAGAACAATTGATCTTGATTTGTCCTGTTCACATCATGCCAGTGCACTGACAAAAATCATGAATTTTTACAACACGCCTGAGACAGGCGTACACCTGTCTCAGGTGTGTTGTCATATTGACCATGATGATTTTTTTGGAGAAGTTTTTTTATATTGTTTTCTATTGCCTTTTATACCATTTTTATTTATGAAGAGTTTTTCTTTTATTTGAAGTGATTATTTTCACATCTCACATGTACTTTTTACACGTGTATTTATTTTAATCGATTTGCATAGAGATATCTTTCCACACTTCTTATATATATCTACATCTTTATTTCCGCTTTTTTATTCATGCGCGAGATCACTTCAATTTTTAATTTTACCTTGTGGTTTTGTGTACCCCATTAGATTTTGCTGCATAAATCTTTGTTATCACTAAGAGTAATTTAGACACCAGTTACATTCACTACTCCTAGTGGCGCGAAGGACACACCAATATTCAAAATAGGCATGATGCTAGCTACTGAACTCTCACCTAAACACAAGTATTACTCCCTACCGAAAATCAGACAGCTAGATGGTACCTTTACACTAAACCCACAACTTATACTTAAATCCTTCCAAGATTTTTACCCAAACTTGTATAAGGCCTCCACAAACGTGAACCCGACACAGATTGAAACATTCCTTGATGGCATAACCCTCCCCACTTTGACTGCTGAACATGTTGCGGAAATGGAATCTCCCATAACAACCGAAGAGGTAGGGGCGGTAATCAAAAACCTAAAAGGCGGTCCAGCGCCAGGACCAGATGGTTTTTCAGTATCATACTATAAAACATTTGCAGAAATCCTAACTCCATACTTAACGAGGTTCTTTAATTCCAAGACAGACGGGAAGCCGCTGGGTAACCCTCTCAACTCAGCTTACATTACCTTAATTCCCAAACTGGACAAAGACGCAGGGGTGGTAGGGAACTATAGTCCCATTTCACTAATCAACAATGATTTAAAGATCCTGACCAAAGTCATGGCGACCCGCTTAGCGTCGTCCATCAACCAATACATTCATAAAGATCAGGTAGGCTTCATACCAGGACGGCAAGGACCAGAACAGGTACGGAGAGCAGTGGACATAATCTCCATACTACAATCGAGTTGGGAAGGGGGACCCAAACAGGAAGGAATGCTCCTTTCATTAGACCTCCAGAAGGCCTTTGATTCGGTCTCATGGCCTTACCTATTCCTGGTCCTTCAACGGTGGGGCTTCGGCAAAAACTTCCTAGGAACACTAAAGGCACCTTACTCCACTCCGGAAGCAACAGTTAGATTACAGAGATATCACACATGCCCAATTACAATAGCAAGGGGAACTAGACAGGGTTGCCCACTATCTCCCCTGGTATTTGCCATGGTTTTGAACCTCTAGCAATAGCGATACGCTCAAAGTCTAATATCAGGGTAGTGGTTTGCGGTACCAAAACCCACAAATGCGCCCTATTCGCAGATGATCTATTGCTTTTTCTAACATCCCTGGACATCTCCCTACCCTCTCTATGTTCCTTACTAGACACCTTTGCCTCAGTGTCCGGCCTACAGGTTAACATGACTAAATCACAAGCGCTGAACATATCCCTACCACCAGCTAGAGTCGCTCAATTGAAAGGCTCCTTTAAATTCGGTTGGGGGGAATCCTCCATAAGATACCTAGGTCTTAACCTCACACCCAAAATTGAACACTTATATCAGGCCAACTTCACCCTTACATATCGCAAACTTGAGACCGACCTTTTAAACTGGTCTCAACACAAGTTATCCTGGGTGGGCAGAATAAACTCGGTGAAGATGACTCTCTTGTCGAGGTTGCTCTACCTCTTCCGTTCTCTACCAATCGTGATCAAAAGAGATCATCTCAAGTCATTTCAAAGTAAAATTACCAGGTTCATCTGGGACAAGAAAGGTCCATGACTCACGCAAAGGACTCTATTTAACCTGACTTCGCAAGGAGGTCTGGGCCTCCCAAACCTACTACCAAGCGGCAAGGCTAGCCCAGTTATCTACAGTCTACCTCAAGGTCGAAAAGCCTGACTGGGTAGCCATAGAGAGACACGCTACACCGCTTCATATGCTTGACTCTCTTCTTTGGTGTCCCCATAAAAATAGACCACCAATTATCTCCCCCACTCTCTCTCTCATTCATTTAAGTTATGGGATGTCATGAGGAGGCTTCCCTCCCTGGTCTCTGAGCTCCAACCACTAGCACATATCTTACACAACCCCCAATTTTGTCCAGGCATGAATATCACAGCATTTAAGTGGTGGTTGGATAAGGGAGTGTACCGAATAGGACATTTTTTCTCTGCAACAGATCCCTTTCCCCTAAGGCACTTTGAAGAAACAATGGATCTTCCTACTTCAGAAAGATTCAGGCTCTATCAAATACACCACTTCCTAAATGCCATCTGGAAAAATAAACCAAACCCTCCTAATTTTACTGAATACGAAAGATGGTGACAGAGGGGTGGAATATCCACCCCTCTGTCATTTTTTCTAACGGCAATTGTTTATAATACAGAGTGTTTTTAGAAAAATAAACTGTCATTTAGTTGGAGTTTACAACTACTGTGACAGGGCACAATTTATAAAGGAATGACACAGAGTAATGCAGAGTGAAGGTCTCCAAAGTGTTTATTGTGAGCGGAGAAAACTGTATTTACATCTTTCTTTTGGTTTTCTCGCGAATAATGGGTCTGGAGCTGCAGGTTGTGTGAGTATACATGTCTACAGGTGTACAGGGACTGGCGGTGGAGTACTGTTACCATCAGGGTGTGGGGAAATGTCAGTATCCTTTTCCCCACCACCTAAAAATGCTATGGATATACCACTTGATAGTAGTGATGGGAAGCAGAAGGAGCTGTAATGCATATTTCCCATCCCCACTCACAATAGGTACAGTGCTTTAGCAAAAGACGTGGAATGTTTTGTCAGAGAGGGGGCCCGTTCAAAGAATTTAGAGGACAGCACCAAGTCCTCAGGTCCCCCTAATGACATAACAAGTGAGCACCCTCCCTTGGGGTCATCTTTTTTTGGGAAATCCCCCAGAAATCCTGTAAAAGAAAAAAAGAAAGTTGCAAGAGGTAAACAAGGGGCCAACGAGTTAAGAACAAACAAGAAAGACAGGAAAGGAAGCAACTAAACACTACTAAGATCTTTAACTTATTTTTCCATGTTCTTAGTGGTGCAGAATATTCTTTGTTGTGCAAAGGATTAAGTTTTGCTCCCACCACTGGTCCAAATAGGTTTGGGCTATTTGAAGAAAATTTGTATGTGACCTTACAGTTAGATGCCATTATAATAAAAAAGATGAACCATTAGCTGATGAGTGAGATCTGCTCGAGATTTCTGTTGACTTCTTCACCATCTTCATCATTGCTATCCACAGAGACCAGTGATCCAATGATCCAAAGAGACCAGTGATCCAAAGGTCTATCTGCAATCCTGATAGACCTTTGGAATGAGGGTCATGTAGACAGCCAAACCTTGGACTACAATTATAACCCTGGAGTCTCCTATATAGGGGTTTAGACCTAAATTAACCCCTTTTCCTGCACAATCTAAATGTCTGTATATTGTTACATTTTATCTGGCCACATATAAGGACCATTTGGCCCTATGCAACAAAAAATCCTCAGTTCTACCTAATAATCTCAACCCATAAGAATGTAGAACACTGAAAGATCTTGAAATAAATAAAGAGGTAGTCATACATCAGGCAGATAAGGGTAGCAGCTTGGTAATTCAAAAAAGGTTAGACTACATACTTAAATCACGCAGACTGCTAGCCGACACTAAGACCTATAGGAAGCTCCCAAGAGACCCTCTACCCCAGTTCCAACCTATTTCAAAATCTCTTGTAGAACAAGCCTTTAGGGCGGCCTCATTAATAAAAAAAGAAAAACAATTCTTATTGCCCCTGCAATGCAGTAAGCCATATTTTTCCCATCTATCGAAAATACACAAGTGGAGAACCTGCTGGGGAGGCCCATCGAAGATAGCACCAACAGCTTCACTAGTGAGCTTGCCCAATACATAGATCATTTCTTGCAGCCTATTGCTTCCAAACTTTCATCCTAAATCTGTGGCTCCAGTCACATCATTGACATGCTGGCTAGCTATAAGTGGGAAGATGATTATGTATGGGCTTCCCTGGATGTGTATTCTCTTTATACATCCAACCCACATGAAGTGGGACTTACTGCACTGCAATATTTTTTGACTAAAGACCACCAGGGACAATTTATCATTGATAGCTCTAAGTTCAGTCTAGAACATACCTACTTTGTATTTCTGGATGAGTTTTATTTACAAAGAAACGGCCCAGCTATGGGTGACAGTTATGCACCATGCTATGCGAATATAACCATGGGTTACTGGGAAGAGCATTATATTACTCAGTATATCATCCTTCATGGTCGATATATTGGTGATATATTGATTATTTGAAATGGTAATTTGTAATCATTCTCATCCTTTGTGACCCATTGCAATAACAGTAGCTGGGACACCAGTTTGCTCATGTGATCTATCATGATAGTTAGTTCTTTCTGGATTTAGAATTGTTTCATGATGGGAGGCACTATATGCACTAGAAACCACAACAAACCTACCAGCAGCACCCCAAGAAATCATAAGATGGAAAAATTTGCCAATACTGTCAAAGATCTATAAAAGATTGGAAAGCCATTATCATTACATCAACAGTGGGTTACAAATTTAAATATTGAACTCCATAGCCCACTGCTGAAGTAATACTAAAATACTAAAGACATTCTTGGACTGATGTGTTGAGATGGTGCCTGTTTATTTGGTTACCATCTTTTGTTACAGCTGATGTTAAATCAGCAACTAAACCATAGAATCATCTCTCTGTTCTCTGATGGGTTTTATCCTTCTAGTAGTCAACTAATTCCAGTAGCACAACTAATTGGTCTCTAGTGTGGCTCATGTATACAGGATTACAAGAGGCTTAAATCAAGTTCAGGTATTTATTCTAGTTGTATTCAAAATACATGTATTGATTCTTATAATAAATATATAATTGTATTAATTGTTTTTATGTCTGTTTTTTTGGGGCTTTAGCTATAAACCACCCAAAAGGGCAATACAAAGAATTGCAGGTCACTTATTTTTACAATTTCTTTTATAATACTGCTCTGGATGATGAGAACGTAGTTTATGAAAACTAAATATTTTTAACATTCTAAAGCTAGTATTTTCATTGTTATACCTTATATTAGATTACTTGTAGAAGCAATTATGAGGTTTATCCATTACAAAGTTCATAGTATGGAATCTCCCCTCCACATAGTGTAGAAACAAAACCCTATGCATGCAATTGGTGCAATGACTACCTTGAGTTTGTTTCAGGTAATATGTGTACTTTGCTAAATCCGTTTGAGGTTGAACTATAATGTGATATGTTTGCTACATTGTAGTACACAAAGAACCACTTTGTTTCAACTCTGCGTGAGAATAGGTCTGAACATGTAAGAGATGGAATCATTTCAGCAAGTTGTCAAGATGAATGACACTAAAAAACATATATCAAATCTAATCAGTGGAAAGAAATTAAGCAAATGAACACACCTGCAAAGTTCCATAACTTATCTGCATTGCATGTGGGCAGCTTCAAGACAAATGCTGATGAAAAATTGTCAGGTTTCCATTTTGTGAAAATATGATTGCCATGTCCTCAGGGGTGTTATTTTCTGTCAGAACATATGATAGACACCATATTATTTAAGAGATTTAAATAAAAACATGAAAAAGTTCGTAGAAATGTAGCATGGATTTATTTACAGTATTTATGGGTTTTCTTTTCAATAAGAAGTGGATGATATCTTGAGTATATCCAAGGTGAACACCAGGTACTGTACAATCCCAGATATACAGTAAGTCCAAAAATGTTCTGTAGCATTTTGGAAAGATGGAAATGATATGCTTGAATACATGGGTTATTATAAACTTGAATAAGTACCCTGTGCCATTTGCACACTTACATGTTGTTAGTTTCCTTGAACTTATGAAGCTATATAAATATTTGGTGTATGCAATAGCAATGCTAGTAATAGATGAGTTAATATATATTACATTATTCCCAGTTACCTCAGAAACAGGTTTGCTTTTTACTCACGGTATCTCTTAACAAAAACATTATTTTTTTAAATGCAAATAAGGGGATTTGTATTACAATATTTGAATGAACACTAATCAATTGACTCATGAATACATAAAATGTTTATTATATATAGTTATTATGGCTATAAAATATATAGATAGATATATCTATATCTATAACTATAGATATATAACTATCAATATATCTATAGATATCTATATATAGATATATAGATATCTATATATCTATATATAGATATCTATATATCTAGATATATATATATATATATCTATCTCTATATATATCTATCTACCGTCTATAGATAGATAGATAGATAGATAGATAGATAGATAGATAGATAGATAGATAGATAGATTTACTGTCTGAGGACTTGAGAACCAAAATTGTGGAAAAATATCAACAATTTCAAGTTACAAGTACATCTCCAGAGATCTAGATTTGCCTTTGTGCACAGTGCATACATTATCAAGAAGTTTGCAACCCATGGCACTGTAGCTAATCTCTCTGGCGTGGACGGAAGAGAAAAATTGATGAAAGGTTGCAACGCAGGATAGTCTGGATGGTGGATAAGCAGCCCCAAACAAGTTCCAAAGAAATTCAAGCTGTCCTGCAGGCTCAGGGAGCATCAGTGTCAGCGTGAACTATCCATTGACATTTAAATAAAATGAAACGCTATGGCAGGAGACCCAGGAGGACCCCACTGCTGACACAGAGACATAAAAAAGCAAGACTACAGTTTGCCAAAATGTACTTGACTAAGCCAAAATCCTTCTGGGAAAACGTCTTGTGGACAGATGAGACCAGGATAGAGCTTTTTGGTAAAGCACATCATTCTACTGTTTACCGAAAACCTAATGAGGCCTACAAAGAAAAGAACACAGTACCTACAGTGAAATATGGTGGAGGTTCAATGATGTTTTGGGGTTGTTTTGCTGCCTCTGGCCACTGGGTGCCTTGAATTTGTGCAAGGCATCATGAAATCTGAGGATTACCAAAGGATTTTGGGTCACACTGTAGAGCCCAGTGTCAGAAAGCTGGGTTTGCGTCCGAGATCTTGGGTCTTCCAGCAGGAGAATGACCCCAAACATACGCCAAAAAGCACCTAGAAATGGATGGCAACAAAGCGCTGGAGAGTTCTAAAGTGGCCAGATCTAAATCCCATTGAAGACCTGTGCAGAGGACATCCTCCTATATATGACCAAACCAAGGCTGACATTACCCTGTCTAATTAAAGAACTGAAGGATTATGGAGCTTTATCGAATTTTAAAATAAATCCCATAAAAACTGTAATATTGAACCTAGGAATAAATAGAAAAGAAGAAAAACTATTACAACAAGAATTCCCTTTTACGTGGGAAAAAGAGGACATAACATACCTAGGAATTAAATTAACATCTACTGAAGATAAATTATATCAAGCCAATTTTATTCCGCTACTAAATGAAATTAAAACAGAGATAAAAAATATAGCTAGGAGACCAATTTCATGGGTAGGCAGAATAAATATGCTAAAAATGGTGATTTTGGCAAAAATAATATATAAATTCTAGATGCTCCCGATAGGAATACCATCAAGTTTTTTTAAGGTAATTAAAACAATATTTCTGAAGTATATATGGCAGAACAAAAATCCTAGGGTAAATAACAATTTGCTAATTAGGAAAAAAAAGGGAGGGGGTTGGCACTACTGGACGTGGGCAGATACTATATAGCAATAACCTTAGCTAGATTGGTTGAATGGGCCAATTTAAACACTAAAAAGAGATGGGTAAAGATGGAAGATACACTTTATGGGACACAATTTCAAAAAATGATTTGGATACCACCTAAATACAGAATATATAGTAAAACTACACATGAGATAACTAAAACAACATTTAAAATATGGGATACACTTTATCATAAAGAAAAATGGAAATATAATTCTCCATTAATCTCACTTGTGAGCACAATTTTTTTTTACACCAGGGAAAGGATCACAAATAGGAAAAAAAATGAGAAACGCACAATTAAAAGATATTACAGTACACGGGAAAATTATGACAAAGCAAGATTTAATAATGAAGCACGGGTGGTCTTACTTAAAAGACTGGGAATACCTACAATTAAAACACTTTGTAAGCACAATCCCTAAACCAATTAGAGAAGAGAAAGAATTAACACCAATAGAAAAGATTTGTAATATAAACAATCCTGCAAAATATGGCATATCCTAAATGTATGAAATCTTAACTGAACAACATGGACATGGGCCCCTACCCTTCATTGGAAAATGGGAACCGGATATTGGCCTAAAACTGGATGAAATGCAAATGATAAGTGCAGTATACAACTAAGCATATGATATCTCCTCGATAGAGGTAAATTATAAATGCATGGTGCGTTGGCACCTAACACCAGATAGAATCAATAAAATACAGCCAAGCAAGTCCCCACAATGTTGGAGAGATTGCAAACAACAAGGAACAACATTGCACATGTGGTGGGAATGCCCACAGATAAAAGGATATTGGAGTGGTATTTTAGATCATATAGAGATAATAACAGGAGAAAGGATTCCTCAACACCCCTGGAACTGTCTGTTCCACGGAACAACCAAAACAAGGAAACATTATAAAAAGACTTTGGTCCCGTTCCTGCTCAACGCGGCAAAATGTCGTATCCCTAAAAAATGGTTGTGCACTAAGAAACCAAGTATTGAAGAATGGTTACAGCGAGTTGATCACATTAGCAATATGGAGTACTTGTGCAGCGTGGAGCAGGGACGGTTGGAAAATTATAGGGCAACCCAGGCGACTTGGAGAGTGTTTAAAACATCAAAAAAATATTTGCAGATAATGGCAGAAATAGGTTAAATAAAAACGACGTTGAGGAAAACAGATCAAGAGGGTGGGGGGGGGGGGGCGGGAAAGAAGATTTTGAAATATGTGATACAATGAATAATTTTAAGATGTGATTTGATGACTTTTGTTTGTACATATATAAAATTTATAATAAAAGATTAAATTATAAAAAAAGAACACCTGTGGAGAGATCTTAAAATTGCTGTTGGGAAAAGGCGCCCTTCCAATAAGAGAGATCTGGAGCAGGTTGCAAAGGAAGAGTGGTTCAAAATTCCAGGTGAGAGGTGTAAGAAGCTTATTGATGGTTATAGGAAGTGACTGATTTCAGTTATTTTTTCCAAAGGGTGTGCAACCAAATATTAAGTTAAGGGTGCCAAAAATTTTGACTAGCCCATTTTTGGAGTTTTGTGTGACATTATGTCCAATTTGCTTTTTTTCCTCCCTTTTTTTGTTTTGTTCCAATACACTATATACTAAGGGAATAAACATGTGTATAGCAAAACATGTGTTACTGCAATACTTTTCTGTAAGAAATACTTAATTTTCTGGAAAAAATTCTGGGATTCCAACAATTTCGGCCATGACTGTGTATATATATAGATATATCTATATATCTATATATAGATATATCTATCTATATCTATATATAGATAGATATATCTATATAGATATATCTATATATCTATATAGATATATCTATATATCTATATAGATATATCTATATCTATATAGATATATAGATATATCTATATATATATATATATATATATATATATATATATATATATATATATATATATATATATATATATATATATATATATATATATATATATTGGATGCCCTTCTGCAAACTATGTTGGCTAACCACAATTAATTAATTAGTTAATTGGTTATTTAGTTAATTCAAAATTATATTATTGCAGATTTACCTCTGCAGATAAAAATAAACTTTTGAATCTTGATTAACAATATTATACATGGCCAGTAGGGATGAGCTGAACACCCGGGTTCAATTCGCAGCAGAACTTGTGAACAGGCAAAAAATTTGTGCGAACACGCAAACACCGTTAAAGTCTATGGGACTCGAATGTGAAAAATCAAAAGTGCTAATTTTAAAGGCTTATATGCAAGCTATTGCCATAAAAAGTGTTTGGGGACCCGGCTCCTGCCCCAGGGGACATATATCAATGCAAAAAGAAGTTTTTAAAACATCAGTTTTTTCGGGGGGGGGAGTGATTTTAATAATGCTTAAAGTGAAACAATAAACATTAAATATTGCATTAACTATCGTGCCTGGGGGGGTGTCCTTAATATGCCTGTAAAGTAGCTCATCTTTCCCAGGTTTATAACAGTGCAACAGCAAAATGACATTTCTAAAGGAAAAAAAGTCATTTAAAACTGCTTGCGGCTGTAATGCATTGTTGGATCCCGACAATATAGAAAATTATACCAAAAATACCAAATAAAATGATGTGGATGTCCCCCCCCCCCAAATCCATACCGGGCCCTTCAGGTCTGGTATGGATACTAAGGGGAATCCCACACCAATTTTTAATTTTTTTTTTTTTTTTAACTGGCGTGGGGGTTCCCCTAGGCCCTATATACTCTGTACAGCAGTATATATACTATACGGCCTGCCCTATATACTCTGTGTCAGAAACCATGAACCAGACCGAGACAGAGGTACAGTAAAATCTCACTTGTTTATTAATAAAAATAAAAAGGTAAATAGAGTGTGTGTAGTCAAAGCATAGCCAGAGTCCAGTAACCGGATGGGTAGTCAGCCAAGCCAGAGTTCAGTAACCAGATCGGGTAATCAGCCAGGTCAGAAGTCAGGGATCCAAGTAGAGGAACAGCAAGCAGGATAAGGAGCCAGAAGGGATGTCAGAAGGGATGTCAGCAAAGCCAGCCTTTAAACAGGAATGCAGGAGATGGTTTTTGTGATGTGACCAGGGCGAAGTCAGGAATGAAGTGAGCTGGAGATCTTTATGTAGGCGGGACTGATGAGCAAATCCATAACAGCTGGTAAACTGTGGAGAGAGAGATGAGAGTTGGCAATTAGCAGACAGCTGAGCAGGTCAGGTCAGAGAAGGAAGGGCTGAGCCAGCCCTGACAACTCTGCAGGAAATTGGACCTTAACCATTTAAAGCCCCGGACCATTTGGCTGCCTAAAGACCGGAGGACTTTTTACAATTTGGCACTGCGTTACTTTAACTGGTAATTGTGCGGTTATGCAATGCTGTACCCAAACGAAATTTGCGTCCTTTTATTCACACAAATAGAGCTTTCTTTTGATGGTATTTTATTGCCTCTGCAGAAAAAGACGGAAAATTTTGAAAAAAAAAGATATTTTCTACTTTTTGTTATAAGAAAAATCCAATAAACTCAATTTTAGTCATACATTTAGGCCAAAAGGTATTCAGCCACATGTCTTTGGTAAAAAAATGTCAATAAGCGTATATTTATTGGTTTGCGCAAAAGTTGTAGCGACTACAAACTAGGGTACATTTCTTGAGGTGCTAAAATAGCAGGGCAATACAACCCCCCCAAATGACCCCATTTTGGAAAGTAAACACCGCAAGGAAATTGCTGAGAAGCATATTGAGCCCATTGAATATTTAATTTTTTGTCCCAAGTGATTGAATAATGACAAAAAAAAAAATTTTTTTACAAAAAGTTGTCACCAAATGTTATATTGCTCACACGTGCCATGATTATATGTGGAATTGCACTCCAGAATACATTTTGCTGCTTCTCCTGAGCATGGGGATACCACATGTGTGGGACTTTTTGGGAGCCTAACCGCGTACGGGGCCCCGAAAACCAAGCACCGCCTTCAGGAGTTCTAAGGGCGTAAATTTTTGATTTCACTCCTCACTACCTATCACAGTTTCGAAGGCCATAAAATGCCAAGATGGCACAAAAAACCCCCAAATGATGCAATTTTGGAAAGTAGACACCCCAAGCTATTTGCTGAAAGACATGTTGAGTCCATGGAATATTTTATATTTTGCCACAAGTTGCGGGAAAATTACAAACTTTTTTTTGCACAAAGTTGTCACTAAATAATATATTGTTCAAACATGCCATGGACATATGTGGAATTACACCCCAAAATACATTCTGCTGCTTCTCCTGAGTACAGGGTTACCACATGTGTGGGAAGTTTGGTAGCCTAGCCGCGTACGGGGCCCTGAAAACCAAGCACCGCCTTCAGGATTTCTAAAGGCGTAAATTTTTTATTTCACTCCTCACTACCTATCACAGTTTCGAAGGCCATAAAATGCCAAGATGGCACAAAAACCCCCCAAATGACGCCATTTTGGAAAGTAGACAACCCAAGCTATTTGATGAGAGACATGTTGAGTCCATGGAATATTTTATATTTTTCCACAAGTTGTGGGAAAATGACAAACTTTTTTTCTTTTCTTTTTGCACAAAGTTGTCACTAAATAACATATTGCTCAAACATACCATGGGCATATGTGGAATTACACCGCAAAATACATTCTGCTGCTTCTCCTGAGTACAGGGATACCACATGTGTGGGACTTTTTGGTAGCTTAGCCACGTACAGGGCCCAGAAACCAATCACCAACTTCAGGATTTCTAAGGGTGTACATTTTTGATTTCACTCCTCACTAGGGATGAGCCGAACATCCCCCCAGTTCGGTTCGCACCAGAACCTGCGAATGGACTGAAAAATTGCACGAACGTTAGAACCCCATTGAAGTCTATGGGACTCGAACGTTTGAAATCAAAAGTGCTAATTTTAAAGGCTAATTTGCATGGTATTGTCCTAAAAAGGGTTTGGGGACCCGGGTCCTGCGCCAGGGGACATGTATCAATGCAAAAAAAAGTTTTAAAAACGGCAGTTTTTTTGGGAGCAGTGATTTTAATTATGCTTAAAGTGAAAAAAAAGTGAAATATTCCTTTAAATATCGTACCTGGGGGGTGTCTATAGTATGCCTGTAAAGTGGCATGTGTTTCCCGTGCTTATAACAGTCCCTGAACAATATTACATTTTTAAAAGAATAAAAGTCATTTAAAAATGCGTACGGCTCTAATGTCAGGTCCCGGTAATATGGATGAAAATCAGTGAGACAAACGGCATGGGTAGCCCCAGTCCATTACCAAGCCCTTTGGGTCCTTTATGGTTATTAAGGGGATCCCCGCACCCAAATTAAAAAAAGGAAAGGCGTGGGGCCTCCAGGACCTATATACTCTGAACAGCAGTACACAGGCAGCGCAAACAAGACAGGGACTGTAGGTTTGGTGTTAAGTAGAATCTGTTTGTAATTTTGAACTGGTACATTCTTAACGTGTTTAGCTCCAGCCAAAAAAATCTATTTTTAAGCTTTTTGGAAAACATAGGGAAGGGTTATCACCCCTGTGACATTTGTTTTGCTGTCTGTGCTACTCTTCAGAAGATTTGACCTCACTTTCTGTCCCAATGACAAATGTTTTTAGAAAATTTGGGGGTTTTAGTGAAAAAAGCATTGGTGATAAAGCATCAGTGGAAATGAGAAATGTTTTTCCCATATTAACTCTTACAGGAGAGAATTTCCCTTCCTTTCATCTCACTTCCTGTTGTCTCCTTCCGTTTGCAAGTAGGAGTCGTTTGTAAGTTGGATGTTTGAAAATAGGGTCCTGCCCTATATACTCTGCAGAAATTTGGGCCTTAGGTGTTGGTATTGCCACAACACTGTAAGGCCTCACAGGGCCCTGCTGTGAAATATTAGATCAAGAATTGTAATTACATGCCCCTGTTGAACAGGGGCAGACAAATTGGGCCTTTGGTGATGGTGGTGGTGCTGGTGCCACAACACTGTAAGTCCTCACAGTTAATCTTGGTGGGCACTGGAACAGGCCCTGCTGTGAAATATTAGATCAAGAATTGTAATTACATGCACCTGTTGAAAAGGGGCAGAAAAATTGGGCCTTTGGTGGTGGTGGTGGTGGTGGTGCTGGTGCCACAACACTGTAAGTCCTCACAGTTACTCTTGGTGGGCGCTGGAACGGGCTCTGCTGTGAAATATTAGATCAAGAATTGTAATTACATGTCCCTGTTGAACAGGGGCAGAAAAATTGGGCCTTGAAGAAAGAAAGAACTCCCAAAGACTGATGCGAAGAAAAATTGCCAACATCCCTCAATGTATAGAAAAAGTGAACCTCAATAGTAGGATTTTAAGGGCAATTGAAGAAAAAGTGGAAAAGATCTTTTTTATAAAAAAAATGAATAAAATAAATTTATTAATATACAAAATTTAAAAGCATATAGCAAAAAGGATCACATCGTTATGTGATTCTTTTTGCTATATGCTTTTAAATTTTGTATATCAATAAATGTATTTTATTCATTTTTCTAAAAAGATCTTTTCCATTTTTTCTTCAATTGCCCTTAAAATCCTATTATTGAGGTTCACGTTTTCGAAAAATTGGGCCTTAGGCACTAGTGCTGGTGCCACAACACTGCAACCCCTCACAGATACTCTAGTTGGAGTGCAGGAACGAGCCCTGCTGCAAAGTATTGCATCAAAAATTGTAATTACACGCCCCTGTTAAACAGGAGCTGAAAAATTGGGCCTTAGGCACTGGTGCCACAACACTGCAACCCCTCACAGATACACTAGTTGGAGCGCAGGAATGAGCCCTGCTGCACAGTATTGAACCAAAAATTGTAATTACACGCCCCTGTTAAACAGGGGCTGAAAAAATGGGCCTTAGGCACTGGTGCTGGTTCCACAACACTGCAACCCCTCACAGATACTCTAGCTGGAGTGCAGGAATGAGCCCTGCTGCAAAGTATTGCATCAAAAATTGTAATTACACGCCCCTGTTAAACAGGGGCTGAAAAAATGGGCCTTAACCACTGGTGGCAGCGCCCAGAAACAAAAATATTCTTATAAGCTATCAGCATGATCATTGAGGAGGAAGAGGATAGTCACTCAGCATAACAGGATAGTCACTCAGCATCAGCATAGGCAGTCTTGAAGGGATCTGACATGTCAAGAAAATTTATTCGATTACATCAGTATCAGGTGCTTGGTAGCTGGTGGTGATCCAAGACTGATTCATTTTTATGAAGGTCAGTCGATCGACCGAGTCGGTGGACAGGCACACCCTGTGATCGGTTACAAAGCCTCCAGCAGCACTGAATGTGCATTCCGAAATAACGCTGGATGCAGGACAGGCCAGTAGCTGAATTGCATACTGTGCAAGCCCTGGCCAGTGATCCATCCTCAAGACCCAGTAACCCAGAGAATTTTCAGTGGGAAAGGTGTCCAAGTCAGATCTTGCCCCTAGGTATTCCTGCACCATGTAAAACAGATGCTGGTGATGGTTGCTTGAACCGATCATACCTTGGGGCTGCAGACTAAAAAATAGTCTGAACGCATCGGTCAGACGGCTACCTTCTCCACCGCTCCTTCTTTGACTGACCGAAGCCTCGGCAACACGTTGTCCAGGAACAGGAGTTTGTAACCTCCCAGTCTCTGGGAACGCATTGCACAGACATTTCTGCAAGACCTCACGAAGATGTTTCATCCTCTGTTCCCTCTGCAATGGCAAGATAAGGTCTGCAACCTTACTCTTGTAACGTGGATCAAGGAGGGTTGCCAGCCAGTAACGATCCCTCTCCTTGATGACACGAATACGAGGATAATTCCGCAGGTTTTGCAGGATCAGGGAGGCCATGCAGCATAGGTTTGCTGAAGCATTTGGTCCGGAGTCCTCTGGGTCACTAAGGACGACATGATCTGCAGCCACCTCCTCCCAGCCAAGTACAAGTCCATGGGTTTCTTGGGACTGTAAATGACCCCTAAAGACTGCTACTGATTGCCAGGCTCCACCTCCATGCTGACACAATCCTCCTCCTCCTGCTCCTCCTCTTCCTCTTCCTGTGTGATCGGTGGGCATGCAGGAACACTGTCTGGATAAAGGGGGCCTTGAGAGCTAAGGAAGTCCTCCTCTTCCTGCCTCTGTTCTGCCTCAAGTGCCCTGTCCATTATTCCACGCAGTGTGTGCTCCAACAGGTGGACAAGGGGGACAGTGTCACTGATGTATGCACTGTCACTGCTCACCATCCTCGTGGCCTCCTCAAGTGGTGACAGGACAGTGAATGCATCCCTGATCATGGCCCGCTGGCATGGGGAAAAAACCAAGCTCCCCTGACCCTGTCCTGGTGCCATAGTCACATAGGTACTAATTGATTGCCCTCTTCTGTGTGTGCAGCCGCTGCAGCATGGCCAACGTTGAGTTCCATGTGGTGGGCATGTCACAGATTAGGCGATTCTTGGGCAGGTTAAATTCCTTTTGGAGGTCAGCCAGCTGAGCACTGGCATTATATGACCAGCGGAAATGCACACAGACTTTTCTGGCCTGCCTCAAGACATCCTGTAAGCCTGGGTACCTGCCCAAGAACCACTGCACCACTAAGTTAAGGATGTGAGCCAAACAGGGCACATGGGTCAGTTGTCCCTGTCAGAGGGCGGAGAGGTGGTTGGTGCCATTGTCGCAATCCACCATTCCTGGCTTAAGTTGGCGTGACATCAACCACCTCTGAACCTGCCCCTGCAGAGCTGACAGAATCTCTGCCCCAGTGTGGCTCCTGTCCCCCAAGCACACCAGCTCAAGCATCGCATGGCATCTTTTGGCCTGCGTACTTGCGTAGCGCCTTGAATGCCTACGGAGCACCGCTGGTTCTGAGGACAAAGCACAAAAGGGGCCATGGAGGAAGAAGAGTAGGAGGGGTGGAGGAGAGAGCTGTGTCACAATCATTAGTAGTGGCATTTTGGAGGTGTGGTGGCAGAACAACCTCCAACACTAATGCACCTTGTCCTGCATCCTTCCCAGCTGCCAACAGAGTCACCCAATGCGCCGTGAAACTTGAGTCAGCGGTAATATGCACTATACCACTGATTGCCCTGTCCAGAAAGGCCAAGACATTGCCTTCCACATGCCGGTAGAGAGCCAGAATCGCCTTCCATGAGAAAAAGTGGCATTTGGGAACCTGCCACTGAGGAACCGCACATTCCACAAACTCACGGAAGGAGGCAGAGTCTACCAACTGAAAAGGTAGCAGTTGAAGTACTAGCAATTTTGCCAAGCTAGCATTCAACCGCTGGGCATGTGGATGGCTGGGAGCAAACTTCTTTCTGCAGTGCAGCAGCGGGGGCAGGGAAATTTGCCTGGTACAATCTGACGTCGATGTACCAATAGCAGATTGCCTGCAAGTACTTGGCTGTGACACACCTAATTCTACACCATCATTCCTCTCAGTGCAGGTCTCAGAGAGAACTAGATGTATAGTGGAGTTGGAGATCCCAGGCTAATGAGGAGCACCTGGCTTCAGATAGCAACTGTGCAGGGTACACAGTACAGTAACTGGAAATACGTCAAGAGCCTACACAAGCACCTGGCTTCAGGTAACTATACTGTAGGTACAACTGTGCAGGGTACACAGTACAGTAACTGGAAATACGTCAAGAGCCTACAAAAGCACCTGGCTTCAGGTAGCTATACTGTAGGTGCAACTGTGCAGGGTACACAGTACAGTAACTGGAAATATGTCAAGCACCAATACAAGCACCTGGCTTAAGGTAGCTATATACTGTAGGTGCAACTGTGCAGGGTACACAGTACATTAACTGGAAATACGTCAAGCGCCTACACAAGCACCTGGATTCTGGTAGCTATATACTGTAGGTGCAACTGTGCAGGGTACACAGTACAGTAACTGGAAATATGTCAAGCACCTACACAAGCACCTGGCTTAAAGTAGCTATATACTGTAGGTGCAACTGTGCAGGGTACACAGTACAGTAACTGGAAATATGTCAAGCGCCTACACATGCACCTGGCTTCATTTAGCTATACACTGTAGGTGCAACTGTGCAGGGTACATAGTACAGTAACTGGAAATACATCAAGCGCCTACACAAGCACCTGGCTTCAGGTAGCTATATACTATAGGTGCAACTGTGCAGGGTACACAGTACAGTAACTGGGAATGCATCAAGAGCCTACAAAAGCACCTGACTTCAGGTAGCTATACTGTAGGTGCAACTGTGCAGGGTACACAGTACAGTAACTGGAAATACATCAAGTGCCTACACAAGCACCTGGCTTCAGGTAGCTATATACTCTAGGTGCAACTGTGCAGGGTACACAGTACAGTAACTGGAAATACGTCAAGAGCCTACACAAGCACCTGGCTTCAGGTAGCTATATACTATAGGTGCAACTGTGCAGGGTACACAGTACAGTAACTGGGAATGCATCAAGAGCCTACAAAAGCACCTGACTTCAGGTAGCTATACTGTAGGTGCAACTGTGCAGGGTACACAGTACAGTAACTGGAAATACATCAAGTGCCTACACAAGCACCTGGCTTCAGGTAGCTATATACTCTAGGTGCAACTGTGCAGGGTACACAGTACAGTAACTGGAAATACGTCAAGAGCCTACACAAGCACCTGTCTTCAGGTAGCTATACTGTAGGTGCAACTGTGCAGGGTACACAGTACAGTAACTGGAAATACGTCAAGAGCCTACACAAGCACCTGGCTTCAGGTACCTATACTGTAAGTGCAACTGTGCAGGGTACACAGTACAGTAACTGGAAATACATCAAGAGCGTACATAAGCACCTGGCTTCAGGTAGCTATACAGTAGGTGCAACTGTGCAGGGTACACAGTATAGTAACTGGAAATATGTCAAGAGCCTACACAAGCACCTGGCTTCAGGTAGCTATACTGTAGGTGCAACTGTGCAGGGTACACGGTACAGTAACTGGAAATAGGTCAAGTGCTTACACAAGCACCTGGTTTCAGGTAGCTATACTGTAGGTGCAACTGTGCAGTTTACACAGTACAGTAACTGGAAATACATCAAGAGCCTACACAAGCACCTGGCTTCAGGTAGCTATATTGTAGGTGCAACTGTGCAGGGTACATAGTACAGTAACTGGAAATATGTCAAGAGCCTACACAAGCACCTAGCTTCAGGTAGCTATACTGTAGGTGCAACTGGAAATACTGTAAAAACACCTGCCTTCCTGTCAGTATATTAGGAAGAGAATAACAGGTATGGATCTAGCTAAACTGAATACAGTGTATATATATATATATATATATATATATATATATATATATATATATATATATATATATACAACACCTGGGATGCATATATACACAATACACTGTAAGTGCAGCTAACTGACTCGACCTGCCTACGCTATCTAACTTAAATCAAATGACACTGTCTCTCTGTCTATCTCTCTCCTGTCTCCACCGCAACACACTACACAGGCAGGAGGCTTTATATAGTGTGGGGCATGTACTAAAACCCCTGAGCCATAAATGGCCCAAGCCTCCTTTTTCTTTGGCCAATTATGGCTCTCTGTACACACAGCGCTGTGATTGGCCAAGCATGGGGGTCATAGGGCATGCTTGGCCAATCATCAGCCACCAATGCATTGCGATGCCGCAGTGAATTATGGGCCGTGACGCGCCACTCGACTTTGACACGAATGCCCCATAACGTCCGTAATTCGGCGAATGACCGAACACACGATGTTCGAGTCGAACATGCGTTCGACTTGAACACTAAGCTCATCCCTACTCCTCACTACCTTTCACAGTTTCGAAGGCCATAAAATTCCAAGATAGCACAAAACCCTCCAAATGACCCCATTTTGGAAAGCAGACACCCCAAGCTATTTGCTGAGAGGCATGGTGAGTATTTTGCAGTTCTGATTTGTTTTTGAAAATGAAGAAAGAAAATAAAAATGTTTTTTTTTCCTTTTTCAATTTTCAAAACTTTGTGACAAAAAGTGAGGTCTGCAAAATACTCACCATACCTCTCAGCAAATATCTTGGGGTGTCTACTTTACAAAATGGGGTAATTTGGGGGGGATTGTGCCATCTGGGCATTCCATGGCCTCCGAAACCTTGATAGGCAGTGAGGAGTGAAATCAAAAATTTACACCCTTAGAAAACCTGAAGGCGGTGCTTGGTTTTCTGGGTCCCTTATGCGGCTAGGCTCTCAAAAAGTCACACACATGTGGTATCCCTGTACTCAGGAGAAGCAATAGAATGTATTTTGGGGTGTAATTTCACATAAGCCCATTTCATGTTTGAGCAATATATCATTTAGTGACAACTTTGTGCAAAAAAAAAAAAAATTGTCTTTTTCCCACAACTTGTGTCAAAATATAAAATATTCCATGGACTCGACATGCCTTTCAGCAAATGGCTTGGTGTATCTACTTTAAAAAATGGGGTCATTTGGGGGGGTTTTGAACTGTCCTGGCATTTTATGCACAACATTTAGAAGCTTATGTTACACATCACCTACTCTTCTAACCACTTGAAGACAAAGCCCTTTCTGACACTTTTTGTTTACATAAAAAAATAATATTTTTTTGCAAGAAAATTACTTTGAACCCCCAAACATTATATATTTTTTTAAAGCAAAGGCCCTACAGATTAAAATGGTGGGTGTTTTATTTTTTTTTTTCACACAGCAATTTTTCAAACACATTTTTTGGGAAAAAACACACTTTTTTTCAATTTTAATGCACTAAAACACACTATATTGCCCAAATGTTTGATGAAATAAAAAAGATGATCTTAGGTCGCGTACATGGATACCAAACATGACATGCTTTAAAACTGCGCAAAAACGTGCAGCGGTGACAAACTGCATACATTTTTAAAAGCCTTTAAAAGCCTTTACAGGTTACCACTTTAGATTTACAGAGCAGGTCTACTGCTAAAATTACTGCCCTCAATCTGACCTTCGCGGTGATACCTCACATGCATGGTGCAATTACTGTTTACATATGACGCCAGACCAACGCTTGCGTTCGCCTTTGCGCGAGAGCAAGGGAGGACAGGGGTGCTTTTTTTTAATTATTTATTTTGCTTTTTTATTTTATTTTTAAACTGTTCCTTTCTTTTTTTAATCATTTTATTGATATCTCAGGGAATGTAAATATCCCCTATGATAGCAATAGGTAGTGACAGGTACTCTTTTTTGAAAAAATTGGGGTCTATTAGACCCTAGATCTCTCCTCTGCTCTCAAAGCATCTGACCACAAGATTGGTGTGATAAAATGCTTTCCCAATTTCCCAATGGTGCTGTTTACATCCGGCAAAATCTAAGTCATGAAATGCTTGTAGCTTCCAGTTTCTTAGGCCATAGAGATGATTGGAGTCTTTCTGGTCTATGAGTGGCTCTATGGTCAGCTGGCAGAACCACCGGCTGCATTCTCAGGTTCCCTGTTGGGACAGGAGAGCCAGAGAAAACCATGGAAGACGGTGGGAGGGGGGGACATTGTAAAAGCAGTCTAGAGGCTAATTAGCTGCTAGAATTGCTTTTACATAAAAGTCAACCACAGGCTGAAAAGAATGTTACCACGATGATACCTAAACCCGCAGGCATCATTCTGGTATAACCACTCAAAGTCCAGCAACATACCAGTACGTTGCTGGTCCTTGTTGGGCATATATTGTAATCTTTTTTTTCATGCAGCCTGTGGGCTGCATGAAAAAAAGAGATTGATCGGTGGGTATGCCCGCCATTAAAATGCCTCCCTTCATCCACCCACTTCTAATGATGGGCATACATGCACCATTTTGTTTTTAACTGTGGTGGTGAAATCATCTCTTACAGCGCTGGAGTCATGGCTTTATGTATCGTGGGAGCGAACCCTGTTGCTATCAAGATAAATAAATCCATGCTGCAACTGAATGGCCTACCTGCTAAGCAAATAATGGTTAACAATAAAACAAAGTAAAATTACAGTATAACAGTAAGACATACCATAACTGCAAAGCAAATACGAAAAAATAGTAAAAAACAAAACATCTTTTAATGCAATCTGTGCCTAAAATATATGCTGAAGCATGGGGGCATCCACCCCAAAAATTAAGAGCAAATCGCTCCTCCACCCCTGTTGCCCCCATGCTTTGGCATATATGTTCTTTTTTTTAACTGTGGTGGTAAAATCACCTCCTACAGTGCTGGAGTCACGGCTTTATGTATCGTGGGAGCAGACGCTGTTGCTGTCAAGATAATTAAATCCACGCTGTAACTGAATGGCATAGAGAGAGAATAGAGAGAGAGAGAGAACAATAAAACAACAACTATTTTTGTTTTTTTTTATTTTATATATTTTTTTGTGTTTTTCTTTTTACTTTTTTTTTTACTTTTTTTGTTAATGTTTTTTTACAATTTTATTTGTAACTGTAACGGTTCGGTTCCAGGTTCGGATCTCTTAAAATGCAATGGCATCTTTGGAGACCCTGTGAAAGTGTGTCCTAGTCTGTGCAGTGCTGTACCCTATGCTAACACTCCACAAGTATATGGTAGCGTTCAAAACATTCACCAATGCAAAGACCAGGATTGTCAGGACAGAAGGGATAACAATAGCGGGTGTCACGCCTATATCCGCGCTTGCTACAGACACAACATCTTCTTTGGGGGGCTCGTTGGGTAAGGGTACCAGGGAGGACATACGGAAAATGCCTCTCATGCAGCCGGCTTAGTGCATTTGGATTAGGAAGGTGAGGTGAAGCACCGTCTGGAAACAGAAGGGCTCTGATGATCTCTTCCTGGAATTTAAGGAAAGATCCAGTCTGTCCTGAAGCTCTGTATAGCACATGAGCATTCAGCAAAGCCAGTTAAAATAATTATACAGACTTTTTTGTACCAGCGTCTGTCCTTACGGGCAACTAGATACGGCACCAACAACTGGTCGTTGAGGTCCACCTCTCCCATATTTTGGTTATATTCATGGACACAGAGGGGTTCCTCCACAACACAGTCGCTGTAGGAATTTGGACCGTCGTGCCTGCATGAAGGGAGGACAAAACGAAAACATTCTTATTATCCCTCCACTTCACAGCGAGCAAGTTATTCCACTTCAATCAGGCTCTCTGCCCCAGCCTAAGATGGGAATCTACAAGCTGCTGGGGAAAGCCCCAGCGATTAGATTGCACAGTTTCACATGCGCCAATCTGATGATCAAACAAGTGACTAAAAAGTGGCACGCTCGTGTAATAATTGTCCACATACAAATGGTCCCCTTTTCCAAATAAGGGTGACACCAAGTCCCACACAATCTTGCCAGCACTCCCTATGTAATCTGGGCAGTTCGGCAGCTGTATGTGACTATCTCTTCCCTTGTAAACCATAAAACTATATGTATAGCCTGTGGCCCTGTCACAGAGCTTACACATCTTGACCCCGTATCTGGCACACTTGCTGGGAATATACTGTTTGAAAGACAAGCGGCCAGAAAACTTAATCAGGGATTCATCAATGCAGACAACTTCATTGGGAGTAAACAAGGCTGCAAAACGTTGGTTGAAGGGGTTTACGAGGGGCCAAATTTTGTAGAGCCGATCGTATCCAGGGTCTCCACGAGGACGACAGAGTTCATTGTTGTTGAAATGCATGAACCGCAAGATCTGCTCCTATTGTGCCCTGGTCATGGAGGCAGAGAACACGGGCATATGGTAAATTGGGTCTGTGGACCAATATGACCACAACGTACTCATTTTAACTATGCTCATGTCTAGGGATAGGCCCAGGAAGGTCTTAAATTCGGAAACCGTAATTGGTTTCCAATCTCTGGCAAGGGAGGACTGGGGATTAGCGGTGATCAACTGACCAGCATACAAATTACTTCAGAAACGGGCCCTGCTGTGATATATTATATAAAAAAATTGTAATTACATGCCCCTGCTAAACAGGGGCAGAAAAATTGGGCCTTTGGTTTTGGTGGTGCCAGAACACTGTAAGACCTCACAGTTAATCTTGTTGGGTGCAGGAACGGCCCTGCTGTGAAATATTAGACCAAAAATTGTAATTACATGCCCCTGTTAAACAGGGGAAGAAGAATTGGCCCTCAGGTGGTGGTACCACAACACTGTAACTCCTCACCATAGGCGTGTGCAGGGGGTGTTCCAGGTGTGTCTGGGCACACCCTAATCACTATGTGTGGTACAGATTCCCCCTTACTGCCTGAGCTTTCCCCAAGTTGCCCCCATCCCTGTCCTGCGGTGCTGCTGGCTCTCCTCTCTCCTGAGCTGCTGCGGGAGATGATTCAGGATGGAGAGTGGGGAAAGGGTCTAGTAAGTATGTCATTTATCAGCGCCTTCCTTTTCTAAATGAACACAGTGAATACACTCACTCATTGTGTTCATTTATAGCTGAAACATAGTAAACTGTGTTTACTATGCTTAAGTTTGTGAATGAACAGAAAGCACAGAGCACTTCACATTTATTCACTATCCCATGCAGCTGAGGTAGCAGAAACAGGCATATGTGTTTTAACTTTGGGGTGCACATTCTAATGCAATAGGCTGCACATACCTATGCCCCTCACAGATACTCTTGTTGGGCACGGGAACGAGCCCTGCTGTGAAATATTATATCAAAAATTGTAATTACATACCCCTGCTAAACAGGGGCAGAAAACTTGGGCCTTGTGTGGTGGTGGTGCCCTAAACCAAAAATATTGTTGAAAGCTAGCATCATCAAGATTGAGGAGGAATAGGATAGTCAGCATAGGCAGTCTTCAAGGGATCCCACATCCATAGCATTTATTTCTATGAATGTGAGACTGTCAACGGAGTCTGTGGACAGGCGCACTGTTTGATCCGTTACAAACCCTCTAGCAGCACTGAATGTGCATTCAGAAAGCACGCTGGATGCAGGACGGGCCAGTAGCTCAATTGCATATTGAGCAAGTTTTGGCCAGTGGTCCATCCTCAAGACTCAATAACCCAGTGGATGCTCTATTGGAAAGGTCTCCAAGTCTGCTCTTCCCCCTAGATATTCCTTCACCATATAATGCAGATGCTGGTTATGGTTGCTTGAACTGATCAGACCTTGGCGCTGAGGACTGAATATTTGTTTAAAGGCATTGGTCAGACGGCCACCTTCTCCACCGCTCTTCCTCTGACTGAATAAAGCCTCAGCAACACGTTGTCCAGCACCAGGAAATGGTAACCTCCCAGGGTCTGCAAATGTGTTGCACAAACCTTTCTTCAAGGCCTCCTGAAGATGTTTCTCCCTCTGCAAAGGCAGGAAGAGTTCTGCAACCTTACCCTTGATCCACCTTACCCTTGTAACGTGGATCAAGAAGGGTTGCCAGCCAATACTGATTCCTCTCCTTGATACCACGAATCCTAGGGTCCTTTCGCAGGCTTTGCAGAATCAGGGAGGCCATGCAGCATAAGTTTGCAGAGGCATTCGATTCTGAGTCCTCTGGGTCACTAGGGATCACATGATCCATAACTACCTCCCAGCCATGTACAATTCCTTGGGTTTCTGGAATGTTGCAATCTGCTGCACACGTGTCAAAAAAGGCCCACACCAAGGAACTTTTAAAAGCCAGCGGGGAGTCAGCAGCACCTTGCACCTGCAGAGCTCTGTGGTGTGATGCAATAGGGTGGCTGCCCTTAAGCTGCCCCTAGAGGACATCCTGCCTCATTGGAGTTGTGGCTCTTCCTCCTCCTCCTCCTCTCTTCTCTCAAGCACCTAAGTACTATCAGTGACCTCATTATCCCCTCCCTCCTCGTCACTGGAGCAAACTTGGTAGTATGCTGCAGCTGGGGGGAACATGACTGCCAGTTTCTTGTCCTTCTATTTTACCCCCTCTCTCTAGGCTCACATTACTCCCTTCCTCAACCTGGGAACCAACATCGGAGCCTTCAAATCGCTGTGCATCCTCCAGCAGCATGTACCCATCACTGTGGTGGAATAATTCTGGGGACTTCCCCGTGCATCTTCTGCATGTTCTGGCTCAATAACACGGTCAGCAGCAGAAAAAAAGGACAGTTCTGGGGACTTCTCCGTGCATGATGGTGGGGCTATGGAAGGAGTGACTGTGGACAAGGAGCTTGTGGAATAGGCCGCTATGGCAGCTGCGTTGGAAGGCAAACTACTCTGAGCCTGGGTGACAACGGATGAGGAGGATGAGGTCGGCTTTGTTATCTGCTCCACCAACTCTGCTGCATGTTGTGGCTCAATAACATGGCCAGCAGCAGAAAAAAAGGACAAGCATGCCCCACGGCCACCTGCACAGGATGAACCACGACCATTGTTGTCTGTAGACACAGAGGCTACTTGCCCTCTTTTAGTGGCCTATGGACGTCTGCCTCTCCTTGGTGGCCTTCCGGACATGATGTATTTTTTGTTTTGCAACACCACACTACACTGTATTAGAAACTGTGTACACCGCCTGAAGTGTATTAGAAACTGTACAACGGCTGCACTTTATTGTATACTGTGTACACCACCAGAAGTGTAGTAGAAACTGTACACACTTTATTCGATACTGTGTACACCGCCTGCACTGTATTAGAAACTGTACTATGGCTGCACTGTATTGTGTACACCACCAGAAGTGTAGTAGAAATGGTACACACTATATTAGATACTGTGTACACCACCTGCACTGTATTAGAAACTGCACTATGGCTGCACTGTATTGTGTACTGTGTACACCACCAGAAGTGTAGTAGAAACTGTACACACTGTATTAGATACTGTGTACACCATCTGAATTGTATTAGAAATTGTACACACTGTATTAGATACTGTGTACACCGCTTGCACTGTATTAGAAACTGTACAATGGCTGTCCTGTATTTTATACTGTGTACACCATCAGAAGTGTAGTAGAAACTGTACACACTGTATTAGATACTGTGTACACTGCCTGAAGTGTATTAGAAACAGTACACCACCGAATGCACTGTAGATATAGGCTACACTGGATGCAGAGTATACAGAGTATATACATTATCCAACAAAAGTGAGTACACCCCTCACATTTTTGTAAATATTTTATTCAATCTTTTCATGTGACAACACTGAAGAAATTACACTTTGCTATAATAGTGTAAATTTGCTGTCCCCTCAAAATAACTCAACACACAGCCATCAATGTCTAAACCACTGGCAACAAAAGTGAGTAACCCCCTAAGTGAAAATGTCCAAATTGGGCCCAATTAGCCATTTTCCCTCCCCGGTGTAATGTGGCTTGTTAGCGTTACAAGGTCTCAGGTGTGAATGGGGAGCAGGTATGTTAAATCTGGTGTTATCGCTCTCACTCTCTCATACTGGTCACTGGAAGTTTAACATGACACCTCATGCCAAAGAACTCTGAGGATCTGAAAAAAAGAATTGCTGCTCTACATAAAGATGTCCTAGGCTATAAGAATATTGCCAAGACCCTGAAACTGAGCTTCAGCATGGTGGCCAAGACCATACAGTGGTTTAACAGGACAGGTTCCACTCAGAACAGGCCTCACCATTGTCAACCAAAGAATTTGAGTGCACATGCTCAGCGTCATATGCAGAGGTTGTCTCTGGGAAATATGCTTATGAGTGCTGCCAGCATTGCTGAAGAGGTTGAAGGGGTGGGGGGGACAGACATACACCGCACACTGCATTAAATTGGTCTGCGTGGTTGTCTTTCCAGAAGGAAGCCTCTTCTAAAGATGATGCACAAGAAAGCCTGCAAACAGTTTGCTGAAGACAAGCAGACTAAGGGCATGGATTACTGGAACCATGTCCTGTGGTTTGATGAGACCAACATAAACTTATTTGGTTCAGATGGTGTCAAGCGTGTGTCGCGGCAACTAGGAGAGGAGTACAAAGACAAGTGTGTCTTACCTACAGTCAAGCATGGTGGTGGGAGGGTCATGGTCTGGGGCTGCATGAGTGCTGCCTGCACTGGGGAGCTACAGTTCATTGATGGAACCATGATTGCCAACATGTACTGTGACATACCGAAGCAGAGCATGATCCTCTTCCTTTGGGGGACTGGGCCGCAGGGCAGTATTCCAACATGATAACGACCCTAAACACACCTCCAAGACGACCACTGCCTTGCTAAAGAAGCTCAGGGTAAAGGTCATGGATTGGCCAAGCATGTCTCCAAACCTAAACCCTATTGAGCATCTGTGGGGGATCCTTAAAACGGAAGGTGGAGGAGCGCAAGGTCTCTAACATCCACCAGCTCCATGATGTCATCATGGAGGAGTAGAAGAGGACTCCAGCGTCAACCTGTGAAGCTCTGGTGAACTCCATGCCCAAGAGGGTTAAGGCAGTGCTGAAAAATAATGGTGGCCACACAAATTATTGACACTTTGGACCCAATTTGGACATTTTCACTTAGGGGTGTACTTTTGTTGCTAGTGGTTTAGACATTAATGGCTGTGTGTTGAGTTATTTTGAGGGGACAGCAAATTGACACTGGTATACAAGCTGTACTCTCACAACTTTACATTGCAGCAAAGTGTCATTTCTTCAGTGTTGTCACATGAAAAGATAGAATAAAATATTTACAAAAATGTGAGGGGTGTACTTACTCTTGTGAGATACTGTGTATATATATATATATATATATATATATACACAGAATGCACTGTCGATATAGGCTACACTGGATGCACTGGATGCAGAATATATATATATATATATATATATATATATATATATTAATACACAGTCTGCACTCTGCACTGACTGAATATTGAGAAAACACTGAATATATAGTCTATGCTAAATGCACTATATATACTAGACTGACTGTATGTATATGTATATACAGTATATATATATATATATATATATATATATATATATATATATATATATATATATATATATATATATATATCAAATACACTGCCACTAACTGAATAACCTGCCTGCTTAATCTAACTCAAGCTATCTCTCTGTCCACACCAACAACACTACACACGGCTGCCGTGTAAGCATGGGGAGTTCCGCAGCACTCGAATTTCCAGCGAATGCCCCATAATGTTCGCTGTTCTGCGAATGGGCGAACACCCGATGTTTGTGTCGAACATCAAGCTCATCTCTAATGGCCAGCATTCCTCAAACGCTTACAATAAAAACTATTTAGCCAATAAATGGTGTCACCCTAAAACCAAATTTCCACTTGTATCACTTCCTGAATAAATATACTGTTTAATCATACTGTATATACAGTGAGGATGATATACTAAAGAAGTTGAGAGTCTTCATTCAAAAAAAAAATTGTGAATTATCCAGTCATGTGAAAAGCCTTGTTGCCTTTGAATAACCAAACATGTGCAGATACTTTTCCCCTTCACACTATTTTTTGAGTGAAGATTCTTAACCACCATTTTTAACCACTGTAGTAAATCAGCCCCAGTATGTCACATATATGCGTCATCCTTTTAGAGCTTTCACCTATTCTAGCATAGTCATCATCATCCATACAGAGTCATTATTACACATTTGGACAAAGGCTGCTTTCACTAGCTGTTCAAATTGTTTCTTGTCTGTATGCCTTAAAAGGAATTTATGCCAGACCTGATCTCTTTATGATGCTGTGTTCCTGATGGATACAGGTCATATTTAACAGGTCAGTGTGATCATGAGGATCCAATCTAAGTGAATGTCAACAGGGAATATTTTTGATGGGTCTTTGATCTAAGATTAATAAATTGGCTAACCCCTTTTGATCCTGCTATTCTGTGTCTTTGAAGACTTTGAGTTTGGGAATACTGTTCCAAACCGTTTCCTAGAAAAAAAAATTGCTATTCACTTAGTGATGACTTCTTTGGATTGCCTACAAGATTAAACATCCCCCAGACGTCAAAGTTCAAAACCAAGTTATCAATAGTGTAAGATGGAGTGGGAGAAAGGGACAATTGTTTCTAAAATTAATTCTGTGATTAACCTTAGTGTTGCACTTCTATTTATTTTTAAAAATGTGTATTTCATTAGTACACTTGTAATTTTTTACAAATAATGATATAGCTACTAAAGAGAAAGACACAAGGGACCAAATGACTTTAGGATTATAGTCAAAAATATAATTAGAACATAATTATAGATGTTATTTCTAAACAGCTACGTCAAAAGTGTTAATCTATTTTTATTTCTAAAGTTACCTTAGTTTCTTCAGATGCATATTAAAGAGGAAATAACGGCAGTTTTCTTCAAAATTGATAACTTACATAATCTCATCTTCTGTGAAATGTTCAAGTTTATGGGGTCCCTTTAGCTGGAACAACATACACATGTGTTCTAAATTTTATATATTATCAAAATACCTTCAACACAACATATCACAAATGAGCAGCTCTCAGTGTTATTCCTTCAACACAACATTTCACAACTGAGCAGATTTCAGAGAGAACCTACAAAAAGCCAAGCCTGGGACATTGTCTTCTCCTATCCTATTTCAGTCAGGGATGCCCTTTATTTCCTTCACTATAGAGCCATTAGCCAGCTCATTCCTCTCCCCATAGCTTTTTGAGTGGATGAAATTGGGTCAAAAAATACAATTTGCATTGTTTGAGGACAATATTATTTTGTTTTCGCTCTGATCCCAAAGCTCAAATACCCAAATTTACCCCAAACATTTGTCCCTTTTAACAAGAGTGAACTTATATCCCTAATAACACAATGGTCCAAGAACTGTGAATTCCAGATACAACATAGTCACATTACACACATGCCTCAGAATCTGCAATCTAAAAACATTCCTTGACTTACTGTATATACCCTAAAGATCACAACTTTGATATAAAAAATAATACAGGAACTACCATAATAGAGAGATCCAACCATCTCAGTATTGAAGAGGTGTCATACGTATATTTAGGAAGATCAGTTTTACCCATGTATTATACTCTTTGCAGACTATCCTCATACTTCTCAAATACAAAAGTATTCAAAAGTAAGAAATCACTTTTTGCACTTTCATCTTGAGAGAAAAAAAGCCCAAAACAGTGTTGACAGAATCGTCATGCATCCACATGAATCATAGAGGTCAACCTACAAAACGTTTAACTATACAAACTAGTATGCAAAATAAGTATTTTCACACAAGTCAGGGATTGGGTGTATAATACCTCTTTCTACAGCAATGTAGACCATGGCAATCAATTCGTATCCCCATTGTCTTTAAAAGGGGTTCTAGATACTAAACCTGCACATCTCCCAACCATATTAAACTCAACATTCTCCTCAGAGACAACTATGTCATATGGCAAGTAATAATGAGCCTAATGTACCTAGGTTTGGTCTGAGTAGGGTTCAAACATTACTAAAGTGACGAATCTGAACCCTATTGAAGTAAAAAGGACCTGATTGTCAAAAAATAACATTTCTGCCCAACATTTTCAGCTCTAATAGGCAAGGGATGGTCAAACAAATGGCATGGGAGGACTGGACTCTGTCATGTGGGACATGTACCAAAGCAAACAAAAAATGGAACAAAATTCAATTTGGCAGGGAGCAGAGAGTTTAGTTATGCTTAAACTGAAACATTAAAAATTCGAAACTCCTTTTTCATCTTTTGTTATTGCCCAAATATGGCCAAGGATCACATTACGTGTCACCCCCCCTCCACCAACTATAGTCCCCCCTCAGTACAGACCCCCCTCCACTAACTACAGATCCCCCTCTCTCAGTATAGATTCCCTTCCCTCAGTATAGATCCCCCTCACTAAGTACAGACCTCCCTTCCTCAGTATAGACCCCCCACTAAGACCCCCTCCCTCAGTACAGACCCCCCTCCATCAATATAGACCCCCCACTAAATACAGACTCCCTCCCTCAGTACAGACCCCTCTCCATCAATATAGACCCTCCCCCACTAAGTACAGACCCACCTCCATCAATATAGACCCCCTAAGTACAGACCCCTCTCCCTCAGTATAGACCCCCCTATGTCAGTATTGACCTCCCGCTCAGTCATATTGACCTCCCCCCTGAGTACAGACTCCCCCTCAGTACAGACCCCCCTCCATCAGTATAGACCCACCAGTACAGACCTCCCCCCTGAGTACAGACCCCCTCTGTCAGTATAGACCTCCCCCTCAGTACTGACCCCTTTCCTCAGTATAGACCCCCCACTAACTACTGACCCCCTCCCTAAGTTCAGACCCCCTCTATCAGTATTTACCTCCCCCTCAGTACAGACCTCCTCCCTCAGTATAGACACCCCCTTCAGTATAGAATCCCCCTCTTAGTGCAGACCTCCCCATCAGTATAGAATCCCCTCCCTCTTAGTTCAGACCCCCCCTCAGTATAGAATCCCCCCTCTTAGTGTAGACCCCATCAGTATAGACACTCCCCCCTCAGTGCAGACGCCCCATCAGTATAGACACCCCTCTCCCCTCCCATAGTGCCCCCCCACACATGTCCATCTACATATACAGTAGTAAAGTGTACAGACCTCAGAACAGCACGGACTAATACACACAGCGGTGTGTGTGTGTCCCTCTGGCTCCTCCTCCTGTGTGGATGTAAACAGAGAGGAGGGGAAGGCGGCTTTAGTCTGCTCCGCTGAGTGACACAGTGCAAGAGTGTCACCCCTCTGGCGGGTGTCACCCGTCGCTAAGGGGGCCCACACCCCCTGCCCCCCCTTAGCGATGCCACTGGTGAATGGGTCAGGTGATGTCACTTGTTGGTAAGGATGCAGTGGGTGCATCGGCTGCTTCCTTAGCAACCAGTAAACGGCAGCCAAATGCCCTAAATTTTGAACATCCAAACAACAAACAATACATCTCAATTTATGTTAAGATCGGACACTCAGCTCATCCCTAATGGCAAGAAGTCAAGAATATTCTTTATGTTTCCTGGGTTTTGTCCCATCTGATGCCCCTAATTTTTACATTCACTTTTCCTCAGGGTACAGACCCTTCTGCCCTCAGAGCATGGATCTCAAAAAGCATAATCACTCTTCAAACTGTACTTCATTTACAAAGTAACCTTTTGGAATTCTACCACCAACAGCAAATGCAACCTGCCCCATAACCACTTCCTGCAATACAAATAAATAAGACATATTCTTACCATGCATATAGACTCAAAGACAAAGCTAATGTTCCCTAAACCAATTGCCCTTGCTGTGGCAAAGCCCAGCCTCAGGAAATAACTTTCATTGATATACCAATTTTACAAATTTGCCATCTTTGAATGTCTTTTAAGAATATGAGCATCAGTGCGATACATTTGGGAAAGGATGTTGTGAGAGAGACGTGCAATAATCTCAGATTATGCATTGAACATTCCGAGCCTTTAACATTCTCCTGAAGCCCTGGAAAATTTCTTACCTGAAATGTATTGCTCAATTTCCCAATTTGGCCCTCGTACTCTGGTCTTACCCCATCATTGAAAGTTTTGGAAAAACTCTTTGTGAGCGGAATTGCGAGAATATTGAGACCCCTACACCAGTTTATTGCCAAACATCCACATGGGAACACATACTGTATGTCTTTTGGAAGCCAAAAAATGTTTCTTAATTAAATGGCTCCTAGCCCAATCTTCAACTTGAACAGGCCTAAAATCATACTTGTTTAATATAATACTTTTATAAAAACGGAATGGCTGCCTGATCACATTACCTCTTCTTTATTATGTTTTGTTAACTAGATGGCATTTCATTTTAATGTGATATAATAAACCCATGTTTTTATAAAATAAGGTTTTTTGTATTGGATTTTTGTTTTTCCTCATTGGTTGGCACAATTGAAATCCCTTTCCCATGTGGATTTGGAGTTCCCCTTTCTCTTTTGGATGTGGTCCCCTCCTCCACAGGGGAAATGTTGTGGTGCTTGGCTCACACCCCTCTCTTTAGTACAGTATATAAAAGTTGGACATGCCCACATTAGCCATAGCCCAATGCATTTACTTAGCACTGGCCTTGAGAAGACTTCTTTGATGTTGCATGCCTCCTGGTGAAAAATTGTCAGCGAGTACAAAGACAGTAGTAGAAACCTGTGAGAGGTTTTTTTTTCCCACTCCATCCAAAACTAAAAATATGCATTGGCTGGAGTTGTACTTTAAATTAAAATTATCATATTTTAGTTAATCGCCCCTTTATACACTCAACACTTACAACAATATTCTGAACCACCCATATAACTTTGAATATTACTATATTTATAGGTGATTACTAAAATATTGATTTTCCATCAGCAAGAAAAAAATGTCAAATTAATGTAGCAAATATAAAATGTATTCCAAATCCCCTATACATTTCAAGGATTAAAATGCCAAAAATAGTAAATTATTTCCTTGTAATAATTATTTGGAGTATGTTTTCTTGAAATATTTTTCTTATTTCTTTTCAGGTCAAATCACTGTCAAATAAATAGGGTATAGTTTGACCTCTTAAGCTCAAAATTTGGTCTTTAGCTCGATTAAGTTCCTAAAATCAATCAATGGGGCTATTAATAAAGCTTAAGAAGATTTGCATTGCGTGACTTTTAGGTACTGTATGCTATTTCAACTTTTTTTTTTTAAATGGTATTGAAGAAGTATAATGAATCAAAGATAAATAGGTCTGTTTTAGCTTCCCTGGCGGTATTCCCGTGTGTGGCTCGGGGTAAAAATTCAGTACCATTAGCGGTAACCCCGAGCCACACTCGGGATCGCATTGCAGGATCCTGGGGCGGCTTTACTTACCTTGTCCCCGGGATCCTGCGATGTCACCCGCAGTGTCCGAGGGCTCCGTCCTCCTCCGAAGCCTCTCCGTGCCAGGCTCCGTTCCCTGCGAGCGGCGCGACGCATGGGGGCGGAGCCTGGCGGCAAATTCAAAAAAATGTAAAAAGCATAACACATACAGTACTGTAATCTTACAGATTACAGTACTGTATGAAATGATTTCACATCCCTTTGTCCCCAGTGCTCTGGCCCATGCCCTGCATGCAGTTTTATATTGCATATACTGTTCTTTCTGCCTGGAAACTGGAGATTGTCCATAGCAACCAAAAAGTGTCCCTTTACGTCAAAAAAGACCAGCTAGAAAACAGCGATAGTAAATTAGAACACTTGCAGAATTGAGCGATAGTGAATCGTGTGGAAATTTATTTTATTACTATTTATTTTTATTTTTTTAATTATTATTTTTTTTTTATTATATTATAATTTATGTTTTTGTGTTTCAAACTTTATCATACCCGGGATATCTACTAGACTCTTGTTTGGACAGATTTAAGTGTGTTATTGTTAAGAATTACAGGCCTACAATATAAAACGCCAAATTTCCATGCAAAATAATTGTACCGCTTTCAGCACCTAAAATCCGAAATAATCATACCGCCAGGGAGGTTAACTGAGTTTCTATTTCAGATACAGTTTTCTAGTTAGAACACGAGACCAATATATGCTAAGCAATGTCCACCACAAAGTGAAAAATGTTAGCTGGTATAAAACTGTAATGTCAGTGCACCACTATGTTGGCTAGTAAAGTTTCCAGGAAAAAGGACACCCATTCGATCATTTGCAAGATGTACCATATTTTCTGTAACACGCTTTTTGCTTTTGGGCTAAATATTGAGCGCAATACATTTTATAAAATGTCACCTGCTGTTTTTAATACTTCAAAAAGAATTCTTAGAATGTGCACATGGAATTATTTGAATTCCCATGTAGGCTGGATTCACACCTATGCATTTTTAATGTTTTTTGCATTTTGCAGATTTGCACTACAGAACGTGTTCCATAGGAAACCATGTTAAATGGACTGTAGTGCATATCTGCAAAAAGCACTAAAAATGCATAGGTGTGAATTCAGCCTTAAGGTAGAAGCACATTCTAGGAAAAAACACATAGATTTATCATGTATAAGAAGTAAAATAATTTTTCTTCCAAAAAAAATAAAACTGACTTTTTATGAACCTAATTAAATAGGAAAAGCTTTCAAAGGGTAATAATTGGGCATGAATCGATTTTGTATTTTCTTCCAGGTATTTAAGTTACTGCTGACATGCTGACATCCAATAAGTAATGTAGAAAGGAAAGAATTATTTCAACCGCTTGAGCACTAGCCTGTGTATACTTCTTTATTTCCAAGCCATTTTTCAGTTTCCAGTATTGTGATGATAACTTGACTGAGAATTACTGCATCTTGCAACACTGTACTCAAATTAATTTAGTATTTGTCCCTGTTACCTCTTCTCATGCTCATCTCCAGGACTTCTCCAGGGTCTCTGCCAACCTCTAGAACCCACTACCCCATTTTGACCAATAATCTTCCACTCTGTCTGCCTATAGGTGACCCCAGAAAACTCATCTCTTTAGGGAAGCCTACCCTGCCCTTAACTAAGTAACATTTATTTTTTTAACAACTCATCCCCTTAGATATTATCTTTTTTACCACTTGGCCCTACCTTTTAGATTGTAATGTCTTTTTTTCTACTTGGTACCACTTACCACTTGGCCCTCCTAATCCTCTTGTCTTGAATTGTATTGTAACACTACTGCCACCCATTATACTATAACACACTGAGCAAACTGTTGATGATAACTCCTGATTATTATTAGTAATACTACTAATATTAATATTTTGAGACAGATAGAGTTTTCTGTTGATGATATTTAATAATCACTTTTTTTACTATATAAAGAAAAAAAAAAACTGATGTTATGACTGCCACGTTTCATGAGGCCTGTTTATTTTAGGGTACGGAACATACAGTGCAGTAGTCAAAGTGCAGGGGTCAGGACTATTAATGTACAGAATTACATCATTTCAGTGGTCAGGAGTCAGCACTTCTTTATGGTGGTCATTAATGATGAGTGTTCCCTTAAATGTTGGTGATCAGTGGTGGGTGTCCCATAACTGCTGGTGGTCAGCGGAGGTTTGCCCCTTTTCCTTGGTGATCAGTGTGCCTCCTTTATGTTCAGTATTTCCCTTTCCTTATGGTGGCCCTTAGTGATGAGTGTCCCCTTAAATGTTGGTGATCAGTGGTGGGTGTCCCATAACTGCTGGTGGTCAGAAGAGTTTTGCCCCCTTTCCTTGGTGATCAGTGTGCCTCCTTAATGTTCAGTATTGCCCCTGTGTAGTGCTTGCTGCTCAGAGGTGGTGATTGGTGGTCAGTGTGCTCCCTTTAGGGTCAATATGCCCCCAGTTTTCCCCCTTTTGTTGGTGGTCAATGGAAGCAGTGTTACTTACATTGGATTTGCGATTGGCAGCAGAGACATAAGGTGAGATATGCAATAACAATAGTACAAAATAAAGGCCAAATTTGTCCTGGAAAAATAAAGGTTAATTCATATGGATGCAATGAGTAGTTGCAAGCATAGCTATAGTTTAACTAACACATTCCAAAGTTGCAAAACTGGATTCAGGCTTTCCCCTCCATTATTAAGGGGTTTACGTCATTATGGTCACACATGAAAGATGTGCAAATCCCGTTCTTACTTTACTCCTTAGGCTTAATGTACATGGGACATTTTAAAACCTTCCCTGAATGATTTAACTTGACTGATAATAAACAATGTTTAAAAACATCCGTTTTGCCGCATTTACATGCCGGGTTTAGTCGCATTTGCATTTAGGAGCGTTTAATTTTTTTAATAAATTTTTGAATTTTTTTATAGTCAAAAATGTATCTCCATTAAAAACGCCTCTAAACTAAAAGCGGCTAAACACGAGTTATCGTGTTTACATGCGTTTACACACATTAAATGCCTCTGAACATCCATCCTGAACGCATTTTCTTTCCAAAAAACGCTTCTAAACTCAACTCCCTAGAAATGACTATAAACGACCCTGTGTACATGTACTGATAAGATAACATAAAGGAGAGTTCAGGGACAGCTGAAAAAAATGCCCAACTGCTCCTAAACGTCCGTTTACCAGCAGCAGTGTATGGGGCAGTCTGCCATAGTACCACAGCCTGGGGACATAAATGGCATCTGCAGCTCCTGATCTCAGGGAATCCTGGACCTTTTTGTGCTCCCTTAGATAAGTGCTCTTCATGCCACCAATTAGGGCCTTCAAATAGGTGATGCCCGCCGTGGGGATCACCGGCTTCACAAATTCCAGCAATTTATCCAGAGCTGCCTTCCTCTTTGTTTGATTCAATTTATAAGCAGTAGGCCCAAGTTTAAATGTTACCTTCGTTATCACGATTGGCACTTCCTCTATTCCTTCCTCCGCTCACAGATCGTACGCACTACTACACGCATGTGAAACTCCGCCCCTTTCTAGTCTATTCCCCGCCCCTTCTCATTCGGCGCAGTGGGGAAGAGCACATGGCGGAGACAGAGCAGGTGCATGATAATTACACAACGAGGAGGAGGAGGAGGAAAGACCGAGCCAGAAATGTCACAGTACTGGAGGAAACGATTTAAGGCCTCAAATATGTCCTTTGTTGAGATGGTGGAGATGGTCGACATACTGAAGAGGGCCGACTATGATGGGAAGTATGGACCTTACCGAAACCCAAATGTGAGAAAGGCCAAGATCATGACTAAAGTTGTGAAGAGTCTGCACCGTAATTTTGGGGTACGTCGATCCAAGGATCAACTCAGGAAGCAGTGGTCGGACCTCAAAATCAGGGAGCACGATCAGTATAGAAGGATCAGGAGAGTGCTTCAAAAAAGTAAGTAGTTATCTTGTGTTCCTATTCTTTCTTTTTATTACGTTTGTGCTGCTCCATGTGCTTTTCTTTACTGTTGTATAGTTTAAAATGGACACATTATTCGTTCGTAGGAAACATTGTTTGTTTGGCCAATAAAACACCATGTTTTGTCCAGATGCATTTCAATACATTTTTTCTGGCCTACTTCTCTTAAAATAATTTTGGTGTCTAGATGGGTTTGTAACTAGAATGAAATGCAAACTAGATTCTGTGTAAGGAGAGGACACTCAGCAGCTGTTTCCACATCTGGATGCTGGAGCACTAGTGTGGGACACCAGAACAGCCTTTTTATTAGGGGGCCCACACAGGTGCTCCAGTGTATACTATAGGGATGACTCCATCTGTGAAGCTTGTACAAAACAGGTAAGTATTCAAGCTTGACAAAGGAAAAAAAAATTTCTTCATCTTGCAACTCTGCCAAAATAGACAATTGTACCCCACTTCCAAGCAATGTTTCATATTCCTATTTCTGCCATCAAATATCTGTGTGCTAAGTATACCTTTTTTTTGTTTACATAGGGGCGAAAAGACTCGGAGGATACCACTTATCAGAGGAGACAACAGACCTCCCACCTCAGAAAGGTGTGGAAATCCCACAAACACAACAGGAGGAGGAGGAGGAAGACGTGGTGGAAATAGTTTATAACAACAGGTGAGTGTCTGTGACCACAGGCTCAGGTAAGAGATGGATGCCAGCATATTTATAATACATGGTGTATTTTTTTTCTATATTTTTAGGTGATCGTGATGTTGTGGATAAAGGTCATTTCACCAGTGAAAGTGCCCAGATCCTGATCAAGGAGATCATGGGGTGTAATAGGGACTTGGAAAACATCAAGCAAAACATCAATGATGTTCAAAACAAAATGAAGAACATCATTGATGTTTTAGGGAGAGTTTAAAACCCCTCAAAATTCCTAACTTATTTCTGCTTTGTTTTTCTGACAATTTTTTGAACATTTTTTGACATATTCTAGAAAAGCCAAATTTTGAAGATGCACATACTGTGTCAACATGTGCTATCTGCCATCACGGGAGATCAATGTACGTGTTTTGGGGGTGCAACCCCTTCCTCAATAATAAAGTAGCTGAGAGGAAGGGGTTGCACCCACAAAACATGTCCTTTGATCCCCCATGATGGCAGCTAGGACATGTTGACATTCAGCAATTTGTGTGCATCTTCAAAATTTTACTTTTCCAGGGGTGACTTCACCCCATCTGCTGAACGCAAAATCAAACACAGTTTATAAATACTCATGTCTGATATTGCCTTCAGTTTCTATAAAAGTTGAACTTTGTAAGTTCCAGATTTGTGTATTTCTTGTTGGTTTGAAACATGCCTGTTTTACCTTAAAAGGAAATTTGTACTTTTAATGTCAGCTAAAAAATTGTTATACAACAAGCATGTTGGTTTGTTTTAAAAACCTTTTATAAATGCACATGTGATTGTGCTTTGATTAAAAAGATTGAGAATCAACAATGTGTGGCTTCTTCTTTCAATGCTCAAAAACATTTTTTTGTTGTAAAGTTGGTGTTTTCAGTGACAATGGGGGTTATTTACTAAAGGCAACTCCACTTTGCACTACAAGTGCAGTTCCAGTGCAGTCTCAAGTGCACTTGTAGTGCAAAGTGTATTTGCCTTTAGTAAATAACACCCAACAGTGCTTTCTAATTTTACACAATCATGTCATTTTCAGGACTCCCCAAATTTCAGTCAGGGTCAGCTAAAAGAAAGACAAGTAGTAAATCATAGCAAATATGTGTTCAGTTTAAAATATTTTTTTATTTAAAAAATGTCTCAGACATTGTCTGGCATATTGATGGCCCCCCCTACCCACAAAGTATTCCATGTATCTTATACGGACCTCGCCGGCACTCTGGGGGGGCAAGCCAGGACGGCCGGCTTCAAGCGCCGTCAGGGTTGGTTCATTTAGATTAATTCCAGCTTCAGGCCCAACTGAGCCAGCATAGTTCACAGAATTTCTCCTTAAAAAGTTGTGGAGAACACAGCAAGCCAGGATGATGTGATTGAATTTATATTCCGCCATGTGTATCAGTGTAAGAAATAGGCGGAACCGGCTGGCCATTATTCCAAACGTGTTCGCCACCTCTCTTCTGGCTCTGGACACGAGTGTCCATATATAATATCTGTGAATCTAAATAAGTGTCCATATAAATTAGATGTGAATAAGTTGTAAGGTGATGATCTGAAATCAGTGCATTGGGGAATTCATCCATAAATATGACCACAAAAGAGGAGGGTATAGTGTGTATAGGTTTGGCAAAGTCAGCAAATAGAGGATTGAGGATAGATAGAAGATTGGTATCAGCTGAGTTAGCAGTTGGGGGGAGGGAGGGTTCCAAATGATTTTGGGACCCAAGAAAAAAACCTCTGGCACTCTGCCAGAATTTCAAGCACAAATCACATTTTTACACATTTTAGGGGTTGTTTAGGGTAAAGCACTACTATGGAGCTGACAAAATACATTGTTAATTAAGTAGACGAGGTGGATATAGGCCCAGGAGAGCATGCTGGGGAGGTAAGTGAAGGTAAATATGTATGAAGGACCAAAAAAAAATTCCAAAAAAATACAGCATGCATGTGGACAAAGGGGACATTCACAGCATATTACAATCATGGTACTTAGGGAATGAGGAAAGAAATACAATATATTAACAAACATTAAATACAATAACATGTGGTGTTAAAGGATAAAAATCTTACCTTCATATACTCCTTCTGCAGGACCTGGATAATGATCCCCAGAGCCTGGGGGGAGATGACTGTTAAGAACTTAAGGTCCTGCAGGCTTCTCCCCATCGCCAAGTACTGCAGGGTGGCGACTAGCCTCTGCTCCAGAGTGATGGCTTGCCTCATGCAGGTATCCTGCCTGCTAATATAAGGGGTCAGCAAAGCCAACAAACGGTGGAATATGGGGTCTGTCATCCAAGGAAAGTTCCTAAAATCGCCAGGATTATTCTCACGGATCTCACAGAGCAAAGGCATGTGACAGAATTGGTCATGCTGGAGCAACCAATTCTTGGTCCATGAACTCCTCCTCGCCCTCTTCATGGACTGGGCTTGTGTCAAAGTAAGAACCCCAACACCAAGCCCCCACACAGCACGAAATCTACGATGAGTACGTACATGCAACATGGCTAGAAAATGGTCGGCTGCTCAGAACGAAGTAACAGAACGCACTGAAGAACAGCAAGGCCTGTGAAGAGCGACCTGAAAATCAGTAACCAATGGACAAGAACACAATGATAAATCAATGGTACTCGCTGCACGCACTGAAGGCCAGATACAAACCCACAAGCACAAACTGAACAGCAGAAATACAATCTGAAAACCACGAGTCTGAAAAAGCGCAAATCGTCTCTCACCAAACTTTTACTAACACTAGATTAGCAAAAGGAGCCCAAAGGGTGCCGCGCTTGGTATTGAACTGCCCTTTTATAGTCTCGCCGTACCTGGTGTACATCACCGCGTTCTTGGCATTCAGAAATTCCAACAACTTTGTGCGACCGTGTGTATGCAAGACAAGTTTGAGCCAACATCCGTCTGAAAAAATCCATGGATTTTGTTGTCGGAATGTCCGATCAATGTCCGACCGTGTGTACGGGGCATAACGCAATACACATTTCTGAGTACAAATGCAAGCCACACTTTTCAGATCTTTATGTGTAAAAAAATTTTAAAACCATTTATCATTTTTCTTCCACTTCACAATTATGTGCCACTTTGTGTTGGTCTATCACATAAAACCCCAATAAAATACATTTTTTTTTTGGTTGTAACATGACAAAATGTGGAAAATTTCAAGGGGTATGAATAATTTTTCAAGGCACCGTATATATACAGTATATATATAAGAAGGCCAGTATGGTGGCCTGAAATTATGGGAGGAGTCCGGGGGTATTTAAGCAGCCCACTCATCTGTGGTCTTTGTTGGTTCCTGTGAGCGATTTGCTATGTCACTAGGCCGACTCTTCCCAACTCACTCGGAACTTCCAGAGGCTTACGGTTCTCTGTTGGTGGTTTTTCGTAGAACGAGTCTTGCTCAACTGTCTCAGGTAGGATTCATATATAATTTCTTCATTTTACGTGTAGTCGTTGTTTTGTTAGGTTCCACATTTCATTGAGGCCCCGCAGCGGAATTTACAAATCGTTCGTTAAGTCTCCAAGCGCAGTCTCATTTTAGTCTTGTGCAAACCACAAACTTGTTGCTCAGTTTGTTAAGCACAAACCTCGAGCCGATTCATATCGGTTTCATTCGTACATTCTTTTAATTTTCATTGTTACACGCTACAGTCCGGTAGAAACCAGTTGCGTCAGCGACACAACGATCTGTGCCGGTTCATGCCATGTCATTTCATTATGCATACCACATAGTCTGGAACGAATCCAGCTGCAATAGCGGTGCAAAGATACGTATTAGGTGTTTTTTATTCTGCTCATTTAATTTCAAACACTCTACGGTCTGGTTCGAATCCAGTTGCAATTGTAGCGCACCGGTTCGTGTCATGTCCATCATTTAAGTTATTTTATTTCTTACACCCGCAGTCCGATCCGAATCCAGTCGCATTAGAGACACAACGATTTGTGTCGGCTTCATTTTCTGTTATTACATCTCCTTTCATTCCATACTCTACAGTCCGGTTCATTGTCAGTCGCAATTGCAGTGCACTGATTCATATCACTGTCATGTCAATCATTTCATTCATTTCGTATACTCTACACTCTGATCCGAATCCAGTTGATTCAGCGGCACACGGATTCCTATTGGCTTAATTTCGGTCATTTCTTTTCACTTAATTTCATTCCATACTCTACAGTCCGGTTTGTTGTCAGTCGCAATTGTGGCGCACCAATTCGTATCACTGTCATGTCAATCATTTCATTTCATATACCCTACACTCCAATCCGAATCCAGTTGCTTCAGCAGCACACCGATTCGTTCTGGTTTAATTTCGGCCTTTTAATTTAATTTCATTCCATACTCAATAGTCCGGTTCATTGTCAGTCGCAATTGTGGCGCACCGATTCATATCACTGTAATGTCAATCATTTCCTTTATTTAATTTCGTATACACTCCGATCCGAATCCAGACGCTTCAGTGGCCCACCGATTTGTGTCGGCTTCATTTCAGTCATTTCTTTTCATTCCATACTCTACAGTCCATTTCGTTGTCAGTCGCGATTTGCAACGCACCGGTTCGTATCACGGTCATATCAATCATTTCATTCATTTCATTTTGTATACCCTTCACTCCAATTCGAGTCCAATTGCTTCAGCGGCACTCCGGTTCGTGCCGCTTTCATTTCGGTCATCTCATTTTGTTTCCTTTTCATTTCATATGCTGCACAGTTCAGTTCGATGCCGGTCGTTTCAGCGACACCACGATTCATTTTTCAGTTCATTTCATGTTATTTCATGTCATTTTCGGATACCCTCCTATGCTCCGGTTTTCCTTGTCAAAAGAAGTTTATTGAGTATACAATGTTATAAAGATACATAAAGTAAGTTTACAAGGATCTATAAAGTAAGCTCATTGTTTTACAGTAGGGTTTATATAGGTAAATATCATGAAATTTCAAATATTAAACATTGGGTTCACGTAAACCTAGATTAAAGATATATATCATTTCCTTAGTTACTTTTGTAGGTATTTAAATGATTTATACCTACTATACATATTGTTTACAAGTAGAGTGTATATAGGTCAAATAAATTCTGATAATGAGCTTTAATCGTAAGGTGGAGAAAAGGAAAGAGAAAGAAGAAAAAGGGTTGAAAGGTAGAGGTATGGTCCACAAGGTTGTCCCGCTCGTCAGTTTATTATTCTTTTTAGTTCTCTTTGAAGCCTTAGAATGGGTGTCTCTGTAAGTCATTTAATCTGTTACCATGGCAACAGGGCAGAGTCATTGAAGTTTGACAGGAACTGTTGTTTTATCCAAGGATGCCAAAGTTTTTCAAATTTTGGAATTTGATTTTGATCGATGGCTACAATCTTAGCATGGGACATTGTATTATTCATTCTGTGAGTTGTTTCTGTTAGTACCAATGTAGGAGATTTCCATGCCTTGGCCACTGTTTGTTTTGCAGCCGTTATTAGTTGGATCATAAGTTTGAATTGAGAGAGTGTTAACCATTCCGGTTTTAGATTAAGTAAAGTTAAATATGGATCTGGTTGTATTATTTTTTTAAATATTTTAGATGCAATCACGAAGACTTCCTTCCAGAAGGTTTGGATTACTGGGCACGTCCACCATATGTGTAAATATGTGCCTATTTCTGGGCATCCTCAAAAACAAAGAGCTGAGGTATTAGGCGAATATTTTGCCACTCTAGCGGGTACAAGGTACCAGTGAGTTAGGACTTTATAATTTGTCTCCAGTGCTAAGATGTTGGGTGAAGATGACTTAGATGTGAGCCATATGTTAGACCAGTCCGTGTCTTCTAAAGTTCGTCCCAGGTCCTCCTCCCACCTCTGAATGTAAGAGGGTCTATTAAGATTTGCTACTCCATATAATTGATTATAAAGTGATGAAATTGTACCTTTAGCAAATGGATCTTTTGTACAGATTGATTCAAAAATGGATAATTGGGATAATGGTGTATCCCCCTTTAGGAATGGTGTATAGAAATTTTTGATTTGGAGATATCTAAATATCTCAGAGTTTGGTAGATCATATTTTTCTCTAAGCGATGGGAATGAAAGGAATGATTTAGATGCTATGAAGTCATTTAGTGTCTGAATGCCTGATGTTGTCCAAGCTTTAAAAGACTTTGGGTAGATCCATGCCGGATAAAAGGCCGGATTTCTGATAAAAGAAAGGAGAGGATTGTGTGGAGATTGTAACTGATATTTGGTTTTTAGTTTATCCCAGAGAGATAAGAAGTGTTTAGTTATGGGATTATGAATTTTAAAGCGGTCTTTAGGATCAAGCCATAATAAATTTGATATTAATAGAGGGTCATTTTCTGAAGCTTCTATAAATACCCATAATGGGATTTCCTGTTTTGCATGGTATTTGGACAGACTGGCCAAATGTTCTGCTCTGTAGTAGTTAGTAAAATTAGGGTATCCCAGGCCTCCTTTATTTTTGGGAAGATGTAGTGTGTGTATAGGTATACGTGGTTTAGAAGAGCCCCATATAAACGAAGTTGCTCTTTTTTGTACTATTCTCAAAAAATAGGAAGGAATTGGAATAGGGAGGACTCTGAATAGATAAAGCAATTTGGGTAGAATAGTCATTTTGATTGCATTAATCTTCCCTATCCAGGATAAAGGAAGTTGCGACCATTGTTTTATTAGATTTGTGATCTGTCTTAATACAGGAGGATAATTGGTTGAGAATAAGTCAGAATGAGATGCTGTTAAATGAATTCCAAGATATGGGATTGATTTTTCTGCTCATGTGAATGGGAGTGCAGCCCTAGCCGGGATCAATTCCATGTTTGTGAGTGAAATATTAAGCACTAGGCATTTCTTAGGATTAATCATAAGGCCGGATAGGGCTGCAAATCCATCAAGAGCTGGTATTAAGTTAGGACCAGAGACCTGCGGTGATGATAGAAAAAGTAATATATCGTCTGCAAATATACATAATTTGTGTGTAATACCTCCTACTTCAATGCCAGTTATAGTTTGGTTTGTTCTGATGTATTGGGCCATGGGTTCGAGTATAAGGGCAAATAATAAGGGAGATAATGGACAACCCTGTCGGGTACCTCTTTCGATGTTAAAGGCTTCAGATTTGTATCCAGCATATTTTATATAGGCTTTGGGTTTATTATATAATGCTTTGATCCATGTTAAAAAGTGGGGTCCAAAACCCCCTATTTTTGTAATGAATATTGCATATATTGCCAGGATACTGTGTCAAATGCCCTCTTAATATCGAGAGATAGAAAACATAAAGGGATTTTCCGTTTTTTAGCAATATGTGCCAATAACACTGCCCTGCGTATATTATCGCCTGCCTGTCTATTTGGCATGAAGCCTACTTGATCTCTATGTATTAATTTTCCTATAATGCTATTGAGGCGTTTTGCTATTATTTTTGCTAATAATTTAATATCGAGGTTTAACAGAGAGATAGGCCGATAATTCACACAGGAAGTATCATCAGAAAGGGGTTTTGGGATCATACAAACAATTGCCATTAGTGTTTCTTGCCGAAAAGAATGTCCATCTAGAAGTTTGTTAAAAGTTTCAGTGAGAATGGGAGAGAGTATTTCTGAGAATGTTTTATAGTATAAAGCCGAGTAGCCATCTGGGCCTGGTCTTTTGTTAAGTTTTAGGTCTTTTATGGCGTTAGCAACTTCATCTATAGTTATAGGCTCATCCAAACTGCTTTTTTGATTCTGAGATAACTCAGGTAAGGTTATTTTTGAGAAGAAGGATTTAGCCTCTGTAGGATTAAATTCATTGTTTGTCTTGTATAAAGTTGCGAGATGTGAGTGAAATTTATGGACTATTTTAACTGGATTACAAGTGTAAACATTTTTTGATAATTTCAAACGTATTGGTTTGAAAGATTTGTTAGTTGAATTTAATGCCCGAGCCAAATATGTACCTGGTTTGTTTGTATTCATGTAGAAATTGTGTTTGGAGCGTTTGAGGGATTTATCAACTGACTCAGTGAGAAATAGATCGTATTCCAATCTAGATTTTTCCAGATGAGATTTTGTACTCTGAGATGGATTATATTGAAATGATATGTAGGCTGCATTAAAATTGAGTTCTAGTTTTTTTGCTAGATTTTTGCATTCCCGTTTAAATAGTGCCATTTGTCTTTGTATTGTACCACGCAAGACAGGCTTATGAGCTTCCCACAGTGTTATTGGGGAGATGTCTGTTGTATTATTAATTGATATGTATTCCTTTAAAGATTGTTCAATGGCCATCTGATGTAGTGGGTGTTTGAGCATTATGTCCGGTAAGTACCACGTTGGGTCATGCGCTTTTGGTATGGCTGAGGCTATAGTAGTGTATACTGCATTATGGTCAGACCACGGAATCGGAATTATATCTGATGCAATAATTTCTGATATCATTCCTATTGTTAGAAAAATATGATCTATTCTGGTGAAGGTTTGATGAGGGTGAGAGAAATAAGTGAATTTCTTTTTCATTGGGTTACTTTCTCTCCATGAATCTACCAGATTGTATTTGGAAAGAAGTTGAGAAAAAGGTAATCTAGAGGTTATTTTGGATGGTGTAAAAGGTGATTTATCTAGAAATGGGAGGAGGACCTGGTTCGAATCCCCACACATTATCACTGTTCCTATTTTGTGTGTATTAATCACTTGTAATATATGTGAGAGGAATGGTGTAGGTTGTTTGTTAGGAGCGTAGTAGGAAATCACCGTGATTGCTGTATCCATTATATAACCCATGAGTATCAGGTATCTACCTTCTGGGTCTTTAATTTCTGATGATAAGGTGAATGGTGTGGATCGGTGAAATGCAATTAGAGTTCCCCTTTGCTTGGTACAGGCAGAAGCCGTGTAAATTTGTTGATAAAAAGGAGAAATATATTTTGGAGTAGAATCTTTGGTGAAGTGTGTTTCTTGGAGGCATACTATGTGAGCCTTCTTGTTATGGAAAGTACGGAAGGCTTTGGTCCTTTTTTGAGGGACATTTATTCCCTGAACATTCAGGGAAAGTATATTCAGTGGTGCCATGGCAATAGATCAAATAGTTTTGACTTACTTTTTGTTATGCAGAGCTGACTGCGCAGATCAACCTGTGTGGACTGAAGAGATGAATAGATAGAAAAGAAACCAGTGAATTCTGGAGTAAAGAGTAAACAAAAAACATATGAGATTAGATGATACATTGTATAAATTATTTTTTGCAAGTAATCACAATTTACCCGTGAAAGAGAATAAATATCTCTCTCAGGGGAATAAGTGCCTTCGTCACACTCCCACATAATATGGTTGGGAGAATGAGGAGGGCTAATGGGGGTACACGGATCTTCCGCTTACAGGAGAGAAGTGCTATGTCAAAAGACATCAAAATGATGTTTCATTAATTGGAGTGCAGAATATAGTTTTTGTTGAAATTATTTATTCCAAGGTGGTTGTATATGGTTAGTCTTGCCCTAGGCTAAATAATTCAGTTAGAAAGTTACTGTTAATAACTTTGGTATTGATGAAGATAGTTTGAATTATTTTGGGATTTTAACCCTTTTAGAGTAAACAATTACATATTTTATTCATATGTAACTGTTTAGATATGTTAACTCATAAAATTGAGGTTGTATTGCTTCAGATTAGAATAAACAAAAACATAACTCTAGGAACTAGTTAGGTAATAATATATTTGTTTTAAGAAAAGAAAGAAAAACCTTCCATTACTTCTGGATTATTGAACATATTTGTCCTAAAAAGTAATAAATCTATTGTTATTACCTGATAATATATAACTGAACAAGAATTTCCTTATTTCACTTGTATATTCTAAGGCTATATGAATCAGAAGTAATAAGAAATATAACTGGAATGTAACATGATCCCACACAGTGGATTTGTTCTGTATCTGACTCAAATGGAGAGTCTTGTTGTGACATTTTCTGTCTGTGAGAGCGCCCTGATGCTGTATCTTGTGAGGTGACTGGAGCTGCTTCAGCTGCAGTGAGTGCCTGTGAGCTCTTTGTGAGGTGATTTTTATTTCTGCCACGGTTTCCTCCCAGTACCATATTTCCTGCCCAAACTTTCACAGTTTGTTCCCTGGGGCAAAAAGGTTCAAATGGATACCTTTTGAGCCTGCAGGCTCCGCTTTGTCCTTCTCTTCTCTCCTCAGCGGTGTGGAGCTCTAACAATGCATGTCTGCTCCGCTAGGCTCCGCCTCCTGCCCCTCCCTATGCTCCAGTTTTAATCCAGTCGTAACCGCGGCACATCAGTTCATATTGCTTTCAGGTCAATTGTTTCAATTATTTTCATTCATTTTTGTATTTTTGGCAATCCGGTTTGAAGCCAGTCACGTCAGCAGTACACGGATATTTATCAGTTTTATGTCAAATCATTCTAACTTTGTTCATACACACTGCAGTCCGGTTCGGAGCCAGACGCAATAGCGGCGCTAGGATTTGTACTAGGTTTGTTTCATTCATATCTACCTCTTGTTATTACATTTTGTTTTCTACACTTACTTTCCCCTTCGAGTCTACTTGCACATTGCGGCACTGATTCGTATCGGTCATCACCTCATACATTCGTTCATATTATTTCATACACTCTTCAGGCCGATTCGAGTCTTAGTAGCATCAGCGACTCAATGATTTGCATTGGTTTCATACTATACTTTCATTTCTTTCATGTCAGACACTCTCAGTCACAGTCACTATCATTCATGATCACAGCCCGTTCCTAGATACTCCAGATTTTGCTATCCTCATTTTTTCACTTTTCTGATAAGGTATTTTCTAGTCGTTGCAAGCATGTCTCAAGTGGCACAATCCGGCCACTCATTGTTGTCTGTCTGTCATTTCTCCTTTAGGTCAGTCGAGTTCAGGTAGTTCCATCCTGCACCAGGATGGATGTTACATCCGCCAATCTGTCACCCTCTGCGGTTTCAGAAAGCAGCAGTGTGCAGTCTCTCAGGGGATGAACCATCCCCAAGCTCACAGCAGAGCTAAGGCGTGGGGGCGTCCCCTACCCCACTACAGCCAGGAAAGCCAAGCTCTTCAGGCTCCTCTTCCCACCGCCAGCAGTAGCTGGGCCCAGCACCCAGCAGGCGTCCCTGTAGTCAATCTCCACGGCCATTTCCCAGCTTCACGCCATGGTGTCCATGTTGTCTACTGCAGTCACTGATGTCCAAGCCAGAATGACAGTCTTAGAAGTGTGCCCAGCTGGGGCCCTCCCTGACTCAGTCGCGGTCCCAGTCCTGGCACTCTCTCCGGCAGGTACGACAGAGATGACATACGCCTGGGGGGACATCTCAGTGGTCCTTAAGTCCAAAGGCTCCAGGCTCAACCGCAAGCTAACAGTCACAGAGTTTGTGTTGGCTTTCGGGACGTTGAGAGACGTCCTGTGCTCAGCCAGCCCCAGCAGGAGGGAAGAGCTGGACTTGTATCTCCATACAGTGGTAGACCTAGGCTATAAATACGGCGGGTTTTCATTTTATGACTATCACCATTCTTTCTCAGCCAAAGCAGCAGCCAGGCTCGTGCAGTTCCCAGCTGGTACAAACTGGAGTCTCATTGACACAGAGTTGTTCTGCTGCCACTTTGCCGACATACGCTCACCACTCTATCTGCCAGTCCTCCACCTATACCGCTAACTGGTGCTCCAACACAGCCACTAGGTACCTTCTCAATTTTGCCTCCTCCTCCGGAACCGGTTAGGGCTTGCCGCCCCCCGCCCAGTCATACCAGGTGGACAAGTTGGGATGGCCTACTCTGTCAGTAGGGAGAGCATCAATCTGCAATAACTTTAATTTTGGCTCGTGCAACTACAGTCAATGCCGGATGCTCCATATTTGTGCCACGTGTCACAGGGCACATCTGAAAACTGCATGCAAACTTAAGCGCAACACATCCTGACTAGGCTGAGTAGACGTCTGATAGTTGGGGTTTTACCTTGCCACACACCCCACTCCCTCACTGGCCGCTTTCCTCATCCAAGGATTCACATCAGGATTTCATGCGGGCCTCATCACACTACCCCAATCGACTCACAAGTGCAGAAATCTCCAGTCAGCGGCCATTGATGAACAAGCCAAAGACAATACGTTACAGTCAGAACTGGACCTAGGGTTCATCATTGGCCCCTTTGCGCAGCCTCCTTTCATCATCTGAAGAGTTAACTCTATTGGGCTTGTCAAGGGCAAGTTCTCAAATAAACTTCTGTTGGTGTACGACTTGTCTGTGCCTCATTCTTCCTACATTCTGAGTCTAAATTCCTTAATTCCCTCAGAGGAATTCTCCCTGAAATATGCTTCACTCGACCTGGAGATTCAGGCCATTGTTAATATATGTACAGGCATGTGGCTGGCTAAAGCTGACATATCACACGCATTTAAGCACCTGCCCATCAAAGCCGTTCCTCTGGCATTGGGACGGCATTAAATGGAAAGAGTCATATTACATTGCCACCAAGTTGACCTTTGGCTGCAAAAGCAGCCTGTGGCTGTTCGATACCTTCGCGCAGTCCCTCACGATCCTGTTGCATTTGGACGACGTCTTGCTAATCGAATGGCCCGGTGTGCCCCCGGTAGACCTGGATAGTCTGAGAGTGGTGTTTGGCAATCTTTTCTTGCCCATAGCAGAACATAAAGTGTAAGGCCCGACACACTCCATCACCTTCTTTAGCGTCAATCTTGACACTCGCTCCATGCAGGCTAGCCTGCCCCCCAACAAACTGGCCCCTGATCAAATTCTTAGACTGGACACAGCAGCAATAGCAGATCTGTCTATGTGGGATGCGTTTCATACTAATTGGAATGGCATATCCATGTTCATCCCATCAGCATCAACTCTATCACCTCAGGTAGTAACGGATGTCGCAGTCTCCACAGGCTTCGCTACAATTTTTGGCCATCATTGGTTTGCAGGGCCATGGCCTCAATAAATCCTCCTAATCCCCGATTTTATTCAATTTTCCTCACTTTTCGACCTGTACCCCATCATGGCAGCCACTCAGGTCTGGGGCCATACCTGGACAGGACAAATGGCGGTCTTCGCCACAGACAACCAGGCCACGGCCAACATTACTAACAAGGGCATGTCCAAGTTGCTCCCCATCATGTCCTTCCAACGCAGGCTGGTGCAATTGTCCCTGCAGCATCAATTCAATGTTCACTGCACGTATATTCCGGGCAAGTGCAATATCGCTGCAGATGCACTATCCTGTTTTAACTTCATTTAATTCTTTCAGCAGAAACCCAGAGCTGACTCAATGTCATCTCCTATCCCACCTTGGTCTCAGCTGACATTGGATTAAAGCCACACCTTCTCAGTAAGACCCAGCACATCAATCAGTCTTTATCCCGCAACACACTGAAGGCACACCACACTGCTTGGAATACCTTCTGCAAGTTTCTAGCATCCTGCCCCGGGGCAACATCAGGAGACATTAGACACGTACTAGCCTTCATATCATATTGCCACACATGACTGGCTCTATCACATACCACCATCAGGCTATACCTAGCCGGCATCCAGCACTTCTTGGCCTTACAGGACCCCGGAAAGCCGTCCTTGTTCACAGCCAATATGGTCCGATCTATCCTGCGTGGCATTCAGAACCCATCACTAGTGCCATCTTCAGAGACATTTTGACTATCCTCTCTCGTTCCCCGTTTGGGTTTCTTCCCAGCCTGCTCATTCAAGCTGCTATCTATCTGGCCTTATAAGGCTTTCTGCAGCCTAGCGAGTTTGCCTGTAATGGCCCCGCCGGCCAGGTACTGTGTAGACACCACCCGACTCGCTTCCAAGATCACTTAATTCTCCACCTTATAGTCTCCAAAACCCAGCAATCTGGCCCCAGGGAAGACATCCTACTTTTCCAGACCAACAACATCTGATGCCCAGTAGCTATACTCGACCGTCTACTGTCTCACCTACCCAGCCAGTTGAACTCTAGCCCCCGTTACCTTTTCAGACCAGCCTCTTGGATAGCAGCCATTTCATCAGGCACATCAGGATCCTCCTGCTTAACCTAGGCCTCGACCCCAGCTAGTACTTCAGACACTCCTTCAGAATCAGAGCAGCTTCGGCTGCATCTCAGGACGGGGGTTCCAGACCATGTAATTAAGAAGTAAGGCAGGTGGAAATCCGCCCTGCTTCACCCGATACATTCCGAACCCTCAGATAGAAATGTTGCAAGCATTCACCAAATTTGCTTAGTAAATGTCACAAGACCAATAAAGAGTTTCTCCCCTATCTGAATGTTTTTGCCCCCTTTTTTGGCATACTGGCCAGCAGACCATGGCACACTTCACGTCTATGTTATGTTGTGAGTCTTGTGGCATGGTTAATTGGTTCATATCCATCTCGGTTGAAAGGCTTTGATCATAAATAAGAAGGCCAGTAGGGTGGCCTGAATTTATGGGAGGAGTTCCGGGGGTATTTAAGTAGCCCACTCATCTGTGGTCTTTGTCGGTTCCTGTGCGCGATACCCTCCCTCCCATTCCCCTTTTTCAGGACACTTCTCAGCACATTTCTCTCCACAAACATCTATTCTTTATCTTGGGTATGCCTCCTTTTTTGGCATACCGGCCAGCAGACCAGGGCACACTTCAAAACTATGTTATGTTGTGAGTCTTGTGGCATGTTTATGTGGTTCATATCCATCTTGGTTGAAGGACTTCGACCATAAATATATATATATAAAATATATATACAGTATCTCACAAAAGTGAGTACACCCCTCATATTTTTGTAAATATTTTATTATATCTTTTCATTTGACAACACTGAAAAAATGACACTTTGCTACAATGTAAAGTAGTGAGTGTACAGCTTGTATCACAGTGTAAATTCCCTGCCCCCTCAAAATAAATCAACACACAGCCATAAATGTTTAAACCATTGGCAACAAAAGTGGTTACACCCCTTTGTGAAAATGTCCAAATTGGTCCCAATTTTCTATTTTCCCTCCCCGGTGTCAAGTGACTCATTAGTGTTATAAGGCCTCAGGTGTGAATGGGGAGCAGGTGTGGTAAATTTGGTGTTATCGCTCTCACTCTCTCATACTGGTCACTGGAAGTTCAACATGGCACCTCATGGCAAAGAACTCTCTGAGGATCTGAAAAAAATAATTGTTGCTCTACATAAAGATGGCCTAGGCTGTAAGGAGATTACCAAGACCCTGAAATTGAGCTGCAGCATGGTGGCCAAGACCATACAGAGGTTTAACAGGACAGGTTCCACTCAGAACAGGCCTCACCATGATCGACCAAAGAAGTTGAGTGCACGTGCTCAGCGTCATATCCAGAGGTTGCCTTTGAGAAATAGACATATGTGTGCTGCCAGAATTTCTGCAGAGGTTAAAGGGATGGGAGGTCAGCCTGTCAGTACTCAGACCATACGCCACATACTGCATCAAATTGGTCTGTATGGCTGTCTTCCTAGAAGGAAGCCTCTTCTAAAGATGATGCACAAGAAAGCCCGCAAACAGTTTGCTGAAGACAAGCAGACTAAGGACATGGATTACCGGAACCATGTGCTGTGGTCTGATGAGACCAAGATGAACTTATTTGGTTCAGATGGTGCCAAGCGTGTGTGGCGGCAACCAGGTGAGGAGTACAAAGACAAATGTTTCTTGCATGGTGGTGGGAGTGTCATGGTCTGGGGCTTCATGAGTGCTGCCAGCACTGGGGAGCTACAGTTCATTGAGGGAACCATGAATGCCAACATGTACTGTGACATACTGAAGCAGAGCATGATCCACTCCCTTCGGAGACTGGGCATCAGGGCAGTATTCCGACATGATGACGACCCTAAACACACCCCCAAGATGACCACTGCCTTGCTAAAGAAGCTGAGGGTAAAGGTGATGGACTGGCCAAGCATGTCTCCAGACCTAAACCCTATTGAGCATCTGTGGGGCATCCTCAAAAAGAAGGTGGAGGAACGCAAGGAGCGCAAGGTCTCTAACATCCACCAGCTCCGTGATTTCATTATGGAGGAGTAGAAGAGGACTCCAGTGGCAACCTGTGAAGCTCTGGTGAACTCCATGCCCAAGAGGGTTAACTTAGGTCACTTAGGGGTGTAATCACTTTTGTTGCCAGTGTTTTTTTTTTTTCTTTTTTTCTTTTTTTTTTTCTCTTGTTTTGGGGTTGTTAGTTTATAATATGTAAATTACGGTTTAAACATTAATGGCTGTGTGTTGAGTTATTTTGAGGGACAGCAAATTTAAACTGTTATACAAGCTGTACACTCACTACTTTACATTGTGGCAACGTGTCATTTCTTCAGTATTGTCACATAAAAAGATATAATAAAATATTTACAAAAATGTGAGGGGTGTACTCACTTTTGTGAGATACTGTATATTTATATTTTAGTTTTTGCTAGATACTGAGCAGTTAAACTCTTATGGGTTTGTATCTGCTTTTCAGTGCATGCAGTCAGTTCGTATCTGTTTTTTCAGTGCGTTCTTGTTCGCTCGTTGCTGATTTTCAGCTCACTCTTCACAGGCCTTGCTGTTCTTCAGTGCATTCTTTTAATTCGTTCTGACCAGCCGACCATTTTGAAGCCATTTGTGGGGACGTACTTGGCGTAGAGTTTGTGCTGTGTGGGGGCTTGGTGTTGGGGTTCTTGCTTTGACCCAAGCCCAGTCCATGAACAGGGCGGGGAGGAGTTCATGGACCAAGAACTGTTTGCTCCAGCGTGACCAGTTCTCTCATGCATTTGCTTCGTGAGATCCATGAGAATAATCCTGATGACTTCAGGAATTTGCTCCGGATGACGGACCCCGTTTTTCACCATCTGTTGGCTTTGCTGTCCCCTTATATCAGCAGGCAGGATACCTGCATGAGGCAAGCCATCACTCCGGAGCAGATGGTTTTTAATTACCGGCTGGCCAGAGCCAGAAGAGTTGTGGAGAACGCATTTGGGATCCTGGCCAGCCGGTTCCGCCTATTTCAAACAGCAATAAATATGGCGGAATACAAACTGAACCATATAATTTTGAGTTGCTGCATCCTGCACAATTTTCTTAAAAAACAGAATCCTAGTTATGAAAAAGATAGTATATATAAAACAATAAATTGTAATCATACACTGCAAACAGCGCTAATGTTGATAAAAACATGTGGCCAACTTCACATGAAAGTCCTTTGGAGTGTAGGGATGAGCCGAACACCCTCCTGTTTGGTTCACACCAGAACATGCGAACAGGAAAAAAGTTCGCTCGAACACGCGAACACCGTTAAAGTCTATGGGACACGAACATGAATAATCAAAAGTGCTAATTTTAAAGGCTTATATGCAAGTTATTGTCATAAAAAGTGTTTGGGGACCCGGGTCCTGCCCCAGGGGACATGGATCAATGCAAAAAAAAGTTTTAAAAACGGCCGTTTTTTCAGGAGCAGTGATTTTAATAATGCTGAAAGTCAAACAATAAAAGTGTAATATCCCTTTAAGTTTCGTACCTGGGGGGTGTCTATAGTATGCCTGTAAAGGGGCGCATGTTTCCCGTGTTTAGAACAGTCTGACAGCAAAATGACATTTGGAAGGAAAAAACCCATTTAAAACTACCCGCGGCTATTGCATTGCCGACAATACACATAGAAGTTCATTGATAAAAACGGCATGGGAATTCCCCACAGGGAAACCCCGAACCAAAATTAAAAAAAAAAATGACCTGGGAGTCCCCCTAAATTCCATACCAGGCCCTTCAGGTCTGATATGGATATTAAGGGGAACCCCGGCCAAAATTTAAAAAAAAAATGACGTGGGGTTCCCCCTAAATTCCATACCAGGCCCTTCAGGTCTGGTATGGATATTAAGGGGAACCCTGGCCAAAATTTAAAAAAAAATGACGTGGGGTTCCCCCTAAATTCCATACCAGACCCTTCAGGTCTGGTATGGATTTTAAGGGGAACCCCGCGCCAAAAAAAAAAAAAAACAGCGTGGGGTCCCCCCAAAAATCCATACCAGACCCTTATCCGAGCACGCAACCTGGCAGGCCGCAGGAAAAGAGGGGGGGATGAAAGTGCGCCCCCCCTCCTGAACCGTACCAGGCCACATGCCCTCAACCTTGGGAGGGTGCTTTGGGGTAGCCCCCCAAAACACTTTGTCCCCATGTTGATGAGGACACGGGCCTCATCCTCACAACCCTGGCCGGTGGTTATGGGGGTCTGCGGGCGGGAGGCTTATCGGAATCTGGAAGCCCCCTTTACCAAGGGGACCCCCAGATCCCACCCCCCCTGTGTGAAATGGTAAGGGGGTACTTACCCCTACCATTTCACTAAAAAACTGTCAAAAATATTAAAAATGACAAGAGACAGTTTTTGACAATTCCTTTATTTAAATGCTTCTTCTTTCTTCTATCTTCCTTCATCTTCTTCTTCTTCTGGTTCTTCTGGCTCTTCTGGTTCTTCCTCCAGCGTTCTTGTCCAGCATCTCCTCTGCGGCGTCTTCTATCTTCTTCTCCTCAGGCCGCTCCGCACCCATGGCATGGGGGGAGGCTCCCGCTCTTCTCTTCATCTTCTTCTTCATCCTCTTCTCTTCTTCCTTCTTCTCTTCTTCTCTTCTTCATTTTCTTCTCCGGGCTGCTCCGCACCCATGCTGGCATGGAGGGAGGCTCCCGCTGTGTGACGGAGTCTCCTCGTCTGACGGTTCTTAAATAATGGGGGGCGGGGCCTCCTGGTGACCCCGCCCCCTCTGACGCACGGTGACTTGACGGGACTTCCCTGTGACGTCACGGGGAATGCCACAGGGAAGTCCCGTCATGTCCCGTGCGTCAGAGGGGGGCGGGGTCATTTAGTAGCCCCACCCCCCATTATTTAAGAACAGTCAGACGAGGAGACTTCGTCACACAGCGGGAGCCTCCCTCCATGCCAGCATGGATGCGGAGCGGCCCGGAGAAGAAAATGAAGAAGAGAAGAAGAGAAGAAGGAAGAAGAGAAGAGGATGAAGAAGAAGATGAAGAGAAGAGTGGGAGCCTCCCCCCATGCCATGGGTGCGGAGCGGCCTGAGGAGAAGAAGATAGAAGACGCCGCGGAGGAGATGCTAGACGAGAACGCCGGAGGAAGAACCAGAAGAGCCAGAAGAACCAGAAGAAGAAGAAGATGAAGGAAGATAGAAGAAAGAAGAAGCATTTAAATAAAGGAATTGTCAAAAACTGTCTCTTGTCATTTTTAACATTTTTGACAGTTTTTTAGTGAAATGGTAGGGGTAAGTACCCCCTTACCATTTCACACAGGGGGGGGCCAGGATCTGGGTGTCCCCTTGTTAAAGGGGGCTTCCAAATTCCGATAAGCTCCCCGCCAGCAGACCCCCACAACCACCGGCCAGGGTTGTGGGGATGAGGCCCTTGTCCTCATCAACATGGGGACAAGGTATTTTGGGGGGCTACCCCAAAGCACCCTCCCAATGTTGAGGGCATGTGGCCTGGTACGGTTCAGGAGGAGGGGGCCACACTCTCGTCCCCCCCTCTTTTTCTGCGGCCTGCCAGGTTGCGTGCTCGGATAAGGGTCTGGTATGGATTTTTGGGGGGACTCTATGCCGTTTTTTTTTTTTGGCGCGGGGTTCCCCTTAAAATCCATACCAGACCTGAAGGGTCTGGTATGGAATTTATGGGGAACCCCACGTCATTTTTTTTTTAAATTTTGGCCGGGGTTCCCTTTAATATCCATACCAGACCTGAAGGGCCTGGTATGGAATTTAGGGGGACTCCCACGTCATTTTTTTTTTTTAATTTTGGTTCGGGGTTTCCCTGTGGGGTATTCCCATGACGTTTTTATCAATGAACTTCTATGTGTATTGTCGACAATGCAATAGCCACGGGTAGTTTTAAATGGGTTTTTTCCTTCCAAATGTCATTTTGCTGTCAGACTGTTCTAAACACGGGAAACATGCGCCCCTTTACAGGCATACTATAGACACCCCCCAGGTACGAAATGTAAAGGGATATTACACTTTTATTGTTTGACTTTAAGCATTGGCCATTTTTAAAACTTTTTTTTGCATTGATCCATGTCCCCTGGGGCAGGACCCGGGTCCCCAAACACTTTTTATGACAACAACTTGCATATAAGCCTTTAAAATTAGCACTTTTGATTTCTCCCATAGACTTTAAAAGGGTGTTCTGCGGCATTCGAATTTACCGCGAACACCCCAAATTGTTCGCTGTTCGGCGAACTTGCGAACAGCCAATGTTCGAGTCGAACATGAGTTCGACTCGAACTCGAAGCTCATCCCTATTGGAGAGTTCAGAATGGTTCAGAGAGTGTTCATAGGTGATATTAAAGCAGAATCTCAGTGTGCACCTTCCACCAGTTAGTTCAATTCCATCCTGTGATAACACACTCCCCTCAGGGGGTTACACTCACCAAAGCTGAAAGATAAATAAGCCTCCAAGAGAAAAGAATCTCTTAATCATAAACTGCTACCAGCACCACTCCGGGGGATTCCCAAGGGATCAAGGCTCCAAATAAATCAATAACAAAAGAAAAGCGCACGTAGCGTAATTCCATTTATTCAAAGAAACCCATCACATCTCACAAGACCCCCTTAATGTATATACGTACTAAACAATGCAATCAATCAAGCAATGGAAGTAGTGCACTTCACCGTTCCAGAGATCAGCCAGTTCAGAGCCCCAAGGAGCGAGAAACACTTCCTGGTTGTGGATCCGGACTGCGGTGGAGCACATAAGTCACTTCCGGCGTTATGTAGGCCTCGCTCTGATGCGTTTCATCATATCCTGACTTCAACAGAGGGCGTGGCTACACGGCAAAGAGACAGGCTTATATTGTCCGTCCCACTCCTCCATAGCCAATCACTACACATTCGGCTTGACGACAGGCGCACACCATCAGCCGAAGTAAACAGAGGCGGCTTCCTACAGGGGGGGAGGAGGGACAAAACAGCCACACTGCACTTAATTCAAAGAAACACCTAGATGCGTGAATCCGTGACAGAACACACATCCCACGGACTAGTACATGCTGCACAGACCCGTGTACTTAAAAAAGCCAACATACTTAATATTGTATAATAAGATACTATATTGGTTAATCCTAATAATAGTACTTTTTAGCAGACAAGCAAGTCCTAAAAATAACAAATCACAAAACTAAAATAAATACATATAGAAATGCATTATCATAGCCAAACATATAGTATAAATATGTACCAATTATTTCAAGCAAAAGAAAGTTAAACCATAAGTATAAATAAATATACATTTAAGGGGACATATACACAAATACCCAAGATAAAACATGAATAAATACTCAATGCAATATTACAAGGAATTAGATAGATAAATATCAATAATTAAAAAATGTATTATAAATGCAATCAATAAAAATGAATAAAAAGATTAAGAGTCACTTATGAAACAATTAATATCTAAATCGACGTTCAACCCTTTTGGGATAAATTATCCACCAAAAAAATCCATTGGGTCTCTCTCTTAGATAGATCACGGACTAGATTTGAACCCCTCCATTTCGGCTTCAAATGATCGATGCCCCAAACATTAAGGCCCGATGGGTCCTGATTATGCATCAATTTAAAATGGAGCAATACGATGTGATCTTTGAAGCCTAGTTTTATGTTGGCTATATGCTCTGCAATTCTCTCAGGAGCCTTTTGGTTCGCCCTATATAAATCAGGCCACATGGACATTGCAGAGCATAGACCACATAGGAGGTGTTACATGTGATGAATTCTTTGATGGTAAATTCTTTGTTATTAGAGGTTGACACAAAATTTTCCACAGCCCTCAGTGGTCTATTCACCTCTCTACAAGCACGACACCTCCTACAGCTGAAAAAAAAATTTCTATCCCAGAAAGTGGATAGCCTCGACGGGGGATCCAACACTTTCTGTACTATTCTATCTGCAAAGCTAAGCGACCTTCTATAAATAAACTTGGGCTTACAGGGCAAGACTGAATGAAGCACTTTATCCATAAGCAGGACATGCCAGTGGGCTGAAATGATGTTTTCCACCTCCCTGTATTGGGAGTGGAATCCCGAAATGAAACTCCATTCATGGCTATCCCTATCTGGGATAGGCGGGGTTTCCTCTAACAGGGCACACCTAGGCTGCACAGCCAATTCATGGATAATGGAGTCCAGCATTTCCTCGTGGTACCCCTTCTCCATGAATTTTTTCTTTATGATTTGAGCTTGCAACATAAAGTCAGCATCTTCAGAACAATTCCTTTTCACCCTAGTGAGTTGCCCCTTAGGTATGTTCTTTAGCCACATAGGGTGATGTCCGCTAACAATGGGTAAGTAACTGTTAGAATCCGTGGGCTTGAAGTACACTTTAGTTCCCAAACTATTCCCTTGTCTAAAAATAGTCATATCCAGAAAATGTATGTCACTCTGACTGAATTCACTAGTCAGTTTAATATTATTCACATTAGAATTGAGTTCCTTCAAAAATTCCTGCAAACTATCCATAGTGCCTTCCCAAATTAAGAACAATATACCTATTGTATAACAAAAGTTGGGTACGAGCGACAGAAAAGATCGTTTTGTCCTCCCACTCCCCCATGAACAAATTTGCTATACTGGGGGCAAATTTAGCCCCCATAGCTACGCCTCTACATTGGGAAAAAAACTGACCATCAAAGCAAAAAAAATTGTGGCTTAAACAGAAATCCAAGGCATTCCTGATAAAGACTTTATGACTATGCGATAAATCGTCAAGTTGGCACAAAGCCCAATTAAGGGCTAGGAGTGCATCATCATGCTGAATGACAGAATAAAGAGATGCAACATCAGCAGTTACCAGGTATAGTTCTTGTTTCCCTGTTAGATCAATCTGTTGTAGAATCTGTAGGAGACTTTTAGTGTCCCTAAGATATGCCTTAGTTTGTATAACACTACCCTGCAGAAAGTGATCCAGATATTGGCCCATCTGGGATGTAATCGAGCCAATCCCGTTAACGATTGGCCTACCGGGGGGATTATTCAAATCTTTATGGATCTTCGGCAGGGTATAAATCGTAGGGATTCTACTACCACTCGGCACAAGATACTTTCTTTCTCGGTTGGATAAAACTCCTGAAGAATAACCAATTTCAACCAAATTCCTCAAATCCCATTCATATTGCACAGTAGGGTCTTTTGCTAATTTTACATAGGTGTTACTATCATTCAACATTTCAATAAGCTGGTTGTGATAAAACTCTTTATTCAAAATCACTACCCCTCCTCCCTTGTCGGCAGGTCTTATGACAATCTCTTTCCTTTTTTCCAGCATAGTGATTCCATCCAATACATGCTGAGGATTTACATTCTTTTTCGGTACTATACGTTCTAAATCACGTGTCACCAGTCCTTTAAAAACATCAATATTCTGGTTTGCACTATTTAAGAGATTAAAAAGGGACTTGTTCCTCAGTCCACTATCTGTCGGCACCGAGGCCATGGTGCTGACTGGTTGGGAATTTTTGTTTAAAAAGTACTTTTTGATATTTATCTTTCTAATGTACTTATGTAAATCAATAAAAACATCAAATTTATTGATCGGCCTTTTAAGGCCACATTTCAAACCCAGATGCAAGATATTAGTTTCCTTGTGTGATAAAACAGCATTACTTAAATTAAAAATGCCTCCTAATCCTGCTCTCGCCTTTTTTTCTGGGCCCTTCGTCCTGCCCTACACCCCCTTGTTCTTCTCTCCGCTGATTGGGATGGTGGGCGTAGTCCCTCTCCCATTGTGGATGCTCCCTCCACTGCGGTTCCCAATGATCCTGTCTCAACTGTTGATGTGCTGGAGGCCTCCCCCTTCGTTGAGGGTACCCCCGACCATGTTTCTGCCAGCCTCTCCCCCTCCCTAAAAAAGGACGGGGGGATTGAAACCTCGCTCTATCCCCATTTTCCCTCAAAGGGTCAAATCTATTATATACAGGGACTTGGTACTGGTTATTAGAAGGTGTATGGTAATAAGAGTTACTGGGTCTACTCCTCCCTTCATTAGCTCTCCCTTGATCCATACTCCCTCTAACAGAAGTAGAGTGATCATTAGGGAGAGGGCTAAATCCATCATCCCTTCTATTATCACCCCCATATGGGGCGGCGTTGGGTATATTATTCACAGGGTTTACAGAGTGAGAAGTCTCCCTTTTTCGTTCAGCATTTACTGGGGCCTTAACTTGTTGCCAAAGATACACAGAATCAGACCTAAAGTCCCCCAGATCTCTATGGAACTTCTTAGCTTTCTTTTTCTGTGTATCCTTATCAATCTTTTCTAGTTTCTTTTTTATACGGGTATTAAAATCCACTACTTGTTGCGAGTCTTTTATGGGATCTAGTTGCATGCAAAAGTCATTGATCTTGCCCTCCAAGATAGCCATCTTCTTTCGCTTACGTGCAAGGACCAAATCCTGCAACTTAAACCCCATATTGGTAAAGAACTCATACCACTCTTTCATGGATTCTGGATCGTCAAGCCCATCTTGGGGGACTTCACCCCATCTTAGGCTCCTAACTATAATTTTTTCTTTCACATACTGTTCAAACGTACAGATGTCCCACCATGTACGGACCTGTTTTTCTAACACATTCCCTAAAGTGGTAAGTACCCCATTGATGTTAGATTGTGCAGTAGTCTGCTCGTTGACTGCAAAGACATTATTAATATCTATAGTTCTACTACTCAAGAACAGCAAAGCATATATGGCTGCCAAGAAAACAAAAGAACAGAAATAAATAGCAACAAGGGTGTTTACTCAGGCCTGCAGCACACCTCTCAGCGCTAAAGGAACGGTTGCTGCTCAGGAATGAGAGCAGAGCTCAATACTAGATAGATAGGTATCACTCAATTTGTAAACAAAAAGTGACTGAGAACTTAAATGTTGTTAAACAGCGGCCGTTTAAAAAATCATCAAAATATGAAAAAGATAGTATATATAAAACAATAAATTGTAATCACACACTACAAACAGCGCTAATGTTGAGCAAGAGATAAAAACATGTGGCCAACTTCACACGAAAGTCCTTTGGAGAGTAGCCTAGGTGTGCCCTGTTAGAGGAAACCCCGCCTATCCCAGTTAGGGATAGCCATGAATGGAGTTTCATTTCGGGATTCCACTCCCAATACAGGGAGGTGGAAAACATCATTTCAGCCCACTGGCATGTCCTGCTTATGGATAAAGTGCTTCATTCAGTCTTGCCCTGTAAGCCCAAGTTTATTTATAGAAGGTCGCTTAGCTTTGCAGATAGAATAGTACAGAAAGTGTTGGATCCCCCGTCGAGGCTATCCACTTTCTGGGATAGAAATTTTTTTTTCAGCTGTAGGAGGTGTCGTGCTTGTAGAGAGGTGAACAGAGCACTGAGGGCCGTGGAAAATTTTGTGTCAACCTCTAATAACAAAGAATTTACCATCAAAGAATTCATCACATGTAACACCTCCTATGTGGTCTATGCTCTGCAATGTCCATGTGGCCTGATTTATATAGGGCGAACCAAAAGGCTCCTGAGAGAATTGCAGAGCATATAGCCAACATAAAACTAGGCTTCAAAGATCACAGCGTATCACTCCATTTTAAATTGATGCATAATCAGGACCCATCGGGCCTTAAATTTTGGGGCATCGATCATTTGAAGCCGAAATGGAGGGGTTCAAATCTAGTCCGTGATCTATCTAAGAGAGAGACCCAATGGATTTTTTTGGAGGATACTTTATTGCCAAAAGGGTTGAACGTCGATTTAGATATTAATTGTTTCATAAGTGACTCTTAATCTTTTTATCAGTTTTTATTGATTGCATTTATAATAATTTTTTTAATTATTGATATTTATCTATCTAATTTCTTGTAATATTACATTGAGTATTTATTCATGTTTTATCTTGGGTATTTGTGTATATGTCCCCTTAAATGTATATTTATTTATACTTACGGTTTAACTTTCTTTTGCTTGAAATAATTGGTACATATTTATACTATATGTTTGGCTATGATAATGCATTTCTATATGTATTTATTTTAATTTTGTGATTTGTTATTTTTAGGACTTGCTTGTCTGCTAAAAAGTACTATTATTAGGATTAACCAATATAGTATCTTATTATACAATATTAAGTATGTTGGCTTTTTTAAGTACACGGGTCTGTGCAGCATGTACTAGTCCGTGGGATGTGTGTTCTGTCACGGATTCACGCATCTAGGTGTTTCTTTGAATTAAGTGCAATGTGGCTGTTTTGTCCCTCCTCCCCCCCTGTAGGAAGCCACCCCTGTTTACTTCGGCTGATGACGTGCACCTGTCGTCAAGCCGAATGTGTAGTGATTGGCTATGGAGGAGTGGGACGGACAATATAAGCCTGTCTCTTCGCCGTGTAGCCACGCCCTCTGTTGAAGTCAGGATATGACAAAATGTTATCACAGGGTAGAATTGAACTAACCGGTGGAAGGTGCACACTGAGATTCTGCTTTAATATCACCTATGAACACTCTCTGAACCATTTTCCAAGCTCTGCACTACTCTCCAAAGGACTTTCGTGTGAAGTTGGCCACATGTTTTTATCTCTTGCTCAACATTAGCACTGTTTGTAGTGTGTGATTACAATTTATTGTTTTATATATACTATCTTTTTTTAAATGGCCGCTGTTTAACAACATTTAAGTTCTCAGTCACTTTTTGTTTACAAATTGAGTGATACCTATCTATCTAGTATTGAGCTCTGCTCTCATTCCTAAACAGCAACCGTTCCTTTGGCGCTGAGAGGTGTGCTGCAGGCCTGAGTAAACACCCTTGTTGCTATTTAGAATCCTAGTTATGTTGCCTCCATTGGACCTGAGTCCGGACTTTCAGAAGTTCCAATGACGGCCCTGGAAGTGCCCCAAAGTGCCCCAAAGTGCCCGTGAAGTGAGAGAAAATTATGTCCAATATTTTACGGGTGGGGGGCATTGCTTTGCCACCAAATTTGGAATTAATTTTCTTTTTTATCAGATAAAATCTTGATTTTCATTTACTGCTTGGGTTTATTTTTGATGTCTCCTTGGTTCTCATACTGCACTTGTAGTGCCAAGTGGTTTTTGCATTAATAAATAACACCCATTGTCACTGTAAACACCAACTTTACACAAAAACTGCTATTGATCATTGAAAGAAGAAGCCACACACAGCCTATTTTTGACATTTGGTGTTTACAAGTTAAAATCCATATTTTTTGCTACAAAACAGTAAAGTTAGCCCAATTTTTTTTGTATAATGTGAAAGATGATGTTACGGCTAATAAATAGATACCAAACATGTCACGCTTTATAATTGCATGCACTCGTGGAATGGTGGCAAACTACGGTACCTTAAAATCTCCATAGGCGACGTTTTAAATTTTTTTTATGATTACCAGGTTAGAGTTACAAAGGAGGTATAGTGCTGGAATTGTTGCTCTCGCTCTGACGATCACGGCGATACCTCACATGTGTGATTTGAACACGTTTACATATGCGGGCGTGACTTCCGTATGCGTTTTCTTTGCTGCGCGAGCTCGCGGGGACGGGACCGCTTTAAAAAATTAAATTTTTTTCTTATTTATTTTATTTATTTTTATATTAATAAATTGTATTCAAAAAAAAAATTATCACTTTTATTGCTGTCACAAGGAATGTAAACATCCCTTGTGACAGTAATAGGTGGTGACAGGGTCAAGACCCCCGGTCCCTCCTTTGCATTTCAAAGTATTCAGATCGCTGTTTCATGATGTCACTTTCATGTTTGCAATCAGGAGACTGGAATGAAGCCATTTCCGGCTTCGTGCCAGTCTGTCCCTAGCCACCGGAAGTGGCGGATTGTCGGATGGGTCTCCCGGTGGGACGGGAGGCCCGTTCAGAGCGGCGGGAGGTGGCGGGAGGGGGGAGCCCCCTCCCGCTCCTCCACTTTAACAGCTGAGTGGCTTTTAGCCACATTGGTTGTTATCCCTGGAAAGCCGATAACTGGCTCTAAAAAACAGTACCAGAATAATGCCTGCAGCTGCGGGCATCATCCCGGAAAAACCCACGAAAGCCGAGGCCGCACATCTGCGTACGCTCTGCGGGAAGGGGATAAAATCTTTTATTCTGTGCACATGTACATGTGCGTTGTAAAACATACTTTTGGTAAAAACAATTATTGGTTTCATATTTTTTTTTTTAGGGTACATAAACAGGCATGTTTCAAAACATAACATACACAACTCAGGAACGTACAAAGTTCAACAAAGTTCAACATTGAAACACTGATGGCAATATCAGACATTATAGTGTACAAAATGTGTTGATATTGCCTTCATCAGATGGGGAGATATCACCCCTGTAAAAGCCAAATTTTGAAGATGCACACAAATTGGGAGTCAAACTGGAGATTTTCCTCCTGATCCCATGCCTAATGTCAACATGTGCTATCTCCCATTATGGGGAATCAATGGACATATTTTTGGGGTGCAACCCCTTCCTCTCACCTACTAGAGTTTCGAGGAAGGGGTTGCAGCCACAAAACGCATACATTGATATCCCGTGATGGCAGATAGCACATGTTGACACACTGTGTGCATCTTCAAAATTTGGCTTTTAAAATGTGTAAAATATTTGTGTTTTAAAAATAAAAAAAGTTGGCATTTTTTGCGTATTTAGATTCTTCCTAGTGCATCAATCATGTTCTTCAGTTTTTGTTCAATCTCAATAGTTTTTGTTTTATGCAGTCTAAATCCCGAATACAACACATTATCTCTTGGATAAGCCTTTGGGCACTGTCAGTGGTGAAACGGTGAGATTGTTCTTCCACAACCTGTACATCACCTAAAAAAAAAATACACATCATCTATTATAAATATGCAGGCATACATCTATTACCTGAATCTGTGGTGTCCGACACTGACCTGTTGTGGTGACAATCTCCACCACCTCTCCTTCCTCCACATCCTCAGCTTGTGACCTCTGTTTCTCTTCTTCAGGAGGTGGGGGAGTCCCTGGTGTCCTCTGATGTCCCAAGTTTTTGCTCCCCTATGAGAATGAAACAAAAAGGTATACTTAGCACCAGGGTTTTTTTCTCTGACAATAGGTGCAGGAACTCCCCTTTTCTGAGTCACCCCTTTTACCCGCCCCTACCCAACTCCGAGCACTTCCCTTGGTTCCACTCCCTACCCAACTCCCAGTACCGCCGATTTAAGACAATACAGAACCAAGTATCATTTTGTGGTGCTAAGTAATTTGTATGGAATTTGGTAATGATATCAAGAAAAGCAGTAAATTAGATCCCATTCAACTAACAATAGATCCCCCTAACAACAATGTACCACCCACAACAAAATCCCCCCCAGCAACAATAGACTCCCGGCAGCATCAACACATTTCCGCACAGCCAGCATTAATAGACACTCAACAATAGACCCCTCCCCCAACAGTAGATCTCCTTTAGCAACAACTGACCCCCCAGCAACATAAACCTACCCCTAGCAACAATAGGTCCCCCACCAGCAACAATAGATCTCCTTCAGCAACAATAGATCCCCCTGCAAGATAGATCACCTCCAGCTAGAATAGATGTGCCAGCGGTGAGCATCAATACCCTGCAGCACACCCCAGCACCCCTTGCCATTACATACAGTCAGTCCAGGAGGTGCCAGAACTGTGTTCCCCCGCGTTCCCCCGTATTCCCACTGAAAAAAAGCCCTGCTTAGCACACAGATATTTGAGGCCAGAAATATGAATGTGAAACATTGCTGGGAAGTGGAGTACAATTTTCTGTTTGGGCAGAGTTCCAAGCTGAAGACATGATTAATTCCCTTAACTAAGCTGGAATATTTTCCTTTTTTGGCCAACTTTCACAAGTATCCACTGGAGTACCTGTGTGGTACCCCCTAAAAAGTATGTTCTTGTGTCCCACACTAATGCTCCTAAGTCCAGAAGTGTAAACAGCTGCTGAGTGTCCTCTCCTTACATTACACTGAATCAAGTTTGCAATTAATTCTAGTTACAAACACATCTAGACAGCAATGTACAAAACTTATTTTTATACAAATTATCATGATCAAATGTAGTTAACCCTGTATCTGGCAAAAATATTGTATTTAGTTGGCAAACGAATGATGTTTACTACGACCGATTACTGTGCCGCCCAAGAACATGAAAGCAGCCATTTTAAACTGTCCAACAGTAAAGAAAAGCAGCATGCAAGTAATAATAAGAATAGGAACACACAACAACTACTTACTTTTTAGAAGAACTCTCCTGATCCTTCTGTACTGATCCTGCTCCCTTAATTTGAGGTCTGACCAGAGTTTCCTCAGTTGCTCCTTGGATCGTCGTATTCCGTCCATACTTCCCATCATAGTCGGCCTTTTTCAATATGTCCACCATCTCCCCCATCTGTTCAAAGGACATATTTGAGGCCTTAAATCTCCTCCTCCTGGATCATGACGTTTCTTGCTCCAGGCTTTCCTCCTTGTTACTGCTATTAAACACATGCTGTGTCTCCACCATGTTGTCTCCCACTGCGAAGAAAGAGAAGGGGCAGGGAATATTCTAGAAAGAACATAAGGGGCGGGCGAAGCGGGCAGAGTTTCATGCATGCGCAGTGTATATAAAGCAGAACACGCGTGTGTCGTACGTACGATCTGTGAGCGGAGAAAGGTGTAACAGAAGTGCCGACCATTAAAACGAAGGTACAATTTTAAGTTGGTGCATCAGTGGCCTATACTGCTTATAGATTGAGGCCTAGATTGGGTCAAGGTTAGAAGAGTTTAGCCTGACATTAGGGTTTGTCTTGTGTTGTGTCTTGCAGAGAAAATGGATCCGTTCTATGATAGGGAATTTCTAGCAAGATTCATTGATATGTACAGGGAGCTGCCCTGTCTGTGGCAGGTAAATCACCCCTTTTATAACAATCAAAGAGGAAGGCAGCGCTGGATAAATTGGTGGAATTTGTGAAGCCGGTGATCCCCACGGCAGATATCCCCTATTTGAAGGCCCTAATTGGTGGCATGAGGAGCAAACAAGGAAAATGGGCACCACTGAGTATGTATCAAACTTTATTAAAGTTTATTAATAAAAAGCAATATCCACTTACATGTGAACTGAAGTGTAGAGTTCAGGTACATTTCCAGCAGGAGAAAGAGCGGAGGACTATAGATGGCAGCAAGTCCGTGTGTACTAACATCACATCTAGTCCACTGGAGATGGGCTGCAGTAAGCCGACATAGTAGTCCAAAAGCACCCCAAAAAGGAAGATAGCAGGGAAGCCGTCAGAAATGGTGTGGGTTCCAAGAAGGGGGAGATGAGGGCGTCAGAGCCGGTCTGCAGCTGTGTAGCGGTGTGAAGCAGAGCCTCGTCCAGCATCCGTGATGGTAAGATGACACGGCTGTGTGATCGGAGCTGAAGCGAGGCTTGGATGGCAAACACAGTGGCACCGGGCTGTGACATCACTACTGTGACGAGTCAGCTCGCTATCGATGGAAGAGATAGCGGCACTCCTTTGTCAAACATGCATGGTGGCATGAGGAGCACTTATAATAGGGAGCGCAAGAAGGTCCAGGATTCCCTGAGATCATCAGCTGCAGCAGATGACATTTATGTACCCAGGCTGTGGTACTATGACAGACTTCATTTTCTGGCAGGCCAGACTGAACCCAGGCCAGCACTCTCCAGTCTTCCTTCAATGCTTCCTTTCCCTCCAGCTGAGGCTTCTGACGTCCAACCTGGGCCTTCCAGGCAGCAACATGTGGAGGAGCCCAGCTTGAGTCAGGCATAGCATTCTTCTAAATATTTCTGGTTGTCATATTAATGATGTTAAATATATGTTGGTTTTGATCACTAATTTTTGATTTCACAAAGTGTTTTACATATTAATAGACAGTAGTGGCCACAAATGATTGTGACAAGAATGAAAAATGCTGGGCTCAGAATAATAGTCTTTTAGAGTTATTAACATTCAATTTGCAACAGTCATGAAAATTGTGTGTGATTGATGAACCAAAAACTAAAACGATGTCCCTTTTTTCATACACAGGAAAGCCTCAGCCAGGTTGTGGAAAGTGGCAGCCAGGAGGTGGCCGGGCCCAGTAGCCTGCCAGAATCGCAGGTCTCTCCCCTCTGCCTTCCACCAAAAAGTGTCAGGAAGAGAAGTAACTTGAAGGAGGCAGCAATTGGCCTATTTCTGAAGGCTACTGCGGCCCTCAGAACCCCCCACAGTGTTCAAGAGGACTTGGCATACATTACAGCATGCATGCAAAATGCTGGAAATGGAGGAGGGCCAATGCCTCTTATGTGAGGAATTGATGTTACAAGCCCTAAATAAGGGGTTGAAGGGCCAACTCACAAGACAAACTCACATTGGTGAGTTGAACCATAGCCCTCCTCCTCCAGGTCCTCCTCCTGCTCCGCCACCTCCTGCCACACCTCCAACACCACAGCAACAGCTTGGAAGGAAGCATCTAAGGAAGACCAGAGAGTGATGGTCTGTGTTCAGTCTGGTCTGGCAAAAGATGCAGGCTGTTGTATGACCACAGCCTGGGGACAGGTATGTCATCTGCTGCTGTTCTTGATCTCTTGTAGTCCTGGACCGGATTGTGCTCACTATTATAAGGACTCCTCAGACCACCAATTTTGACTGAAAAATTATTGATGTCTGCCCTGGGGTACAAAGGCTTGGCAAATTTCACCAGTTTCTCCAGCGTTGCCTTCCTATTTATTTTGTTGTGACCCAGAATAAATGGATATTTTGGTTTCCGAAATACTTGCCTATGTGTTTTACTTCAAAAAAGACAGTTTGTTTGTGAGTAGGCAGGTACATTTCAAAAATACAAGGTCCTTGAGATTTACAAATACAAGATAATAATGGTGTTGTGGATAGATGACATACAAAAAAATTAAAAAATGCAGATCACTACAAAATAATTACAAAAAAAAAAACAGGAGATCTTGATTAAAAAAATAACAAATAAAAAAACAAAAAAATGTATTCTAAACATTATTATGGAGATCTGGCATTAAAAATCAAAAAGATTATTTATGAGATCACGAGAAATAATAAAGAAAGAAGTTTCTGAGTACTCTGCGTGAATATAAGCAGCAAAACAACTTCATTCTTCTAGCATTCTAAAGAAGAAGAGAATGTGCTGCATTGAAAGCTTTAAAAATTCTCTGTGTGACAAATGTGCCATCTCCATTACGAACTGTAGTTTTACCAGACCGAGCGGCTCCATCTCGTATTTGATTCTGAGCATGCGTGTTTTTTTGCGCGTCGGAATTACATACATACAAACTGAATTTTTCCATCAGAAAAATTGAGAACATGCTCTCAAACTTTTGCTGGCTGAATTTCAACCAGCAAAAGTCCGATGGAGCATACACACGGTCGCATTTTCCATTGAAAACCTCTCATCTGTCTTTTGCTGGCTGAATTTCTGATCATGTGTACGGGGCGTTAAACTCTTTAAGAGTATGCACATACTTTAAATAGTGAGTAGGAAGCAAAAATGTAAGTTTTAAGTGGTATACCTGCTTCCCAACTCTGATCCCAACATCTTTCCTATGGTAGAAACAGAGAGTGCTGTGAGGAAGCAGCAGTCACTCTGCAGTGGCCCAAAATACTAGAGCTATACAATTAGTTGATGCTGAAACTGGCCGTGGAAAACAGTTATACTACTTACAGCAGTAAGATGCTTATATTTACCCTGCCTGTTCACTTCAACTTCAGTTTGCTACACCTTCAAGCTGACCATTACATGTGCTTAATGCTACTTTTAGATTGTTTATGTGTTTAAATAATTTATATATGCTTTATTTATATACAGTACATTTCACTTCTGTAACTAATATCCAATTTATGATGTTTCACTAACCAATTACTGAAAGAGAAACTATAACACTTTCTCAAGTCTCTCGGAGATTCTGGTGGTGGGATCCCAACCTATAGTTCCTACATTTGCAGGCATGCTGTGATCCTGATAAAAGGGTTCCACTCTTTGTTTGATATTTTTATTTATTGTATATAATGTAGAATGCAACTGGAGGAATGTGTATATGTAAAGGTAAGTTGGAAAATCCTAGGCTCTAAAATGGACATAAACAGTTGCATGGTGTGAATTATCAAGAGCTCCAAGAACTTATGTTGTAGCTAAGTTCGGAAAGTTCCACCATAAATAAAATATTGGATGGAATGATCCTTTAAATTTGTCACGCAGTTTTCCCCACAGTAAATTGGCAAAAGGGTTCTTGTTATATGAAAATATTATTCTGAAAACTATCAAATACTATAAACCAGTGAAGGCGAACCTTTCCCATGATGCTCATGCACTCTGCAGTGTAGTTGAGCATCATGGTGAATGTAGTTCCAAAACATCTGGGGTGCCAAGGTTCTCCATCACTGCTATAAACCATTTTTAAAATACTTCCTTCCCTAAATGATAAATTAAAAAAATTAAACTAATCCTTTATTTCTATTTTTCATGTAGAAAACTCAAGGCATATCTCATGTTTTGTACAAAATAAAAGCAAAAAAGGGTTTAACCCCCATAAGAGCTGGGATTTTAATGGCATGCAACACCCTAGCAGCCCCTAAACTCTCCTCTATGTTATCTTATCTGTATATGTACACTGATTAGTTTACAGTGGTTTAGAGGCAGTTGAGTTTAGTGGCATTTTTTTTTAACACTTTAAATTGCGTTCAGGATGGAAGTTTACTGGCATTTCAAACGGCAAATGCTTGTAACTGCTTGTAAACTTGTGTAAAAGCTATAACCTGAGTTTAGGCACGTTTTAGTTTATAAGCATTCTTAAAGAGGAACATGTGAGATATGGGAAAAACACAATTTTCACCACATGCTGTTGCCTGCAAGGGGGGGTGAGACAGACAGAGAGAGACAGGCAGAGAAAAGGAGACAGGCAGAGAGAGACAGACAGTCAGAGAGAGAGAGGCACAGAGAGAGAGAGAGACAGAGAGAGAGAGAGATAAGGAGGAGGGAGAGAGAGACAGGCAGAGAGAGAGAGGCATGGAGAGAGAGAGGGGGCAGGGAGAGAGAGGGATAGAGAGAGAGAGGCAGGGAGAGAGAGTCAGGCAGAGAAAGAAACATGCAGAGAGAGAGGAAGAGACAGGCAGAGAGAGAGAGACAGAGGGGGAGAGAGAGAGAGGCAGAGAGAGACAGAGAGAGAAGCAGAGAGAGGGAGAGACAGGCAGAGAGAGACGGGCAGAGAGAGAGAGAGAGAGAGAGAGGCAGAGAGAGACAGAGAGAGAGGCAGGGAGAGGGAGAGACAGGCAGAGAAAGACGGGCAGAGAGAGAGAGAGAGAGGCAGAGAGAGACAGAGAGAGAGAGAGACACAGAGAGAGAGACAGAAAGAGAGAGAGAGAGACAGGCAGAAAAATTAATAGAATAAATAAAGTGATCTCACGCAAATTGGCAAATATTCTAAAATACATAAAGTGCAATGTGCAGCCAAAGAGGAGTGAAAACCACAAATGTAAAGTTGGAAATGTTGTGAGAAATGAATTCCAACAAAGGACATAAAAATAATAACAAGTGAAAGCAAGTGTCCAATAAATAGGGAAAAAAGTGGGAAAAGTTAATGAATGTGCAAAAAAAATGTGTAAAAAATGCAAGGAAAATGCACATATGGACACATTAAAATGAGTTCACTTCTAAGGGACAGATAGGTGATAATTTCTCGTCTTCTACAGAGAATGGTGGGTACAAAAGTAATAAATGTTCATGAAGTAATATACAGAGATGGTGTAATAATAAAAAAAGCAAATCAGTGCTCCTCAGTATCCATGTAAAATAATATTAAATATTAAAATTAATAAGACTAAAGTGCATTTTATTAAAACAATTAGGTGGACTCTTACATGAAAAACATAAACAACAGGCAAGAACAGTTTAAAACTGGCATTTTCCTTACGTCACTTCCAGTGTGCATCTGACTTCAGCCACTCCCTACGTGTTATGTCACGTCACGTGACTTCATCTGGGGACCCCATCTGCAAACCTACCAAGACATGGTCATCCACCTAAACTGACAGGCAGGGGAAGGAGAGCATTAATCAGAGAAGCAGCAAAGAGGCCCATGGTAACTCTGGAGGAGCCGCAGAGATCTACAGCTAAGGTGAGAGAATCTGTCCACAGGTCAACTATTAGTCTTGCACTCTTCCTTTATGGAAGAGTGGCAAGAAGAAGGCCATTGTTGAAAGAAAAGCACGAGAAGTCCCGTTTGCAGTTTGCAAGAAGCCATATGGGGGACACAGCAAACATGTGGAAGAAGGTGCTCTGGTAGGATGAGACCAAAATGTAACTTTTTGGCCTAAAAGCAAACGCTATGTGTGGTGGAAAACTGACATTGCACATTACCTTGAGCACACCATCCCCACCGTGAAACATGGTGATGGCAGCATCATGTTGTGGAGATGCATTTCTTCAGCATGTACAGGGAAGTTGGTCAGAGTTGATGGGAAAAAGGATTGAGCCAAATACAGGGCAATCTTAGAAGAAAACCTGTTATGCCCTGTACATACGGTCGGATTTTCCGATGGAAAATGTGCGATTGCAGCTTGTTATCGGAAATTCCGACCATGTGTAGACTCCATCGGACTTTTTCCATCTAATTTTCTGACACACAAAGTTTGAGAGCAGGCTATAAAATTTTCCAACAACAAAATCCGATTGCGTCAATTCCGACCGTGTGTGGACAATTCCGACGCACAAAGTGCCACGCATGCTCAGAATAAATTCCGAGACGGAACTGCTCGGTCTGGTAAAATTAGCATTTAGAATGGATATAGCACTTTCGTCAGGCTGCAATTTTTTAAATTGTTTAATTCAACGCACTCTGTTCTTCTTTATAATGCTAGAAGAATGAAGTAGTTTTGCTGCTCATATTCACACAGACTTCTCACAAACTTCTTTCTTTATTATTTATCGTGATTTCATCAATATCATATTTTTATTTTTCACATCTACCGAAAAAATATTATTTTTTTGATGTTTTTAGAATAAATAATTTTTTTTTTTGATTTTTGTAAAGCCTGATCTTGTGTTTTAATTTTCTTTTTTTTTACTCCAGAATATTTTTGGGTGTTCTTTGTGTGTCAAGTTACCACAACACCATTATTATCTTGTATTATTTAATCTCAAGGAGATTGTTTGGTGTCTCTTGGTAATTTCACATTGTATTTTTGAAATGTACCTGCCTCCTCACAAACAAACTGTCCTTTTTGAAAGAAAACAGACATAGGCGAGTATAATTAATCAAACCAAAAATTTATTAAGGGGTCATAACCAAACAAAGAGGGAGGCAACGCTGGAGAAACAGCAGAAATTGGTGAAGCCTTTGGCCCCCAGGGCACACATGAATTATTTTACTGCAAAATTGGTGGCCTGAGGAGTCCATATATATAAGGGAGTACAATCTGGTCCAGAAGTCCAAGAGTTCATGAACAGCAGAAGATGACATGTATGTCCCCAGGCTGTGGTCATACAAGAGCCTGCATCTTTTGCCAGACCAGACTGGACCCAGGTCATCACTCTCTGGTCTTCCTTGGACACTTTCTTCCAGGCTGTGGCTCTGGTGTTGGAGGTGTGGCAGGAGGAGGAGGAGGACCTGTAGGAGGAGGAGGAGGACCATGGTTGAGCTCACAAATGTGGCTTTAGCTTGTGAGTTGGCCCCTCAACCCCTTATTTAGTGCTTGTAAAATGATAAACTCACATAAGAGGCGTTGGCCCTCCTCCATTTCCATAATTTTGCAGGCTGTTATGTCTGCAAAGTCCTCTTCAACACTGTGGGGGGTTCTGAGGGCCGCAGTAGCCTTCCAAAATAGGCCAATTGCTGCCTCCTCCAGGTTACTCCTCTTCCTGCCACTTTTTTTGGGAAGGCGGAGGGGAGGGACCTGGGTATCAGGCAGGCTACTGGGCCCAGCCACCTCCTGGCTGAGACTTTCCTGTGTATGAAAAAGGGACATCGTTTTAGTTTTTGGTTCATCAATCACAATCATAAATTAGTAATCCAAACTAACATAGATTTAACATCATTAATTTGACCAACAGAAATATTTGAAAGAATGCTATACCTGGCTCAAGCTGGGGCTCCTCCACATGTTGCTACCTGGAAGGCCCAGGTTGAGCGTCTGAAGCCTCAGCTGGGGTTGAAGGAAGCGTGGAAGGAAGACTGGAGAGTGCTGGCCTAGGTTCAGTCTGGCCTGCCAGAAAATGCAGTCTGTCTTAGTACCACAGCCTGGGGACATAAATGTCATCTGCAGCTGTTGATCTCAGGGAATCCTGAACCTTCTTGTGCTTCCTTAGATAAGTGCTCCTCGTGCCACCGATTAGGATCTTCAAATAGGTGATGTCTGCCGTGGGGATCACCAGCTTCACAAATTCCAGCAATTTATCCAGCGCTGCCTTCCTCTTTGTTTGATTCTTATAATGTGGGTTGTTTACGTGACACAGACAGGGCAGCTCCCTGAACATATCAATGAATATGGGGATAAAGTCCTGATCATTCAATATATCCATTTTCTCTGCAAGACACAACACAAAACAAACCCTATTGTCAGGCTAAAGTCTCCTAATCTTGTTCCAATATAGGCCTCAATCTCTAAGCAGTATAGGCCCAAGTTTAAATGTTACCTTCGTTATCACAATCGGCGCTTCCGATACTCCTTCCTCCGCTCACAGATCGTACGTACTACGCACGCGTGTTACGCTTTATTTACACTGCGCATGCGTGAAACTCCGCCTGCCCCTGACGTTCCTTCTAGTCTATTCCCCGCCCTTTCTCGTTCAGCACAGTGGGGAAGAGCACATGGTGGAGACACAACAGGTGCATGATAATAGCAGCAACGAGAAGGAGGAGGAAAGCCCAGAGCCAGAAACGTCACGATCCCGGAGGAGATTTAAGGCATCAAATATGTCCTTTGTTGAGATGGTGGAGATGGTCGACATACTGAAGAGGGCCAACTATGATGGGAAGTATGGACCTTACCCCAACCCCAATGTCAGAAAGGCCAAGATCATGACTAAAATTGTGAAGAGTCTGCACCGTAATTTTGGGGTACGTCGATCCAAGGATCAACTCAGGAAGCAGTGGTCGGACCTCAAAATCAGGGAGCACGATAAGTATAGAAGGATCAGGAGAGTGTTGCAAAAAAGTAGTTGTCTTGTGTTCCTATTCTTTCTTTTTGTTACATTCGTGCTGCTCCATGTGCTTTTCTTTACTGTTGTACAGTTTAAAATGGCAACTTTCATGTTCATGGACACATTATTCGTTCGTAGGAAACATTGTTCGTTCGGCCAAAAAAACACCATGTTTTGTCCAGATGCATTTCAATACATTTTTTCTGGCCTACTTCTCTTAAAATAATTTTGGTGTCTAGATGGGTTTGTAACTAGAATGAAATGCAAACTGGATTCTGTGTAAGGAGAGGACATTCAGCAGCTGTTTACACATCTGGACGCTGAAGCACTAGTGTGAGACAAAAGAACACCCTTTTTATTAGGGGGCCCACACAGGTGCTCCAGTGTATACTATAGGGGTGTCTCCATCTGTGAAGCTTGTACAAAACAAGTATTCAAGCTTGACAAAGTGAAAAAATATTTCTTCATCTTGGAACTCTGCCAAAACAGACAATTGTACCCCACTTCCAAGCAATGTTTCATATTCCTATTTCTGTCATAAAATATCTGTGTGCTAAGTATACCTATTTTTGTTTACATAGGGGAGAAAAGACTCGGAGGACACCACTCATCAGAGGAGACAACAGACCCCCCACCTCAGGAAGAAGTGTAAATCCCACTAATACAACAAGAGGAGGAGGAGGGAGACGTTGTGGAAATTGTCACCACAACAGGTGAGTGTCTGCGACCACAGGTAAGAGATGGATGACGGCATATTTATAATACATGGTGTGTTTTTTTTTTCTATATTTTTAGGTGATCGTGATGTTGTGGATGAAGGTCATTTCACTAGTGAAAGTGCCCAGATCCTGATCGGGGAGATCATGGGGTGTAATAGGGACTTGGAAAACATCAAGCAAAACATCAATGATGTTCAAAACAAAATGAAGAACATTATTGATGTTTTAGGGAGAGTTTAAAACCCCTTGAAATCACTAATTATGTCTGTTTTTTTGCCTGGAAATTTTTTTTGACATATTCTCGAAAAGCCAAATTTTGAAGATGCACACAGTGTGTCAACATGTGCTATCTGCCATCACGGGAGATCAATGTATGCATTTTGGGGGTGCAACCCCTTCCTCAATAATAAAGTAGCTGAGAGGAAGGGGTTGCACCCACAAAACACGTCCCTTGATCCCCCATGATGGCAGCTAGCACATGTTGACATTCGGCAATTTGTGTGCATCTTCAAAATTTGGCTTTTCCAGGGGTGACTTCACCCCATCTGCTGAACGCAATATCAAACACAGTTTAGAAATACTCATGTCTGATATTGCCTTCAATTTCTACAAAAGTTGAACTTTGTAAGTTCCAGATTTGTGTACTTCTTGTTGGGTTTAAACATGCCTGTTTTACCTTAAAAGGAACTTTCTACTTTTAAAGTGACCGAAAAATTTGTTATACAACAAACATGTTGGTTTGTTTTAAAGACCTTTTATAAATGCACATGTGATTGTGCTTTGATTAAAAAGATTGATAATCAACGATGTGTGGCTTCTTCTTTCAATGTTCAAAAGCATTTTTTGTTGTAAAATTGGTGTTTTCTGTGACAATGGTTTTTTCTGTGACAATGAGGGTTATTTACTAAAGGCAAATCCACTTTGCACTACAAGTGCAGTTTCTGTGCAGTCTCAAGTGCACTTGTAGTGCAAAGTGTATTTGCCTTTAATAAATAACACCCAACACCCAAGATGAATGGGAGTCCTTCCGCATTGTCTTCTGGAGGTGGCAAGTCCAAGCTGCCATTCTGGAGACGCCTGTAGAACTCCGTGTGGGCGATGACTCCACCATCTGACATCCGGCCATTCTTCCCCACATCCACATACAGGAACTCGTAAGTAGCCGACACCACCGCCAACATCACAACACTATTGAACCGCTTGTAGTTGTAATAGTATGACCCTAAGTTGGGTGGTGGGACAATGTGGACGTGTTTCCCATCAATTGCCCCTCCGCAGTTAGGAAAGTCCCACCGCTCGCCAAAGTGGGAGGCCACAGTCTGCCATTCCTGTGGGTTAGAAGGAAACTGTGGAGTCAAACAAGAAAAATAAATTAATCATTTTGCACATAAACATGGAAAGCAAATTAGACACAAACATTCTTGGCCAGCATCAGTATAACATTTATTTAAGGGAGTATTTAAAGACAAAGGTATAAGGTCCACCTACCAGATTCCTCCCCCCTCTCATGGGCCATTTTATAAAATTTATGGAGAGGGAGATGTTTTGGACAGGTAACCCTCTCCACTTCATTGAGAGATGAATGCCTAAATAATGTGTATTACTTTGGCCAGCCCCTCCTTACTTACACTATTGGCAGCCCACTGGACAGGTAAGAAGTGTCATAATACAAAGAGATAAATACATATTGTACACATTTTAGCACATTTTTACATTCTGCAATTACCTATCAAGATAATAATAGGATACAAAAACTTAAAACAGTACCATTTGAAAGTATTCAGGCAGGCCCTTGCACTACATGCTTTGGGGAATTCATCTATAAATATGACCACAAAAGAGGTGGGTATAGTGTGTATGCATTTGGCAAAGTCAGCAGATAGAGGATTGAGGATAGATAGAGGATTGGTATCAGCTGAGTTAGCAGTTTGGGGGGGGGGGGGTTCCAAATGATTTTGGGACCCAAAAAAAAGCCTCTGGCACTCTGCCTGAATTTCAAGCACAAATCACATTTTTACACATTTTAGGGAGTGTTTAGGGTAAAGCACTACTATGGAGCTGACAAAATATATTGTTAAGTGACTACACGAGGTGAATATAGGCCCAGGAGAGCATGCTGGGGAGGTAAGTGAAGGCAAATATGTATGAAGGACAAAAAAAATACATAAAAATCCAGCATGCATGAGGACAAAGGGGACATTCGCAGTGACTCGGTTGAATTGATGATAGGCAACTCCTATCCTCATATTGATTAGTGGTTCCAAATTAATAATAACTACTGCAGTAGGGAACAGACACAAAAGATACGCTCAGCATCTTTCCAAATTACTGTTCTGCTTTATTATGACGCAATTGAAGGTTTTTATGCACATGATTACGTAGGTATCACATTAATATTACAATTGTAGGTTTATGGTAACAAGGGGCGTTACATAGGCAGGCTAATTCTAATCAGGACTCGAAAGAATGTAAACATTTACTGAAAACATTATTAGTGCTGTGTGCACAGTGAGGGCAGAGTGCAATACATACAAAATAGAATACAATTATATACAGAACGTACAAATTTCCATTACAGTCTCCCCTCTTTTGATCAATATTTTGATCACTAACCATACCTGCTATCACCTTTAACCTGGAACCTCCACACACTTAGGTGAAGGTAGTCCTGGCCAAAGAGGCAAAAAACTCCATTGTGGAGAAGATAATAGCTGAGCAACTTTTTCATTACCAAATGACTTTTCATTGTGAAAAACAAATGATTGATAAGACATATTTACAGAGTACTGGCTGTACACTCCTGTGGCCAGAATGGCCTTCTAGCTGAATTGTTGGCATGCTGACTTATCAGCACATGTAAACACAGACAATTCTACATAAAATGGAAGACGTACAAAAGACAAATATGACTTCAACATGGCTAAACTATTTTTCAAATATATATATCCCTTACAATTAAAGTAACTGAATCAAAAAGTACCCTAGACTGTGATCACAAGAGGGAAACAAATCAAACACAGAGATTTCTTTAATTTAGTCATTTTTGCAGTGTCTGGTGTGGATCCAGGTGACTTTTCCTTCAAGTTTTGCAAAAACTGTACATGAAATAGATGCTGTATTGAGTCTCCAAACATTTCCTTATATATAAATGTCTCCTAACAATCCACAAGTCACCTGGCTTTAGTTTTAGATCCTTCCAAACTTTTAGGATCTGGAATTGGGGAGAAAACACATAAATGAGTTTGTCAAAAACCTTAAAAGATCAGCAACATTCTCTGTGAGATCCGAATGGAGGACTTCAGCTGCTGAGACAAAATATAAGCAAGTGAGTAACACACTCCCAAACAAAATCTCATAGGGAGAGAGTCCAATATCCCCCTTAGGGGCTTCATAAAATATAAGAAAACATTCAGGCAAAAGTTTTCTAGTTTCTTACTTTACTTTGTCCGCTACATTGTAGACAGTGGGGGGTGTAAAAATAAAACCTCAAAACTTCTAGTAAGGACTCTCCTATAAAAAATGATTTCTTTTGTTACTCTCTGTACTTTCTGCACTCTATATTTACAAACTACTTCTGATAACACTTTTTACTGTGGCCTTTGCAGTAGCATTTGCCACTGGACATCCAAAAAAACATGTCCATACAGACAAAATGCATACTCGTAAGATCCTGACTTGGGCATCTGGATATATGTTTTTGTAATCTCTGGAAGGGATGTTCAGCTTTTGGTAACACCTTTGGTAACAGGTAAAACAAGAAGTGGTGTGTTATAAAAACAACTGTGGTGAACCCTGGCTCTATCCCACGCTCATTTACTAAGGCAGCCATAACTGCTTGTGACTGATGACACGGTCCATGTGTCAAGCTGAAGGGAAAAGAGTGGCTGGCAGACATAAATGATCACCTTTTCCAAAGTCCTGTTTCATAAGAAGTTGCCCCCTGTGGACCACTTGTTCTTCTCGTTCTGGGGTCCTTAAAGTTGAATTATTAATCCCAGCTATACTGGGCCAGAACTAGGGTGGAATCTGTGAGTTGCACAGACCCATCAAGTGTCCGGGGCTGTAAATGCAGCATCCTTAGAGTCACCTGGTCTGTTTCCATGTGTGAAAGTTAATATGGCTACCTCAGCAAGAAGCTGGAAGGCTGAAAACAGCCGATCAAATTAACTTGGCATGCTTGGTTGGTTTACCTGCCGAAGTAAAAACAAACTTCTGGCCCTTTAAATAGAACCAAAAGCTCTCTATATCTCGACTATCTATATAAATATACACTCTTTTTACAGCTCACAGGCTTTGCTAAAACATGGAGCTCTGCTTCTTGAGCTGGGGAAAAAGGATCCAATGACTTTGAATACAGAGTATCCTTCTGGGTGATAAACTGCATACTCAAATCTACAAAAAATGTAATATCTGGGTCTTCAGGGAGTGTGTCCTGCACTGGGCTCACAGCAGCTGATTCCTATGTCATCAATTTAACACATGCGTCTTTTCCTTTCTTTTGAATAAATGTACGCATTTTTCATTGTTAGATTTGTACATAAACAAACTCATATTTTAAACCTTTCATTAGACAAACATTTAGTTAGCTGTAAATTTGCTGCACAGAATGTCGGACCATTAAAAATTAAATGTTTGACCAAAACAATATCTAACTTTGTCTAATAGCACCTTTGCATAAGAGCTACAGCTCTGATATATCGGGGTGAACCCTTCATTACTGGGTCCAGCTTGCATAAATATATTACAATGGCTTGTTTTCTATCACGCTATTTGTGTAAGAACTCCAGTCTCATGTTTCAAAAGACAACTTTTTCCTGGCAATATTATAATAAATGATAACAATACCCTGCGGTCATGGAGAGATGTCCATAAATCCAAAACTATTCTTCTGCTTATACCACTGTACTTACAAGAAAAAGGGGCACATCATTTCACAATCCACACATTCTGCTTTGGATTTCAAAAATAAAAATAAATAAAAACAAAAAGACCAACAATCTGTATGATGGTCCAGAAAGCATCAAAAACTATAAAACAACTGGCTGCAGGTGGCATCTATCCTAACAGGGTGTGTGGACTTGATGTGATGGGTCTGTTATATTTAAATTTTATTTAATATTACTCTTACATCATGGACCGCACATCAAGTTTTCATCAAAAACCTTACAATATCATTTTTGTAGAAAAACTTCTTATGTATTCCATCCATCTTGGCTTTGTTAAATATTATGGCAGCTTTATTCAAAATAACAACCTCATCTTAATCTTTTTTTCTCTCAATAAGGGCTTATTGTATAAATGTAAAATTACAAAATTGTTATCTTAATCTAAACTAATCTCATTCATTACAAATTTCCCCATTAACCTGGACTTCATTTCCAACCAAAGGTTGTCTAAACCAGTTTCAATATATCTATATTATTGTTAAAATTGTTAAACTCATATTAGAAATTAATACTCATTACTACTTAATTTTACTTAATTTCCCTTTTTTAAATGCACTGTTTCCACTATCAAAGGATATTCAATTTGTGTAATACACAGTTAAATGTAACCTTCATTTTACCATGTTTGGAAAACAGATTCAAAATAATTGTGATCACATTGTTTACCATTAGATTCGTTAACCCGGCACATTTTGTTATAAATGTTTTGTCTAAAAAACTGGAATTGGCATGATGTCCTTCCAGCTTATCACTAACCTCTCATCCCAGCCACATTTCTTTCATGAGAGCACAAAGGAGGGGGTCACATCTGCGTACATGACACACACAAGCAATAGAACTAAAGGTCCCAGCATTCGCACACACACACCAATATCTCTCTAAAATCGCTTACATTTTTCCCATTTGTACACAACACATGCATATCATTCTCTCACTTTCTTTTAACTCTTTAATATTTCCCTGCCTAAATTCTGCTTTCCTTATTTTGTTTAAATAACTTTTATATCTAGCTTCTATGATTCTATGATCAGATGGGGAGCCACAGTGCTCGTCTCATCTTCCCTCTCTGACAACATATAAAGTATTCTGTTTTACCTCTCATTTCTCTGTTTCTGACTTTTACTAGTTGTAGTGCCTGATCCCAAATTCATCCCACAACTTAACATGAAAATGTCCCTTTCTGTCTAGTTCTAATGTCACCCTTGATCCATCCTGCTCACATAGATAACTGTTTCTTTAGCTATTTACTCTGCACGATTCTTAGTCCCTGTGGACTTTGGTAACCCAGTTACCCATTGTGGATCCCTGTCCACTCTAACCATTAATCTAGGGGCTCAGTATAGGCGGAACTGCACCTTTGGTTCATATGTAGCGCTCCTCTTGCGCTGGGCATTTTTGAGGGTCTCTTACCCTTCATTCCCTTACTTAATTCAATGCCCATAATGACTGGCCAGTCTTCTCTCTCTTCTCTACTTGTGCCTATACCCTCTTGCCTCTAAACTACTTTATCTAGCAGATGTACTACATATACCTGTGAACAGTACTATTCTTCCCTTTCTTATTTATAACACTCCGATGGACAATAGACAGGGACAACATAACATATAACCACCAATCAATACAGTTCGATTAAGGGGAGTAAAATAGGTACCCTTTGTCCCGAAAATGCCTTACCGATCAAGGAAGTCTGATAACTCAAATGTAAGCAAAAGGCTTACCTCAGCCGGCTGATTATCAGAAATTCCCGGATCGTCTCAAGCTCCTCGTTTCGGATACTCAGGGTCACCTGGAATCCCCTCCTGGCTGGCTCGCCATGCTGACTCGGTTGAATTGATGATAGGCAACTCCTATCCTCATATTGATTAGTGGTTCCAAATTAATAATAACTACTGCAGTAGGGAACAGACACAAAAGATACGCTCAGCATCTTTCCAAATTACTGTTCTGCTTTATTATGACGCAATTGAAGGTTTTTATGCACATGATTACGTAGGTATCACATTAATATTACAATTGTAGGTTTATGGTAACAAGGGGCGTTACATAGGCAGGCTAATTCTAATCAGGACTCGAAAGAATGTAAACATTTACTGAAAACATTATTAGTGCTGTGTGCACAGTGAGGGCAGAGTGCAATACATACAAAATAGAATACAATTATATACAGAACGTACAAATTTCCATTACAGTCTCCCCTCTTTTGATCAATATTTTGATCACTAACCATACCTGCTATCACCTTTAACCTGGAACCTCCACACACTTAGGTGAAGGTAGTCCTGGCCAAAGAGGCAAAAAACTCCATTGTGGAGAAGATAATAGCTGAGCAACTTTTTCATTACCAAATGACTTTTCATTGTGAAAAACAAATGATTGATAAGACATATTTACAGAGTACTGGCTGTACACTCCTGTGGCCAGAATGGCCTTCTAGCTGAATTGTTGGCATGCTGACTTATCAGCACATGTAAACACAGACAATTCTACATAAAATGGAAGACGTACAAAAGACAAATATGACTTCAACATGGCTAAACTATTTTTCAAATATATATATCCCTTACAATTAAAGTAACTGAATCAAAAAGTACCCTAGACTGTGATCACAAGAGGGAAACAAATCAAACACAGAGATTTCTTTAATTTAGTCATTTTTGCAGTGTCTGGTGTGGATCCAGGTGACTTTTCCTTCAAGTTTTGCAAAAACTGTACATGAAATAGATGCTGTATTGAGTCTCCAAACATTTCCTTATATATAAATGTCTCCTAACAATCCACAAGTCACCTGGCTTTAGTTTTAGATCCTTCCAAACTTTTAGGATCTGGAATTGGGGAGAAAACACATAAATGAGTTTGTCAAAAACCTTAAAAGATCAGCAACATTCTCTGTGAGATCCGAATGGAGGACTTCAGCTGCTGAGACAAAATATAAGCAAGTGAGTAACACACTCCCAAACAAAATCTCATAGGGAGAGAGTCCAATATCCCCCTTAGGGGCTTCATAAAATATAAGAAAACATTCAGGCAAAAGTTTTCTAGTTTCTTACTTTACTTTGTCCGCTACATTGTAGACAGTGGGGGGTGTAAAAATAAAACCTCAAAACTTCTAGTAAGGACTCTCCTATAAAAAATGATTTCTTTTGTTACTCTCTGTACTTTCTGCACTCTATATTTACAAACTACTTCTGATAACACTTTTTACTGTGGCCTTTGCAGTAGCATTTGCCACTGGACATCCAAAAAAACATGTCCATACAGACAAAATGCATACTCGTAAGATCCTGACTTGGGCATCTGGATATATGTTTTTGTAATCTCTGGAAGGGATGTTCAGCTTTTGGTAACACCTTTGGTAACAGGTAAAACAAGAAGTGGTGTGTTATAAAAACAACTGTGGTGAACCCTGGCTCTATCCCACGCTCATTTACTAAGGCAGCCATAACTGCTTGTGACTGATGAACAAAAAGACCAACAATCTGTATGATGGTCCAGAAAGCATCAAAAACTATAAAACAACTGGCTGCAGGTGGCATCTATCCTAACAGGGTGTGTGGACTTGATGTGATGGGTCTGTTATATTTAAATTTTATTTAATATTACTCTTACATCATGGACCGCACATCAAGTTTTCATCAAAAACCTTACAATATCATTTTTGTAGAAAAACTTCTTATGTATTCCATCCATCTTGGCTTTGTTAAATATTATGGCAGCTTTATTCAAAATAACAACCTCATCTTAATCTTTTTTTCTCTCAATAAGGGCTTATTGTATAAATGTAAAATTACAAAATTGTTATCTTAATCTAAACTAATCTCATTCATTACAAATTTCCCCATTAACCTGGACTTCATTTCCAACCAAAGGTTGTCTAAACCAGTTTCAATATATCTATATTATTGTTAAAATTGTTAAACTCATATTAGAAATTAATACTCATTACTACTTAATTTTACTTAATTTCCCTTTTTTAAATGCACTGTTTCCACTATCAAAGGATATTCAATTTGTGTAATACACAGTTAAATGTAACCTTCATTTTACCATGTTTGGAAAACAGATTCAAAATAATTGTGATCACATTGTTTACCATTAGATTCGTTAACCCGGCACATTTTGTTATAAATGTTTTGTCTAAAAAACTGGAATTGGCATGATGTCCTTCCAGCTTATCACTAACCTCTCATCCCAGCCACATTTCTTTCATGAGAGCACAAAGGAGGGGGTCACATCTGCGTACATGACACACACAAGCAATAGAACTAAAGGTCCCAGCATTCGCACACACACACCAATATCTCTCTAAAATCGCTTACATTTTTCCCATTTGTACACAACACATGCATATCATTCTCTCACTTTCTTTTAACTCTTTAATATTTCCCTGCCTAAATTCTGCTTTCCTTATTTTGTTTAAATAACTTTTATATCTAGCTTCTATGATTCTATGATCAGATGGGGAGCCACAGTGCTCGTCTCATCTTCCCTCTCTGACAACATATAAAGTATTCTGTTTTACCTCTCATTTCTCTGTTTCTGACTTTTACTAGTTGTAGTGCCTGATCCCAAATTCATCCCACAACTTAACATGAAAATGTCCCTTTCTGTCTAGTTCTAATGTCACCCTTGATCCATCCTGCTCACATAGATAACTGTTTCTTTAGCTATTTACTCTGCACGATTCTTAGTCCCTGTGGACTTTGGTAACCCAGTTACCCATTGTGGATCCCTGTCCACTCTAACCATTAATCTAGGGGCTCAGTATAGGCGGAACCGCACCTTTGGTTCATATGTAGCGCTCCTCTTGCGCTGGGCATTTTTGAGGGTCTCTTACCCTTCATTCCCTTACTTAATTCAATGCCCATAATGACTGGCCAGTCTTCTCTCTCTTCTCTACTTGTGCCTATACCCTCTTGCCTCTAAACTACTTTATCTAGCAGATGTACTACATATACCTGTGAACAGTACTATTCTTCCCTTTCTTATTTATAACACTCCGATGGACAATAGACAGGGACAACATAACATATAACCACCAATCAATACAGTTCGATTAAGGGGAGTAAAATAGGTACCCTTTGTCCCGAAAATGCCTTACCGATCAAGGAAGTCTGATAACTCAAATGTAAGCAAAAGGCTTACCTCAGCCGGCTGATTATCAGAAACTCCCGGATCGTCTCAAGCTCCTCGTTTCGGATACTCAGGGTCACCTGGAATCCCCTCCTAAGGCAAAGCTCGCCATGCTGACTCGGTTGAATTGATGATAGGCAACTCCTATCCTCATATTGATTAGTGGTTCCAAATTAATAATAACTACTGCAGTAGGGAACAGACACAAAAGATACGCTCAGCATCTTTCCAAATTACTGTTCTGCTTTATTATGACGCAATTGAAGGTTTTTATGCACATGATTACGTAGGTATCACATTAATATTACAATTGTAGGTTTATGGTAACAAGGGGCGTTACATAGGCAGGCTAATTCTAATCAGGACTCGAAAGAATGTAAACATTTACTGAAAACATTATTAGTGCTGTGTGCACAGTGAGGGCAGAGTGCAATACATACAAAATAGAATACAATTATATACAGAACGTACAAATTTCCATTACAGCAGCATATTACAATCATGGTAATTAGGGAATGAGGAAAGAAATACAATATATTAACAAACATTAAATACAATAACATGTGATGTTAAATGATAAAAATCTTACCTTCATATACTCCTTCTGCAGGACCTGAATGATGGCAGAACAGGTCTCCGGGATAATGATCCCCAGAGCCTGGGGGAGATGCCTGTTGAGAACTTGAAGTCCTGCAGGCTTCTCCCCGCTTCGGAGTGATGGCTTGCCTCATGCAGGTATCCTGCCTGCTTATATAAGGGGTCATCAAAGCCAACAAACGGTGAAATACGGGGTCCGTCATCCGGAGAAAGTTCCTGAAATCATCAGAATTATTCTCACAGATCTCACGGAGCAAAGGTATGTGATAGAACTGGTCACGCTGGAGCAACCAATTCTTGGTCCATGAACTCCTCCTCGCCCTCTTCATGGACTGGGCTTGTGTCAAAGTAAGGACCCCAACACCAAGCCCCCACACAGCATGAACTCTACGATGAGTATGTACACACAACATGGCTAGAAAGCAGTCGGCTGCTCAGAACGAAGTAACAGAATGCACTGAAGAACAGCAAGGCCTGTGAAGAGCGACCTGAAAATCAGTAACAAACGAAACAAGAACACAATGACAAAGTCAATGGTAACTCGCTGCACGCACTGAAGACCAGATACAAACCCACAAGCACAAACTGAACAGCAGAAATACGATCTGAAAACCACGAGTCTGAAAAAGCGCGAATCGTCTCTCACCAAACTTTTACTAACACGAGATTAGCAAAAGGAGCCCAAAGGGTGCCGCGTTTGGTACTGAACTGCCCTTTTATATTCTCATCTTACGTGGTGTACGTCACCGCGTTCTTGGCGTTAGGAATTTCCGACAACTTTGTGCGACCATGTGTATGCAAAACAAGTTTGAGCCAACATCCGTCGGAAAAAATCTATGGATTTTGTTGTGGGAATGTCCGATCAATGTCCGACCGTGTGAACGTGGCATTAGTGTCTGCAAAAGAGTTGAGAATGGGGCGGAAGTTCACCTTCACCTTCAACAGGACAATGACTCTAAACATACAGCCAGAGATACAATGGAATGTTTTATTTCTTAAAGCATATTCATGTGTTAGAATGGCCCAGTCAAAGTCCAGACCTAAATCCAACTGATAATCTGTGGCAAAACTTGAAAATTGTTGTTCAGAGACACTCGCCTTCCAATCTGATGGAGCTTGATCTATTTTTCAAAGTAGAATGGCCAAAAATGTCACTCTCTAGATGTGCAAAGCTGGTATAGACATACCCAAAAAGACTTGCAGCTGTAATTGCAGCGAAAGATGGTTCTACAAAGTATGGGTTGAATACAAATGCACGCCACATTTTTCAGATATTTATGTGCAAAAAAGTTTGAAAACCATTTATAATTTTCCTTCAACCTCACAATTATGTGCCACTTTGCATTTGTCTACCACATAAAATCCCAATAAAATACATTTACATTTCTGGTTGTAACATGACAAAATTTGGAAAATGTCAAGGGGTATGAATACTTTTTTCAAGGCACTGTTTATATTTATATACAAATATATATTACATACATACAGTATCTCACAAAAGTGAGTACACCCCTCACATTTTTGTAGATATTTTATTATAACTTTTCATGTGACAACACTGAAGAAATGACACTTTGCTACAATGTCGAGAGTGTACAGCTTGTATAACAGTGTAAATTTGCTGTCCCCTCAAAAAAACTCAAAATACAGCCATTAATGTCTAAACCACATTTTCACTTAGGGGTGTACTCACTTTTGTTGCCAGCAGTTTAGACATTAATGGCTGTGTGTTGAGTTATTTTGAGGGGACAGCAAATTTACACTGTTATACCAGCTGTACACTCACTACTTTAAATTGTAGCAAAGTATAATTTCCTCAGTGTTGCTACATGAAAAGATATATTAAAATATTTACAAAAATGTGAAGGGTGTACTCACGTTTGTGAGATATTGTATATATTTATATTTGTTCTATAACAATACTATATTGTATTTATTTAAAAATATATATAATTCTTGGGGAAAACATATTAAAAATGAAAAAATGCATTGTTTACATTTTTAGTTAATTTAAATAACAGTTTTAAAAAGTTTCCCAGAAATCTACCTTTTCCTATTGCAGAAATTACTTGTCAATCACGTGTGCTAGGGTGAAGTTCTTGACATTATAAGCTTCTTGTGTTATTCTAAGATGAAGAACACGATATGAGAACCAAAACTAAAGGATTTTCCCATTGAAGCCACTCAGTTTATATTATTTATATGATGGAGATGCTGATATTTTTTTAAGACTAAAGCTCATATATTAATGTTCTTTCCCAGGTGAACAGCATGCTGTAAAATGAATACAAATAATATGTGAAAACATTTCTTTATAAGCTCAGGATATCACACTTATATAGGGCACAGAAGTGTTCCATTTAAAAAGCCTCTCCTGCTTTTATTTACTATACATTTTTATCTTTTTACTACAAGGGCGTTTTTATATATTTTTACTATTTTTTACTATTTTTTAATAAAAAAAATTTTAATTTTAATTTTAATTTTTAAATTGTAAAAGAACTTATGTGATATTTTGATTCTGAGTTTGTGTCTGTATTTTAATTATAATTCCTATAAGTTCAACTTACTATATGCTGTTGAATTATGTATCCATTGTATGTGAGTATATTGTTTACAATGGAAGGTATCCCTTTAGAATGAAGTTTGTACCTTATACCCTATAGTCCATCCAAATTGTATTAATTACTTGTTTATAAGATCGGTGTAAACACTCTCTATGTAACACCGATTGTTATTAGGCTAATTACTATTGAGGATCATTAGAAATGTCCCCTTTAGCCAATTCCACTGGAGACTCAGGACCGCTTGCTGCTCACAGGGTTTGAGCATTGAAATTTAGGATATACCAGCCGCTAGTCCGGCTGATGTCTCGCCCGTCTGTTTACCACCAAGAAAATGGCCGCTCCCACACACCTCCCGGAAGATGGCCACTATGGGAAATTCCCATTGAACTTCGACAAAATGGCCACCACTAATCTGGTTTACCTGGTCTATTTAAAGACATACATAAGTGCCCTCTAGTAATCCCTGATGAAGCCACGTGACCCGTGACGCCACGCGTAGGGATAGGCACACCTTCCATTGTCAGCAGTGTACGAGCTCGCCGCTCGTCCGGATACACTGCATCCTCTGCTTTTAAACTGTGTGAGTACCTTGGTTTTGTGTTACTAATAAAGCTCGGTTAAACTTAAAAATACTACACTATATGGCATCCTTGTTTCCCTTTGGTTACTATACCCCTGGAGGATTCGAGGTAAATTGAAAGAGAACCCTGAGTGCAGGACCCATCCCCACAGGAGATACCAGCAGAGCCCGTTTTGTTCTATGCTGTAACCTCAGGTTAATGAGGTAAGGGGCCATTACCCTCCATAGGAGGATTATCTGCATGAAGAAACACCTGTATGCACCCCACATCTCTATCCATGCTATTTAAATGCAAGAAATGACCTAATCACTACTCATTTTTTCCACTGTTTGGCATGTCTTAAGAACTATTGGAGCTGCTAAACACTGTATAAACCACCTTTTGAACTGTGAAATACTCTAGTGTTGCACAAGTCACTTTTCTCTATGCATTCTGAATATTGCTGCATTTTTACATTAAGGATTTAGTGCTGGCATTGGACACTTTATTGCATTTACTATGGATCCCCATGGACATTCATTGTAACTTTGCACACGATTTAATTATTGTTTACATTTTTTCACTGTTTGGCACGTTTGGATTGCTATTGGAATTGGTTTATATTGCACTAGTCACTTTTAAAATGTGTTTTGCTGTTACACAAATTACTTGATGTTATATTTAGTTGTGAGCACTCACTGAAGGCATTGGCCACTTTATTGCACAGAATACTGTATTATTACTATATTTATTTATAAGCACTTTTCGAAGGCATTGTACACTTTATTGCAGTTATTGTAGATCTCCACAGACATTCAGTGTAACCTTGTTCTTTATTTTGTGTTGGCCTTTTAGGAATTTTTCTTTTGGGCTCAGCAGTTTTTTAAATATCGCTTATATATTTATGGTTTCAGGTTGATTAACATTATTTATCTACACAGCCTTAATTTCATTCACGCTCACTCACGCTTATTGCTATTCTTATCCAGCATTTTAGGTGATGTATGTCACTGCTCGACTATAATATTCACTAGCACATTGAAGTTAGCTCTTTCAGTACTGAAGCCAGTAATTGCTAGGCACCACGGGATTTATAAGGATTAGCACAGCACCACCTCCATTAATCATACTCCAGGGGCACAGGGTGACTGAGAAATCCAGTCTGATCTGTACTAATCGGACTCACTGTACAGCCACACTGGAATGTTGTGTATATATATATATATATATATATATATATATATATATATATATATATATATATATATATGTATATATATATCTATATATATATATATATATATATAGATATATATCTATATATATATATAGATATATATATAGATATATATCTATATAGATATATATCTATATAGATATATATAATATATTGTCTCATTTTGTTGTGTACTCTTTGCTGGGTCGTTTGGGGTGTGGCTGTATTCCAATGTTCTATTGTGTCTGCCTACCTTGGATATTATGGGATATGTATGTAGATTAGCTGTGAGATTGGTGGGGGCGAATTCCTCCAACATCTGTCACTGCTGATTGGACAATCTATCCCGCCTAGAATCCAAGGGGGGCTGTCCAGAGTATTACCTGTGTTGCTATGTTTTCAATAAACAGTCTATGTTCAGGAACCAAATCAGTATTGTCTTGTTTTGTGGTTGTTAGCAGTTGGAATATCTGATATCTATCTTCAGACTGGGAGGAAGTGGTATATGACAAAAGCACTCAAGCAGAGTGTGGGACGTTTCGTTACAGTTATCAGATCACTACTGTATGCTGCAATATATGAGTCACACTCAGTCCCTGCCACAATCAGTGCCATTACTATGTCTGTGAAGGTGGACAGCTTGGTAAGGGTCAGCAGGTCCAGAGGAATTACTGTCACTCGGAAATTTACTGCAAAGGTTACTTTTGGTTAACAGAATGCTAATTTAGATTTGGTGACAATGCTCGTTCATAGTACTGTATCTACTGAGGAGCAGGGTTGTCACCCTAGGTTAACAAACGTGATTACAGAATACCTACCCATCTCCATTTTTGATAACATAAGGATAGGTGTTCTGTAATACACAAAAGAAAACTTGTGCAGGGCTGTACATAGTTTGGGATTTCAATGCAGCACAGGCAGAGATTCTGCAAATGACTAAGGGGAGAGGTGGGGAAAATTGACACTAGCACTTCTGTCTATGAGACCCGCAGCCCTCATACCTGGACTGGGCCAGAAGTACAGCGAGAGCTGTACTATCTGGCAGGAATATAAATATTGATTTTATGGTACTGCAAAGTGAAATGGTCAAGTATTACAGATCCCTTCACTAAAGATATTTTAATACACACAATTCTGGTATATTTTTTTTTTTTTTACTTGTTGACTAGATTCTATATCGACATACTCCATTTGTCCTAAAAAGCAAGTAGAAGGTTGATCTTCATAGTGTTAAGGGATTTAGAGTTTTAACAGAACCATTTGAAGCTTATGCCACTAACTGGATGTTATGTGCCACACAGTCAGAATAATGCTTTTTTAATAGTTTGTGAGCATTTGTAAAACTTCAACAGTATCTTTTGGGGTGTTTCCACATATTCTTTTGAAAATACACTTGCTTTTGAAGTTCAAGGATTAAATTCAGTTTACACCAGTTTTGTGATACCAAGCTTCTTGAATGCTTAAAAGCAGCTTTGTTATTACTAAACTAAGCTACAAAAGAATGTTGACCGTGTGCCATCTTGGCCAGACGTTTTATGGCGAAACCTTGCTTTGCACTGTTATCCCAATGTATTATTATTATCTAGATATAGTTTCACCTGCAACTAGGAGAACATGTTATATTATTCTGATTGCATACTCCTTATTTAACTAAATGGTTATCACAAATTAAAGTTTCTACAAATAAATAAAACTGTTAGTCTTGTAATTTGTATAGAACTGTGTACTGGCAGTACCATATAAAGGAAGCTTGTTACAAAGGCTGTCATGTGTTTGAGATATGTTTCCCTTCTGGTACTGGAGCCTGGCTTTCTCTGAAGCCCATAAACAATGCTACATCCACGTCTGAGAATACTTTTTGACAAATGTATACAAAACACAGAGAGGTTTACAGTTTTGTATAGCCCAATGTATAATATACTGCATAAAGACTTCAAATAAAAGCAAATCTGATAAGGAGAAAAATCTTCTGAAATTTCTTTTTTGGCTTTAATCATTTCTGAGTTACTGGGGCTGATTTAATAAAGATTAACTGGCTGTTTACTTTGCAAAGGAAGTTGCACTTTGCAAGGAAATTATCTACAGAGATTAATGAACAAGGTGAAGCTCATTTCATCACATTGGGGAAATTTCCCTTGCAAAGTGCAACTTCCTTTAAAAAGTGAACAGACTATTTCTCTTTTGTAAATTAAGCCCAATGAGCCATGACAAGCATGTAACTAGTGAGGTCATCGGAAAGGTAAAACTTCTGATATGTACTGTACACTTGTTCCAGGTCAGTGACTTAAAACTTCAGAAAATTTTGATCAGTCGTGGTTCAGCCAAACTTTAAAAAAAATTAAAATTACAATTGGAATAACAACCTGACGTTAAAAAAGGATGTATTTCAGAGTAGCAAATGATGCAACACTGTGCATAATGAATTGGACAGCTCTTGACAGCCCTGCCTGATGAGATTATGTGGTGAAACTTCTGCCCTAGTCCACAAACAATGCTATGATAGAATGGTGGTCGTTATCCATCTGTGGATGAGATCAGGCTGGTTGAGCCTTCTCCTACTGCTTTTGAATAAGGCTGCATTTGATGGGACACAGGCTGAATGTAAGGAGGGACTCCGCTGGGGGCACCTGATGTAAGGACAGACTCCACTGGGGACACCTGATGGCATCTGGTGGCAGGCGATGTGGCTAGTGACACGCTCAGGGCGCCGACTGATTCTGCATTATGCCATTGACGTTTATCTGAGCGAGGTGCAGATCATTACCAGCAGACCCTGTATGAGCCCAGGAGTGGCTCCAATGCGTGTTTAGACACTGTTTAACCACTGTGTCACACGCTCAGAGGTGAGCGCATGAGCAATTGGGGGTCACTGGAGGGCACTGAAGCATGCCGTTGTTTGCACACCATATAGGAAGAGCATAAAGGAATGGCTACTCTTCTGGACACTAATTTTTGCACTTTATATTTTTATATATATTTTTTATTAATTGATTTGAACTGAATTGTTGGACACTTCATTATTATACTAATTAGCACCTGGACTTTCCACATTTTGCATGTTGCATGTTGATTTATATATTTATATATTTAGTTATTTTTTTTCACAGGCGATTGGCACTGATTATTGCTTATAGCATTTAATATTGAATATTTTATCACTGTGATTTATAGATTTTACAATATTGTATTTGTTAATTTATTTCGATTCTATTTATTTTATTTTATTTAATTTTTATCACGTATTAGCTTATTTTCCTAGCGCATACACAATAATTTATTTGATGATAGAATGGTGGGACCAGGAAATATTGGCAATTAAGTTTAAGGGTGCCCACGTCCCTTTATCTTAAAAGTTTTTTGAAAATTCAAATTGCCAAAACAACAATGAAATTTGGATTCAACTGAATCAATCAGGATGGTAGAGAATTTGTGGTTTATATTTGATATACACTATATTACCGAAAGTATTGGGATGCGTGCCTTTACATGCACATGAACTTTAATGGCATTCCAGCCTTATGCCCCGTTCACACGGTCAGATTTTCCGATGGACAATGTCCGATCGGAGCGTGTTGTCGGAAATTCCGACCGTGTGTGGGCGCCATTGGACATTTTCCATCGGATTTTCCGACACACAAAGTTGGACAGCAGGAGATAAAAATTTCCGACAACAAAATCCGATCGCGTCAATTCCGACCATGTGTGGCCTGTTCCGACGCACAAAGTGCCACGCATGCTCAGAAGAAATTCCGACACGGGACAGCTCGTTCTGGTAAACTTAGCGTTCGCAATGGATACAGCACTTTCGTCATGCTGCAATGTAAAAAATGGTTTAATACAGCGCACTCTCTTCTTCTTTATAATGTGACAAGAATGAAGTAGTTTTGCTGCTCATATTCACACACACTTCTCACAAAGTTTTATTTGTGTTTTTTTAGTGGGATTCCCTGAATATATTGTTATTAGTTGTCACATCTGACAGTTTTATATTTTTTATGTTTTTTTTTTTTGATTTTAAGCCTTTTTTTTTCTTTAATGTTTGGATTTTTTCCAAGGCTGATCTTTGTTCAATGTTATTTTTATTTTTACTCCAGAATATTTTTGTGTGTGTTTTGTGTGTCAAGTTACCCCAACACCATTGATATCTTTTATTATTTAATCTCAAGGAGATTGTTTGTTGTTGGTGACCCTTGTTCATTTCACATTGTATATTAGAAATGTACCTGAATCCTCACAAACCAACTGTCATTTTTGAAGTAAAACACATAGGAGAGTATAATTCAAAACAAAAATCCTTTATTAAGGGATCAGAACCAAACAAAGAGGAAGGCAACACTGGATCAACAGCAGAAATTAGTGAAGCCTGGGACCCCCACGGCAGACATCAATTCTTAAACATCAAAATTGGTGGCCTGAGGAGTCCATATGTAAGGGAGGGCAGTCTGGTCCGGGATTCACAGAGACTCGGATAGCAGCAGATGACATCTGTGTCCGCAGGCTGTGGTACCACAAGAGGCTGCATCTTTTGGCCGACCAGACTGGATCCAGGGCAATCACTCTCTGGTCTTCCTTTCACACTTCCTTCCGGGCTGTGGCTGTGCAGTTGGAGATGTGGCAGGAGGAGGAGTAGGACCTGGAGGAGGAGGAGGAGGAGGACTGGGAGGACCTGGAGGAGGACTGGGAGGACCTGGAGGAGAGGGAGGAGGAGGAGGAGGACCTGCAGGAGGAGGAGGAGGACCATCCCAAAGCTGTGTGTGAGGTGTAATTTGGCCCCTCACACCTTTCTCCAGAGCCTCTGATATGAGGGCCTGACACATGGCTTTTTGGCCCTCCTCCATCCTCTGCATTTTATAGGCAATGAATGCAGCAATGTTCTCCTGCCTGGTGTGGGGTGCTCCCAGGACCTCTGTAGCCCTCCAAAAGAATCTGATAGCCGCCTCCTCTAGGACACTCATCCTACTGCCACTTTCTGTTTTCAGGGGGGGTGGAGGGACCTTGATATCAGCCAGCTGGCTCGGCCCGGCCACCTCCTGGCTGAGACTTCCCTGTGTATGAAAAAGGGACATGGTTTTAGTTTTTGCATCATCAATCACAATCCTAAATTAGTACTCCCAACTAACATCTAGGTAACATCATTGATTGGACAAGCAGAAATATTTAGAGGAATGCTATACCTGGCTCAATCTGGGCTCCTCCACATATGGCCTGGAAGGCCCAGGTTGGGCGTCAGAAGCCTCAGCCGGGGGGGAAGGAAGCGTGGAAGGAAGACTGGAGAGGGATGGCCTGGGTTCAGTCTGGCCTGCCAGAAAGTGCAGCCTGTCGTAGTACAACATCCTGGGGACATAGATGTCATCTGCTGCTTCGGATCTCTGTGAATCCAGGACTTTCTTGCGCTCCCTTAGGCCACCAATGAAAATCTTTAAATAAGTGATGTCTGCCGTGGGGATCACCTGCTTCACAATTTCACACAATTGCTCCAGTGCTGCCTTCCTCTTTGCTTGGTTCTTGAAATGGGGGTGGGTAATCTCCCACAGACAGGGCAGCTCCTTAGCATATCAATGAATAGTGACATGAAGTCAGTATCTCTCATTAAGATATCAATGTTCACTGCAAGACACAACACAAGACAAAGCCTAATGTCAGACCAAACTCTCCTAATCTTGTTACAATATAGGCCTCAATCTAGAAGCAGTATAGGCCCAAGTTTGTCTTTTACCTTCGTTCTTACGATCGGCGCGTCCAATGCTCCTTCCTCCGCTCACAGATCGTACGTAATACGCACGCGTGTTACGCTTTATACACACTGCGCATGCGTGTAACTCCGCCCGCCCCTGACGTTCTTTCTAGTCTATTCCCTGCCCCTTTTCGTTCGGCGCAGTGGGGGAAGAGCATGATGGCGGAGTTACAACAGGTGCGTGATAATTCTAACAACGAGGAGGAGGAGGAGGAAAGCCCGGATCCAGGCACGTCCCGATCCAGAAGGAGACGTTTTAAGGCCACAAATATGTTGTTTGGGGAGATGTTGGAGATGGTAGACATCATGAAGAAGTCCGACTATGACGGAAAATATGGGCCTTACCCCAACCCCAACATCAGTAAGGCCAAAATCATTGGTAAAGTGGTCCGGAGTCTGGAGAGGAATTTCGGGGTACGAAGATCTAAAGATCAGCTCAGGAAGCGGTGGTCGGACCTGAAGTTGAGAGAGCCAGAGCAGTACCGAAAGATCCGGAGAGTGCTGCAAAAAAGTAAGTAGTTGTGCTGTGTTCATATTCTTTCTGTCTTTATTCCGTTCGTTCTGCTCCATATGCTTTTAGTAATTGTAACGTTTAAAAAGGTCAACTTTAATGTTCATGGGCCCATTATTCATTCGTATCAAACATTTTTCTTTCGGCCTCTAGAACACCATTGTTTAGGCCATATGCATTTTCCCACATTTTTTTTGGGCCTACTTGGATGCCAAATATTTGTTTGTGTAGATGGGTTTGTTACTAGAATGAAATGCCAACTAGATTGTGTGTAAGGAGAGGACACTGAGCAGCTGTTTTCACATCTGGACACTGGAGCACTAGTGTGGGACACAAGAACACCATTTTTATTAGGGGGGGCACACAGGTGCTCCAGTGTATACTATAGGGGGGGCTACATTTGTGAAGCTTGTACCAAACAGGTAAAGTATTGCAGCTTGACAAAGGGCAATAAAAAATATACATCTTGGAACTCGGCTAAAATAGACAATTGTACCCCACTTCCAAGCAATGTTTCCTATTTCTAGTTCTGTCATCAAATATCTGTGTGCTAATTATACCATTTTTGTTTTACATAGGGGAGAAAAGACTCGGAGGACACCCCTCATCCCAGGAGACCAGAGACCCCCCCCCTCTGGAAGAAGGGGAAATACCAACCCAAGAAGCTGAGCAGGAGGAAGAAGAAGATGTGGTGGAGATTGGCACCACAACAGGTGAGTGTCTTCAACCACAGGCTCAGGTAAAAGAGATGGATGTTGGCAGATTTTTGAGGCCTGTTTTTTTTTGTTCTTTATCTCTTTTTAGGTGATCGGGATCCAGAACGCTTTACATCTGAAAGTGCCCAGATACTGATCGGGGAGATCATGGGGTGTAATCTCCAATTGCAAAACATCCAGCAACAAATCAGTGATGTTATTAAAAAAAATAATAACATCATTGATGTTTTGGGGCGAATTTAAACCCCACAAAATCACCTGTTTTATCTTACTAAAATTTTTACAATGTTTAGAAAAGCCAAATTTGGAGGATGCACACAGTGTGCCAACATGTGCTATCTGCCATCACGGGAGATCAATGGACGCGTTTTGGGGGTGCAACCCCTTACTCAATTATAAAGTAGCGTTGAGGAAGGGCTTGCTCCCCCAAAACACGTCCCTTGATCCCCCCTGATGGCAGATAGCACATGTTGACATTCGTAAATTGGTGTGCATCTTCCAAATTTGGCTTTTCCAGGGGTGATTTCCCCCCATCTGAACGCTATATCAAACCCAGTTCCTAAATACTGATGTCTGATATAGCCTTCAGGTTTTACCTAATGTGAACTTTGTAAGTTCATGTTTTTTGGCTTTCTTGTTGGTTTTACACAGGCCTGTTTTATCTGAAATGGATATGTCGATTTTTGATAATGCCCCCCCCAAAAATTGTTATACAACAAACATGTTGTTTTGTTTTAAAAACCTTTGGGAAATGCACATGTGATTGTGCAGGTATAAAAAAGTGCCTTACTCAAGAATGTGTGGATTATTGTCTCAACACTACAACACTTTTGGGGTGATGTAATAGCTGTTTTATGCAAAAATGGGGGTTATTTCCTAAGGGCAAATACACTTTGCACTACAAGTGCAGGTTCAGTGCAGTTGCAAGTGCACTTGTAGTGAAATGTGTTTTTGCATTTAGGAAGTACCAGCCAACACTATTCTTTATAAGGTTACCCAATCACGACATTTTCTGCACTCAACACATTTCTGTCAGGGTCAGCTCAAACAAACACAAGCAGTAAATGTCCACCAAGAATTGCTTTTGGTTGTTTTTTATTTGAAAAAGGTGTCACAGATTGTCTGGCATATTGATAGCCCCCCTACCCGCAAAGAACTCCAGGTATCGTAACCGGACATCACGGGCACTCAGGGAGGGCAAGCCAGGACGGCCGCTTTCAAGCGCCGTCATTGTTGATGTATTTGGTATTCCGGCCTCAGGCCCAACTGAGCCAGCATAGTTGGCTGAATGTTTTCTTAAAAAATTATGGAGAACACAGCACGCCAGTATAATATGGTTCAGTTTAAACTCCGCCAAATGGATGGGTGTCAGAAATAGTCGGAACCGGCTGGCCAGGATTCCAAATGTGTTCTCCACCACTCTTCGGGCTCTGGCCAGCCGGTAATTAAAAACCCTCTGTTCCGGGGTGAGGGTCCTCATCGGGAATGGCCACATCAGGTGGTCCCCCAGCGCAAACGCTTCATCAGCAACGAACACAAATGGGAGACCTTCAACATTGTCCTCTGGAGGTGGCAAGTCCAAGCTGCCATTCTGGAGATGCCTGTAGAACTCCGTCTGGGCGATCACTCCACCATCGGACATCCGGCCATTCTTCCCCACGTCCACATACAAGAACTCGTAATTAGCCGACACCACCGCCAACATCACTATAATATTAAACCCCTTGTAATTATAATAGTACGACCCCGAGTTGGGTGGTGGGACGATGTGGACGTGTTTCCCATCAATTGCCCCTCCGCAGTTAGGAAAGTCCCACCGCTGGGCAAAGTGGGAGGCCACAGTCTGCCATTCCTGTGGCGTGGAAGGAAACTGTTGAGGAAAAAACAATAAACATTACTATTTTTTCACAGAAACATGGCAAGCAGATTAGACACAAACATTATGGGTCAACCTCCAGATAGCATTTATTAAGGGGAATTTTACAACAACAAAGTATAAGGTACACCTATCATATTCCCCCTCCCCCCCCCCTCTCATGGGCCATTTCTAACATTATGGGGGGGGGAACTCTTGGACAGGTAACCCTCTTCACTTCATTGAGAGATGAATGCCTAAATACAGGGTATTACTTGGAACAGCCCCTCCTTAGTTACACTATTGGCAGCCCACTGGACAGGTAAGAAGTGTCATAATACAAAGATATAAATACACACTGTACACATTTGAGCACATTTGGACATTCTGCTATTACCTATCAAGATCATAATAGGATACAAGAACTTTAAACAGTGCCATTGGAAAGTATACAGGCAGGCCCTTGCACTACATGCTTTGGGGAATTCATCCATAAATCTGAGCACTAAAGAGGTGGGTATAGTGTGTATGGGTTTGGCAAAGTCAGCAGATAGATGATTGGGGATAGAGAATTGGGATCAGCTGACTTAGCAGTTGGGGGAGGGAGGGTTACAAAAAATTTGGGGACACCACAAAAAAAAGCCTCTGGCCCTCTGCCTGAATTTAAATCAAAAATAACATTTCCAAACATTTTAGGGGGTGTTTGGGGTAAAGCACTACTATGGAGCAGAAATACATTGTTAAGTGACTACATGAGGTGAATATAGGCCAGGAGACACCATACTGGGGAGGTTATTGAAGGGCAAATATGTATGAAGGACCTAAAATAATAATTATATAAAAATTCAGCATGCATGAGAACAAAGGGGACATTCACAGCATATTACAATCATGGTAATTAGGGAATGAGGAAAGAAATACAATATATTATCAAACATTCAATACAATAAAATGTGATATAAAAGGATAAAAATCTTACTTTCATATACTCCTTCTGCAGGACCTGGATGATGGCAGAACAGGTCTCTGGGATAATGATCCCCAGAGCCTGGGGGGAGATGCCTGTCGAGAACTTCAAGTCCTGCAGACTTCTCCCTGTGGCCAAATACCGCAAGGTAGCGACCAACCTCTGCTCCGGAGTGATGGCTTGCCTCATGCAGGTATCCTGCCTGCTAATATAGGGGGTCAGCGAAGCCAACAAACGGTGAAACACGGGGTCCGTCATCCTGAGAAAGTTCCTGAAATCATCAGGATTATTCTCACGGATCTCACGGAGCAAAGGCATGTGACAGAACTGGTCACGCTGAAGCAACCAATTCTTGGTCCATGAACTCCTCCCCACCCTGTTCATGGACTGGACTTGTGTCAAGGTCAGGACCCCAACACCAAGCCCCCGCACAGCACGAACTCTAAGAGGAGTACGCATACGAAACATGGCTAGAAAACGGTCGGCTGCTCAGAACGAAGTAACAGAACGCACTGAAGAACAGCAAGGCCTGTGAAGAGCGACCTGAAAAACAGCAACGAGCAGGCAAGATCACACAGAAAACTCCGATACGAACTGACTGCACGCACTGAAGAGCAGATACAAACCCACAAGCACAAACTGAACGTCAGAAAACGATCTGAAAGCCACGAGTCTGAAAAAGCGCGAATCGTCTCTCACCAAACTTTTACTAACACGAGATTAGCAAAAGGAGCCCAAAGGGTGCCGCGCTTGGTTCTGAACCGGCCTTTTCTAGTCTCGTCGTACGTGGTGTACGTCACCGCATTCTTGGCGATCGGAAATTCCGACAACTTTGTGCGACCGTGTGTAGGCAAAACAAGTTTGAGCCAACATCCGTTGGAAAAAATCCTAGGATTTTGTTGTCGGAATGTCCGAACAAAGTCCGACCGTGTGTACGGGGCATTAGTCTGTAGGGTTCAATATTGAGTTGGCCCACCCTTTGCTGCCATAACAGCTTCAACTCTTCTGGGAAGGCTGTCCACAAGGTTTAGGAGTGTGTCTATGGGAATGTTTGACCATTTTTCCAGAAGTGCATTTATGAGGTCAGGCACTGATGTGCACGAGAAGGTCTGGCTTGTAGTCTCTGCTCTAATTCATCCCAAAGGTATTCCATCTCAAAGGTTATCCCTCCTTAAACTCACTCATCCATGTCTTTTTGGACCTTGCTTTGTGCACTGGTGCGCAGTCATGTTGGAACAGGAAGGGGCCTTCCCCAAACTGTTCCCACAAAGTTGGGAGCATGAAATTGTCCCAAATGTCTTGGTGGTCAAAATCTGTACCAGTGATCAACATCTGTACCAGTGATCAACATCTGTACAAGTGAACAACATATTCCCTATAACAAGCAAAACAAGTGATAGTATATTAACAATACAATTGTATAAATGTGCATAAAAAAATAGTACACAGCACAAGGTTTAGGAGGCTGGTAAAGCATATATAAACCCAAAACCAAAAATGTTTTATATTTCAGCTTACCAGTTCTTAGAGGGAGTGTAGACATGTGTGGTTCCTTTCGTTCTGAATTTAAATTCAGATAAATTTTAATTTTTCCAAAATTCGGATGTATACAAATTTCCAAATTAGAATAGTACCAAATTTAAATGAATCCAAAATAACGAAAAAAATTTCAGGCGAAATTTGAATTCAAATAGTTTTCGAAACATTTTTGAATAGTTTTGGAATTCAAATTCAAAGATTCAAAAAATCGAATTCAAATTGTTTTCAAATCATTTTCGAATTTGAATTCAAAAAGTTTTCCAATACGAATAGTTTTCCAATTCGAAAAGTTTTCCAATTTCAAAAGAGAATTAAAAAGAATAGAAAATAAAGGCATAGAATATAAAAAAATAGAATAGAAAATAATATAACAGAAAATAAAAGAATAGAATATAATAGAGTAAAACAGAACAAAATAGAATAGAAAATAAAAGAACAGACTAGACTAGAATATAATAGAAACAAAAAGAATAGAATAGAATAACATAGAAAGAATATAACCATCTTCTGAAATTCGAATTTCAAATAGAATAAATTTAAATTTGAATACATTAGAAAAGAATAAAATAGAAAATATTAGAATAGAATGGAAAAAAAGAATAGAATAGAATAGACTAATATAGAAAACAGAAAATAGAATTAAAAAAACTATTGAATAGAATAGAATAGAACGAATATAACCATTTCCCAAAATTCAAAAAGAATCAATCTGAATTTGAATAGAATAGAAAATATCTAATTAGAATAGAATAGAAAATAATAGAATAGTAGAGAAAAAAACAACAGAATAAAATTGAAAAAATATAACCATCTTCCGAAATTCGAATTTCGAATAGAATAAATTTGAATAGAAAAGAATAGAATAGAATAGAATAGAATAGAAAAAAAAAGAATAGAAAAGAATATAATAGAAAAGAATAGAATAGAATAAACAAATAGAAAAATAATATAATTAAAAAACAATAGAATAGAATAGAAAGAATATAACCATTTCCCAAAATTCAAATAGAATCAAGATGATGATACTACCCAAAATAAATTACAGATTACAGATGTTACCAGTAAAGATCCTGCAGAGCTTTTTTAAAATAATTAAAACAATTTTGTTAAAATACATATGGTTTAATAAAAAACCAAGAATCAAATACACGCTGATTACAAGGAAAAAGGAGCACGGAGGTCTGGCCGCTCCAGATATAAGTAGGTACTATAAAGCCATAGTTTTAACACGAATGTTAGAGTGGACAAATGAGAAAAATGAAAAAAAATGGGTGGAAATGGAAAACATAATAAGCGGAGTCACATTACATAAGAATATTTGGATTCCACGGAAATATAGAACATTGGACACTGACACACACGAAATAACAAAAAATTTATTTAAAATTTGGGACACCATTCACTTAAAGAATGAATGGAAATATAATTCACCACTATTAGCACTCACAGGATCGAATTTCTTCACCCCTGGGAAGGAAATATTTGGAATTCAAGGAATACGTAACCCACAATTGAAAGATATCACTAGAAATGGCAAAATAAGAACACGAGTAGAAATAGAGGAAAGGAATGGATGGAAGATGAATGAATGGAATTATAATCAACTAAGGCACTTAGTAAGCACAATACCACACCCACTGAGAGACGAAACGAAATTAACCGCACTGGAAAAGCTATGTAGCAATGAAATACCATTGAAAAACGGAACATCAAAAATTTATAGTACACTGACAGATTTGGAAGCACAAGAAAGACCAGAATACATAAATCAATGGGAAAAAGAAATGAATATAAAAATAGATAACCAAAAAGTGGAAAAAATGATAGAAATGGGATATAATAAGGCCTGGGACATGAAGACTATTGAAATGAATTATAAACTAGTATCAAGATGGTATATGACCCCAGTAAGAATACACAGATTTCATCAAGACAAAACCTCTTTGTATTGGAGAAAATGTGGCCAAATAGCAACGATCATACACATATGGTGGGAATGCCCAATAATAATGGAGTACTGGAAGGAAGTGTTAAATAACATAAAAGAAATAACTGAAGAAGAAATAGAACAAAACATCTGGACTTGCCTCTTCCATATCTATAATAAACCTAAGAAACAATATAGAAAATCAATAGTACCTAACCTCCTGAATGCGGCCAAGGCCTTAATTTCCAAGAATTGGCTAAAAAGTGGAAAACCAGACATTAGAAACTGGCTAAAGGAAATAGATTATCACTACAAAATGGAAGGAGGAGAGAAAAGGGATAATAGTAGATGGGAAAGTTGGAAAAAATACAAAGTCTCAGACATTTATTTAGATAAGATAAAAGAAAGAATAGGTGCAGAGCCAAGTGGATAAATAAATAACATAAAGGAACGGACCAAACACAGGGGAGGGGGAGGGGGGGTGGGGGGAAATAAGAGGGACTGAGAGAGAATAAGATAATAGTGGGTTCATATTTATAGGAGGCGTTTTGTCGTCGATTTTTAAAATTATTAAATAATATCCTAGAAGGGAAAAACAATAAAGATGTGACGGAAACAATCCACAATGATGTGAAAAATGAGAAGAGATAAAGTTTGACATATAAAGTTGAAATAATGTCTCTCAGAAAAATTTTCGCTGAAGTGGGAAAAAAAAAAAGAAAAAAAAAGAATCAATTTGAATTTGAATAGAATAGAAAAGAATAGATTAGAATAGGAAGATGGTTATATTCATTCTATTCTATTCTGTTGTTTTTTTATACTGTTGTGTTATTTTCTATTCTGCTCTACTCTATTCTTTTCTATTGTATTCAAATTTGAATTGATTCTATTTTAATTTTGGAAAATTGTTATATTATTTCTATTTTATTCTATTGTTTTTTTTTTTAATTCTATTCTTTTCTGCTCTATTCGAATTTCAGAAGATGGTTATAATCTTTATATTTAATCCTATTCTTTTTTTATTCTATTCTATTCCTTTCTATTCTATTCTATTTCATTCTGTTCTTTTATTTTCTATCCTATTTTGTTCTGTTTTACTCTATTATATTCTATTAATTAATTTATTTTCTGTTATAATCTTTTCTATTCTATTATATGTTTTTTCTATTCTATTCCTTTATTTTCTATTCTGTTTTATTCTCTTTGGACATTGGAAAACAATTCAAATTCGAAAACTATTTGAATTTGAAAACTATTTGAAAACTTTTCGAATCGATCGGATATTGGATTGGAAAATTCGAATCGATTTAAATACGAGTAAACATAACGAATTCCGAAAATGAACTAAACGGATTAAACAAATTTAACCAAACAAATTTATGTAAATAACAAAACGAAACAAAACTATTTTTTTCATTCTGCACATGGAGTGTATCAGTTTTTTTTCCAGGCATTTTTTTGATTTTTTTTTCACATGGTATTCCTCAAACAACACACTTTAGTCACTTTAGGGGTATAAGGAATTTCCTATCCAAGAAAATTAATATTGTTTTTGTTTCCAGTTCATCTCACAGAAAGTGATAAGAACACTAGCAAGATCTACAGGTATATTAAGTACTTACTGTGCAAGTTGTTTTAATCTTGAAAAGGATAAACAAGTGCAACCACCACATCTATGGGTTGCAACATTCCATTTTTGTTTTTGGTTTAAGATACAGTATATTTTAATTCAATGGATCATAATTTCACAGTGAATCTGCCTAAGTCTTTTGTTTGTGAACAGTTTTGAGGATATCATGAGATGCTTTAATGCCGCGTACACACGGTCGGACTTTTCGTCTACAAAAGTCCGACAGCCTGTCCGACATACTTCCGACGTACCTTCGGCGGACTTGCGGCAGACTTTCTTACGAACGGACTTGCACACACACGACCACACAAAAGTACGACAGCCTAGTACGCGGTGACGTACACCAAGTCCGACGAGACTATAAAACGGAAGTTCAATAGCCCGTACGACACCCTTTGGGCTCCTTCTGCTAATCTCGTGTTTATCTCGTGTTAGTAGAAGTTTGGTGAGAGACGATTCGCGCTTGTGAGACTCGTATTTTTCAGTTCGTTTTAACTGTTGTTCAGTCTGTGCTTGTGAGGTTTGTATCTGCTTTTCAGTGCGTTTAGTCAGTTGGCATTGAGAAATCTTTGTTTTATTGGCCGCTCGTTCCTGATTTTCAGGTCGTTCTTCACAGGCCTTGCTGTTCTTCAGTGCGTTCTGTTTAGTGCGTTCTGACCAGCCGACCGTTTTGAAGCCATGTTACCTGTACGTACTCGTCGTAGAGCTCGTGCATTGTATGTGCTTGGTGCTGTAGTTTATTCTTCAGCCCAACACCAGTCCATGAACAGGGCGAGGAGGAGTTCATGGACCAAGAATTGGTTGCTTCAGCGTGACCAGTTCTGTCACATGCCTTTGCTCCGTGAGATCCGTGAGAATAATCCTGAGGATTTCAGGAACTTTCTCCGGATGACGGACCCCATTTTTGACCGTTTGTTGGCTTTGCTGACCCCCTATATCAGCAGGCAGGATACCTGCATGAGGCAAGCCATCACTCCGGAGCAGAGGCTGGTCGCTACCTTGCGGTATTTGGCCACAGGGAGAAGCCTGCAGGACCTTAAGTTCTCGACAGGCATCTCCCCCCAGGCTCTGGGGATCATTATCCCAGAGACCTGTTCTGCCATCATACAGGTCCTGCAGAAGGACTATATTAAGGTAAGATATTTTTCTTTTATTAGCAGCACATGTTCTTTTATGTAATCTTTGATAATGTGATGTATTTCTTGCTTCAAACACTACTTACCATCATTGCAATATAGTGTGAATGTCCCCTTTTTATCCTCACACATGCTGGAATTTTTTACTGTTATTTTTTGTCATGCATGTATATTTTCCTTCAATAACCTTCCCAGCATGAAGTGATGGGAACATATCCACCTAGTCTACTCATTTGGAATGTATTTTGTTTGAGTGTATTTAGTGTGCTGCTAATGAGCAATTATCTAGATTTCACAACCCCCCCACCCCCCCCCCCACCACCTAAACTCACTCCAAATAGTGTGCTGCTAATGAGCAATTATCTAGATTTCACAACCCCCCCCCCACCACCACCACCTAAACTCACTCCAAATAGTGTGCTGCTAATGAGCAATTATCTAGATTTCACAACCCCCCCCCCCCCACCACCACCTAAACTCACTCCAAATAGTGTGCTGCTAATGAGCAATTATCTAGATTTCACAACCCCCCCCCACCACCTAAACTCACTCCAAATAGTGTGCTGCTAATGAGCAATTATCTAGATTTCACAACCCCCCCCCCCCACCACCTAAACTCACTCCAAATAGTGTGCTGCTAATGAGCAATTATCTAGATTTCACAACCCCCCCACCCCCCCCCCCCACCACCTAAACTCACTCCAAATAGTGTGCTGCTAATGAGCAATTATCTAGATTTCACAACCCCCCCCCCCCACCTAAACTCACTCCAAATAGTGTGCTGCTAATGAGCAATTATCTAGATTTCACAACCCCCCCACCCCCACCCCCACCCTCGTTAAAATTTGCTGCAATGTTCTGTGGTGTTGATTTGTCTAAAGCAAATATATGTTGCACTTTGCAAAATGCATGTGCACTCTACAAGTGCATTTGTTCCAGTGCTTTAGTAAATGAGCAGAAGCTCTGCTGATTTCCATCATCAAATCATATGCAAGCCTCAAAGTGTTTTCATTAATTGCCCTTGCATGTGATTGTGTACTCCTTGCAACATGAATGCCTTTTTACATTACCTCATTTACTGTAAGCTGGTTAGCAACTGCACCTGCAGAGTGCGACAACTGCAGTCTTGTAGCCTTTTTAGTCCCTAAATTCCTGCGTGTCCTAAAAGTAATTTTTTTTAGGGATTTCACAACCCCCTAAAATGTAATCAATGTTCCATCAGGGGGGGTGAGCAATCTGATAAGTGTGCCTTTCCATATTAGTTATTCCAGAACAATTAAATTATTGAATGTTATACTGATGCTGGGGAATAATGTTTTTAATTGTCTAATTTTCTTGCAATGTTAGCTTCCAAATTAATTGATTTTGGTTTTCTTGTTTGATTTCCCAGTTTCCTTCAACGCCACAGGAATGGCAGACTGTGGCATCCCATTTTGCCAGCCGTTGGGACTTTCCCAATTGTGGAGGGGCTATAGATGGGAAACATGTCCACATTGTGCCACCACCCCATTCGGGGTCATATTATTTTAATTATAAGGGGTTCCACAGTATTGTTTTAATGGCAGTGGTGTCGGCACACTATGATTTTTTATATGTGGACGTGGGGAAGAATGGCCGGATGTCGGATGGAGGAGTATTTGCCCAGACGGAGTTCTGCCAGCGTCTCCAGAGTGGTGGCCTGGGATTGCCACCTGATGAGGATAACGTGGAAGGACTCCCCTTTGTCTTCATTGCCGATGAAGCCTTCGCTCTCAGCAAGCACCTCATGAGGCCATTCCCCCAAAGAACCCTCTTCCCGGAGAGGAGGGTTTTTAATTACCGGCTGGCCAGAGCTAGAAGAGTGGTTGAGAATGCGTTTGGAATTCTGGCCAGCCGGTTCCGCCTGTTTCAAACAGCCATTAATTTGGCGGAATACAAACTTAATTTTATCGTTTTATCGTGCTGCATTCTGCACAACTTTTTAAATAAGCATTCTCCAAATTATATAGGCACAGTTGGGCCTGAGGCCGGACAAATAGAAGCCAACCTTACAGGCCTGGATACTGTCCGTACTGGCTTGGCCCCCCAAAGTGCCCGTCAAGTTAGACAGCAATATGTTAATTATTTTATGGGTAGGGGGGCCATTGCAATGGGCCAGGATATATAATTTTTGACAATAAAAAAATTATTGATGAAATCTTGCATTATATTTATTGCTTGCCTTTCTTTTGGGCTGTCTCCTAGGTTATGGTCGAGCAGTTGTAGTGCCAACTGTATTGTAATTTTAAATGTCTAAATAAGCTCCATTGCCACTGTAAACAACTTTTTTACAATTATAACTAAAATGATACTGAGCCTTGAAATAACAAACCACACATTTATTTAATTCCTATAAGGAGATGTTTTTATTAATGGTTGTTATGCATTCCGTTCTGCATTTAGTATAAAATGTTCATAGACAAAAATAGAATGATATCTTAATAATGTAGCAAAATATAATTATATCTAAATATTTATACCTAATCCACAAAAAAATATTTTTGGCTTTTTGATTTTCACAAACAGGCTTTTTTTTTTGTTTTGGGAAAATCAAGTTTTGTTTTTTTTTTTTTTTTAAAGCAATTTTTTTGTTTATGTTTTTTTTTTTATCAAGTTATTTTTGTTTTTATTATTTTTTTTTAATAAAGTTTGTATATTAATTTTTTTTGGTTTTTTAAAATCAAGTTTTTTAATTTTTTTGGTTTTTTAAAATCAAGTTTTTTATTTTTTTTGGTTTTTTAAAATCAAGTTTTTTATTTTTTTTGGTTTTTTAAAATCAAGTTTTTTATTTTTTTTGGTTTTTTAAAATCAAGTTTTTTATTTTTTTTGGTTTTTTAAAATCAAGTTTTTTATTTTTTTTGGTTTTTTAAAATCAAGTTTTTTATTTTTTTTGGTTTTTTAAAATCAAGTTTTTTATTTTTTTTTTTTTGTGT